>NC_140931.1:147842828-148560328 GCF_014529385.1 Adiantum capillus-veneris
TGGTCCATTGATAACTGTAAAACACATCCAAGGCTAACTGAATTGTTGTCTTGTTTGGATGGATGCAGGTAAGGACTCTATCTTATCTTGGAAGGCTTTATTTTCTTTGGCAAGCAACATTACTATGATGAAATACCCACTGAGGAATGGAGAAGTTTTTTTACTACCAACCCTACTGAAAGAGGACCTCTTTCTTACAATCATTGTACCTAAATAATTCTGATACTGAGTTATTTTTGTACATATCAGTTCATTGTTCCTTGGCCAGCTGTCTTTTGAATGTAAAAATTCAATTATGTCTTATTAGTTAAGATTTAAACAGCTACACACACACACAAAGTATTCTAGATGTGTGCAATGTCTAACTTCTTTCTAGGTATGACAAATGTGAAGCACTTCATAAAGCACAAAAAGTGGGAGAGAGCTTCCTATATAGGATGCCGTCTCTTTGAATGCATTGATTGCCAGATATGCCCAATTTGAGTAGGGTCAAGAAGCTCTGGGTTATTTTTGGCAGATGCAAAGCGAGAGTGTCTCTCCTAATGTAATCACATGCACACCATTGCCGATGCGGTATTTGATTTTGATTGCATAAACGGAAGGTACACAACAATCCAAGCCTCAATGCAACTCTACCAACTCAAATGGGGACCTGTCACCATGGTAACTCTTCATAATGAAGCACTTCAGGGCTGATTTGGATGCACATTTGAATCCGTCTTGAGCAAAGGTTGCCAATGATCAATAATGGGTTGACCAATAATGGGTTAACGTGGCGACTCCTCAAGAGTCAGGGGACCTCAGTCGGGCAAGAATCCGGTTGACGTGCAGACTGGTGCATTGTAATCGCAGTGGAAAATTGCCGGCTGAAACTCAAGCCTTAACCGACAATCATCAATGGGCTAATCGGATGGACTCGCTCCCCCAACTATATCCTTAGTAGTAGTTAGATGAGATATAGAGAGACAGATATAGAAGTATATAGACATTTACCATGTGGGTTGGCAAGCCTCCTCTCACTGACTCCCTCAAAGAAAGATAGACATAGTTGGGAAATCCTTTCTTCTCCATACTCTCTTCTTAATTCTCTAGATACTAACCTGTATATATCTTTGAGTACTTATAAGAGTTATTTTTTGGACAGATGGATATTGATCCAAAGGTGTTGTCTCCTGGACATGCAACACGCAGTAGGATATGTCAATCCTCTCGAGCTATGCGACATGCAGCAGCGCGAGATAGAGTTCGACGTTCTCTGGGTGAGATTGATGTGCCTCGCTTGGAAGATTGCTAGCATTTGATAAACATGAATCGATGCAATGAATTTCCTCAGGGAAGGATTGCATTGGAGTAGATAACGAGTCAATTCTCTCGCAAAGTTATGTAGGGATTGAAGTGGAAGACAATTTGGAAGCCAATAATGGAGATGTTCTTGAGGAGCCTGTAATTGTCTCTAGAGAGGGAGATTACTCCAAAGTTGAGACACTTTGCCTATCTATCACCTACTTATATTCTGAGACCACTTCCTTGATGCATATCTCTATGTTGTCTATTTCTCATGAAAAGTGTATTCTTCACAACATAGGCAACTTGGATTTTGCATGTTCCTTTTGTGGTGCTTTAGCTTGGAAAACAGAAGCAAAGACCATTCGAACATTTGTGGGGAAGAGTTGTTGCAACTCAGGAAATGTTTCTTTGCCGCCATGAAGTGACCCTCCTTTAGAATTAAGGGAATTGATGCACGGAGGTAATACTAGAAGTAGAAAATTCTTGAAACATATCAGAGCATACAATAGTGTGTTGGCATTGGATTCTTTGGGAGATCATATAGATGAATCTCTCTGCCAAAGAAAAGGAATCTATACCTTCAAGGTGCATGGATCTATTTATCATAACATTGGTCCATTGATGCCAGAAGAGCGATCATGTCAAATCCCTCGCTTTGCTCAATTGTATTTTTTTGACACTGAGAATGTGTTGCAAAACAGTATGAGTCATGTTTCTAAACTCAAACCAGATGTTTTGGAAAGCTTGCAATCGATGATGCATCGAGTAAATCCGTATGTTCAAGATTTTAGGGGGTTTGCTACAATGGTCCAAACTTCCAATATTCCGAAAATTAGGATGGTCATTACTGAGAAGCGTACAAATGGCTGGCAATATGTTGCTCCAACAAGTGTGGAAGTTGCTTCAATCATGCCTGGTCAGGGTGAAGAGAGCAACATTGGCCATTGTGATATTGTGTTGAATCTTTTGGGTGGTGGTCTAAAACAAATCTCAAATTTCCATAGGTCATACATGCCTCTATTATATGTGTTGCTATTTCCAAATGGTGAAGAAGGTTGGAATCCTTACATACCCCAAGTGAACAGAGAAGAAGTAAGCAGAGAGCTAGTAAATGGAACTACAAAGTATATTTCTACAATGGATTTCTACAAGTATAGATTGCAAATTAGATATGACACGACACAATGTCTTTTACGTGGTGGTAGGCTACTACAACAATATATTGTTGATGCATATAGTTGTATGGAGGAGTTGAGGCTTTTGTGGGTTCGTAATCATCAAAGTGAACTTCGCAGTGAGGTGTATCAAGGCTTGACAGATATGGTTGGAGCAAGAGATGGAACAAGGGATGATAGAGAACTGTTATTGGGTGCTAATGTTGGAAGAAGGGTTGTATTGCCTTCTTCGTATGTTGGTGGTCCTCGCTATATGCACCAGCGGTACCAGGATGCCATGGCAATTGTACGCAAGAGAGGAAAACCTGATCTCTTCATTACATTCACATGCAATCCTGGATGGAAGGAGATACAGGATGCATTACTGCCTGGAAAAATATCCAATGATCGTCCTGATCTTACTGCCCGTGTTTTCTACCATAAGTTCAAGGATTTGATGGGCTTGCTGATTAAGAGAGCTATTTTTGGTGAGGTCATTGGACACATTTTTGTGATTGAGTTCCAAAAGAGAGGCCTTCCTCATGCTCACATTCTATTGATACTTGCATCTGAGCATAAGCCAACAGAGACATTGCATTATGATAAGATTGTGTGTGCGGAGCTTCCTGATAAAGTAATGTTTCCACAGTTGTATGATGTTATCAGTCGGTGTAATGTGCATGGCCAGTGTGGAAACAATAAGAATGCTCCATGTATGAAAGATGGGAAGTGCTGGTTTAAATATCCTCGAAGCTTCAGTGCATCGACTATTGTGGCTAGGGATGGATACCCAACGTACATGAGGAGGGATGGTGAAAATTACACTGTTTATAATAAAGTGCAAATGAGTAATAAATGGATTGTTCCATACAATCCATTTTTGTCAATAAGGTACAACGCACATATCAATGTGGAGGTTTTCTCCACTATATCCGTTGTGAAATATCTCTACAAGTATGTGTATAAGGGACATGACAGGGCCACTGTTGTTCTACAAGATAGTGAAGGTCTTCTAAATGAAGTTACAAACTATCTTAATGCTCGAAATGTATCAACATCTAAGGCTATCTGGCGTATACTTGGGTTTCACATGCATCAAGAGAAACCTGACGTACAACGGCTCCAAGTTCACTTGCCTCATCAAAATCAAGTCATCTTTAGCGACAGATCGACTGTACAGAGTGTGGTGGAGGGAGAGGTCAGCAAAAAGACAACGCTCACTAAGTGGTTTGTTGCAAATCAACAATATCCAGAGGCCAACGATTTGTTGTACATAGAATTCCCAACAAAGTGGGTTTGGAAGCCAGCAAGTAGAACATGGACTCAAAGACAGATTGGTGACATGATTGGAAGAATGTACCACATTGTTCCCAATTGTGGAGATTTGTACTATTTGCGTATGTTACTCACATGTGAAAAGGATGTAAGTCTTTGAGGATATTAGAACCTTCAATGGACGAGTATATGACACATTTAAAGAAACATGTAATGCACGAGGATTACTACAAGTTGATGATGAATGGTTTCTTTGTTTGGAAGAAGCTTCTTTTCAACAAACAGGACAACAATTGCGCCTACTATTTGTAGTCATTTTGGTTTTTTGTGAACCAATACATCTTGGTGCATTGTGGAATCGCTTCTATAAGGAGATTTCTGAGGACCATGTATATCATATGAGGGTTCACACAAATGATGCGAATATATGTGAACACATGGCACAAAACCAAGCTTTGTTAAACTTAAAGACAATGCTTCAACACTATGGAAACAGGCTCTCGGATTATTCTGGAATGCCCAGGTAGATCACACCTTGCAAAGTATGAGTGAGCATGGAGTGCTTGCTGAAGAGTTCATGTATAACAGAGAGGAACAAAGAGTATTGTCTGCTCGAATGGAATCATCTTTCAATGTTGGGCAAAGGGAAGCTTACAAATCGGGTTTTACAAGGAGTTGGCATGAGTAGAGGGACTGTTTTTTTCTTGGATGGGCCAGGTGGAACGGGAAAGACTTATCTCTACAATGCATTGCTCTCTCGGATACGCGGAGAGTCCAAAGTTGCTTTGGCATGTGCATCGTCCGGGATTGTAGCACAACTTCTCGACAACGGAAGGACTGCACACTCTAGATTCAAGATCCCTATTGATATAACTTCTGAGTCCACATGTAACATTAAAGTAAACAGCGAGCTTGCTAAGCTGTTGCAAATGAGTTCACTGATCATATGGGATGAAGCCCCCATGGCTCATAGACACGCTTTTGAGGCTCTTGATAAGACACTAAGAGATGTTATGAAATACGACATGTTGTTTGGTGGAAAGGTTCTCCTCCTTGGTGGTGATTTCAGACAGATATTACCTGTTGTGCATAAAGGGGGAAGAGAAGACATTGTTAATGCATCTTTGTGCCACTCATACATTTGGCAACATATAGAAATCATGCATCTAACACAGAATATATGAGTGGTCAATTATTTAAGTAATGTTATTGAAAGAGAGTTTGTGCAATGGACACTTGATATTGGTAATGGCGATGTTTGTGATGGGGACATACTTGATAATGTGGCTCTGCCGGCTTGCATGATGCTACCACAAAATAATTTGCAAGCATTGGTTGCTTGCATATATAGAGACCTTGAAACACGGGCTTACCATGCAACCTTTTTCAAGGATAGAGCAATTGGCTCCACGGAACAAGGAGGTGGATACTATAAACAATTTGGGCTTGCAGCAATTTCCTGGTACTTATAAGGAATATGTCAGTGCGAACTTAGTGTGTGAATCAAATTGTGATAGCATTTTATTCACAAGTGAGTTTGTAAATAGTTTAGATCTTGGGGGAGGTTTTCCACCGCATGTTTTACAATTGAAACAGAATGCTCCAGTTATGTTGCTTTGCAATTTGGATCCAAGAAGTGGTCTTTGTAATGGGACACGCTTGATTTGTAAGCAATTCCACAGCAATATGATTGAAGCAGAAATCATTACAGGGTCACATGCAGGAAATGCAGTGTTCATTCCAAGGATTGATTTTCTCACGGGATCTAGAGAAGGTCTCCCTTTTGATTTGAGACGCTGCTAATTTCCCCTATGTTGTGCTGTTGGGATGACAATCAACAAGGCGTAAGGCCAAACATTGGGAGTTCTTGGATTGTATCTCCCAACACCTGTTTTCACCCATGGTCAACTGTATGTGGCAATGTCTCGCGTGAGATCCTCTTCTGCCATCAAGGTTGTGGTTGGTGATAGTCGCTTAACAAGCATTAGTAGACATGGAGATCAAAGAACATACACTTCTAACATTGTCTACAAAGAGGTGTTGCAATTGACCTGCCCCCTGCCACCCCCTTGCCATGGGGTTTAACGTGGCTGGATATGTTTCATCCAATAAAAAAGCACGGTGACTCTCGCAACTATTTCTTTGTCATTTATAAGCTTAGTATCTTCTTATGAAACATGGTGTAGCCTCAAGCAAGGGATATTCGCTAAAACAATTGACTAAGATTTATTAGTGCTGAGAGATTTATGCTTCATGTGCTTTTTGATGAATTTCTAATCCTTTATGTATATGTATATGTATGAATGAAGATGGATCCTAACGCCTCTGTGACTTACACACTAGGGAGACGACCTCGACACGTCCAAGGTAAAATATTGTATATGTGTGTTTGTGACATTTCGATACTTTAAAGAATTTAAATCTCATAGTCAACGATTATGTATCAGATCCACCATTATGGAGGGGTGTCCAATCACATCCATGCAGGTGATTCATCTACTCGAGGACTTGGATGTAGCAAGGTAACAATGTTGATGTTGATATAGTAAAGTAATAGCTTTTGTGTATCAAAATATCTATCTATACTAATAGCTTTTTGTTTGGCTATAAATCACAATACTACCCAGAATTCTTAATGGTGGGTACATATCATGCTTCATATGATCCGAGCTTGCTGTGCTGCATTCAAGTTGCTATTCAGAGAGGATTCAGAGCACGTGTCACCATTGCAGAGTTAGGCAAAACCCGTCCAATTACTGCTATGTTTTCTCAGAATCTTAGTCTCGATGCTTGGTTCCTACGTGTTTTTGTGTTAGGATCTCTTCCTCCAGTGATTGGTAGATGTGTTTTACATCATGGGCCATGGGTTGTTCGATACCGAAGCAGGGCATGTTGTAGGCTACGCTTTTGAGCGTATAAATCTTAAGTCTCTATGCATGTTATATTTTTTGACATGGGAAATATCACTTACTCTATATATGTTAGTGCAAAGTTAGTTTGAAAATATGTTGTGATGAATTTTGTTTAGGTTGCTGCATAAAGGTTTTCATGTTGTCCATCTTATAAATTTCAAAAACACACAGTACCGCTCTCTCTCTCTCTTATCAAGCATGAGAGAGAGAGAGAGGAAAGGAGAGAGAGAGAGCTCTGTCTCTCTCTCTAGCTAGAGAAAGAGAGAGAGCCCAATACCTAGACAAAAGAGAGAGAGAGAGAGAGAGAGAGAGAGAGAGAGAGAGAGAGAGAGAGAGAGAGAGAGAGAGAGAGAATCCACCCAGTATGTAGACAAAGGAAAATGCTAAAAAAAAACCAAGGTTTAGTGTGATCCCACCTACAAAATTTGAGATTTACCTCTACATTTTAAATTTTAAGGAGGGCTGATGAAAGAGTGCCCTATAGCCCTGATGACTGAGAGAGAGAGAGAGAGAGAGGGGGGGCACCAGAAGAGGGCGGCTATACTAGATTTCAACTCCTTCTGCGGTGTAGAGAGAGAGAGAGAGAGAGAGAGAGAGAGAGAGAGAAAATTTGCCAAGAGCAAAGAGTTTGAGGGTAATAGAGGCCATTCTTAACAAGCAACAAGGGTAAGTTGGGAGAATCATAGCCCACAAGAATTTAGAGCAGTGCCACAGCCATGCCAGTGCCATTGGGAGAATTTGAATTTGACCTTAAACTGAGAAGATGGCCTCTAAAGATAAGGTTGAAACCACTATTCGATCCTCTCTCCGCCTGTATAGCCATAGCCTGAAGGCATTGTGCTTCCTTCCACACGGCCTTGCTACATACAGTGGTTGTTGGGTACTTTTCCCTCCCAAACTGCCACATATTCTGCAACTCCATCCCCATTATCTAATGTGCTACTATTAGGTACTTTTGCTCCACGATTGTGACGAGTTGAAGCCATTCTTAACAAGCAAGGGTAAGTTGGTACGGTGGTAAGCATGTGATCAAAGCAAGGCGGGGACAGGGTGGTAGCTATGGTGAGCTGCAAATGCGGTAGGTACAGAAAGTGACAAATCTAGAGCATATGAGTAGGTGGATGTTTTCTCAACTAGCAAAGGGCACGGGAACATAGCAAAACTCAGGCAAGGAGAGCGTGGAGGCAATATAGGTGCGTTTGAGAGGGTGGTCAAGAGATGCTATGATAGTCGGACAACACTAGAGCTTAAGGGTAAGAGGGGCCATGCCGCCGCCGAAGGCGGCGCCGTTTTACTAGTGTCAACAATAGGCGCGATAATAGTTGCAATATATATCCACGACTATTGACGTGCTTATTACCACGAATATTACTGCTCTTTGGGTTTACAAAAATAAAGGTGCTCATTTGGGCCACTCAATTTAAGCACCTTTATTTTTTACCTACATAAAACATATGAAACATCAACTGCATTTTGAAAAGTGTAGTGAATAAAACAACAATAGAATTTGAATATACCTTACCTTGACAATTTAAAGTACAAAAGAGTAATAATTTGAATTTTTTAAAAATAAGATCAAAATTTTAGCTGAGTTGTATATACATGTGCTCATAGCATTCTTTTGCTGCCACATTTGCACTTTAAAAGAGGACTACAAAAATCTATCTATCCTCGTCCTCGTCCTCTTCCTCGTCAACCACAGGTACATACGTTTGATCAACCTGACTATACATTAACCAAAACCAAATTAAACAAATTAATAACTCAAAAAAATTAATACAATATGATTTGGCCACACTTACCGCTTGTAGAGATCCGACTATTGAGTCCAATTGCTTGCGAGAGATGTGACGATTTTCTAACAACCATCGCCAAGTATCAAATTTTGTGTGCCGCTCTCGATACTTGACTATCTCTTGGTCGGGTGACTGAGATGTGATATTTTCCTAAGTTAGCAATAACAAAATAAATTCATAGACTAAAACATTTTTTTGACTGGTTTAAGCTCCAGTTTAAAAAAAATTACATATTTTTTTTTCTAAGTTGCTTTGCCTCTTGAACCATAGTGTGTGGGCATTTATCTAGTCCGAGCATCGCATTGTTGACTAAAAGATGAGCCCGTTGTAGCTTGTTTGCCCTTTTCTTGCATTGCCCACTCCCACTCTGCATCTGTCATGTTGCCACCACAATAGCTCCTGTCTAGATTTGCGACTTGGTTGGCTGCTGCATGTCGTACACTTAATTGCTTGTTTTTCATTTTCTTTGTGATATAGCCCTCCAACCACTATGCTAAAAAACGCTCATTGGGAGAATTTGGAAATCAAGCATGCAACAGTTCCTCAATGTAGCATGCATGATTAGGCTATTGGTCTTTGAATTTTACAAAACATTCTTATACATCAAGTGTATAAGAATTTGAAGATGGCATAAAAATGCCTTGCCCTATGCTGTACCAAAGTCCACCAGGTCGCCATACTTTACTCTGTAGTAGCATCCATGCGTGTCTGGGATGGGTGTCAGCGTCCTTGTCCTCTACTTGTAGAGCAGCACGCTCTGAAATAGGGGAATTTGTCTCCTCTCCACTACCAAAACAAGAAAAGCCATAGGATCCCCCACCGCTCTGCCTCTCACGGCGCTTCTTTCCTTGAGACGAACCTTGGCGTACGCTACCAGAAGATGTTCATCGACCAACTATAGACTATCGATGATACTCGGGTGAAGAAAGAGTTGAATGGAATGGTGTGGGGCCCTGTGATGGAAGGGGAGTGGGGCCTTGCTATGGAAGGGGATTAGGTTGGTAAGAAGGGACCGTAGAAGGAGGTGTCGTCAGTGCAAGGCTTTGGATGTAGGGAGTCCCTCCCTGGCTCCCCCATGGCACGGTCTATTGAGGAAGACTGTAGGCCACAAGTTGCTACTGAGTGTAGCAGCCAAACATTCCCTCTATTGAACAAAGGTACTCGTCTTGTAAAGAGAGTGCACGTTGGAGGTATGGATCTACCATTGGTGGAGGAACCTGAGTAGATGGGTTGGCATCTCTGTAGGTGTAAGAGGGCCATGCCTGCTCAAGAGTCGGGTCCATTGAAGGCAGTGTCCAACCTATATGGGGGCCATCTGAGATGTGAACCAACCAAAGGAAGAATGACTGGGTTGCTCCTGATAGGTGGTCTCTTGTCCAACATCTACATTAAAGGTAGGTAAGTATTAGGACATCTGTCCAACATCTACATTAAAGGTAGGTAAGTATTAGGACATGTTACACACATATATAGTATTAGACCTAAGTAGGGGCTAGTAGTGCATACCTTTTAGTAGTACATATCTCTATCTAATGTATCGAGAGGGTAGAGATAGATAGAGATCAAAGCTTTGGTTACTACTTCTCTTAGCCTTCAAAAAAATGCACCCAACTACACCCGTGGTTTGGAATACTGTTTATTGCAAACAATAGTGGAGTGGGTTTAACAGTGCTAAGTTGGCACCGGTTCCTATCGAGCTTGGTAATAGCTCAATAATGGTTAAGCCATAGGAAAGTCTAAAAAGACTCCATTATTAAGACCATAGTTCCCGATGGTGTCCCTCGCCGAACCCTGTAAATAGGCATGCCAACTAAGATAATAAATCCCAGTTCCATTTACCCTATTGCAATGAACAACTCCAACATTTTATAATTAGAGGGCCGATGCACCTCTTCTTAGGTAGAGAAGAAAGAAACCTTAGCTCTAATCAATAACTATTTATCTTTGCGCTGTCTTTATAGAGAGGTAGAGAGGGGTAGGATGAGGGCAATAGAATAGAGAGAGAGAGAGAAGTAGGAGGTTTATCTACTCCTATTTCTCTCTCTATACTCCTATTGTCCTCTACCTATCTAATATGATAGAGAGAGAGAGAGAGAGAGAGAGAGAGAGGATAGGGAATAGAGAGATAGGGTGGAGAGAGCAATATGAGATTTATCTACTATTACTCTCTCTACTCTCTACCTTCTCTCTCTTTCTTGTATTCTATCTTATTTTAACCTTGATACAAACATGGAAACACCCCAATCTCTTGCGGTTGCTATTGAAGAGTTTTTTGCTACACACTTTGGCATGTCAGGAATCATGGCCTATGGTGCACATCGAGTTGGAAAACAAGGAGTCCCTCGCTCGGGAGAAAGACCTATTGTATGTACCATGGCTGATGAGGTAAAGAGAAAGATCATCCTTGACAATGGTTGGATCTACCTCAAAGGAACGGGTTGTGATGTATATGAGGATCGCACTCTTATGCAACAAAATGTACGTCGCAAAGCATACGAGGAAAGAAGCAAGAAGGTTAAGGTATCATCTCAAGAAGAAAAGTCACTTGAGGAGGATGCAAGGTCCACCCAACAAATAGGACACATGATCTATGAGACCAACTCACGCTTGCGAATAAGCTTTTGGAATTGTAACGCGTATGCATGGAATGCGGGAATTGGCATTGATGAGCTTACCAATGACTCCGATGTGATACTTCTTGTCGAAACATGGGAGCATGATGCGCAACGAATTCTTGGATTTGACAAATACGATGTACATTCTTTGATGTGGGCCAAAAATGCAAAGCAACGAAGAGCCAAGGAGGCGTACCATGTATGACCAAAAAGGGTTTGAAAGATGTTTCCATTGTCAAAGAAGATAAGTATAAACGCTACTTATGGCTGAAAATCAACCCACCAAATGGTCAAGTCATGTTTGTGGCCGGCTGCTACATTCCTCACTATGACTCCAACTTTTATGCTCGCTTGAATATGGATAGAGATCAGCCCTTTGTTGAACTAGAGGAAGACATTGCTCATTACAAGGATCAAGGTGAAGTCATTGTTTTTGGAGACATGAATTCTCGCACAAATATGTTACAACACGACACACAACAAGTCGACATGCCGCATGTATCAAGAAGAGTGGATGACTCATACATGATATGATGCAAAAGAAGTGGATCACTATGGAAAGTCACTTCTACATATGTGCAATAGTACCGGAATGCTCATTGCAAATGGTGTATCTCTATGGCAAGGCACCAATGACTTTACATGTAGAAAGCACAATGGTGCTAGCGTGATTGACTATATGTTGTTCTCAGAAGCCACTCTAGAATGCATACAAAGCTTTACACTTGGTGAATGGAATCCGGAATCGGATCATAGGATGTTATGTATTGACCTCAAGTGTGGTAAACGGCCCGAGCATGTAGCTCCAATCATGATGTGAATCATTTGTACCTACGTCTAGACTTCAAACGAGCACTTATATATGCTGATATGGTGGACCAAATGTTAAGCATGATAGAGCATCAAGGGAGCCCAACATTAGAATGCAAGTGGAAAGTTTTCAAAGAAGTAATTTTCTCTTGTGCGAAGGAATGCTTTTCGGTGTGAAAACATGTCTTGCAAAAGGTCTAAGAAGGGTAGCACCAAGAAGAAATGGTTTGACATGGAATGTAGTCAAGCCCGAAAACACTTGCTAAGATTGGATGCAATCAAAGACAAGGAAGTTTACTTGGAATGTTCACACACATACAAAGCACTTGTTCAAAAGAAGAGGAGAAGGTGGGATGTCGAAAAAACAACTTCTTTTAGCACAAGAGAAAGCACATGCATGTGGCAAGTTTTGCGCAAAATCTAAAAGGCAAGCGCGTTGAGAGCTTTGGTGACTTGACTCTTGAGGATATGTATATGCATTGTAAGAACCTCTATGAGCAACCCAATGTTGATAAGATGGAGGGTTGTAGCTCCCTTCCATTTATGTCTCCCTTCTTTACCATTGAAGATGTATGCCGCGCGCTTGAGAAACTTGCTACTCGCAAGGCAGGAGGTGACCTTCAGGTGTCAAGGCTAAAATGATTAATGGACAAGCAAGAAAACACGATATTGGATATGCGATATGTTTAACCTTGCACTTCAGTATGGCATGCCTCATGATTGGAGTGCAAATTGGATCAAACCTTTGCACAAAGGAGGAGATGTAAACAATGTGAACAACTATCGCACTATAATTTAGGTTCTATTGATTTTGGATGTATCATGGAGATGAAGATAAGTGAATGGGCTGAAAAGAATGGCAAACGTGCGCTTGGCCAAGCAGGTTTTCGAAAGCATCATAGCACTATTGATCACCTTGTCACTCTTCGAGTTCTTATGGAAGCGTCTCGATTGAAAGGAAAAAAGTTGTATTGTTGCTTTGTGGATTTCAAGAAAGCTTTTGACATGGTACCGCGAGGAAATCTTTGGAGACGTATGCAAAGCCTTCAAGTGCCGAGAGAATTTATGCATGCAGTCTTTCGCATCTACCAAAAAGTGATATGTCGATTACGTATGGGAGACGGAATTTCAGAATTTTTTGCAAGCACTATTGGTGTCAAACAAGGATGCCCACTTTCCCCAACCCTCTTTGGGCTACTCATTGATGAATTGGAATACATGGTTCTTGATTTTATGCAGCAAGAAGGCATAGAAGAGGTTAAGATTGGAAATGCGGTGATCATGCTTTTGCTTTATGCCAATGATGTAGTGCTCTTGGCACATACCTTAGAAGATGCACAAAAGCTTATGAGTGTCTTAGAATGCTTTTGCCTACATAGCGGGCTGATCGTGAATGGATCCAAAACCAAGGTTATGCTTGTAAAGACCCTCAATGACGAAAATCCATGCATTGTATACAACAATGAGAAACTTGAAGTGGTAGATCACTTCAAGTACCTTGGCCTTGAGGTTCCATCCAATCATAAATGGAAGGATTGTGCAATGCGTCGCTTGGAAGCCGGAAAGAGGGCTTATTATGCATTTGAGAACATGTGCAATGCAGGAGAGATCAAGTGTTGGGCTCTCAAAAAGTACCTCTTTGACACATTGGTGACACCGGTGCTTCTTTATGGAGTGGAGGTGTGGGTGGAAGCATCGGGAAGTCTACTTGGAAAGAGTTTGAGAATGTCCAAAAGCGTTTTCTCACCAACTTTCTCCAAGTCAAGACACAAACACCCTACATGCTCTTACTTCTTGAGTCCGGATCGCTTCCCATTGAGGTCTTGGGCATGGAAAGGGTTGTGGAGTACATGCGTAAGACACAACGTAGCCCTTTGCATCGACTTCCTAGAATCGCATATGAAGCAAGTCAAAAGGTTCAAAAGACATGCAAGAGCAAAATACTAAGTTCGGGGTGGATGCTTGATATCAAGAAATGGTTTGGAAGATGGGATGCATGTCACTTGGTCAAGGATGCGTCGATCGACTCCCAAGTTAATGAGGCCTTCTTACAACGCCAATGTATCATGGCTTGGGAGAAATCCGGAGGTTCTCGCTTCAGCCATTACACCACACACGTTGCCCCAAACTACAAATCTCTCTTCTTCTCGGAACGAGGTAACCGAACCCATTCCTACATCCTTGAGCCCATCCCGTTGAGTGCGATCCGCACCATTGCCTCCATTCGTCTTAGCTCCCATTCTCTACGCTGCGAGACAGGACGTTGGGGCACTGGCGAGGAGTGTCATCGACTTTGCACCTTATGCCCTCGTCAAGTGCGAGAGAGTGAGTACCACACACTACTTGAGTGCTCAGATTTTGACCACATTAGGTCCTCTTTTCCCCATATATTCAGCCATGAGCTCTCCTACATATCTTCCTCTCCCAACCACGATGTGGACTCTCTATTGCGACGCTCATTTCAGCCATTTTTGAGCATCGAGAGTCACTTATGAACTCCACTCACACCACGTGACATGTTCATTTGGTCCCATAGGTCATATTTGACCTCCCAGGACGATAATAGAACTATCTATCTATCTATCTATCTCTCTCTCTCTCTCTCTCTCTCTCTCTCTCTCTCTCTCTCTCAGTGCAGCCGTTTTTTTGACTAGTAGACAGCAGTCCACTCTTTTGATCATAACTTCTTCATCGAACTCCGATTTGGGTGATTATAGCCTCAATCGAAGAGCACGAAGTCTCTACGCATTGATGTAAAGACAAAAATTTTCAGAGTTATGGAAGGCGTTTTTGTTGCAGCATTCCGAGTGAACAGGTTAAACAAAATTGATTCTCATCTCTTATTTTACATACAATGTCTTCCGGCACTCGCAAGGGTTCTTCTTCTTCAACAAGGTCCACAACCATTGTGGAAAATGATCCAAAATCTCCTAAGTATGGAGATAACAACACAACCACCCAACCAACGACATCGGAAACCATGATCATGGCATACTTGGTATCATTGCAAGAGACCGTAAACAAACAAGGCGAAGACTTACGAGCACTTGCAATGGAGATGGCACACTAAGGGTACTTGTGGTTGATGAATGAGAATCTCAAGAGGGACACTTGAGATGCAAACAACACGTTTGATGCAACTTGAAGAGGAAGTCAAGGAATGTAAACGCTCTCTTGTGGACTTGAATGCTTTGAAGGAGCGGATGAGCAAAGTAGAGCATGACCATGTATTGAAAGAGGAGAAATTTGACACTATGAGCCGGGATGTATGCGACATGAAAAATGTATGCACAAACAAGTCTTGGGCTGATGTATGTGGTAGCAATGTGGTTTCTAATTCCTCACTCATGCAAGCTATGGTTCAAACAAAGAATGTTGAGAATGTGGATATGGAGGAGTTGAAGGAACGGGAGCGACGTTCCAAGAACATTGTTATTCGTGGAATTCCCGAAGAGAAGTTAGAGACACCTCCTTCTCTTGCCATTGTTATTGAAGATTTCTTCAAAACCCACTTTGGCATGTCCGGAGTTATGGTCTATGGAGCGCATAGAGTGGGGAAGCAAGGAGCTCCTCGCTCGGGGAGAACGGCCAATTGTATGCACCATGCCGGATGAGACCAAGCGAAAGATTATCCTTGATAATAGTTGGATCTATTTGAGGGATACAAAATGTTTTGTATGTGAAGATCGCACTATTAAGCAACAAAATATGCGTCGCAAGGCATATGAGGAAAAGAATAATAAAAACAAAGAGATCTCTCATGAAGAAAATGTGCCCAAGGAGGAGGCAAGTCTCTCAAGCAAATAGGGATGCGTGACCTATGAGACCGAGTTACAATTGAAAATATGCTTTTGGAATTGTAATGGATACCCATGGAATGCGGGGGTTGGCATTGATGAACTAACAAGCAAAGCCGATGTTGTACTTCTTGTTGAAACTTGGGAGCATGATACACAAAGGATTAACGGCTTGGAGGATTACAATGTACATTCATTGATGTGGTCAAAGAATCTCAAGCAACGAAGAGGACAAGGAGGGTTAGCATGTATGGTTAAGAAAGGATTGGAAGATTTTGTATCAATTGTGAAAGATGACAAGTACAAACATTATGTATGGCTGAAAATTATGACACCAAAAAGAGCACCCATTTTTGTAGCCGGTTGCTACATTCCTCATCATGATTCTCCCTTTTATGCTTGCATGGATAGAGATCAACCATTTTCTGATTTGGAAGAGGACATTGCTTATTTCAAAGGTGAAGGTGATGTTATTGTATTTGGGGATATGAATGCTCGCACAAAAACATTGCAACATGATACTCAACGATTTGATATGCCATACATTTCAAGGGAGTTGGAGGAATTTCACTTGTATGATCGTACTTCAATGGATGAGAAAGAGCCGGATCACTATGGAAAGTTACTTTTACACATGTGTAATAGCACGGGTATGCTCATTGCCAATGGTGTATCTTTGTGGAGTGGAACCAATGGATTTACATGTAGAAGACATAATGGGGATAGTGTGATTGACTATATGCTACTCTCTGAAGCCATCATGTATCGCATAAAGAGTTTTATGTTTGGTCAATGGACCCGGAATCCGACCATCGCACCTTATGTATTGACCTTTCATGTGGAGAAGCAACTAAGCATGATAATCTCAGCCAAAGGAAAGAGAAGTTATCACTATGTATGGATTTCAAACGGGCACCAATGTACATTGAAATGGTTGAGCAAAAATTATGGATGACAAAGCTTCAATGTGATGCACCATTGAAAACTAAATGGGAAGCTTTCAAGAAAGCTATTTGTTCTTGTGCGGAAGAATGCTTTGCCATAAAGCATCTCCATGGTATCCACAAAGATAGATCACGCAAAAGGTGGTTTGATAAAGAATGTCAAGATGCTCGAAAGTCCTTGATAAAGCTTGATGCAACTATGTACAAAGACAACTATCAAAGTCATTTGCGTACATACAAGGCATTGATTCAAAAGAAGAGAAGAAGATGGGAAGTAAAGCAACAAGAATTTCAAGTCCAAGAAAAGGCACATGCATGTGGAAGATTTTGGAGAAACTTGAGAGGCAAGCGGGTTGAGAATTTTGGTAACTTGAGTCTAGTGGATATGTACACACATTGTAGGCAATTATATGAGCAAGAAAATACTGAAAAAATGCCATTTTATGGTTCACTCCCATGTATGCCGTCTTTTTTTACTATTGAGGATGTATGCGGTGGGCTTGAAAAGTTGGCCACTCGCAAAGTGGGAGATCTTCAAGGTATCAAGCCGGAGATGATCAAATGGACGGGAGATTTTACCCATGAGTGGATGTGTGATATGTTCAACCTTGCACTTCAACATGGTATGCCTTATGATTGGGGTACTAATTGGGTTAAGCCTTTGCATAAAGAAGGGGATGTAAAGAATGTAAGCAACTACCGGACTATAATGATTGGGTCTCTTATGGCAAAGTTGTTTGGGTGCATAATGGAGATGAAATTGAGTGATTGGGCTGAAGAGAATGACAAGCGTGCAAAGGGACAAGCGGGTTTTCGTCGATGCCATAGCACCATTGATCATCTTGTCACTCTTCGTGTTCTCATGGAGGAAAGTCGGTTGAAAGGCAAGCGATTGTATTGTTGTTTTGTGGACTTTAAGAAAGCCTTTGATATGATTCCACGTAACAATTTGTGGAGAAGGATGGAAGAACTCCAAGTGCCAAGTGAGTTTATGCTTGCGGTTTCTCGAATCTATGAGAAGGTGATTTGTCAATTGCGCATGGGAAGAGAAATTTCAGAAATTTTTGTAAGCACTATTGGGGTTAAACAAGGATGTCCATTATCACCAACTCTCTTTGGTCTATGCATCGATCAATTGGAACAAATGGTACTTGACTTTATGCAAGAAGAAGGCATTGAAGAGGTCACTATTTTCAATGCGGTAATCATGCTTTTGTTGTATGCGGATGATGTAGTGCTTCTAGCACACACTTTAGAAGATGCACAAAAGCTTATGGTTGTCCTTGAGAACTTTTGCTTGCATAGTGGGCTGATTGTAAATGAATCCAAAACAAAGGTTATGCTTGTGAAAACCAACCATAAGGAGAAGCCATGCATTGTGTACAACAACGAGACACTTGAAGTTGTTGAGAGCTTTAAGTACCTTGGCCTTGAGGTTCCATCCAATCACAAGTGGCATGAATGTGCTATGCGTCGTTTGGAAGCGGGAAAGAGAGCATATTATGCATTTGAGAACATGTGTAATGCGGGAAACATCAAGTGTTGGGTTCTCAAGAAGTATCTTTTTGATGCATTGGTGACACCGGTTCTTCTTTATGGAGTTGAAGTGTGGGGCGGGAGCATCCCAAAGTCTACTTGGAAAGAGTTTGAGAATGTCCAAAAGCGTTTTCTTACAAACTTTCTCCAAGTTAAGACACAAACACCATATATGCTCTTACTTCTTGAGTCGGGATCTCTTCCAATTGAGGTTATGGGCATGGAAAGGGTTGTGGAGTACATGATAAAGATGCGTTAAAACCCCTCACATCGACTTCCTACAATTGCATGGGAAGCAAGCAAAAAAGTTCAAAAGACGCATAAAAGCAAGATCTTGAGCACGGGATGGATGCAAGACATAAAGAAGTGGTTTGGGAGATGGGATGCATTACACTTGCTACATGATGCTTCAATTGACTCTCAAGTGAATGAAGCTTTTCTACAACGCCAATGTATTACGGCTTGGGAGAAATCCGGTGGGTCACGCTTCATACATTACACCACCTATATTGCCCCCAACTACAAAACCATGTTCTTTGCTGAGAGAGGAAACCGTACTCACACTTACATGCTTGAGCCTATTCCCTTGTCCGCGATACGCACTATCGCAGCAATTCGGCTTAGCTCCCATTTCCTTCGATGCGAGATAGGGCGTTGGGGCAATGGAGAAGAGTCAAATCGATTGTGCACATTATGCTCACTGCAAGTTCGAGAGTCTGAGTACCACACACTACTAGAGTGCTCAGCTTTTGATCACATCCGAACTTGCTTCTCTCACATTTTCAGCCATAACTTAGACCTACACACTTTCCTCTCCCAGCCAAAGTGTGGGCTCTCCATTGCGACTCTCATCACTACAATTTTGGAGCATCGAGAGTCACTCATCAGCCATACACATACTACATCACATGTAACTTTGGTCCCATAGGTCATATTTGACCTCCGAGGACGATAATAAAATCTATCTATCTCTCTCTCTCTCTCTCTCTCTCTCTCTCTCTCTCTCTCTCCCTCCCTTCCTCCCCCTCTCTTTCTATTTCTTTCTATCTATCTCTCCCTCTTCCTCCCTCTCGCTTTCTTTCTTTCTCTCTTTCTCTTTCTCTATTTTCTATTCTCTCTATCTCTCCCTCTTTCTCTATTCTCTCTCTCTCTCTCTCTCTCTCTCTCTCTCTCTCTCAAGTCTCTCTCCCCCTCTCCCTCTCCCTCCTCCTCCTCCCCCTCTCTTTCTCCCCTCTTTCTCTCTATCTATCTCTCTTTCTCCCTCCTTCTCCCCCCCTCTCTCTTTCTCTTTCTTTATTCTATATTCTCTCTATCTCTCCCTGTGTGTGTGTGTGTTTTGGGCCGGGCTTGTCAATCCTATAGGTGATTGGGTGATTTCCAATGAGAGGCGCACCACATATCTCATTTGACCGTATTTTTACTTTGACCAGTCAATGTGGGCACCCATGTGTGAATGGAACAAACCCATATAAAAGGGCCATTGTGACCTAAATCCCCCATTCTAAAGGGTGCATGGTAGATAAGAGTGCTCTTTCCCTACCTGCATCTTCTTCTCCATTGTGTGCTCATGAGTGTGTGTGTGTGTGTGTGTGTGTGTGTGCGCTTGAGAGAGATAAAGTTCTAATTATTGGCAATATACATTACACATGAGATGAAAATACAAAGACCTTTGACTACAATTATAGTACTAAATCATGTATTCATTAGACATATATCTAAAAAATAAATCCGTATTTACAAGCCGAAACTAAGTAAAATGGTCATGTATAGTGAGGCAGTTAAATGTACATCACTTCTTCTTTTCAATCAGCAACCAAGGAGAGAGCACCCTTACCTACATCCACAGTAAGAAAACAACCAAGCGGTTAGCTTTCAAACAACATTATAGGTAATCGGGATGACTCTAGTTGTCATCTATGTCACCTATGTCACCTAAGCACTAGAAAGAAAAGGAAAAAAGATGTTGCCATAATAGTTTGTGATGTGTAAAAACTTTTGGTATTATTTCCCTCATTGATCACATGAGTTTCTTGACAAACCATGTAAATTGAAACCCTTTGTTAAGTAAGAAAAACCAGCAAGCTATTTGGGCCAGTATTTTTGATGCAACTTCCATAATACCATAACAAAAAACCTGTATACCAATGCCATCAGTAGCCCAAATAAGTCTGACCTAAGCAACATGTCCAAGCAATTACTGTCCTGATCAATTGCCTCTTCTAGAAAGTCATATACAAACCAAAAGGTCATGATTTTCAAAGCAGTCTAATAATGTAAGAAGTGTTAGCAAAACATTGTATACAAGTGTAACAGAAACCAGTAGTCAATAAGAAGCCTTGGAGCAGTAGGCTATGCCCAATAGTAGGCTATCAAAAGCCAATAAAGCCACTGAGCCAGAAGTTTGAAATTCATCAGAAGGCCAAGTAGGCTGATGAATCATGAAGAAGTCGACCATCAACAAGAAAGGATTGTAATCATCTTACCAAACTATGGAAACCTTCTAGATCCTTTAAGTGATGTAATTGCAGACAATAATAACCTGTCTTCGACTACCAATAGCCTAGGGATAGTCTATGCCATCAAGCTTGTTTGGTTTTGCTTCCCGGATGTAGGATGGGAGCAGCTCAACTAGAGCAAGCCATGTACTATTCAAATTAGTTCCCATGAGCTTAGCCAGTTGTCCCTTACTAAGACGAGTTACCCATTACAGTGGTTAGCAACCAGTGGCCAGAAAAAAATTTCTTTCCAAAAGTGAGAGAGCTCTCAATCCTGAGCTATCTAGAGCCAAAAAAAGCCTTGCTCTGGCCTGCAATATCTAGTATAACAGTAGAATACAATCTAATTCAAATGATGCAGAACATAGAGCTATGTGAAGGTCTAGGTTGTGTATAAAGGTCTAGAGACAACCTAGACCCCATCTTAACAAAATAAAGCAGCAGTGGTTAAAACTTAATCACTTTTTGATATAGCTAGTTAAAACTGTATAAATGGATTGTAGTCAAGTACCTCAAAAGACTCAGCTACCACCTTCTTGTTGGGGCCGTTGCAAATATGTTTGACTAAAAAATCACCCAAATAGAGAGCAAATCTTGATACAATGCAGAGATGGAAAATGACGAGCAAAAAAATGTAGTGCTAGATGAAAGCTAAGTGAGCATTATGTTCACCTTTCGTAGTGGTAGCCAGTTGATGTAGACCACAACTGTTACACCTATTCCATGGAGCTGGGCGCAATGAACAGAATGTGGAGCCCGCCTTCATCTCAAGCTAAGCCAGAGCAAGAATCTTGTGGATCCCATATATGGGGCTAAGTCTAAATAGCCAGCTGTTTGCGCTGTTGTAGCAGAACCCAAAGCAAATCACATGACGCGGTTACAGCAAGTGACTCAGTACCCAAATGGAGTGCAATAACTACACAATGGTGCCATAATAGTTAAGTGGAATAAAGAGGTTACTACCCACCCCGGTTAATAGGTTGTTCACATTTGTAGATCTAGTTATACCAAAAAATAGGGAGCTATAGGGCCCTAAGGGGTACATACACCACAAGATTTGAGGCATAGTTTATAGAGAGAGAGAGAGAGAGAGAGAGAGAGAGAGAGAGAGAGAGAGAGAGAGAGAGAGAGAGAGAGAGAGAGAGAGAGAGAGACATCCATCCTAGAGAGGGCTTGTAGTAGGATGTTAAAAAAACTAGTGGATCAGTTGGAAATAGAGAGAGAGAGAGAGAGAGAGAGAGAGAGAGAGAGAGAGAGAGAGAGAGAGAGAGAGAGAGAGAGAGAGAGAGAGAGAGAGAGACCCACCCTTACCCAGGGGAATGTCTACCACTTGGTGAGGGAGGTCATCACCAAGTGGTGAGTCCTCCCCTACACCCAGTGTGCTAATGGATACTATTTAAAAGTTCAATGATGATCTCCTTGTTGGCCGAGCAGAGAGGCCAATAATTTATTGTGAGAAAGAGCTTAATAATACCTTGCATCTCCTTCAAGGAAAACCCATTGGTTTTGTATCTCTTAATCAGGTGACACATTTCCTTAAAGGCAATGAAAGAGTCCGAAGATGAATACATAATGAAATACATCATGCCAAGACAAGTTTTTAGCGCTACCTTATGCGGTCAAGTACGTTTCCTTTTAACATACTCAATTTGGCCAAGGTTCAGAATGTCTCTCTTCCAAGAGAATTCAGTGACAAATCTCCCAGTTAGTGGAGAGAGAAGTGAAAGTTAGTGGAGACAAATCTCCCAGTTAGTGGAGAGAGAAGTGAAAGTTCAAAGTTCAAAAAGGTTGTTTTGGTAACAACTCTCTTTTCATATCGATATACATGCACTCCATGAGAGTCGGTTCAATCTTAAGAATATCAGGATATATTTGTGCTAAACAGTCAGCAAAGACGAGATTATTCAAACTAAACACATCATCCATATACCTGTAGGTATTTTGAAAAAGTGTTAGATCAATACTGTTGGCCGACATTTCTAACTGTTTAAGAAATCTATACTCAAAAAAAGATAAGTGAAGATTGCACATGACTGGTGAACAGGAGATCCCATAGGGATACCATGGATTTGTCGATAGCATTGATCGCCTAGCTGAACAAAGAAGTTTTTAAGTAGCCATTCAATAAGATCAATTATATTACAAAGATCATAATGGATTGTTTTTGACCCATCTATGACTTTTGGCTAATGAAATGGCACGATATCCCATTCCATTCCTCCTTTCAAACACCCATTTACTAATTTGTTGGAGGACAAAGAAAAGCCTTGAAGGCTCAAAAAATGAGATGTTTTCATAGCACTGAGTGATATCTACTGAAAACATGGAGAAAATGCAATGTGGAAGATTTATGAACACTTCAGTTGCGTTGTTTACAAGCCAAAAGCTATTGACCTTGAGGCTAGTGAAAGCCTTCACCGTTGTGAATTTTTCATCACAAATAGTATCGAAGTCAATGAGGATTAGATTAAGGCGGGAGGTAATAACACGTGGCATGTAACATAGTACAGTTAAACGCATCTGAAATCCATTTGAACTTGTGCTTGTGACTCTTAAAGGTCAAAAAAAGTTTGGGATGTTTAGAACTCTGAGTTTCTAGTCTAAAACGACCCAAATGACCCAGTGAAGAGTCAAGGTATTGAATAGCTTCCTCAGGGTTCATTTCCTAAACCCTAAACCTGGTCTTAGCTGCCACCTTGGCCAAGTGTTTGCATATGACAGTGGGTATACGCGGGGCTTTGTCAAGCCCGACCACAAACCAATCTTGTTTTAGTTTATTTAACAAGGAAGAAAGCGTAGGAGAAATCCATGTTGTTTCTTGGCTTAACCATGTAGGTGGGATAGACCCAATGCATGTTTGGAAATGAGAGAAGAGTGAATCAGAAAGTCTAGCATGTTGTAGACTGTCTAGATACATTAGCTTGGCTATGTCAACCAAGCAATTAAGTAGTGCGGAAAAATCCAAGTGTGGGTTTAGTGGTTGAAGTGGGATATGATTCAGACCCTTCCCGAGCAGGTCTTTGCTTTATTTTGAGCTTATTAAAGAAAGAACAGTAGTGCATACGTGCTGTCCAAACTCCTTGAATTCAGTACAATAGTTTTTAAAGAGAGAGCACTTAGAAGCAGGTTGCTTTACAGAAGTGAGAAATTCGGTTGAATACACCAAATTCTTCAAAGGAGGGTCAAAAGTCCAACTGAATGTTAATTCATTCAACATTTCAGTGTTACCAAACCTTGTTGAAAAGCATATTGAATCATGTATTTTGGTGCAAGGAAATCAACGATACGATTTGTGAAGTGGCAATGAACAATCTGTTTCCTTTGCTTATCATCCTTGAACAGAAACAACTTCCCATAAGTAGTCTGATTGATCTAAAAAGCAATACAATCAAGAGTTAAACATTTTCTTGATAGGAAGATTCTTTCCTTTCCCTCTTACATAACTTCTAGATTTACCACATCCTTCAGAGGACCCAGGTGTAGAGGAAGGAGACAGAAAGGAAGTGATGGAGTGTGAAGCAGAACTAGTCAGAATGGATATTTTAAGAGTAGGGGTTCCCTTTGTATCAAGTGAAGGTTTGAGTAGGGACAAAATATGTTTGATTCCCTTAGAGGCACTAAGATTGGAGAGCAAATGGCTAGGTGCATCCAATTTTAGTTCTTTTAGAATTTCATACATAAAATTCCTAAAATGCAAATACGGGATCTGAGCTCACAAAATTTCCTTAGCTTGATCCCCAAGCCAAGAACAAATTATAGGGAGGAAGTGATCCTCTGTATGTGATGGAAAAAGGTCCTCAAGATCATTGAGGAGGAATCAGATAGCATGATTGAACCAGAGGTTACTTTCACAATCAACTTTTGCTTCCAAAGCTTTGCAGGCACACTTGATGTAAGGTCGGTAAATGTTCCAAATAGACTTCAAATAGAACACACTGCTTTGTTTGGAAAAAGTCATTGTCCCCTTAGCTCTAATATAAATGCCAGACAGGACCGAACACTTCCTAGAATCCAAGAAGTGCATGCTAAAAGGTGCTTTTATGACATCTCATTTGTCCAAGAATTGAACGCCTTTGAGGATTTCCAAACGACAGTCTTCACTTGTGGAGGCTGGAAGGGCTGCAAGGTATACCCAAGTCTCAAAGGAAATGGGTGCAGCAAAGGCTTTATTGTGAAGCTCCCAAAGCTGCTAGTCAAGCTCGATTCCCTCAATGTCAATCTGGCTATGTGGGAGGAAGGGAAAACATTTTGAGACCTTAGGAACCATATCGAGTAGAGAGGTCTCAATCGACAAGATAAGTCCCTTTTGAAAGCTTTTTACTGTTTCCAAAGCCCCATCATCCCTACAAAAGAGGCCTTTTGGGGCCTTAGCAAGATCAAATGATTTAGTGGTAGAAAAACCAGAGGTAAGGCCACAAAGCTTCCTAATGAAGTTGGGTAGATCCGCTTACTTGGCTGAAAATTGTAGCAGACCTGATTTATGACTCATTTCTATAGTAGAAAGGTTGAAAGCCAGCTTTTGAAGGTGAAGAAGTCCTTCCTTTGCATCAACATCCAGAATGGTGAGAACAAGTACCCAATCGTTGAATGTTAACAGATTCATGATAGAATCAAGGTATCTGTAACCTTTGAATATTGGTTTAGGAGTGAAATGGCCATGGGATCCTGGATGAGTTTAATTACGTGGAGGGGTGCTAAGGAGAAGGGCAAGGTGGAAAGGTCAAGTTCAGCAGAGATAGTGACAATCTGAAGCCACAAATAAAATTAAAGAATATAAGAAAAATCTAAAAGAGGAGTTGGTAGGTATTCCATCTTAAAACCAACCAAGACAAAGGTCATAATGGTTGTGTGGGATACCCCCTATTCGAGAAGATATGGTTGCAAGCCATACCTTCTAGGGATAGAAATATTGTAGACTAGGTCTTGGTGTCCTAGGTCTAAACTGGACCAAAGAGCACCCATGTGCTTATGGAGAGAGAGTTCTAACAATATACATTAGCACATGAGATAAAAATACAAAGACCTTTGACTACAATTATAGTACCAAATCATGTATTCCTCATTAGACAGATATCTAAAAAATACATCTGCATTTACAGGTCAAAACTAAGTAAAATGGTCTTGTATAGTGAGGTAGTTAAATGTACAACACTTCTTCTTTTCAATCAGAAACCAAGGAGAGAGCACACTTACTTGCATCCACAGTAAGAAAACAACCAAGCGGTTAGCTTTCAAACATCATTACAGGTAACTAGGGTGACTCTAGTTGTCATCCATGTCACCTAGGCACTAGAAAGAAAAGGAAAAAATATGATGCTATAAACATTTCTGATGTGTAAAAACTTTTGGTATTATTTCCCTCATTGATCATGAGTTTCTTGACAAACCAAGTAAAAGACCAACAAGCTATTTGGGCCAGTATTTTCGATGTAACTTCCAAAATACCATAACAAAAAACCTGTATACCAATGCCATCAGTAGCCCAATTAGTCCAACCTAAGCAACATGTCCAAGAAATTGCTATCCAGACCAATTGCCTCTTTTAGAAGTCATATACAAACCAAAAGGTCATGATTTTTGAAGCGGTCTAATGTAAGAAGTGTTAGCAAAACACTGTATAAAAGTGTAATAGAAACCAATAGTCAATAAGAAACCTTGGAGCAGTAGGCTATTCCCAACAATAGGCTATCAAAAGCCAATGAATCCACTAAGCTAGAAGTTTGAAATTCATCAGAAGGCCAAGTAGGCTGATGAATCATTAAGAAGTCAACCATAAAAAAGAAAGGACTGTAATCATCTTACCAAACTATAGAAACCGTCTAAAGCCTTAAAGTGATGTAACTGCAGATAACTATAACCTGTCTCCGACTACTAGTAACCTACAAAAATTGGGAGATAGTCTATGCCATCAAGCTTGTTTGTTTTTGCTTCCCAGATGTAGGATGGGAGTAGCTCAACCAAAGCAAGCCCTGTACTATCCAAATAAGTTCCCATGAGCTTAGCTAGTTGTCCCTTATCAACACCAGAGACAGTATTACCCATTATGGTCGTGGTCAGCAACTAGACCAGAAAAAATTTTCTTTCAAAAAGTGAGAGAGCTCTCAATCTTGAACCAGAGATCAATCCCTTAGAGACAAAAAAGCCTTGTTCTGGCCTACAATATCTTTTATAACAATTGAATACAATCTAATTCAAATGATGTAGAACACGTAGAGCTATGTAAAGTTCTAGAGACAACCTTGACCCCATCTTAACAAAATAAAGCAGCAGTGCTTAAAATTAGACAAACCCTCCCCCCCCCCCCCCCCCCCCCCCCCCCCCCCACCCCACCCAAAAAAAAAGAAAAAAAAGAAATGTAGATAGTAGCCAGTATGCAAGGCTTTGGTTATACCCTCCCCCCCCCCCCCCCCACCCCACCCCACCAAAAAAAAAGAAAAAAAAGAAATGTAGATAGTAGCCAGTATGCAAGGCTTTGGTTATCAAAAGTACAAATGTCATTCAATTGATTCTAGAGAAGTACCCTGTTCAGCCTGAAAGAGGTAGATATGAATGAGGCAAGCTCATCACAATCCAAGCCCCAATGCCCAATCCAAACCAGTAGTAGCCAATATCTTCATTAAACTTCAGGTGGATTGTTGGGATACAAGCTTCTCCAATCTTTCACATCAGACGAAAATGTTAGGTCACATACCTAAAGCAACCAGGTAGTGTTACACAAGAAAAACACTAGATCATTACCAATAGAGGTCCAAGCAAGCAGTAACAAGAAAGTCCAAACCCACCTGCGCCAGCATATATATATCGAAAGGGGTCAACTACAGATCATGATATTTATCAATGTTTTTGTACCTTCAAACTAGTAGCTCCTGTACACAAGCCAACAAAATGAGTAAAACCAGAGGAGCCTGACTTCACTCATATCCTTTACTCAAAAGTGGACCCAATGCCAAGTAGTATTTAATTAATTCCATCCATTTAAAATGTAAAGGGGGACTCATTCCACCATCCCATGTCAACTATTTGTCAGGCAAATAGTACTGGTAGTGCTGCAAGGGTTGACATCCCCACCTAACTCTTCTGCAATCTCATTGCTCACATATATAAAAAGTCTTGAGTATGTTAGGTTATTACTGAGGTTGTAGACAACCTCACCAACCCAAGTAAATATCTCAGCTGTAGACATCAGTCCCATCAAACCATTAGCTAGGTGGAATTCCAACCACTCACTCAAAGCCATTAGTAGTAAAGATAATATATTAGCACTTTGCATCCTGAGTAACCATGTAATTTTATATTCAAAAGAAAGAAATTTTATATGAATAGCAGCACTGCACCATGTGAAAAGTAGTCAAGTTTATCAAGAATCAGAGAGGGCAGCATCCATCATGAAGTGGTGAGTTACCCCTTTATCCCATAAATCTCAGGCCAAAGAAATTATGTCTTGTTAGGATGTAACCAATGTCAAATGTAGCCCTACCTGTTCCTTTTATTTTGAAAAGGCATTAACATGTTAAGCTTTTAAAATGTGATAGTACCCTGCAAACCAATCATCCATAGGATGGATTTAAGCAAATATATGTTTGTAAAATACATGCTTGACATTCTCCAAAAACAATGACTGCTCATGATGAAAGCCATTCCAATATCCCAAGACCATTATCTTTATAGAATTGTTTCTTGTTTATGCAGGAAAAGATGATAGCCAGAGTTGAGTTTGCTAATTTGCTACTCTAAATTTGTACTTAATCACTTGACACAACTAGTTAAAACTATAGAAATGGATTGTAGTCAAGTACCTCAGAAGACTCGGTTACCACCTTCTTGTTGGGGGCCATTGCAAATATATTTGACTAAAAAATTACCCAAATAGAGAGTAGAGCTTGATACAATGCAGAGATGGAAAATGAAGAGCATAAAAATATAGTGCTAGATGAAAGCTAAGTGAGCATTATGCTCACCTTCATTAGGAAGGGAATGGAGTCTAAGGGGGCCTCTTTATTTGCCATGGGATTAAAAAGTAGATTATGGAGGAAGACGCAAATTGGTGGATGCCATGTGGACTGAAATGGTGGGTATGGCAGGGCCTAAAAGTAAGTGGTCAAACTTGCACTCTTTTATAAAATACGAAGAGAAAATATCTTATAAATTCAAAAAAATGAATGAATTTTTCTCTAAATAGTCGAGTAAAAACCAATCCTTTCTCTCTCTAGCGGCTGTCAATTTCTCCCCCCTCTCTCCTAAAAAGGGGTCCTTTCAAAAACGTGCTGATCATTCCCTGTCTCTCTCTCTACTGTACCATCTCTCACTTGTCTTCACTTCAACTTGCAAGAGTTCTTCTCTTTCCTTCCTTTTAGTTTTCCCTTCCAAAAGCTCTTCAACAGAAGTTTGAACCTCCTTTCCCTCCTCAAGCTTGCTGGATTCTCCTCAAGCTGAAGTTCTCCATTTCTCCATGAGCCTCACTAAACACCTCTACCTAAAGGTGAAGATCTGCAACATATCCTTCTGCTAGATCATCCCTCTTTCTTTCCGCAATAGGTTTCCCGCTCCTTCTCCATTGTGCTTAGAGAGGATCTACTTTTCTCTCAGGCTTTGCAACATTATCTTCCCTAGTAAGCCAACAAGCAGGTGGAGAAGTATAGTAGTAAGTGGCATCCTTCGTCTTTGTGTACCATCAAGAATCTTGCTCTATACAATTGAGAACATGGATGTGCAATGTCTAATCATAAGTGTTTGTCTGCAGGTTGTGCCTGTATTCCCCATGGTAGCATTAGGTACTCGACGACCTAGGAGTGTCATTGACTCCATTTCATGCAGCAATGTACAAGACAATAGTGGATGTTGGGTTACGATGGAGTTCAAACAATTGATGTGGATGACAATGCAGCCCAGCTCAAGAGGTGCACACAAGGTCTCAAGGAGACACATGGCTTCTCAAGCACACCATTGGAAGGAAAGGATCGTTTCTTTTTTTTGCTTTTCTCTTTTTTATTTTTCTTTCTTTTTTTTCTCTTTTAAAATTTTGAGGATAAGATTTTCGGATATGCCTACGTGGTCATTGGCCGCACACGCATGGAGTTGCGTGTGGCTATGGCCTCGCGCATAGATCTACATGACGCACATAGAACTGAGCAGTCACGTGCAAGGACCTAGCAGTAGTCCAAAATGGAACTGCAAAATAGAACAAACACAGTGCAAATCTAACAAAACAAAACTAAAACAGAGCTGACAAAACCAGTAAACAGAGCTTAACAAGGCTTAATAGAACTGATCAGAGCTTAACAGAACAGAAATTTCTTGTTATTCCTAACAAACCTTCCTCTACCTTTCCTACATGCATTGAATGACTTCAGGAGGCAGCACAGAATGCTTCTCTAGCTTGGTGCTGGGTAACTCCCTGGATGATGCAAAAAATGTGCGCGTCTGCTATACGTGTCGAAGCTAGGGAATTGTCGAGCATCATGTGTGAGCCATAGATGGCTCCAACCACACAACCAAACTAACCTAGCAAGCTCAAAGAGAGTAAGGGTATGTCACTCATCGCTCTACACTCGTCGTCGTGAAGAATTGCTCACTGCGAAGAGAAGAGGGAGCCGTTGCCGTGCTCAACCGCCTCGCCACCGCCGATGCCGCTACAATTCTCAACCGCTCTCTCTCTCTCTCTCTCTCTCTCTCTCTCTCTCTCTCTCTCCCCCCCCCTCTCTCTCTTTCCAACTGATCCACTAGTTTTTTTAACATCTTACTACAAGCCCTCTCTAGGATGGATGTCTGTGTCTCTCTCTCTTTCTTTCTCTCTCTTCCACTATAAGCTATGCCTCAAAACTTGTGGTGTATGTACCCCTTAGGGACTATAGCTCCCCATTTTTTGGTATAACTAGATCTACAAATGTGAAACACCTATTAACCGGGGTGGGTAGTAACCTCTTTATTCCAGCTAACTATTATGGCACCACCATTGTGTAGCTATTGTACTCCATTTGGGTGTTGAGTCACTTGCTATAACCACTCCATGTGCTCTGCTTTGGGTTCTGCTACAACAGTGCAAATAGCTGGCTAATTAGACTTAACCCCATATATTGGATCCACAAGATTCTTGCTCTGGCTCAGCTTGAGATGAAGGCAGGTCCACATTCTGTTCAATGCGACTAGCTCCATGGAATAGGTGTAACAACTATGGTCTACATCAATTGGCTACCACTGCAAACATTAGGAAGGTAATGGGGTATAGGAGGGCCTCTTTATTGGTAGTGTAACGAAATTCTTAAAGCTTAAGCCAAGTTTTACCAAGCCTAAAAGAGAGGGCAAAAAGGCCTGTGCTGAGATTTTAAAAAATACCATTTGTATATTTTGTATTTTGAAAATAGCTTATTTTAACACAAAAGAGAGGTGGGTAATTGAATTTTAAAATATATTCTTCCCATCTCTCTCCTCTCTCCCTAACATGTAAAACACTCTCTCTCACTTAGTTCTCACTAAAAGAAGCACTTTTCAGCTCCCCTTGCCAAAAAAGAAGATTTTGCATATTCTCTCACTGCATTCTCTCTCTAAAATGTGAGCCAACTCTTTCTCTTTCCCCCCCTTTTGTCTCTTGTCACTTCCACCTCCCTATCATCAAGAGGGCATCTATGCTACCTACATCTGACAGAAAGTGCAGATCCTCCAAGTTTGCAGATCTACTCTCTTTCCCACTCTCTTCCTTTATGTCTTTCTCTCTCTCTCTCTCTCATGCTTCTCCCACTCCAGCTTCAGGTGAGAGCAATGGAGAACTCCATTACCTCTGTGTGCAGCTGCATTTATCTCTCTAAATCTCTCATGATCAACATTTTGAATTCAAAGGAGATTGAGCTACACTCCCTCTCTTTCTTCCCTCCACAACAAAATCCTTTTCTACTATCTCCGAGTACCTTCCACTTTTTCCCTCCATAGCTAGCTTTCCCTGCTTGCAGCGGTCACCATTACACATTCTCTCTCTATTTTGCTTGATTAGCTAACAAACATGTCATTCAATCGCCCTCCAGTGCAAGACATTACTAATAGGCCAAAACAATATCGATTAAATGCTGATTTGGAGCAGAAGTACGCTACTGTGCGACTTGGCACATTGAATCCCAATGCTGCAGATCAGCTACAAAGAATTGGGTGCAAGGCAATCAACCTATGGGTTGATGGACACATTTACCCAAGCGATCCAAGGACTAATGCACCACTATTCTTTTGTAATGTCACTGAGCTTCTATGTTTAATTGGAGATGGAAGAGACGGATTGTTTGGCTACTGCTGGAGATTGTATTCACCTTTTGTCAATGGAAGGGAAACAAGTAAACATCTCTTGGCTGCCTATTCATCACTGCAAGAGAAGTCTGCAAAAGATCTATAGCAAGTTAGAGAGGAAGCCAACAAGAAGATGAAGCAGCTGAACGATGAGATGACAAATCTCAATGAAAAAGTACAGCAATAAAAAAAAGAGCAGGAGCGTTGACTAGACAATTATGCTCAACACTTCATGGAATATGCATCAATGAAACAATCATCTCACACACATTCCCCTCAGCTACCACATTTGTAAGCTCAAGAGACAAACAATTTCCTTGCTATCCTCAAGTGGTGGAGCTCAAAAGAAACGTGTCTGTCAAACTCGGTAAGAATACAGATGCAAGATTCTGATTTCCTACATGTTCTGTAGGTTGGTGTAACGGTAATTCAATATGCAAAAGGTTGGCTTGAATGGTGATGGGAATTGATCCGGATGCTCAAACAACCGGACCTGCTCTGCTACAACATATCATTAAGCCAAAGGAGTTGGTTGAACTACTAGATGATCCATCCAACGGTGGCATTGCTAATGTTTTGTGGCAAAAGTATTTTAGTGAGCTAAAGAGCATTGTGTTGCCTCAAGAGATGATGGAGGTGTGTGAGTCAACGTCTTATAGTGTCAGCGTTGCAGAAAAGTGTGCCAATAATGATGTTGCAAGCTTGTTGGGCGGATTTCAGTATGAGGAGGATGACATGCCATTAGAAGACAAGAAATTCTTCCGCTACAACGAGTTCAACAATGTGTATGTTGACTTGTTGAATCTCCAAGAGTCAATGATAAGATTTTATGTGTTGACACAAGAAGAGTGATGGGAAAGTGATATATGTTATGAAGCTTTATGAGTGCCAAGTTGTTAAAGGTCAACGGCTCGAAAGGGTAAGCATTACGTTGATGAGCAAGGCCTTGGTGGGTGTCAATGTGGAGCTAAATGCCAATGAGAAGGGAAACACTTGTTTAGGTGTTCAGTTAGAGAAAAATATTTGATCGCTAGCAAATTTTCATCCCCCACATGAGACACATGAGACTCTAAAATGGTATTTCAATCACACCACAATTGTTGATGTCATTCAACAACAGCAAGAAGGAAAGAGAATGCATGTTTTAGGTCTTGGAACGTTCCAAGTTGAGTGGCATTTGGCAGGATACTTGAAAACACTCAAGTGTATGTTAGGGTGCAAGCAAGGTGCAATGACCCTCTTTCCATGTATTTATTGTTGCCACAGTAAAGTATGAATGGGAACTGAGGGCAAGGGTGCAAAGGCCAACAAGTCAAAAGGTGGTAAGGGTAAGGGAGGCAAAGCTACAGCCAACTCTGCAAAAAGGTGTACCCACTACACAAGCAGTGGGTAAAGCACTGCAACAATGGTTTCAAGGTATCCTCAGCTGTGACTAGCAAGTACCCCCTAATCAAAACATGGATGATCCAAATTGGGATCCTATTCTTCCAATACCACTGATAAATGTGCATGTGGGCACCCTTCATGCCCGTCTATAAATTCTTGACAAGTTGCTTATGCCCCATATTAATTATGCTTGGAATATGGAGCCTACAAAAAGAAGAGAAGAGTGTATACAAGAACTCAAATCTATTCTATTGAGTGTTGGTCTACATGGGGGTGCAGTTGAGCTATCAAAGGACAAGAAGGAGTCTGGAAGTACAAAAGATTTTCCTAATAAAGTATGTATGGGTGGTGGTAAAGCTAGACATTTTCTTTCAAACTATTCAGACTCACAAAGTCCCAATGAGTTTCAATTGTTGTGTGTGACATTACCACCTACAAAGGTGATGAAGCAGCCCTAGGAATTAAGCGTGCTCGTGTGTGGCAGTCTACTGATGATACTTTTTGTCTTCTTGAAAAGTCAAAGCTAACCGATGATGAAATATCCACCCTAAAGTTTGTAATCAATAGTTTTACATCACAAATGGTGGATGCTTGGGGGGAGACACACATAACACATTACATGGTGTGTTGAACATTTGATATTTTCAATCAAAATACATCTGTATGTGAAACTAAAGTTTGTTTTTTTTCAGCACATTCTTTTTGCACATAGTGCATTTTTTTCTTGACACTTATGGTTCATTAGGCATTTGGAGCAGCCAAGGAATGGACCACTCACACTATCAAGCAAAAGCAGTGTATTTTATAAATACGAGACATGGAGGTGGAAGAAAAAAGAGCAATGCCCTGCACAAGATGTTCAATTGATTCTACAGAGTTTTAACAGGGAGAGAGAGAAAGAAGACAAGAGAACAAACAAGTTTGAAATGTAGAATAGAAAAAGTGGTTAGCTTGAGGCGATCACAATCATATCATGCTTCAAGTGCAAAAGATCGATTTCGACGCTGGTTGGAGACAAGGCGGCATGATGGCAGGTATTGGGTGGAAATTTATTTTTCTTTTGACACTAACCATTTCTACTGTAGACATGCATTGTCATGCAAAGTGATTTGTAAAGGCGACAATTATTAGTCCCATGGGTCAAGTTTCATTTATTTTGGAGTCTTTTTTAATTTTGAGTGATTGTATTGAGTTTTTAAATTTTTTTAAAAGTTTAAGTACTATATAATTCAAAACTCACAACTTAAAGTTCATTTCTTGTTTTCACATTTTAGAAGATCCTCTCAAGCTCAAATGTACACGCACTCATATCTTGCACAACATGGACGATACACAAGAGTACACGACCACACACAACCATGACACCACTGCCACTGACAACACTAAAAATTTGCAACCAGTACCTCATACAGAATGCACTGCTTCAAATCCACATCCTCAACCACAAGAACTAGCTCCAAACACTCAACCGCTCCCCCAACCTTTGAGTACGGAGGATCAGAACACCATGCGGCAAATTTTTTGTGAGCTCTAGCACTACAGCATGCGAATCGCACACCTCTATCGGATCTCGGACCATTTGCAGTTCTTAACAGACCAACACAAGAAATAGGACCTGGAGCTCACGGCAGCAACTAGAGATCAAGCAATGGCAATACCCAAAGCTCAAGCAATGGCTGCACCTAAAGCTCAAGCAACCGCAACTACATCGCAAAAGTTCCCCCTGCGGATCAAACAAAGGGTGATCAAAGTAATACAAGGTGATCCTATTTCAATAGCACAAGATGCCAAGAGGAGGAAGAGAATGAGAGAGTTAGAAAAGAAAGAGGTAGCAGATAGAAAAGCACAGAGATTGCATTGAAGAACAAAGAAGGTAGAGAGAGCAAGAAGAATGGCAGAGAGACGAGGTTGAGAGAGTCCACTTGGCTAATTTATAAGCACAAGAAGAGGTAGAGAGGAGAGCGGAAGCGGACGAGCTCATGCCGCCCAACAAGAAAAGGTTGGGATCTCCAGATCTTCAAAAATTCCTCAGAGAGCAAAACAATGTGCGAAAAAGAAAAAGGACAAGCTCACACTTGAAGAGCAACAAGCCCAAGAAGAGAGGAGGAAAAAGTACAAAAATGACCCTCCTCAATGGGCCAGACAAGTGGCTCCTCCACCACCGCCAATAGGGGAGAAAAAACGGCGATGGAAGCCTGGCACAGTTGCTCTACGTGAGATCCAAAAATATCAAAAGAGCACCGAGCCAATAATACCAAAGGTAGCTTTCTCTCGGGTGATAAGAGAAATAATGGACAAATATCAGATTTTGCTACACGTATCTAGCATGCGGCTCTATTGGCCTTACAGGATGCCACCGAGGACAGTTGTTCCAAGATGGCGTATCTTGTATGGTGCATACAAAGCGAGTTACTCTAAAAAATATAGATCTAGCTCTAACGCTCAATCTGAGGAATGAAGGGTGCCTCCATAAGAATTAGTTTCCCCATGTAGCCTCTATTTATGAGATTTGTAATCTTTTTATATTTACCATTCAGTGTAACTCTAATAGTTAATTGTGTACTTTCTATTGTTGAAGTATTTGAATTAATCAAGTTGTTAGATTTCACCTCCTCGACCATCCAAGCACTTGTCTGATGTGGGACGTCTATAGATGAATATTTTGCAAAACAGAGCCATTTCAGGTGCGTACGGAGGCCGTGGGACCACCAAAATGCATGCCAATGACCAGCGATGCCGATGACCTAGTCAAAGTTGGCCCATGCGTACCGTGGCGCACAGGGCATTGTTTGGGCCCGTTTGGTGTCGCTGGTCATCGATGTGCATTTTGGTGGTCCCACGGTCTCCGTACGCATCCAAAATGACTCTGTTTTGTAAAATATTCACCTATAGGCATCCCACATTAGACGGGTGCTTGGATGGTTGAGGAGGCATGAACGCATTGAAGAAAAATATTTATTGGCCAATATGTGCAATAGAAAAAAAAAGTACAGGAAGTGACAAAAAAATACAAAAGACAAAATTATTGTATATTGCTCTGGATATTACATCATGGCTGGTTGGTTTTCTTGTAAATTACATCTTTTTGGTATAGGGCGGATGGTAGACTTGACACCAAAGGTTTTGACAATATCCTCTGGTTTGTCACCCCTTGACCTAGGCTTAAGGCACAATGGGAGAGCACTCTTGGTCCCACCAAGATACACTTGTGAGCATTAAGGGTAAGGGAATCTTCAGCAAGGATGGCACTTAATGCCTTGCACTTGGTAGCTCCCCAGAACCATGCTTGGAGAACTCTGTGTGTGAAACTCGAAGAATGGATGGTCCCAGATGGCCAAGGTAGTGCCACAAGGAGCTATCTCTACCCATAGGAACGTTGCACGAACCTGCGGTACGCATTGCAAACTTATCAACATGGTATGCAATCTTCAAAACATTTTAAACAACTTCAACACTTGCTATAGGATACAATAGACTATCGATAAAGTTAAAAAGTGGCTACCTCAGTTTCCTCATCCATCTCTTCAAGAGTTTTCCTTGTAAGGTTGATGCTAGAGTGATCTTCTCGACCCATAATGATCAGCGGTTTGTGTGGAAGAAAAGCGCTTTCCGGGATACTTTCATAAAATGAGGCACATGATTTGATTTTCCTAAGTGTATTTGACACGGTTTGTATCAAATTCTGCTGGTTTTCACTAGGGAGAAATGAGAGGCTTGGTGGGAGACCTTGGTCTTCAAAGTCAATTTGAAAGTTGACCTTCTCTTGTTGTCCATTGGAATCTTTCATGCCGCATAGATAGCGAGCACTAAGAGCGACTCATCTTCTCTAAGTCCTAGTGTCTTTGCAATGTCATCAAGGAACAAGAAGTGACGACCATCCACCACCATTGTATGCAAAGTGAGAATTTGGAGGTCAGGAACTTCCTCCAACACCTCGTCTCCCTCTATCATCTGATCTTCCTCCCTAAAGGAGCTGGCATCTTGCAGGAGGACGAGTGCCATAGATGCTTCATTTTTCTCATTAGCCTCTTCAATAAATTCATTTGAATCCTCCACAATGGTTACATGAGGTTTTTGGTTGGCTTTTTCCTTTGATGTTCCCCTTCTCCATGCCCTCAAGCACATGCAAAACTAGAACCATGTCCCAAGAGATGAATTGGGTGCCTATGCACCCCATGTCCAAGTCTACGAGATCATCCTCGTCCTTTGTCCTGTATTCCCGCTCATTAAGCCCTTTTATAAACCTCAACAAGTGATAATGAAATTTTTGTCGGCCGCATAGAGGTGTTTGAGAAAATCCAATGGCAACCTCGCCATGTTGGATCCCTCGAAGACTATTGCATATTCTTCCATGTTCTCCATCATGTATTCAAGAAAGCTTTGGAATCCCTCTACATGAAGGTTAGCAGTGGCATGCATGTCAATCGTCCCCTCAAACACACTGACTAGTTCATGGGCACGATCTGCAAGTCCTATCTTCTGTAGTTGTGTGAGAAGTGCATCAGAAGATGTTGCCATGGGTCTGTTCACGAAGAAGATGGGAAGAGAGCTGAAAGCTTGTGTTTTGTGAATGTGAGAAATGAAGTTTAAAACCTAGAAAGTCACTTTTATACTTAATGTCAATTTTTAAAATCACTTAAAATTAACGTCAAATTAACTTAAAACTATAATTATAAACAAAATCATGCGACAAGCATTGAAAGACACCAACATTGAAAGTATTCACGCTCCAAACTAAAAAACTTGCATATGTCAAATGAAATCTTGAATAAATTAAAAATGGAAAAGAGATTCAAAACACCATATGTATTAATGGGAGCAAAATCACTTCAGTTACAAGCTTTTACATTAATACATCATGGAAAACCAATGTTTTCACACAGAAAGCTCGTCTCTTTTTGGAACGAACAACCTTTTCATTGCTTACAAAAACATATCGATTGGGCAACGCATATCTAAGATTAAGATACTCGCAAATGTGACTGAGATTCTAGTCGTTATTCGTCGAGATGTCGTGCACTGCATTGTCATGGAGGCGTATTTGCATATCAATTGATTCTCTAGGAGAAACATCAGAGTCTAGTGCCTCCCATTCTTCCTTCGTCAACTTCCATCTTCTATAGGGAAAGACAATTGCCAAGCTTTTCTTCACAATATGGTATCTTCACGCCACATTCTCAGCACCTACAGAGCACTTGATTGTATCTCCCTGGTGGTTGACCACCTTAGTCTCCCATCCAACTACAAGGAAACCATTGATTGCACTTTCCCCTTTGCAAGTCCACATTGTTGGTGCCCTGTGAACACTCTGCAGTCAAAAGATAGACATGAACACATGAAGGGACATAAACCAAGTTAGGGAAGCTTTATGGGAACCATAGGTGCACTTCATTGCTGAATGCACATCCGCCTCGATTCTCTTTTTGGTTGCTGTGATCAAGGCACTATCTGACTTAGGCCATTCCATACTCTGCAAGGTTGGTGGATGAACCGGAGAAAGATTACCATACCCAGTTTGCTAGACATTGCATAAGTATGGTTATAAAAAAAAATGTCCCATGAGACAAGCTCCGCGGATGAACAACCAGCATAGAGCAGCTTGCCAAGGTCAACGTGGATGGCCTCAAAAGTTCCTGTGAAGAACTCTATTGGCTCCCATTCTACAAAATAGGATGGGAATACATCTGCAAACATGAACAAGCAATGAAAGCCTTATAGACATCAAAGCAATGTATATAGAGGAAATACAAAATATACAATCTAAAAACTTGATAGAGGAGTGAAATTATAGTTTGCAGGAAACCTCGATGGAGCCACTATTGTCTCTAGCTTTAGTTGTGAAGCAACAAATAGCACATATAAATAGTAGGGGTTCAATATCCACAGCACAAGATTATTTAATTCATGGCAATGATCTCTTTTAAGAAAAACATGTATTAAAAGAATGATCAGGATCGGGATCATTCCCCAAGCCTAATCCCAAGCCCAAGCCCATGACTCAGCCCTCAGTCTTATGATATAGCATAGGTCTAAGACTATATATATAGTCTTACTCCACAAGAGGGAGTGAGGGCATGTGGGACAAGTCCTCCACCCTCCCCTTCACACTTGGACCCTTAGACTTTCCATTTTAAGCCTCATTTCCAACTAAAATTAGACTATTTTGAGGATTCTAAATATGTAAAGTAACCAATTCTTAGGCTATAAAGCACGCCACATCCCTCTGACCGAAACACTCACTTTTAGCTATCACATGCTATATTCCATAGCTAGGTCAGAAAAAAGGACCAAAAAATAAAAAATTTGAGAGTAAAACTAGGTTGCAAAACACCCAAAAAACTAGGTGAGCAGCCTTTACGGGCACTCATCAACACTTCTAGGGTGGTAGAGACACATGCACCTACGCTTTGGTCATGTGTTAGAGCACAAGCATATAGAGAGTGCCTCAATTTACGCGAACACCCATTATCCATCTACATTAGGCTCTAGGCCCTCAGTGAGAACCCAATGCAATACTATTCAAGACCCCCCACCAAGAAAATAATAACTCTTCCTCTGACTCAAACACGATGGACAGTTACCCTATAAACAAACCCTAAGGAAGAAGGACATGCACCCATTGGGGCTCCACAAGCTAGTGCTAGCATGTGTAGCTCTTTTATGGAGACATTTAGTAGAGCTACTGGCTCTGAACCCGAGGCCAATGAAGCGTATAAAGGGGGTGGGGAAGTAGATTCTCTGTTCATATCTCACGTGGACCCCACATCCCCTAAGAGTGTCCATGTGGATATTCTGTGTACCTCCTTCAATGCAAGCCCTACCGACTACCTCCCTTCGAATTTCTCTCGAAAGTACTGACCACAAAAGACAAAACCATGGGGAGCAACATTGCTTCCATCTTACAAGGGACCTCTAACACATCAAGTCTTAAAAGGGTTATTTCTTAATGAAATTTGGAAATATGACTCCACACTAAGATGTTGACGGATCTATACTCTGGCCACGCCTACCATGTAGGTTGGATAGAGATTGTACAATCCACATCTAGCACCATTAATATTGAGGAGCAACAAAGAATGATCTGTAATATCATCCATGGCATCATCCCCTTGAACATGAAAAATCAAGGCGTAAATGTACCCTCAATTGACCCCATGACATTTTTGGATATGGGCAAGGCCAAACAACCTACTCTATAAAAATGGAGACTCCTATTATGAGTCCCATGGACCCCTCATATGTCATTTTACCTGGAGTCCTGATGCAGTCCAAGCCCACGAACAACAACTTTTCCTAGTTTGGCTCAACTTCCTCTCAGACAAACTGCAACGCCTACTCTAGTGATGGACTTGATAGAGGATGCACCCATGACCTTCAGGGATAGTGCAATACCACTACCTAGTGGCATAGTACCTACCACTAGACCTTGACCATATGTGCCTGTAGCCACATATACACACATGGCTCCTACACCTCTGATTGTCATTTTTGTCCTCCATTGCTCGTCGCCCGTTTTGAAGGCCCTTCATCCCCATTCTCATGCCTACGTTTCTCTTCAACAAAGTCCTCATTGGCTTGACATTTGGCAATGTATGCGTGCATTGAAAAAGAGGCCACAAGGTCATTCCAACCTGTTTCTAGTTGAATACAATCTCTAGCTTCATACAAAACCTCTTTAGTCATTTTACCATTCATACAAGATTCTATTGTACATGGCCCTAGCTCTCCAATCCCATAAGATTCCTCTTCTCCAGTCTTGAATGATCCCTTTTTCTTAATAGGATCCACCTTTAGCCCATAGGCAGCTGCTTCAACCATTGAAGTGGCATGACTAATAGCCATGTTCTCAACTAGCTTCTTCATCCCGCCTTTGCCAAAGTTTGTTCCCAAGAGCTTACCTGTTTCACTTAAGTGACTCTTGCCATCTTTAAAGAAAACAAGATCATTTGTCAAAGTATCTTTGAAACTTTCACAATCCCTCCTTCCATGGTCGGTACTGTCACACCATATGCATCTATTTCAAAATACTTCTCTATTTTGAGGTCTTTGCCCTATAGATTGGCTTGACGGTTGCCCACTTTCTTCTAGCCTTGAAGGCTTTACCTTCAATAATTGGTGGCCTCACAGCCTCGAATACAGGGTTGGAACAGCACGGGACTGCACTAGCATATTGATAGCCATTTTTTGGCTCTCTGTAATTGCCATAGTGAGTTACCCCACCCTACCAAAATCACCTAAACACTGTGGCTATTCTTACCTTTTCATTATACATAGGCGTGTATGAGTTAGGGGACGTTCCCCATATCTTCTTAAAACCCTCAGCTAACTAGTCACTGAGCTAGTTGAGCCAAAAAAATAAATAAAAACAAAAGATAAAATATATTATGGTCCATTTGTATGTAAATATTTCATTATATATAGGGCCTAAATATAGATAATTTTCATAATTATTTGGGTATTTATTTAAATATTTCTCCCTAGGTGTACGTTATTTTTCTAAGTACGCTATGTACATTTAGTCACCATTACCATAATCTTTCTTACCTATGTATTCTATAAAACATCATTTCATGCAAGCTTCTCTTATTTTTGGTGTGAATCCACTCCAAGAAAAAACCTAAAAAATACCTTCTACCATCAGTCATTGCCTTTCACTAAATTTCTATTTTCTACAGGTATTTCTTCTTACCTTTTGTAAATAAATATACATCAATAAAAACAAATGAGAGCCCTCCTCATTTGATTCCCTATATTTTCATATATTTATTTTTTATATATATAGCCCACACTATTCTAGATTCCATGAATTGTTTATATATACTAGCTTTTCTCAGCTCTTGATACTTTCTTTTCCGCTCAACTCGTGTCATAGTTGACTTCTTTTCCTATTTTTTTTTTTTTTCTTGAGTATTCCTCCTCGTTTTTTTTGATGTTTTCAACATTTCTAAATTTTTGTTTGAAGGATATCTACCATTAATTTTGTCCTTGACACAATCATGTGCATCTATCTGCATCAAGAACTGTTTTCTACTGAAGACTGATGGCATAGGTCTAGCTTTCATGTTTCTGGTGTCTCTTTTTTGTTTATACCATTTTTCTCTTCTTGGTTTCTGGTTAGAAAAATCAAAAAACTTTTCCTCCCCTCCTTTCATGAGTAGCTTAGCTCTCACATGTTCTTTTTTTGACCCTGAATCATCTGAGGTAGCTGAATGTTCTTCTAACTCATTTGTTACATCGTAGTATAGGTCTAAAAGACTTGTTGAGATTTCATCAAGTTGATGGTTTTGTGAGTCTCATCTTCAATGTGGAGGGTTGAGATCATTTGTATGGGAATTATATCATAGCCATCCTCATTGCAAAATTGAGTAGGCATAGACGTATTCACACATACATCCATTATTGCTAAAATTTGAGTCCACTCAAATGGATTAAACAAATGCTCTAGAAAGGGCTCAGGTACATAGGCTTCATCTGTGCAATCCCTTTCTAAGATACATTCTTCTCTTTTTAAGCTCTCGTATTTTGAAGCTCCACACATCCAAATAGGAGTGGCTTTGTTCAACCGCGATGGAAGCTTAGTTTCAGCCGAAGAGAATGAATCGAACTCTTGTATGGGCGTTTTCATGACATATTGATAAAAGGGTGTTTTCATGACATCTCACCTTTGGAGCCATATGTAAATTCAATAAAAGGGGGGCCATTGAAGAATTTTTTGTGAAGACAAATAGGCATTTTGGTGGGATATTTTATATCCATCTCCACTCTAAATTTGAAGTGGTGGTTAGAAGACAAAATGTCTATCAAGGTCTCAATAATCACCTCAAAATGTTTCATAATTTATGGAGTTACCATTGGTGAAGTATGATTTTTTGATTGGACCTGAGTCTGCCAACTTTTCTTAGAAGTAGCCCATAGTCTTCTCTCACCTCTTTTCACACTTTTACACACACACACACACACACACACACACACACTCATTCCTCTCAATCCCTCACTCAAACCTGCAACTTCCATGGTTTCTCTCACCGTCTTCACCATTAACCTCCCCTCTTACTTCCATAGCTCTCATATGAGCTCTACATGTACATACACGATCTCTATGCCTCTCTCTATTACTTCCAAAGTCCAATTCCATCTTACCCCTTCTCTATATACATAAAATTCACCATGTAAACCATGCTTAACCTCTCAAAATTAAGAGATCTCATCAACTGAATTTCCATTTTCATCGCGATAATCAATCTTGATGGTGGTGGCATAAAGAAGAAGAAGAAGAAGAAGAACAGGATCGATAGTCATTTTAAGAACCTACACAAGTAAGTTCAAAACTTCTTCAAGCTTCACCATCACAAGGATTTCCTCCCTTCATTCAACCATCCACCTCATTCTACCCATTGTAAATATATCATTAACTTTCTAGTGATTACTAACACTAACCACTAACTTACTAACACAAAATAGCCATTGACCTAACCATAAAAGACACCTCACCTCAAGACATGTGCATAGTAACTCTCTCTCTCTCTCTCTCTCTCTCTCTCTCTCTCTCTCTCCTTCCTTAAAACTCTACTTTCACCTTATTTACCATCAATAATGTGCTCTTTTGAGCCCACATCCATGACTCAAGCAGACAAAGAAGGCCCGCAATGTTTTGATATTCAGAGAAAATCATAATCCTGATTTTTTGGCTTGTACATTAGGATTTTCAAATAATCTTAATGAAAGTCTCCAACCTATAAATAGGCCCCTCTCCTTCTTGTAAAAGAACGTGCAATACCTCACATAGCACCCCAACACTCTATGCGTGAGGAGAGACTTAAGTGTAGCAGCCACTTTGTGAGCTTCACTTTTGGGTGAGAGAAGCTTTCAAGCTACACATTGCAAGCGAGAGAGTGTGAGTTCAAAAATATCAAAACCACTATTGTATATGTTCCTCCATCATAAATAAATTGAGGTTTGGTGCATCAAAGGAGTTATTGTGGGACGCATGTCTAACCTCAGCATCCTATCTTATTAAAGTATTAGCGAGAACCACGATTAAATTATCAATCCATGGGACGAATCTGACTCGACTAGTGCATAGAGGCTACAAGAGGTTGTCAATCTCTCTAAAAACAACTAACAACTCACATCTAACTCGGGCTACACTCAAGTGACTGAAATCACCAAAAGCCAATCGCTCATTGGTAAACAAATCTCACCCGTTACAACATCAGATGACATCCAAACATAACAAAACTTCTAGAACAAGTTTATAAGACCTAGGCACACATGCTTATGGTCTCAAACCCCACTTTAGGTCTAGTTCCAAATTCGTGATTATTAACAACAGTGGATTTTTGACCTAGTTGTTTTCGACCCAGAATGCATCTAAATGTTTCGCAATGATGTCCCAATACCCCGCCTATGCTTAGTTTTTGATTTGAACATGTAAATTCATAGTTATGATGAAATTAGACGATGCCAAAAACTACAAAATACTGTGAATGGCTTACGTCAATGCGTAGAGCTCTTACCTGCGGTTGCAATGCAACAAATGCAATCGCAATGTGACAACCGAAGAGGGAGTAGGAAGCGTGAGAAGGAGAGAAGTGAGCACTGTTAGCTCACCCTGTGTATTTCTTATCCAAAAACTTAATAAAAATTTTACAAATTTGGCTTTTATACCTTAGCCAAGGTCTAAAATGTGTAATGTCCGCGCCCAAGACCTTTGAGACTCCACACTTATTGTATCTGCAACCTAGTGTAAGGTCTCTACCACCCTTGGAAAGGGGATTCCCATGTAATGAAATACATATCAGGCCATTTTGGTCATAAACAAAAAGTTACTATTTTTGGCATTTTTTCTAGCTTTGATGAACCAATGTTAAATATATTATTGTAAGATATTCAAACATAAAATTTTTACTTGTTTATCATTTTCGTCCAAAAATAAAAAGTTTTGAGGTACTTACACCCACCTAAACGCGATCGTCTCGTCTAAATCTATCCCGTCCTGAATTTCCATAAAAATAGCTATCTGTCTCGAAAACTACTAAATATAGCAGGTGTGTGCATCTGACACCTTAGTCTGTCATCCTCAAGCTCGTCCTTTAATAGCAAGTTTCAGAATTGAATTCTGACAAGCCAAGCTCACTTTAGACAATTAAATTTCATCCTAATGTTAATAAATTAAATCCTAAGCCTAAGGTATGCATATGTATGCATCTGCATGAGCATGTGTATGTATGACCATAAATGACCCATGGTCATAGCCCATCTCTTATGGAATGTTGACCCTAAGCATGGGTAAGTACATGAGGTGTATCACTCAATTGGGTAAAAGGGGACACCTCTAGTGGTAAGTGAAAGGCTTGTGACACCTCTAATCCCTCACTTGGCAAGAGGGGGCGAGCAAGGGAGGTATGGGAATGCCTTGGACCTCAAGCAACCTCCAAACCCCTATATAAAGGCCATTCACACTCAATTTTGGACACACTTGAACCCACTTGGGAGAAGGGAGCTCTGCTGCTGTGGCAATTAACTTGGTGGCTTCTACATCAAATCTTTGAGAGATCAATACCTCCAAAGCACATTGGGTAATGTAATTCTATTGTTTAATCGAGCTATTATCAATCTCTTCTCTCAATTCGAATCCTTTCCAATTGCTTCCATACATTATCATTCAATTGGAATCCTTTCCAATTGCTACTCTACTATCAAGTTCTATGCTCTTATTTACCTATCCTCAATTGGAAATCAACAATCATTATATCTATTTTATGGTAATTTCTCTACATTACAAAGTAATGAAGGTCTCACCGCTCGATTACATAATTGATTGTGTTGATTGCATGCACAATTCTTCATCAATGTAACCTAAATATTTGCATGAATTAGCTAAGCATATTCAAGATTGTTCTTGCAAATATATATAAGTGATTAATCATGAGATTAGTGCATAAATGGATGGTGTGAATGAGTATTGTCTATTAGACCTTACATCAAATTCTTGCCTACCATAACATAAATCATTGGAATAGAAGTGTAAGAATAGATGAAATTAACATTCCATCAACCTTATTATCAAATTGGTTTTTGCACAATTAGTTCTTACAGATTTTCAAGTTAGTTAGAAACAAGATGGCCCCAAAAAGGACGCGTGTTAGCGAGACTCACAATGATGAGGCTGGCACTAGCCGAGAAACTGATAAAGGAAAAAGATTTTCTTTGGAGGATGTTCCACCAAACTCGCCAGGCAATGGTCCTACATTAGACAAGGTTGGAATTAATTTTGTTAAGTATTTGCATTCAATGCATAGACGATAGAGTATAAAAAGGGAAAACAATCTCTTTGGATCATAAAACCATCACAAACTACGGCATATGTTTTATATAATTTTCTTTGAAGAGTGAAAGATTGTTTGGAAAGTAAATTTGTTTGCTCGTAGGAAAGAAATGTTTGGCTAGTAGAAGAACTCTAGAACCTTCTTCATTCAAAATCCTATACCGATATAGTCAAAACTCCCTTTGATATCCAGGGAGGAGAGCTTCGCGGAGTGAACGCTAAAGCAGTGCATATGGTAGCACACATCTTGCGGGTTGGTGCCCAGAATGCAAGATAGCACTTGCGGGTTGTTGCCCATATTGCAAGTTAGTCACTGTCGGTTGGTGCTCAGATTGCAGGACAATTTAGTTGTTTGGGTAGCTAAAGACACCGGGAGCAATAAACTCTCACCAAGAGGAGTGAACTCTTGGGGTTGGGATATTTTCATGAAGAACGATCGTATGTTGTTTTTCTTCTAGAAGGATTGGCTTGGTGCCAATTTGAAATTGGTCGAAGGGCTATCTTAATGAACTTGTGATGGAAATCAAAAAAAGGAACTTTGTGTATGAACAAACATGTGGTAGTAAATAGAAAACAAGCAAAACAAAGTGTGAGTGTGGCGGTGGAAAGTGGGGACTGGCTCAGGTTGCCAGTCAAGGATGGGTGGTCTTGATTAGTCTCGAGAAACTCTCCTCTCCCTCTTGTAAAAGAGCGAATTAGAGACTCATTGTGCCAAGAGTCGAGAATTCCATTTGTACGTGCCTTTGAAAGTTATGGGAAAAAAGGAAATTGGGGTTTCTCTCTCTCGAAAGGTGAGAATTAGGAACGTCATAGTATTGTAATAGTTCACGCTTTCCCTGCGAGACAAGGCTAGGAATCATTTTTAATGGTTCGGACTCAAGCTACTCGGTGACGAGAGCCTGTCCATTAGAATCTTATTCTATATTGACTATGTTTTCTCAATCGAATAGGGCCTAGCGACCTGTCAGGTGCCCTCCTGTTGCCAAAAGGTTATGGTATCGGGAAGGGGACCTCACACGTGGTATCGGAGCCTAGGTGAGGAAACTTGAAAAATCAACATTGTTTGTAAAATTTAAAAAAAATGAATTGGGAACTTAAAGTTTGAGAACTCACCAGCATCGATGTTTTAGGAAGATGCCGACGCTGAGTATCGCAAGTTCAAAACATTTGAGATAATGTATACGGAGGCCTGTCGTTCTCCAAATTACAATTTTCGCCAAAGTATGATGGAAGTTTTGATTAAGGATTTTGCTCCTGCATCAACAGGAATCCATCAAGGATGGGAGCTTGCATGGAATAGTAAGGGTGGATGCTACAAAATTTGAGTACCTATCCACTGATTTGAAGAAAATTTGTTGGGCGCATGAGTTGCGGGTTATCCAAGTTCTCTACTTCCTTGGGACTTCTAGAGAAGTCAAGATCACTATTGATGGTACCAAGACAACCTTGAACGGATGGATTTTTTATCAAGCGAAGAAAGTAATCCCTAGTGATAGGATTAAGCCTATTACCGTTCCAGATATATTTCTTCGAAACAAGAATTTTGTATTATTTGAGCCTATTAGCAATCTGTACAAGAGGTACTACTCTGATGAGATAGTAGACTATAAGCATTTGACTTCAGACACCTATCATCTATATCACCATGTTCCTGGGTAGTCAGCTGTGTGGATCCTTTAGACGCCGCCAAGCTTTGTAATAAGTTAGAAATAAAGTGTACCTTAGCCTCTTGGAAATGCTACCTTCGTAAATATTCCAGCATAAACATGAGTTTGAGCTTTCTTGATCTGAGTACCTTATAATTTCTTGTGATTTATTTTGAAGTTAATTTTAAGATTGAATCAGTGTGTTAAGTCTCTAGGTTCCGGTCAATTTACCGACGTGAATATTATCGTATAGATACCACCTACCGTTCTCTAGACCACCACTTAAGAGAAGAAAATTCTTCTCAAGAAATCCCAACCTCCCAATTTCAAGGGAGAAGGAGCTAATGTAGAGCACAATGTTGAAGTCTGGTTAGAAGCAATGGATGACTATTTTTTAACATGCAGGCACCCAGCTAGAAAACTAGACTATGCTTGCAATGTTTCCTCTAACTGGCGATGCAAAAATATGGTGAAAACAACATTGCAAGGACTTGGGTGTTTTAGGATCTTCCCAGTCTTGGGAGGAAATTAAGGAAGCCGTTACAACACGATATCTTCCACCTGCTCATCGTGATGCCAAAATGAATGAATTCTTTTCTCTAAAGCAGTTATCTTTATCGGTGGGAGAGTATTAGTTCAAATTTGTAACTTTGCAAAGATATGCCCCGAAAATGTCTACTGAACAACAGGTAGCACAGTTTTGTCAAGGGTTGAATCAACCGCTGGATACGCGCCTTGAAGCAATGAGACCTATATCTCTCCAGGATGCTCTCTTAAGGGCAACACCGAGGAAACTTTAGAAGCCAAAGGGCCAGACCCAAAAATTGGAGCCCCAGACCTATTAATCAAGCTTATCAAACTCGCCCTATAGCAGCAGCAGCTACAGTAACTCAACCGCAACATCCAAATGTTTGTTGCTGCGAGTGTGATGAGCTAGGTCATTATAGGAGTCACTGTCCTAGAAGAATCATAGCAACAAACACAAATGCCATTCCTGTAGCACAAAATGGTAGAGGTTGAACTATTCATCATGGAGGAAGGAATGCAGGAAGAGGACGTGGAAGAGGAGAAATGGCTGAAACTCATGCCATTATTATGGAAGAACCAACAGTGGGAGATCAAGCTGAAGAGAGAGCAACTCTGCATGCCGCAATTGACAACCCGAGTGCTTGCCAGCAATATGCAATCATTCAAGCACCAAGGTCTCGCCAAGGTGAAAATTTTGAATTTCTAATTGATTGTGGAAGCACACACTCGTTTATCTCTCCAATATGCATGAGAAAGCTAAAACTAAACCAGTATCCTGCTGGGAGACTAATTGTGGAACTAGCAAACGGGAAGGAAGTCCTTACTCAACATACAGTATAGGACAGGTAGAATTTGAACTAGGGGGATACTCTACTTCTGCAAACTTTTGCACTTTACCTTTAGGCATTTATGATGGTGTCCTAGGAATGGACTAGTTGAAACAAAATCAAGCTCATATTCATTGTGCACAAGGGAATTTTACTTTACAAACGAACTAGGGAATGAAGTTTTAGTTCAAGGAAAGAATGGGAATCCAAAATCTCACTTAGTCAAGGCTAGTAGACTTCTTAAAGGATTACAAAAGGATCAGCAAATCTATGCAGTTAAACTCAAGAAGGTAGAGGACACAGATTCAAACTTTCAACCTAATTGGTTGGGAGAGTATTCAGATGTGTTTCCTGAAGATCTTACAAGTCTTCCACCACTTAGAGAGGTTGATAACGCGTTAAAGACTCTCCTTGGTTGTGAACCTGTTTCAAAAAGACCGTACAAGGTGTCACTCCCTGAGGTAATCGAGCTTAAAGAGCAACTTAGGCAACTTATTGAGCAAGGATTTATCCGACCAAGTACTTCTCCTTGGGATGCTCCAGTTCTTTTCCAGAAGAAGAAGGATGGTTCTTTACGACTTTGCATAGACTACCGTGCTCTTAATCAAGTATCCTACTCCTAGAATTGATGAACTCTTGGATAGGCTACACGGGGCTAAGATCTTCACAAAGATTGATCTTCACTTTGGATGTTATCAGATAAGAATCAAAGAATCAGACATTCCAAAGACAGCTTTCAATGCTAGGTATGGACATTATGAGTTCACAGTAATGTCTTTTGGTCTTACTAATGCTACCTTCTAACCTCAAAATTCATGATGTCTTCCATGTTAGTCTACTAAAACCCTATGTTGCTAAACCTGATCAACTTTTGGATACCGAACAAATAGTTGTTCCAACTCAAGGAGTCCTTGAACTTCAACTTGCCTATATCCTAGAAACTTGAGAAAGAAAACTTAGGAATAGAAGCATCATCGAACACCTCGTGAAATGGAAAGATTTCCCTGAAGAAGATGCAACATGGAAAGATGAAATAACTCTCCTTAAAGATTATCTGGACATACCTTTGAGATGAGGACATCTCAATTTTTCAAGTTGGAAAGAATGTAAGGTCTCTGCCACCCTTGGAAAGGGGATTCCCATGTAATGGAATACATATCATGCCATTTTGGTCATAAACAAAAAGTTACTATTTTTGGCAAATTTTTCAGCTTTGATGAGCCAATGTTAAATATATTATTGTAGATTTTCAAAAATAAAATTTTTACTTGTTTATCATTTTCGTCCAAAAATAGAAAGTTTTGAGGTGCTTACTCCCACCTAGACATGACCGTCTCGTCTAAATCTATCTTGTCCTGAATTTTCATAAAAATAGATGTCTATCTCGAGAAATACTAAATATAGCAGGTGTGTGCATCTAACACCTTAGTTTGTCATCCTCAGGTTCGCCTTTTAATAGCAAGTTTCAGAATTGAATTTTGACAAGCCAAGCTCACTTTAGACAATTAATTTTATCCTAATGTTAATAAATTAAATCCTAAGCCTAAGGTATGCATATGTATGCATGTGCATGAGCATGTATGTGCATGTGTATGTATGACCATAAATGACCCATGGTCATAGCCCATCTCTTATGGTATGTTGACCCTAAGCATGGGTAAGTACATGAGGTGTATCACTCAATTGGGTAAAAGGGGACACCTCTAGTGGTAAGTGAGAGGCTTGTGACACCTCAAATCCTTCATTTGGCAAGAGGGGGCGAGCAAGGGAGGTATGGGATTGCCTTGGACCTCAAGCAGCCTCCAAACCCCTATATAAAGGCCATTCACACTCAATTTTGGACATACTTGAACCCACTTGGGAGAAGGGAGCTCTGCTGCTGTGGAAATTAACTTGGTGGGTTCTACATCAAAGCTTTGAGAGATCATTACCTCCAAATCACATTGGGTAATGTAATTCTATTGTTTAATCAAGCTATTATCAATCTCTTCTCTCAATTGGAATCCTTTCCAATTGCTACTCTACTATCAAATGCTATACTCTTATTTACCTATCCTCAATTGGAAATCAACAATCATTATATCTAATTTATGGTAATTTCTCTACATTACAAAGTAAAAAAGGTCTCACCGCTCGATTACATAATTGATTGTGTTGACTGCATGCACAATTCTTCATCAATGTAACCTAAATATTTGCATGAATTAGCTAAGCATATTCAAGAAGTGTCCAACTAAAATGATGGATTATTCTTGCAAATATATATAAGTGATTAATCATGAGATTAGTGCATAAATGGATGGTGTGAATGAGTATTGTCTATTAGACCTTACATAAAATTTTTTGTCTACCATAAGCATAAATCATTGGAATAGAAGTGTAAGAATAGATCAAATTAACATTCCATCAACCTTATTATCAAATTGGTTTTTTCACAATTAGTCCTTACACATTTTCAAGTTAGTTAGAGACAAGATGGCCCCAAAAAGGACCCCTGTTAGCAAGACTCACAATGATGAGGCTGGCACTAGCCGAGAAGCTGATAAAGGAAAAAGAATTTCCTTGGAGGATGTGCCAACAAATTCGCCAGGCAATGGTCCTACATTAGACAAGGTTGGAATTAATTTTGTTAAGTATTTGCATTCATTGCATAGACGATAGAGTAGAAAAAGGGAAAACAATCTCTTTGGATCATAAAACCATCACAAACTACGGCATATGTTTTATATAATTTTCTTTGAAGAGTGAAAGATTGTTTGGAAAGTAAATTTGTTTGCTCGTAGAACTCTCGAACCTTCTTCATTCAAAATCCTATACCGATATAGTCAAAACTCCCTTTGATATCCAGGGAGGAGAGCTTAGTGGAGTGAACGCTAAAGCAGTGCATATGGTTGCACAAATCTTGCGGGTCGGTATCCAAAATGAAATATAGTACTTGCAGATTGTTGCCCAGATTGCAAGCTAGTCACTGCGGGTTGGTGCCCAGATTCCATGACAATTTAGTTGTATGGGCAGCTAAAGACACGGGGAGCAATAAACTCTCGCCAAGAGGAGTGAACTCTTGGGGTTGGGATATTTTAATGAAGAATGATCGTATGTTGTTTTTCTTCTAGAAGGATTGTCTTGGTGCCGATTTGAAATTGGTTGAAGGGCTCTTAATGAACTTGTGATGGAAATCCAAAAAAGGAACTTTGTGTATGAACAATCATGTGGTAGTAATTAGAAAACAAGCAGAACAAAGTGTGAGTGTGGGGGCGGAAAGTGGGGACTGGCTCAGGTTGCCAGTCAAGGATGGGTGGTCTTGATTATTCAAGAAACTCTCCTCTCCCTCTTGTAAAAGAGCAAATTAGAGACTCATTGTGCCAAGAGTCGAGAATTCCATTTGAAAGTTATGGGGAAAAATGAAATTGGGGTTTCTCTCTCTCGGAAGGTGAGAATTAGGAACGTCATAAGTATTGTAACAGTTCACGCTTTCCCTGCGAGACCGGGCTAGGAATCCTTTTTAATGATTCGGACTCAAGTTACTCGGTGACGAGAGCCTGTTCATTAGAATCTTGTCTATATTGACTATGTTTTCTCAATCGAATAGGGCTTATCGACCTGTTAGGTGCCCTCCTGTTGCCAAAAGGTTATGGTATCGTGCAGGGGACCTCACACCTAGGTACACTAAGTGACCTATGCTTTACATCTTGAAACTCTAATTGAGCCCGTAACACATTAAAAAATTACAATGGCTTGAAATAAATCGGAAATTTACAATACGTGACCATTTTGAGAAAACGTGTGATAAATGTGTAACTCCAATTTTTACTGCTTCTTCACTTTGATCTTCGATGTGCATCCGTACGTCTTGGTCTTTAGCAGCTTCTGTTAACTGACTTTGGCTCAATTAACATTCCCCCCTTCCTATTTTAGTGCCCGTCCTCGGGCACTGTTGAAAAGTGTCCACTGAGGCTAGGGAAGGTTTTTTGATTGGTTGTTGATGGGCTGATTTCTTCATTGGTCGTTGGATTTGTTGATGAGGTTCAATTTGCTGCAGCATCTTCATTGGTCCGAATATGTTTGATGTGAGAGATAATGTTGCATTTTTCCATTGTTATAGCATAATGAGGAGGCTTTTGTTTATTTATGAAAAGTATGAACAATAGAAGTAGAATGATGAGGTTCTAAAATAGGGTCTGTAACCTGGATGGCCAAAGGGAAAAAACCCAGTGGAAAAAAAGTGCCTTTGGGATACGCGCATTATTGGAGTACTTATTAGCATGGGAAATATTAATTAAGTACTCAAAGGATTATTTGCTGATAGATATGGAAATAAAGAGACAACAAATATGAAAGGGTAGCATGATGGAGCATTTGTTGCCTGTTGTAGTCCACCCAAGGTGCATAGGTGGAAGCAAAAAAGAGTGTCTAATGCATATGTCCAATGATGGGACATCCAATTTATGCATACATAGAAATGCATGGAAAACAATATCCTGTGCCAGAAGGATTTTGAGGGGTCTTTAGAAAGATAGTGTAACTATAAAAGCATATGACATAGCTTTGCAAGCTGGCACCCCTTTAAGAATGGTTTTCGTTGACGAGGATATGTGCTCTCATCTTACTGTGCACTGTGCGTGAGTGTTGGACTCTATGACACTCCACCATTTGTAAGTTAATAGACTTCGACTCTTATTCTTACCTCATCTACCATGAGCGACACGACTTAAATATGCTCATCTCTTCCATCTTGAGCGTAAGCCTAATAAATACAACTCTTAGCGTAGAGTTTATTACGACTTGAAGCTTTGGGACTAATGCTTTGCTCATTTTATGGCTCAGCAGTCCAACTCTGACTATGCCAAAGAGAGTTTTTTGTACCGTGGCAACTTGACTCTTTTCACATTCTTGTGCTCACTACAAACATTTCTTCAGGTAAAAGTAAGCTTGAATTCTCAAAAAGACGATTAGTATAGGACCAAGTTGGCATTGAAGGTTTCTTTTGCCATACCTGTTTTATCATTTTTGAATCTGCATTCTTGTTGATTAGGTTGTCTTTATTTGTTTGTGAAGACTCCATTTTCTTGATTCTCCAGTTAGGCCTGTGGATAAGAGTCTTTGATGTTCTTGTAGGCCTCTGTTGGCTGTCGGAATCTGGCTTTTGACCTAGAGCACGGAAGACTTAGGAATCCAAATCTCTTGAGGACCTTTGTATCTCCTTTGTTGACTTTGCCTAGCTATAGGTCTTGTTGAGTTCTTGAGATCTTCATGCAGGTCTGGTGCAGTTGCGGTTGTCTTATGGTTGACTAGTAGCCAAATCTTTGTATAACCTGTGTAGAATCCTTGTCTGAGAGGAAGATCTTTTGAGATCCATCTTTGTTGTGTGTCCTCTTGAGAGTTGTGGTTGACTTTCGCATCTTTCAATGTTGTTTTGCTGTATACCTGCTTCTTAGGTATCATAGGATATTGTCGAGGTTGATACCTTGTGGGCCTTCTTTCTTGGGAGGGACTTGAAGTTACTTCATATGCCCTAACCTGCGGTTTTGGCACCCATATGTGTCTGTTACCTCCATAGTACTCCTGTTCCTTTAAGCTCCAGTGTGATGCTATCCATCCCATGTGTTTGTCTTTTTGTGTGGATTTCTTGTCTTTAATCCAAATCGGATCATTGACTTTGACTAAACTTCTCGGAACGAACACTTTCTTAACTTTTCTTTGCTTTCTTGAGTACTTTGGTTGATATACCTTTGCTTTTTTGGGTATCTCCATTGAGGTTTCAGTTGGGTCAACAATTGACTTGAAGTTTTGAAAGCTTGACTTGCTTGAAGAAGGTGATCCATGAGGGTTCTTTGATGTAGAGACATATGCCGTCACACCTCTTTGCTAATCGATGGAAATTCCACTTTAGCTTTACCTTTGTCTGCAATTTTGATCTTCGTTCCTTATAGCTTTGGTTGCATTTTTTTCTCCATAGCTATCGTGGTTGCTATTGCCTGATTTGCTTTAAGCTCTTCTAAAGTTCTGTTTGATGGAGATGAATCATCTTTAATAAGATCTGCTTTAATATCAGTCTCCGTTTTAAATGTGCTTGAGGACTTTGTATTGTCATCCACGGGGGACCAGTCTTGGTCTTCATTCTTTGTTGTCTGTGAAGATTTTATCTTCATTGAACTCTGTATCTCTAGGACCTTTTGGGCCATTGGCATTCCCACGATGATGTCTTCTGGCATATCCTTTGCTGTGATCACGTGGAATTGAGCTTTAATGATTTGTGAACTTACTTCAATGGTGGTGGAGATGATTCCCCAGCATTCTGCTCGTTTGTTTCCTGATATGCTCACAAACTCAGGAGCATCTTCCAGTTGTGGTTGGCCACATCTTTTCCAAGTTCAAAACGATAGAGGTTCTTATTTAGCTGAAAATCTAGCTTTACTTATTTTGACGGCTTTTCTTCATTCTCACCAACAATATTGTACTTGATCTTCTCAGAATTTCTTTTTGTATTGAGTGCTTTTGTGGTGGCGGTGTCCGTGGGTTGAACTTTTTCTACATTGGCTTTGCTTTGATCACCTACTTCTATTGATGTCGACTCGTATGACTGTGATGCCTTTTTTTTTGCAATTGCTGAGCATTGTCCTCTTGCATTTGAGTAACCTTTGACCTTAAAAGGTCCATTGTACTGTCTGGCATAATCTGTTTCTTTAGAGGAGATTTTGGTGGTGATCGTTGTGTAGCCTTTTGGACTTTATCTCTCATTAATTTTGACTTTTTTGTCACCTGTTCTGGCAGCTTGAGGCTTTGCATCATCTTTAGATAGTCCTTGACTTCAGGTTTAGCATCCATAGGGGCTTGTACAAGGTCATGAACCTGCTGAGAGTCATTGCCATTTGCATCTTGATATGCATATGCAAGCTTGGTTGCATGCAACTGTTTGAACACCATGGGATTTCTCGGCTTTTGACTTTGACTTGTGGAGATCAACTGAAACTTTTGTCCCCGATGATCTTCATAGAAGATTTTTTTTGCATATTTTGATGGGATCTGGATCAGTGGTAAACTTCCAACAACCATATGATCTTCCAATGGTTTCTGCTTTGAAGGGGTCTGATGGCTAGAAGTTCTTGGGCTTCTAATTGGTGTAGCATTTTTTGGTACTAGAGCTGAGCTTGATGAATTTGCAGCTCCCCCCTTCTTAGGGTGATCACTATAGCCTGCTTCATTGTGAGAGATCAAAACTGTTTGGCTCTGGTTGAGTCTCACCTTTTGGGATTGTGAAGGTACACTTTGTGTAGCACTGTTGATGTTTGGCATTTGTAAACCTTCTGCATAGTTTCCTATGTATCTCCGTGAAACATGACAAATTATTCCACTTAGGTTGTAGATAGCATTATCTTTGCCCTGATATTGTCTATCCCATGGGTCTCCTATGATATGAGCTTCTCTAGTTTTAGACCCAAGGCATCATAGATGCTAGACTCTCGTCTATATCAACGACTATTTTGGTCAAAGTATATGCTTGTTTGGTCACAACATCGAAGCTTGATTTCCAATGGAGGAGAATTTGGCTTTGAAAAGATTTCTCGGTTCACTGGGGTAATATCCTTCAGCTCTAGAGAGGATGGGCTATAATACTAAGCATCAAGTTATAGAATGCTCCATCTTGACCTTTGTACCGTCTTTGGCTCGGTTCTCCAATTAAACTAGCTTCAATTGGTTGATTTGTTGGATCTTTCATTTTTGGTTCTCAATTATAGATCTGACCACTGTAGTCCATGTACAATGACCCTGATTGCATATGCACTAACTGTACGTTTTGCTGGCTTGTGCAGATTTCTGGATAAACACTTGGGTTGACTATCTGAACTTCTATCTGTACTTTATCTTTGAGCTTGCAATACGTGGCTCCACTGAAGTCTGTGAACATCTGGGAGTTTTTTGAATCTGGATTTACTGTTACCACCAATAAGATCTTGGCTCCTGTGCTGATTTTGCTGTTCATCAAGTATCTATGGCCTTTTAAATCTGTATATAAGACTTTATCTCCATTGTAGCCATAGAGCTATAAAATCTGCTCTGTTGCACTTGTATCTGTGTTACCACTGCTACTGGCTTGCTCTGCTGTACTTGAACTCTCAGCTCGAGATGAGTCCATGTCGACTGGTTCTATAAAAATTGTCTCCTAGTAGATTTTGGTATTGATTAGCAAAAAAAAAAAAATCTCGGGTTTGATAAGACTGCTTTTGCCAAAGTACTTTTAGTAGTTGATTTCTCTTAGACTCATAAGAGTTGATTAACTCTAGCTCGAATGTGTCCGAATTGATTACAACCTTTGAAATGATGAAAATCTAGGCCTTGAATAACTTAACCTGCAGATTAGATTGTTATCTGTTTTTTCCACTTGATTTGAATTTAGCTCTTGTCAAGCTCCCAATTCTTTGTATGCAACCTGGTTCTTCAATCTGAGCTAAGTGAGTTAGCAATTGAGATTTCCAAATTCTATCCTTGCAAGGAGCTAAAGAGATAATCTGCAACTTGAAATTGAGTTAGCAGGTACCAATTTGGATCCGATGGAACCCAAAATTGACCAGTGGCCTTGTATTATGTTGTTCTAACACTATACAAGCTCTAAAGTGCAAAATCTTATTTCTGGGGCTCAAAAGTAAATAATCTCGATTATTTACTTTTCTCAGTTTCTACACTTTTTAGACTTGTTTTGCCAAGTAATTACCTTGTTGTGGTCTATGGACAAGCTTGGTTGAGTTTGATCAAGATTTGTCTAAGTTATCAACTGTTTTGTGTCCGCAGACTCTGATTCCGAGAATCTGGCTTAAGTCTTAACAAATTTCACCAAATTTGATTTGTGGAGTCTACTTGATGTGATTGACCTTGTGGTATACTCAGTTGTGCAATATTTCTCAATTCTGGAGCAAATGTAAATAATTGCGATTATTTACATCTTTAAAAAAAAAGTAAATAATCACGATTATTTACTTTTTGTAATTTTTGGTCATCTGAGCATGTACACTTGTTTAACATATCAAGATAAGCCTATGAGTCAAGTTTCACTGAATTTGAACTAGATTTACCAAGTCACACTTAAGTTCTCCACATTCAGTACAGATTTCAATTTTTATCAAGATTTTGGTCTATTTTGTGATCCAAACTTCATGAGCCTTCACAAAAGATGTTTGCAATCATGCTTAGAGTCTATGGTATCAACCTTGATCAGTTTTGAGCCAAAAGTTAATAATCATGATTATTAACTTTTGACCTAAAATGGATAATTTTTTCAACTTTTTTTCTAAATAGCCTTTTTATGATCTATTTTGAGCCTATGAATCAAGTTAAAACTTAATTTGAACAAGATTCATCAAGTCAGACTCAATTTCTCGACAATCACTACAGATTTCAGTTTTTACCAAGTTTTTAGCGTGTTTTGTGATCCAAACTCTATGAGCCTTCACAAAAGATGTTTGCAATCATGCATAGAGTCTCTGGTATCAATCTTGATCAGTTTTGAGCCCAAAGTTAATAATCGCGATTATTAACTTTTGACCTAAAATGAACAATCTTTTCAACTTTTTCCCTAAACAGTCTTTTTATGATCTATTTTGAGTCTTTTCAACTTAATTTGGACATGATTCATCAAGTTTATCAATTGTTTTGTGTTCGCAGACTCTCATTTCAAGAATCTGGCTTAAGTCTCACTTTTGTGATCCAAATTTCACCAAAATGGATTTGTGAGGTCTACTTGATGTACTTGACCTTGTGGTATGCCCAAATATGCAAGATTGTCAATTTTTGGAGCAGATATAAATAATCGTGATTATTTACTTCTACTAATGTTTTGCAAGTTTTGATTCCAATCTTGACACAGATCTGTTAAGCACCTCAAGTTAAGGTCTCTAGCCAAGTTTCATCAAGTTTGGACAACTTTTGGTCAAATGGTCATCAGTTTTCTGGCCGCAGATTGACTTTGCAACATTGGTCACAATTTTCAATCCAATGATCCAAATCCTACCAAATTTGGTTTGTGGGCTTATTACAACATGATTTAACTAGTGGTATGCTTACTTGGTCAAAAAAGTTGAAAAATGGAGCAGATGTAAATAATCATGATTATTTACAACAACTGATAAATTTTTTCATCTTTTTGATCAAGTAATCATGTGCACATGTTTATCACATCAATTTAAGCCTATGAATCAAATTTCATCAAGTTTGGACAAATTTTTTCCCAATTTACACTTAAGACTCAAAAAGTCAGTACAAACTTTAGTTTTTACCCAGTTTTTTGTCAGTTTGGTGATCCAAATCTTTTGTGCCTTTACAAAAGTTGTTTGTACACATGTAATGAATCACTGATATAAACCTTGGTCAAATCTAAGCTGAAAGTTAATAATTGCGATTATTAACTTTAGGCCCAAAAATGACACTTTTTTGAACTTTTTCACTGGACAGTCTTTTTCATGATCTATTTTGAGCCTATAAATCAAGCCAAAACTTAATTTGGCCTAAATTGTCAAGAAAAAGCAAATAATTTGAGTTTTGGCCAACTCTTGAAATCTTTACCTCAAAGTGTCCTTGAGCTTACCCATTGGTTCATACAACTTTTAGGCTTACTCTCTAGTTGGATTGAGTGGTTTGGAGTCTTTTCGTGTTATTTCTAGCCGTAGATCTGAAACTCTGCAACTTCACATAAACAACTCACAGATGATTCGTTTGGAGTGAGCAATATTCTAAAATCCACCTCGGATCCTACTTACCCTACTCCTAGGTTCTCATGCAATGGAGTTGTGGAAAGTGTCCACAAACACTCATTTTCTTGTTATTTACGATTTTCAGAGCCTTGATCTTAAGACGTGTCTCGCCTTTCAATCATTCTCCAAATCCTAATATAAATCTACAATCCTACAATCCTAAAGTCACTCAGCAAGTGTGATTACTTCCAAGGTACCTCTACACAACAAAAGACGACAATCTTAAGCTATGCAGTTTCTAAAAAGAAAGTTTTACTCTAGGTGAACCTAGAGGAAGTTAATGGACAACTACACAAGACGCTCGTGTTTTCCCTAGTTTAGGTCTATTCGTCCCCAGTAGCGGCGCCAAATGTGGTACGCATGTCTAACCTCACCATCCTATCGTATTGCAGTATTAACGACAACCACGATTAAATTGTCAATCCATGGGACGAAACTGACTCGACTAGTGCATAGAGGCTAGAAGAGGTTTTCAATCTCTCGGAAAACAACTAACAACTCGCATCTAACTCAGGCTACACTCAAGTGACTGAAATCACCAAAAGCCAATCGCTCATTGGCAAACAAATCACATCCGTTACAGCATCACATGACATCCAAATGTAGAGAAACTTCTAGGACAAGTTTATAAGACCTAAGTACATATACTTATGGTCTTGAACCCCACTTTAGGTCAAGTTCCAAAATCGCGATTATTAATAGCAGTCAATGGATTTTTGATCTAGTCGTTTTCAACCCAGAATGCATCTAAATGCTTAGCAATGATGCCCCAATACCCCACCTATGCTTAGTTTTTTAGTTGAACATGTGAATTCCTAGTTATGATGAAATTAGGCCGCGGGTCGATGACGCCAAAAGATACAAAATACTATGAATGGCTTACATCAATGCGTAGAGCTCTTACCTGCGGTTGCAATGCAACAAATGCAATCGCAATGTGACCACCAAAGAGGGAGTAGGAAGCGTGAGAAGGAGAAAAGTGAGCGTCGTTATCTCACGCTGTGTATTTCTTATCCAAAAACTTAATAAAATATTTACAAAGTTGGCTTTTATATCTTAGCCAAGGTCTAAAATGTGTAATGTCCGGCACCCAAGACCTTTGAGACTCCACACTTATTGTATCTGCAACCTAGGTACACTAAGTGACCTATGCTTTACATCTTGAAACTCTTATTGAGCCCGTAACACATTAAAATATTACAATGGCTTGAAATAAATTGAGAATTTACAATACGTGACCATTTTGAGAAAACGTGTGATAAATGTGTAACTCCAATCTTTACTGCTTCTTCACTTTGATCTTCGATGTGCATCCGTACGTCTTGGTCTTTAGTAGCTTCTGTTAACTGATGTTGTCTCAGTGAACAGTTATTCAACGTTCAAATCTTCGTCCTTCCACTTGTGCAATACGGTTTGGTGAATTCAAGGTGACTTGCATATTTTGAGTTTCTATCGTTTGATCTTGTTTTAGAAAGTGTTTTAGTGTGTTTTCATTACTAGTTTTGTGTCCATTGTAACAGGGTATTGTGGTGAGAGGTCTCCCACACCTTAAGATAGTGTGTGTGTGCTGGCAATGTTTAGCATTCACTAAGCATTGAGTTAGTTTTGTACAATCTCTATGATAGCATCATAACAAACCATCTCCATTTGCAAGTCACAAATAAGGTATTACGCAAGATCCATTCCTCTCTCTCTTCCCTTTGCTCTAGCTCTCTCTGGTCCATTTTGTGTGTGTCTTGGTGTGAGGTTTTTTGTGTGTGTTTTGTGGTGCATCTTCTTGGTTGTGACAAAATCTCTCTTGCTCCAAGTTCGCATACCATACCTAGGTGGTGCCCCTATCTTGTTTGGGTTTGGCTGTGGGTTTGTTGTTGTGTTGTGCTTGCGGCTGCCCCAGTCCCAAGGCCCCAACCCCAATTGAGTAGCACGGGAGCCTTGAGGGGTGTTTAGAGGTCGTCTCTCTTGTTGCCCGCCCCGGACCGCCTCAATTTTGGTGCCCCCCACTGAGAAGGGCTTGTGTATGTTGTTGTGGATACTCAACTTTTAGGGTAATCAAGTAGAATGCATGAATCACAAAAATTTATATGACCCATTTGTTCCTATTTCAAGGCAAAAGGTGCATATCATTGTAAGCACAAAATTACAATTTCAACGATTAATTCGTAGAATTTTGGGCCCTCTTAGGTTGGCCGAGATAAATGCTTCAGTAAATCCTTTTATTTTGCCTCTCATTAGGTACGACCTTAGTTTGGAAGTCTATATTTTTGTTTTGTTTTAATAATTAGGTCATGCATAGACCATGGATAATGGCAAAGGACTAGAGTTTCTCCCCTTCCATTTCACTCCACACATTAGAATAAACGTTGCAATTAGTAGAAAGATCCATTTTCAACAACGTATGGTGTTCATGTTTGGTGCTGAAAGAGTAGGGGAAATTCTTGCATCACCAAACCCTGTCATCCTGCCTCTTGTTGACTATCATAGGTCATTTGATGTGCATATTTTTATTTTGTTGTAGAATAGATTGCAATTTAGAAAATATTATTATGTAAATCTTTTTAAAAAGAAAAGCAAAAACGTGTTGTCACTTTGAAATTGAGTCAATGGAGGCCCAATGCCAAATGTCCGGATATCCGCTTTTCTTTGGAGAGCCTGGAGAGGATGCAAAATTATGTTTAGCAATTTCAAGACGTCTTGCTGTATTAAGAGGATAGTAACTGATCAAGAAGAGGTGGTCCTTAGGAAAGAGTAGGGGAAATTCTTGCATCACCAAACCCTGATCCTGCCTCTTGTTGACTATCATAGGTCATTTGATGTGCATATTTTTATTTTGTTGTAGAATAGATTGCAATTTAGAAAATATTATTGTGTAAATCTTTTTAAAAAGAAAAAAAAACGTGTTGTCACTTTGAAATTGAGTCAATGGAGGCCCAATGCCAAATGTCCGGATATCCGCTTTGCTTTGGAGAGCCTGGAGAGGATGCAAAATTATTTTTAGCAATTTCAAGACGTCTTGCTGTATTAAGAGAATAGTAACTGATCAAGAAGAGGTGGTCCTTAGGAAAGATGCTAGCACTTGGTTTGACTCTTTGCCTGAGGAAGTTAAAGGGAATTACACAAAAGTCGTGAATCATTTCAAGAGATACTTCTTTGATCCCCAAAACACTCAAAAGCTATGGCAAGACATTGTTTCTCACAAACAAAAAGACTTAGATGACTACTACATGTATAAACAAGAGTTTCTACGTCTTTGGGCTGTATGGGTGAGAAATGTTGCTAACCCTGGTGATAATGTAGAGTTCTTAAAGAAGGAGAGGTTCATAGCCGGTCTCTTTCCCACACTCAAGATAAAAGTTGAGGCGGGTGCATCTGCTACCTTTGATGTAGCTGAAACTAGGGCTGTTGAGAAGTGTAAAAAACTCAAGTGCCTAAGGGGAGAGGTTCCAATAGAGGGTCCTAGACATAAAGAAAAATTGCAAGCATCAACATCTAGAGAGATTCCTGAGGTAATAGCGGAGGTAATTGAAAAGTCAAATGAATCCTTAAGCAACTTGTCAATCCACCTTGCATAAGTTGTAGGTCCCAAGGGACAAACAAAGAAAGCAAAGGAGCGAGAGCCACAACCTAGATGACTTTTGCAATGTTGGAATTGCGGAGAGTCTGTACATGGAATGTATAAGTGTCTTTGGCCCCGTGGGGAGCCAGGGAGACCTAACTTGAATTACCTAGTGATGAATGCAGGTGAAGCAACTACTCAACAACCACGGCTTCTGCAAAGAACAAATGGGACAAGACCACCTCCACGAGGAGTCGAAGGAGTTCCACCTTTGTCAGACCCAAATGTGCATGTCGTAGGGGTGACAAATTCAAAAGAGGTTGACATGGAAGAAAATGGCATTAAGCGTGGCCAAGGAAAAGGTAAGGAGAAAGAAGGACTTACGTCACAAAGTGACCATGGACGAGAAAAGAAGGCGAAGGAGACCAAGGAAGATAAGAGGACTCAACGTCTTATCAACCTCCAAGACTTCCCTCTTGGACATGGTATGGCTCCATACAACTTGTTGGAAGACATGAGAGGTAAGGGTCCTGATATCTCATGGCCTCAATTTCTTGCATTATGTCCACAAGTTAGGAGGGATTTAACAAAGGCAGTTAGCACTAGGAGAAAGGTAAAAGAGAGTGTACCTGTTGTAAAAATTGCTCAAGCTAAAATGAATGGGGATATTACACCTCTGCTAGATTGTTACATCAAAGGAAGATTGGTTAGGAAAGGTCTGGTGGATGGGGATGCACAAATGTGCATCATGACAGAGGGTCTCATGCAAAGACTATGCATGCACATCCATGAGACACCTGAAATCAAAGTAAAAATGGCAAACAATAGCAAGGCTAGGTGCGTAGGCATTTGTAAAATTGTCTTTGTGGAGGCCTTTGGCATTAAGAAGGCGGTGGATTTTTATGTTATGTTGACCAAGGGAAGTGGCTATCCATTTATCCTAGGAAGACCATGGCTAATGAAAATGCAAGCTTTGCAGAATTGGGAAAGTAAAAACTTGATTTGCAGGAATGACAATCATAAGAAGGTTGTCTTTGACATGAAGGAGCAACTTCAAGAGGAGCTCCATGAAGAGTCATCTCAAAGTGAGACGGAGAAAGAATGGACTAATAGCACTTCAGAAGAAGAAGGTAGCAGTAGCACTACGGAGGAGGAGTCTTCCATTGAAGTCATGGACAGTGAAAGCGGCCTCATATCTCATAGTATACTGGGCAGTGACATATGTAATGTAGCTCTATCTCTTGCTCTATTTGGCACACCTAACAAATCCTGGACTCAGCGAGTACTCCTCTAAATTTGCCTGTCTCGATCTCTAGCTGATGTGAGGATGTGCGTATCTGACCAATAGCACATCGTATTCCGTGGGATAGATGACTGTCCATGTATCCCGGTCTGATCACAAAACCATCCTCCGTGAGTTGGAGTTTAAGCCAAGCAACCAAGAAACCTCTTGTCAAGGTTTGGAGGAGGTAGGTTCCCAAGAGAACCAAAATGGGAAAGATGAAGGAATGTTAGAAGGTATGTTGTCTACAACACTTACAAAGGATGAAAGAGAGGAGTTCAGGTGTGTGCTAAGGAAGTTTCCTAAGCTTTTTGCTAAAGACTACACCGACGTGCGTGTAGTAGATGATGTTCAACACAAGATCGAGCTAAAGCCAGAGGACACACCTAAAGCTCAAAAGCTACGAAGGCTAGGAGTCATCAAGGAGCAGGCTTTACTGAAGGAGGTAAGAAAGCTTCTAGCAGCAGGTTTCATTTATCCAGTGGAAAATTCAAAGTGGGTCTCTCCCGTTGTTGTCACTCCCAAGAAAAATGGAAAGTGGAGGGTGTGTGTGGATTACCGTCCACTGAATGAGGCAACAAAAAGAGATCAGTTTCCCCTCCCATTTCAAGATGAGATACTAAATGAGGTAGCTGGTCATGAGTACACTATGTGTGATGGCTACTCCGGTTACTTTCAAATAGATATCGCATTGGAGGATTAGTTGAAAACAACCTTCATCACTCATTGGGGTTTTTATGCTTTCAAAGTCATGCCATTTGGCATGACAAATGCTCCTACAACTTTCCAACACTTCATGAACATGGTGTTTCAAGCATTCTTTGGAAAGTCCATTAGGGATTTTATTGATGTTTTTTGCATTTATAGCTCAAAATCATTACATCTACAAAGGGTGGAAGAAGGTTTGAAGAAACTCTATGACATGTGAGGTCAACTCAACCCCGACAAATGCCACATAGCTGAGGATGAAGTGATCTTGCTTGGTCACAAGGTTTCCTACAAAGGCATCGAAGTGGATCCTTCAAAGGCAAAGGCTCTTATTGAGCTACCATCACCCAAGAGTCTTCAGGAGGTCATCTCATTCATTCAGAAGGTGAAGTATATGTCACACTTCATTTATTTAGCTTTAGAGTTGCTTCATCCTTTGCAAAAGTTGACACAACAAGTAGAATTTCCATGAAATGATGAGCTTGAAGAGTACTTTTGTAACATTAAAGTCATTTTGTCAGAGCTACCAACACTTATGCCTCCCTGTTGGGAGTACACATTCTTTGTTAGCTCTAGTGTTGGGAAAGAAACAATTGGTGATGTTTTGCTAAAACAAGATCCCCACAGTACCAAGATGCGACCCATCTACTTTGCTACTAGGGGCATGAATGCTTTGGAGAGAGGCTACACGGAGGCAGAACTCATGATGCTTTCTCTCATGTTTGCGGTGAGAAAGTCTAGATCCTACTTGCTACCAAAACCTTATGTAATTATCACTGCAAAAAATTTGTTCCCTTGGGTGTCATCTCAAATGAATCTTACACTACAAGAGGCTATTCAGATTAGCGACGCTCACACAGCGACGCTCAAAAAAAAAATTTCCCGGCGTCGCTATGAGCGTCGCAAATTTACAAGTAAATTTGCGACGCTCATAGCGACGCCGGCTGGGCTAAAAAAAATAACAGAGAGCGCCCAAAAACTCAGATCTCAGATCTGAGTTTTTCGGCGCCCTCAAGCAAGGAGCAGGTAACGCTCTCCCTCTCTCTCTCTCTCTCTCTCTCTCTCTCTCTCTCTCTCTCTCTCTCTCTTTCTTCTCCACACACACACACACACACACACACGAGGAGAGGAAGGAGAGCCAGGTATGCTCCTTCCCTCTCCTCACTCTCATGTTCCCTTCCCCTCTTTCTCTCTCCCTCTCTCTCTCTCTCTCACACACACACACACATAGTGTTTTTGAGAGAGAGAGAGAGAGAGAGAGAGAAAGAGTACAAACATAAACAAAAACGCACACACACATACATAAACAAAGAATGCACACACACATTGAGAGAGGAAAAGAGAGAGAGCATGCATAAACAAAAAACGCACACATTGAGAGAGGAAAAGAGAGAGAGAACATGCATAAACAAAAAACGCACACATTGAGAGAGGAAAAGAGAGAGAAAACATGCATAAACAAAAAAACGCACACACACTGAGAGAGAAAGAGAGAGAAACTAATTTAACGTCGTAGGAAACTAATTAAAATTAAAAGACCTAAAGATCTAGCCGACGAGGAGTTGAACTCAAGACCTATTATTCAAGAGGGAAATGGCATAACCAATCTATCATACTTGGCATGGGTGATAGAAAGGTTATACCATTTATCTCTTTTTATTGGCACACACATCCACACACGCGCACACACACAAGAAGAAGAGAGTTATAACGTCGTAGGAAACTATCTTAAAAGACGTTAAAGATTAGGTTAGATGTAGACTTACGTTAAATTAGATTTAGGTTTATTTAAGTTAAATTAGAATAGATTTAGGTTTATTTTTAGTTAGATTTATGTTTATTTACGCTAGATTTAGATTTACGTTATATTAGATTAGATTTAGGTCTCCATAGACTGCGATGCCTGCATGAAGCAGGTGAAGAAAGCCCTCAATGGAATATAGGGTATTGCTGCCTTCACTCATGGTGGGCTCCGTCGATCCAAAATTACTGGTGAAATGTCTTCAGAAGATAGGGAAGAAGGTGGATCTTCAGGGCGGCAAGAGTCACTACATCCCCGACAATGACCATCTAGACAACCTCTAGTCATTCAACAACAACTTCAAAGTTAGTAACAAGAGCAAGAACGGTCCAAAGGGCCAATTGCTGTCGTCAGATGTGGATGGAGATGAGGCAACGTCACCGCCGGAAGTTAACTCTCACATCTTTAGTGATGAGAATGCCAACTCTTGCCGAGTTATGTGAAAATTTATGTGTTAAATCACTTTTAAGGTTCTTATAATCCCTGTTAGTTTAGTTCTTTGTTTTTAATATAACATAATTTACGTTAGATTTAGATTTATGTTATATTATATTAGACTTAGGTTTATTTAGGTTTACCCACACACACACACACACAAGAAGAAGAGAGTTTTAACGTCGTAGGAAACTATCCCAAAAGACGTTAAAGATTAGGTTAGATGTAGACTTACGTTAAATTAGATTTAGGTTTATTTTTAGTTAGATTTACGCTTATTTACGTCAGATCGAGTCCACGCAAGAATTACTTACGGTTTAGGGTTTAGATCGAGTTAGACAAACAGTGAAAAGATCTACTGTGAAAAGATGTTAAGATGTTGTGAAGTGCTACAGCTAGAGAAGAGGCAAAGGGGTTTTGTCCACTACATGCAGTATCATGTAGACGTGGGTCTGTAGATTTCTTGTACCCACAAATATAGGTATTGACCAATAAAGACGAGATTATAACCCGGTGGTTCTGATCTCCGTGCACCTCTAGACCGAGGTGTGCGGGGATTGGACATGACTAGAGAATGTGAGGTAGAGGTAGAGAGAGAGAGAGAGAGAGAGAGAGAGAGATAAGACAAAGAATGCCAATAGAATATTAAATTTGTTGTCCAGGTTATAAGATTTTTATCCTCATTATGAGTAGTGACGAGGATGTGGGACCGTCCAACCGAAACACCTATCTCTCAACGAGGGTCTTATGTCCTTGTAATCAATGCAAGCATGCTGTGCGACGGACAAGACGTGTTTCTTTGCAGCACGTTCGCAAATTTGGCGAGTTCGATCCATCTATTGTAGATCGAGTTGTTGCCAATTATAACTCGTCGGACTCAACAAGCAGCAATCTTGCAACCCAATAGACGTGTTCGCAGGCTCTTTGGTCAAGCAGCATATGTGAGGCCACAAGATGTAGCCTCTGACAGCTCGTGGGATGATCATGCAGAGCACATTCCCAACAAGGCAATGTTTGAGCCCGAGATTGATGAAATGATCGAGACGATCATGGATTCAGAAAGGCTTATCTATGATGATATGAAAAGTGAAGCCGACACGCCATTGTATAATGGAGCACGTATGTTTAGATTGAAAGCACTCCTGGTTCTTCTCAACATGCAGGCAAAGTTTGGATGGAGTGACACTAGCGTCACAGTGCTTTTCAGGTGATCTATTACAATTAGTTTACTTTAATAAAACTCTAAATGTATAATGATCTGATAGATTTTTACACGACTGTATCGTATTTTTATGTTGTGTAGATTGCTTAAAGAGCACATACTACCAGCTGACAATGTGATGCCAGATTCCCGAGATGAAGCAAGAAAGATTTTGCGAAACTTGGGGATGGATTACAATTCTATCCACGCTTGTCCTAATGACTGCATTATTTTCAGAGGGGAATACATAGACATGGAGAAGTGTCCGAAATGTGATTCCGAAAGATATCGAGTAGATCTCCACGGGACAAAAATTCCACAAAAGGTTTTGCGACATTTTCCTCTGCTTCCTCGCATCAAGCATTTCTTCGAATGTAAGTCCATGGCCGCCCTAGCATCATGGCATGAGGAGAATAAATCTTCGGATGGTGTGCTACGAATTCCTGCAGATTGCGTAGCCTGGAAACATATAGATGGAACATGGTCGGATTTTGCCAGGGAAGCTCGAAATTTGCGCTTAGGCCTAGCTATGGATGGCGTAAATCCATTTGGTCAAAGATCAACATCTTACAGTGTATGGCCCGTTGTCATCGTCAACTACAACATTCCCCCGTGGTTGACTACGAAGAAGGGGCACCTATGGCTAAGCTTGATTGTGCCAGGGCGATATAAAGTGGAGAATATGGATGTGTACCTTCGTCCACTATTGGAAGAGCTACAACAATTGTGGATTGGCATAGAGGTGGTGGATATGAGCTGACACACAAGACGACGGAATGCTTTGATCAGAGGCATTCTAATGTGGACCATGCATGACTATCCCGGGCTAACAGAATGCTCAGGTGATCTATTGACACTCCTCACTCAGACACTGTAAATCTTGTTTTTTCCCATAGTTGATCTATTATCATGTGGATACATGCAGGGCTTCAAACAAGCGGATACAGAGCATGTGTCACATGTGGACCTATACTGAATGCACGTAGGGCACCCTCACTGAAGAAGCAAATCTACGAAGGTCATCAAGCGTATCTTCCAGAGAATCATGTGTTACGCGGCGGCTTTTTGGGAAGAGAGCCACCAAGGATGTCTGCACAAGCATGGTTAGAGCAGAAGGAGATGTGCGATGACGGATTGCCTCCAGGGATGAAGAGACTATCTCTATGGTACGAGTTACCATACTGGCCCCGACTCATGATCAATCACTTGCTCGATCCAATGCACATATTGAAGAATGTGGGTAATCTACTATGGGACCATCTGACCGGCAAGAAAGATACTTTGGGAGCCAGAGTTGACCTTAGAAATGTGGATCGTATGGAGCAATATTGGCCGCAAACAGCGTCTGATGGATCGATAAAACTCCCTAAAGCACCATGGATTTTCACAAGAGCCCAAGAACGCAAAGTAAAAGAGACCATTCGATCTTTGCGGACCCCCACTGGCGTAATGCTCTCGCTCCGAACGTGTTTTAGTAAAGAAGGAAAGCTTACCGGTTTGAAGTCACACGATTGGCATAAAATGTGTCAGATACGTTCATAGTGGACTTTAATATCATTGCATAAAATGTGGAATTTAATATCATTGCTGCACATACTTTATAGTTTATTTTATCGGTTGCCATTGAGGGATGTTTGTCTCTCCACATCCGTAACACAATCTACAAACTTGCAAAGCTGGTGCAATGGATCTCACAAAAGGAGATCAACGTAGACTCCATACCATTCGCCAAACTAAATGCTGCGGAGCTTGTGTGCATGTTTGAGAAAAATTTTCCTACTACCATGCTAACCATTTAGGTGCATCTTCTTGTTCACATAGTTGATGAGGTGGAAATAGCTGGCACAGTTCATTCCAAATGGATGTTCTTCTTAGAACGTTTCATGAAAACGCTTAAGGGATATGTGCGTCAAAAGGCATGTCCGGAGGGTAGCATGGCAGAAGGCTGGTTGGTATCGGAGTCCCTAGTGTACATTGGAGAGTGGCTAGACGGATTTGATAAAGCCCGGGACACGCTATGGCGAACCATAGATGATGAGCGCATATCTGGGATTGTCATGTGTAATCTCGGTGTTGAGAAGAAGATGACGGAAGATCTAGAGGCTAAAATCAACCGATTTTGCATGCTTCACAATCGAGTGATGCAAAAGTGGATTTCACAATATGAGGATGCAAAGCAAGAGCGACAAAGGGCACGAATCGAGTGGAGACGGGGAAGACGACCACCGATGCACTATCCGACGGGTCTGGAGAGCCTGCCAACATTCATGAGCTTAAGATGGTTGCACAACCAATTGAAAAGAGCACAACAATGCGGTGACGAAGTGAATGAGGAAGAGTGGGAGTACTCTCGGGGTTGCGCGACCAAGGTAAGTTTGCAATGTATGACTAGCTAGTGACTTTATTTCTAAACGTTTGAACAGCCACTCATAATCTTTGTTCGTTGTAGTATAAGTCATACACAGCAGCATGGTGTAAAGGTCGACATTTTAGGGTGGAACGGATCGACAAAAAGCGTTTTACTCAAGATTGTGGAATCATGGCAAAGTTTGAACAGTCTAGTCGACGACGTTCCTCTGATGCAGATCCTGTGGTGGCGGAACTCGCTTACTTCGGCACGCTACAAGAGATTTTGAGGATCGATTACAGAGGAATTTTTGTCGACTTGTTTGATGTGCAATGGTTCAAGATAATCATGGAGGGTCGCAACGCTACTGTGCGTAGAGGAGAGTCTGGTTTTCTTGAGGTGGATTCTACTAAGAAATGGACTGACCTAAGAGACACTTTCGTACTAGCCGAGCATTGTGAACAAGTAAGTATGTAAATAGTTAACATCCCCCTTTTACAAGTTATGTGCTTGAAAGATCTCATGTAAGTTATGTGGCTCTGGCAGGTAATATTTCATCCTACAAAGTCTACATCAAACTGGTGGTACGTCATAGAGGTAGCCCCTCGTAGTGCAAGGACGTATGAAGGCTACCATGTGCCAATCACAACGGCATCAATGGAGGAGATCAGAGAAGATGCTCAATCAGAAGCCGCTGCGGTGGTGCCAGACGAGCATCAAGATGCTACTACTCTATATGGGGTGCATGCAGAGGAGCTACAAAATGAAACAGAGGATATGTGTTTAAACGGAGAGCTCTATATAGATATAGGAAGTTATGCTGAGTTATGCGAGGATGAGAGAGAGATCTCTTAAAGCCACAAATATTGTATTTGAACAATTTTGCTCCGTGTTGTAAAAGCTCTGGCTCTCTAAGTACCTTCCATGGTGTATAACAATCTTTTCTACTCGCGCTCACATCTTTTGATTGAAAATTCTGAGTTTTCGACTTGCCTCTTCTATCACTCAATTCATTGCGTCATTGTATTTATATGCGTCATTACGTCATTGTATTTAATGGTCTTTGCGTCATTGTCTACTCTATTCATTCAATATTAAGTTTAAATATTCGTGTGTTTAATGCAGGTATGGATGATGAGGAGTTTCTTTCTTCTTTGTCACCGCAGCAGAGACAGTGGTACGTGGAGCGTCATCGCTCTGGCGCATCATCTCGCGTTCCTACTCCATCCGCATCTCCCTCTCTTTCGGAGCATTCGGCGCGCTCCGAAGCTTCGGTGTCGACGAGACGATCTTCACACTCGTCTAGACACCGGCGCTCTAGTGGTGGCGGTGGCGGTTGTTGTGGGGATTCCGCCACCGATGCCTCCACACCGCCTCGTGTTCGACGAGGCTCTTTACCCTCCCCTTCTTTGCCCGCCCCCACACCAGCCACAGCATCGCCATCTACGCCAGGTTTTGCGCGGCTGACTGTTCCTAGCAGCTACACACCTCTACCTACTCCGCCAGGAGCCACCCCACTCGACACTCCTTGCTTCGGGGCCCAAACACCGGTGGAGACACCTGACGTCCGTACCCCCATCGACACGCCGCTAGAGACCCCTGCCGGGACACCCAGGTTCACGCGTCACCGGCCAGAGGGCTTGCCTTACTCCGTCGACTTCAGTGGCGGCATCATCATGGATGGTGATGGCAAGAAGGTGATCTCACGCATGCGTGATCTTTGCTCTCAGCTGTTTAGACACTACATACGAAAAAAATGGAGTGAAGTACCAAGTGATTTAAAAGCCAGAGTCATCAGCATACTTCATGATGAGTTTCCCGTTCCAACACGGGATCAGCGCTTCAATGAAGACCCGATGGAGATTCGAATGTGCGAATACTGCAAACACAAGCGTTCTGAAGTGCAAAAAGCAATCAAGCATGGGTGGAACAGGCCAGATTGGCTGGCCAAAGAAAATTGGAAGAATGCGAAGAAAGCAGCGCGCGAGAATCCTGACAAGTGGAAGCAACAAAAGGTTGCAGCCAGAGCGCGAGTAGAGGTAGGGAGCTCGCACCACTTGGGGATCGGTGGATGGGCATCATTTGAGGCCGATTTTGTAAGTGTTTTCGCATTGCTCTTTATGTTCAATAGTTTAGGGTTTATGAGTTTTTTAATTCTAACATAATGAAATCTTTGTATGTTTTGACAGTGGTCGATGACAGGACGTGATCCCACACCGTACGAGCGCGAGTACACAGGCAGGAAGGGCTTAAACGCCCTGATGGACATTCTCAGTTCTCACGGCGGCATGGTTAGTATTAGGGTTTACTCTTTTCTATTTTTTGTATTGTTTTATAAATGTCGTTATATGTTTATACTTACTGAAAGCTGTTTTATTGTCTTTTTTTGCAGAATCCGACAGATACGCTGCTTGGACACGATGAGACGTCTGACTAGACAACGTCAGTTTAGCCGTAGCTAGATAGCATTAGTTTAGGGTTTCTCATAGCTTATGTATCATGAGACGGATTTTATACGTCTTTTTGAACCATGTATATTATTACATTTGTCACCGCAGTTCATTTTGCCAATCAATTCTTTATGCCTATGATGTTGTACAATTGTTATTATTACATTTGCCAATCAATTCATTTTGCCTATGATGTGTACAATTGTCAATTTTGCAAACAATGTGTCTTGTGGGTGACTATTTTGGGTCTATTATCTACCCTTGCACTTTTTTTAAAAAGTGAATCAAGTACAATATGGTTGATGGGTGGCAGGGCATTCAATGCCTTGTCACCAAAAAAAAATTCTCTCAGGCGTCGCTATAACCGTCACTATTTATGGCTCTGTAGTGTCGCTATAGACTTCTGTGTAAACGTCGCTATAACCGTCGCTATGAGCGTCTCTATATAGCGACGCTTATAGCGACGCTCTCGTAGCGACGGTTTTAGCGACGTCGGGGGTTATAAAAACCCAGTGTATTTCCGTCGCTAACAGCGTCACAAGAGCACACAACCTCTTGTAGTGTTAGTACTAGGATCTTAAAGTGGATTATGGAGTTGCAAGAGTTTCAATACTCTTTCAAGGTAGAAGATAGTGTTCGTGCACAATTGGCAGGGATTCTCACTTATAGGGTGCATACAAAGGAGATTAAGGTGCCTGAAGTAAAGACCCTACCATTGCCACCACCAAAAAGTATTCCTAATTCTTTTACCTTATTCTTTGATGGATATTTTCAACGAGTCACAAGAAAAGTAGGGCGAGGGCTAGTGTTGCTCAACCCAAGTGGAAAGGTGGTCATGAAAGAGAAGGTCAATCTACCACATTCAACTAGCAACAATGAAGCAGAATATGGCACACTACTTTATGGTCTGAAGATGTGCATTAGTCAAGGTACACAATGTCTCATGGTAAAGGGGGATGCACTTATCATTGTGAAGCAAATCTTAGGCATTTGGGCATGCGAGAATGAAAGCCTCAGGACAAAGGTTCATGCCATTCGTAGGTTGTTTAATCAGTTTGAAGAAGTGAAACTATATTATGTTCCTAAGAAACAAAGTGAGGATGTTGATTTGCTTGCACAAGAAGAAGTTACATGTGTTGAGAAAGAAGTGCAGGTCATCATGGTGGAAGCATCTGTCAAGCAACCAAGATACCAGGGATTGGAGTCATTGGCTTTGATTATTGGCTACATTTTGGAGAACGAGTTTCCACAAGACTTCACAAAAGCTTAGAAGAGGAGACTCATGAAGAAGGCAATTTTCTATCCTAGAAGGATCCCTCTATCAAAGAGGGAAGGATCAAGTGTGTAGAAGAGTACCAACTATCAAGGAAACTCCAGCCATTCTAAAAGGTTTGCATGAAGAAGCATGTGGTGGTCATTTTGCCCAAGAATTAACTGTGAAGAAGATTTTGCTTGCGGGGTATGTTTGGCCAAGCTTGCATGTGGATGTCCAACATTGGTGTAAAAGCTGTCACAACTGTCAGGTAAATGGAAATAAAAGGTTGGTGCATGGCCCAAGGCAAATAGTGCTTTCAAATGGACCCTTTGAAAAATGGGCATCGACGTTATGGGTCCTCTTCCTAGAACAAAAAAAATGGTAAACTCTACATTCTAGTGGATGTAGATTACATGACTAGGGGGATAGAGGCTCAATGTGTGGCAAGGGAAAATGGAAAAACAATGAGCAGGTTTGTCTACACTAATATTTGTTGTAGATTTGACACACCTTTGGAGATTGTTTTTGATAATGGTCCAGGGTTGAAGAAGGGTTTACTGACAGAAGTTTGTGAAGAGCTTCACAATCTACATCATCATAGCACACCCTACTACCCACAGTCAAATGGTTTGGTGGAGAAGGCTAATGGTTTTGTTGCAGGCATCATTAGAAAGATGGTGCAAAACAAAAAAAAGTTATGGGATGACTTCTTGGATGGTGCCTTGTGGGCATATGGAACCACATATAGGGATGCAATAGAGTTCACGCCATTTCACTTGGTGTATGGTCAAGAGGCTTTGCAGCCTATCGAGCTCAACATCCCAACAATACGGCTTCATGGCAGAGGTGCACAACATGATCAAGAGGTATGGATGGATTGACTTCTTACACTAGTGGAGCTTGAGTGGAAAAGAGAAACATCTTACGAGTGCTACAAAAGAAAAGCTACACAAGCAAAGGAGAAGCTTGAGAAGAAACTCAAGAACACAGGCATCAAGTAAGAAGAGCTTGTGCTAAGGTATGACAATCGACCTGACAATCGTTTTGATACCAAGTTTGAAACTAGATGGTAGGGACCGTACATAGTCAAGAAGGCTTTCAATTCAAGTTACTATCAGCTTATGGACTTGAATGGTAAAGAGCACTCCAGGAAGGTAAACGGTATCGCCTGAAGCCCTATTTGAGTTTCCTTCTACCAAAGGATCTACCAAATAACTGTCAAAGAGTGACTATCTCATGTAAGTTTTGTTTCATGAAGTATGAGTGTGACAAGAAATCACAATGAAAATCCTGTCAAGGGACCAGATATCATAGAGGACTCAAAAGCACTCTCTTTGCAAAAGATGCTTTATGATGGTACATAAATATACCATATCCTAGGGGAGGGCTAATGATAGCCATTTTTTGGCTCTCCGTAATTGCCATAGTGAGTTACCTCACCCTATTAAAATCAACTAAACATTGTGGCTATTCTTACCTTTTCATTGTACATAGGCGTGTGTAAGTTAGGGAACTTTCCCCATATCTTCTTAAAACCCTCAGCTAACTAGTCACTAGGCTAGTTGAGCCAAATAAAATTAATAAAAACAAAAAATAAAATATATTATGTCCATTTGTGTGTAAATATTTCATTATATATAGGGCCTAGATATAGGGAGTTTTCATAATTATTTTGGTATTTATTTAAATATTTCTCCTTAGGTGTACGTTATTTTCCTAAGTATGATATGTACATTTACTCCCCATTACCATAATCTTCTTACCTTTGTATTCTATAAAACATCATTTCATGCAAGCTTCTCTTATTTTTGGTGTGAATCCACTCCAAGGAAAAACCTTAAAAATACCTTCTACCATCAGTCATTGCCTTTCACTAAAGTTCTATTTTCTACAGGTATTTCTTCTTACCTTTTATAAATAAATATACATCAATAAAAACAAATGAGGACCCTCCTCATTTGATTCTCTATATTTTCATATATTTGTTTTTTTCTTATATAGCCCATACTATTCTAGATTCCGTGAATTCTTTATATATACTAGCCTGTTTTTTTTCCATCATATCCATATATTATATTTATGCATAATCCACAACCATGCATATTTTCAAACCCCTAAAAATCAATTAGGTCATGCTCTAATGCAAGGAGGGGCTCACCTTTGGAGCCATATGCAAATTCAACAAAAGGGGGGCCACTGAAGAATTTTTTTGTGAAGACAAAAAGGCATTTTGGTGGGATTTTGTATATCCCTCTCCACATTGAATTAAAAGCGGCAGTTAAAAGACAAAATGTGGAACAAGAGCTGAATAATCACCTCAAAAAATTTCATAATTTTTGGAGCTACCACCGGTGAGGTATGATTTTTATATTGGATCTCAGTCTGCCCACTTTTCTCACAAGTAGCCCATAGTCTTCTCTCACCTCTTTCCACACTTCTACACACACACACACACATTCCTCTCAATCCCTCACTCAAACCTGCAACTTTCATGGTTTCTCTCACCTTCTTTACCATTAATCTCCCCTCTTACTTCCATAGCTCTCATATGAGCTCTACATGTACATACATCATCTCTATGCCTCTCTCTATTACTTCCAAAGTACAATTCCATCTTGCCCCTTCTCTATATACATAAAATTCAACATGTACACCATGCTTAACCTATACAAATTAAGAGATCTCATCAACCGAATTCCCATTTTCATCGCGATAATCAACCTTGACGATGGTGGCATAAAGAAGAGAAGAAGGAGAAGAAGAGGATCGATAGTCGTTTTGAGAACCTACACAAGTAAGTCCAAAATTTCTTCAAGCTTCACCATCACAAGGATTTCCTCACTTCATTCGACCATCTTACTCCAACCATCCACCTCATTCTACCCATTGTAAATATATCATTAACTTTCTAGTGATTACTAACACTAACCACTAACATACTAACACAAAATAGCCATTGACCTAACCATAAAAGACACCTCACCTCAAGACACATGCATAGTAACTCTCTCTCTCTCTCTCTCTCTCTCTCTCTCTCTCTCCTCTTCCTTAAAACTCTACTTTCACCTTTATCTACCATCAATCATGCTCTCTTTTGAGCGCACATCCATGACTCAAGCAGATAAAGAAGGCCCGCAATGTTTTGATATTCATAAAAAATCATAATCTTGATTTGTTATCTTGTACATTAAGATTTTCAAATAATCTTAATGAGAGTCTCCAACCTATAAATAGGCCCCTCTCCTTCTTGTAAAACAACCTGCAATACCTCACATAGCACCCCAACACTCTATGCGTGAGGAGAGACTTAGGTGAAGCAACCACTTTGTGAGCTTCACTTTTGGGTGAGAGAAGCTTTCAAGCTACACATTGCAAGACAGAGAGCATGAGTTCAAAAATCTCAAAACCACTATTGTATATGTTCCTCCATCATAAATAAATTGAGGTTTGGTGCATCAAAGGCATTATTCGACGTTCAAATCTTCGTCCTTCCACTTGTGCAATACGGTTTGGTGAATCAAGATGAGTTATGTATTTTGAGTTTCTATCATTTGATCTTGTTTTAGAAAGTGTTTTAGTGTGTTTTCATTGATAATTTTCTGTCCATTGTAAGAGGGTATTGTGGTGAGAGGTCTCCCACACCCTAAGACAGGGTGTGTGTTGGCAATGTGTAGCATTCACTAAGCACTGAGTTAGTTTTGTACAAGCTCTACAATAGCATCATAACGAACCATCTCCATTTGCAAGTCATAAATAAGGTATTACGCAAGGTCCATTCCTCTCTCTCTTTCCTTTGCTCTAGCTCTCTCTGGTCCATTTTGTGTGTGTCTTGGTGTGAGGTTGCTTGTGTGTACATTGTGGCACATCTTCTTGGTTGTGATAAAATATCTCTTGCGTCCTAGTTTGCATACCATAACTAGGTGGTGCCGCTATCTTGTTTGGGTTTGGCTGTGGGTTTGTTGTTGTGTTGTTCTTGTGGTTGTCCCAGCCCCAATTGAGCAGCACGGGAGCCTTGAGGGGTGTTTAGAGGTTGCCTCTCTTGTTGCCTGCCCTAGACCACCTCAATACCTTCACAAAGGAGCTTATAGTGACGATATTCCTGTTCTAAAATGTTCCCTCACTCCTCATTGTCCCAACATCGTGAGTGATGTGACATTTTGAGCCATTTTGGACCATTTTATGACCATTTCTCGCCCAAAAATTCCCTTTGTCCCATAAAAAGTCCAAACGAGCTGGAAAAAAATCCTAAAATTGTGGAAAAATCCAATTGGGCTTAAATTTCATCTTGAACCTCATTTTTCTACTTGGCAAGCACTCTCGATGCATCTCTTATGCATGCGTAATGAAACTTGCTATTTTTGGCCGAGATCGTCCGCATTGAACTTTCTAGGTAAAATGAGCGTGCCACTTCAATACACTTGACATTTGTACATTTCTAAAGCAAAATAGGTATATATTTATGTGAAAAGGCATGCCACAGTGCCACGTCTAGCCTCAATTTCATAGATGAATTCAACTTCCTTTAGTTTTTCAATCCCTTCTTTAATCTTCCTGGCAAATGTTTCATTATATGTGTATGGCCTTTGTCTGCTTGATTTTGCATCATCCTTCATGGGTATGGTATGTTGACAGATTTTTGGATCAACACCCTTGAGATCCTTATAAGACCAAGAAAAGATATCTCGGTATTCTTTTAGTAAGCTTAACAAAAGCTCTTCTTCTTCTTCTATTAGGTCATTTGCAATGTAGGTAGGCCTAGGCTCTTCTCCTGGTTCAACCATATTTATCTTTCTTGCATTTTCAGGCCCTTTGTAGGACTTGCCTTGTTTTCGTAATTGCGTAACAGGTTGTTCGACTATGAGTTTTTGAGCTTGGAGAGTTTATTTCTTGTAATGGGATGGAACACTCATTACATCTTTACCATCCTCTTCTGTGGTTGCCATTTCGGTCGTGTATATCTCCTTTAGAGCCTTTTTTAGTTCTTGATACTTCTTTTTCCGCTCAAATCGTGTCATAGTTGACTCCTTTTCCTGTTTTTTTGGTTTTGCTTGAGTATTTCTCCTCGTTTTTCTCGATGTTTTCAACATTTCTGGATTTTCGTTTGAAGCATATATGCCAATAATTTTGTCCTTGACACAATCATGTGCATCTATCTGCATTAGGAACTGTGTTCTACTAAAGACTGATTGCATAGGTCTAGCTTTCATGTTTCTGGTGTCTCTTTTTCGTCTATACCATTTTTGGCTTCTCGGTTTCTGGTTAGGAAAGTCAAAAAACTTTTCCTCCCCTCCTTTCATGAGTAGCTTAGCTCTCACATGTTCTTTTTCTGACCCTGAATCATCTGAGGTAGTTGAATGTTCTTCTAACTCATCTGTTGCATCGTAGTAGAGGTCTAAAAAGACTTGTTGAGCTTTCACCACGTCCTTGGTTTTGTGAGTTTCATCTTCAATGTGGAGGGTTGAGATCATTTGTATGGGAATTATATCATAGCCATCCTCATTGCAAAATTGACTAGGCATAAACGTATTCACACATACATCCATTGTCGCTAAAATTTGAGTCCACTCAAATGGATCAAACAAATGCTCTTGAAAGGGTTCAGGTACATAGGCTTCATCTGTGCAATCCCTTTCTAAGATACATTCTTCTCTTTTTAAGCTCACATATTGTGAAGCTCCACACATCCAAATAGGAGTGGCTTTGTTCAACCACGATGGAAGCTTAGTTTCAGCCGAAGAGACTGAATCGAACTCTTGTATGGGCGTTTTCATGACATCTCGATAAGTGTGATCTTTTAGATTAACCCTTGTTATTGATCCCACTTGCTTCAAGTACAGATAGTTGTTTCCCCAATCTTGGATGAGCTGTACTTGTCACATGAAAGGTCTTCCCAATATGATTTCGTAATTGAGTTTCTTCCCAAAGTCTACTATGGCAAAAGTGTCAATCCCACAAGAATTAACTATCACTTTTTCAAGGAGTCCTAAGGGTGTTTCAATGTGTCCATCAGCCAATTTCAATTTCATTCAAGTTTGTCTAATGGGCTGGTTGTCACCAGGATTCCCATACTTCTTTTGTGGCTATGGCTATGCCTGCCCCCACTATCTAGTATTTCCATGGTTTCTATGTCATTATATTTCACTGGAAGGGTTGTGTTTTCTTTTCCCCTTTATAGTATTCCCTACCTTTGTTCATTAATGGAACAGATCGAATCTCTTTGTTGTCCATTTCGTTTTTCAATTTTCCCAATTTTTTTGCGATTAGCCCCGTTATCCCCACCTTCTCTAGAGTTTTCTGTAGATCATTCCATAAATATGGTCTGAGTTTTAACAGTTCCCCCAAAGTAAGAGTGCATTGGATGGGTGTAGACATGATTGAATGAATGTTGTCTACTTCTAGGGTTTGTTTTGCTCTTTTTACTTGAGTGGTCTTACACACTACGGATTCCTCCTCGGTATCTCCCAAGTAAGAGGGTAATGTTTTCAAGTTCAATGGTTTTGACATTCGTGAAGCTTCAGATCCGCAATCCCCATACAAGGATTGTACATCCATGTACATATCAGGAGGTAGATTGTCTAACCAAACTTCCTCTATAGGAGTTGACTTAAGAGTTAGGCTCCCATCATTGATCTCTTTAATTTTTTCCATAAGTGTCATGGCCAGTCTTCTTCTACGAATGGAATTCCGTCTAAGGCATCTTCATTGTCCGGCACTATAAGTTCTGGCTCTTCTGTTTCAAGGTGGGGTTCTACCACCACTTTGGATTTTTCTTTAGTGTCTCTTACCACAAGCTCTTCAGGTTTATCATACTTTCGAACTTGGAATTTTGTTTTTCCAGCATCTCTTGTGTGATTCTTACCAAATTGTGATAAGATTCAAGCTTAGCTGCTTCCATGTCTAGAGAGGGATAGTTTTTCCATTTGTTTTCCATGTTTTGGTTTGCTTTAAGTCCTGCTTGGTAGGCTTCCAAGGCCGCATTAATAAGCTCAAAAATTTTATCAACCAAAATTGATCCTCCAGATTTCACGGTTGTTTCTTTGAATTTGCTTCCAGTTTCTTTCACCTTTTCTTGGAATAGTTATTTTGCTTTCTCTTGGATTTCAACCCGTTGTTTTTGTTTTCTCATCTCATGCCTTTTGCTTCTGTTCCTTTTGGTCTTTTGAGATGAGATTTTTGTATTCTCCGAATCATCAGAGGAGCTATTTTTCTTTTTCTTAGCCTGAGCTCTAGTGATTACCTTGATTGGAACAATCGGTTCACTCTCAGACGAGCTTCTAGGTATCACTTGGACTACGTTTACTAGTGTTTTACCCTGTTTAAAGGATTTTTAGGACAATCTTTGGGGGAAGTGTCCTCCCTTTTTGCAACATTGTATGCAATAAGCTTCAACTGGCTTGAGGTTTTTGTTAGGCTCTGGGTATTCATTCTTCCAATGATAATCTGCACCACAGTTATTACAGTTTCCCGTTCTTGGCTTAATCATGGGTCTTACCATAGGAGGTCTAACACCTTGATTAGCTACATAATACATTGGTGCAATCTCTAATGGAGCATAAGTCACAGGTTCCTCCATTTGTGGTGGGTGTGAATTGTACCAATCTCCTTCTACCATTATTGTAGATGGACTAGGCTCAGCATAGGGTGTAACATGCACTAGTACTTGTTCATCTATGACTCCCTCTGGATGCATGTACTTTACAGGCACTGCATTATGTCATGAATACAGAGCTTGTTGACCCAACACAGGTTGAGGTCTTTCCATACCCATCAGTGGTCTTTGTGTTGGGGCCATATTAGGCTGATATCTGTACATGGGTTGTCCTTGTGGCCTCATAGGCACATATTGAACATTCCCATCATACTTTGGTCAAAATTAACACTTGTTGGTCTCATGGTTGGTCCATTTACTTGCGATTTCACACCATTTTTGTGGCCTAATTGGTTGTCCCTGTTGAGGTATCCCTTGTCCTGGTCCTCTCATAGGTGCTTTTTGCATGTTATTCATCATGTCATTAGTCCTCTTGAGCATGTCTTCTCTGGCTGAAAGCGGTGCTGCAGCAGTTGTTCCTACCTGTGCTAGTTTTGTGGGTGTTTTTTTGACTTTGGTTATCCTTAGGAACATATTTGGCATTGAAAATATCACAATTGTCTCCTAAGTCAATAGCATCTGGCACACACTCTTCTAGGGTTATATGCTTCTTGCTATACAGTATAGCATGAAGTTCTTTGTTTAGCAGTCCCTCTAGAAACAATGATACTAGTTGTTATTCCGCATGTATCTCTTGCTCTAGGCATCTTGCAATGTATCTCTTCATTTGAGTTGCACAATCCCTAACAGAATCATCTTGTTTCTATTTAAAGCTGTAGATTTGAGCTATCGTATTGTGTTTGATCGCCGTTTTCAAGTCCATGATTGACCATGGTAGAATGTTTTGGAACCATGTCAATGCTTTTCCTTCTAATGTCATTGCAAATCCATCAAATTGAGTATGAAAATAGAATATACGTTCTACTCTTAGCACTTGCTTAAAGCTTGCTAAGTGGTCGTATGGATCCCCAGATCCACTGGATTTTCTGACCCATTCTTGAAAAACAGCTGGTATGATATGTCTATTTGGTTCAACTCCCGGTCTCCTAGCATTTGGTCCTGTTTCAAGTCCTTCAAACCAGTTCATTGGAAATAGTGACTCATGTAGCCTTGGAATAGCTTTAGTGTCACCCGGTTTTCTTTGTGATGAGGTGGTTTCTAGTTTCTTAACATTACTCTCAAAAGATCTCTCACAGTGTTCCTCTCTTGAAATGGTTTCTGGTCCTTGGCCCAATATCCAATCCCTTATGGAATACCCTTGGTATTAGGTTTGTTCTACCTCCTTAGGAGTCATCATAACAAAGTTTTTGTTATACCAATCCCTAAACAGGTAGGTTGGTAGATATGCAAAACCCTTATCTTTGATCTTAGAGATATAGATGATCTTCATGGGCATTAATTATCCTGATTTGGCATGCGAAGTCCACAGAAGATCTTTTACATTTCTATCCTCCCAACAATAGACTCCGATCCTAGGATTGTCTGTACTAAGCCATTTCAACGGCTTCAAATCAACTTGATCGTATCCCTCAAATTCTAAGGTTGGCGGTTCTTCTTTTACTGACATATCTGGGATTATGGTGTTTACTTCTAACCCCCATTTGTCTATCATGTCAGGGTTTTTGACTTGCAAATACTGAGTTCCGTTTCTATCCATGTACATTTTTCCTTGTTTGTTTGCCCTGATCTCTTCTTCAAACTCAATACCACGGTCATCAATGCGAGTAGCATACTCTTAGTTACGATCCAGGTAAACCTGAGCTCCATGGCGATTAGTCTTATAAAATGAGAGTATATGCTTATAACGCACTGTCGTTCCGGTTTCTGAGTGAGTCGAGTAAGAAGACATTTCAGATGTTGAACTTGAGAAAGTGTCTGAGACTTCTTCAAGGATAGTGTGCAAGGAATTTCCTTGATTCATGCTTTCTTCAGTGGATACTCTACTGGATGTTTCTCCAAATATGCCTTGATTTCTTAATACACAACCAGATCTAAGGTTCATAAAGACTTGTGAAGCCCTGGATAGAGTACTTACCTTTGGATTGACTTGTTGTCAATTTCTTCCACTTGACTGGATTACAACTTTTGTCAAATTGCTGATTCCTTGTCTGCAACCTGATTCCTGTATCAATTTTGATCAAGTTAGCTTTTCTTTCACAAAGACTGTGTAATTTTTGCTAACTATTGTGATTGGTTTGTGTGTATCAATTTTACTTGAGCTATGGGAGTCAACAATTGACTTTCAAACTCGACTTTTGCAAAAAATCAAAGGATTATTCTGCAACCTAGAAACTGAGTGAACATGTACCAATTTGGATCCGATTGAACCCAAAATACCACGGTGGCTTTGTATTATGTTGGTCTAACACTGTACAAGTTCAAAAGTCAAAATTGGTGTCTGTATGTAGCAGTAGTAGATAATCGCGATTATCGATTTTTGTCAGTCTTTTGCACTTTTTGGCTTGGTTTGCCAAGTATACAACCTGTCAAGGTCCTTGGACAAGTTTCAACAAGTTTGGACAAAATCTGTTCAAGTTTATCAACTGTTTTTGTTCGGAGACTCTGATTTCAAAAATCTGGCTTAAGTCTCACTTTTGTGATCCAAATTTCACCAAAATTGATTTGTATGGTCTACTTGATATGCTTGACCTTGTGGTATGCTCAAATGTGCAAGATTGTCAATTTTTGAAGCAGATATAAATAATCTCGTGATTATTTACTCCAGCTATATTTTTGCAAGTTTTTGTCACAACCTTGAAACAGATCTGGTAAGAACCTTAACTTAAGGTCCCTAGCCAAGTTTCATCAAGTTTGGGCAAGTTTTGTTCAAATGGTCATCAGTTTTCTGTCCAGAGACTAACTTTGCAAATTTGGTCACAATTTTCAATCCAATGATCCAAATCTTACCAAATTTGATTTGTGGGCTTATTACAACATGTAGAAACTAGTGGTATGCTAACTTGGTCAAAAAAGTTGAAAAATGGGGCAGATGTAAATAATCGCAATCATTTACAAACTGACAACTTTTTGCATCTTTTTGGTCAACTGAGCATATACACATGTTTATCACATCAATATAAGGCTATGAATCATATTTCATAAGGTTTTTCCCAATTTACACTCAAGTTTCAAAAAGCCAGTACAAACTTTAGTTTTTACCTAATGTTTTGCCAGTTTGAACCGTTCTGGGGGTTTTACAGGGAACCCCCAAACTCGAATACAGCCAATACCAAAGAGACGGTTTTACAGGGACCCCTCCAACCCATACATAGGGAACCTATCCTAACCATAAATTTGAGGAGATCCTTGGATGCCACCATACCAAGGGGCTCTACCACCACCCATCGTCGTGTCTAAAGGAAGCCAAACAGACAAACCACAAGCACAGCATGGGGAACCACTGCATGGTATTCAAGGATTTCATTCACGTTTTCACGTGAAGTGCAAATTGCTAATAACTCATGTTATTAACACCCCATGAGAGTGTTAATAAGATCATATTCACAAGCATCTGCTAGAACCGGCCCTTCTTGTTAGCCCGACGGGCATTTTGTTTAGCCCGGCGGGCAAGCTATCTCTTGCTTCCCATTTCTGGAGGTGGCTATATAAACAATGTCCATCCTTGCATTCATCCATTTTGGCACACTTGCTGGCTTAGTTGAGGTGTTGGTTTTCATTCAGGTAGCTTTGATTTCTATATTTTATAACATCACAAATAGTTACAACTTACTTCCCCTTGGGTGTTTATCCGTCTGGAAACACGTTTAGGTAGGGAGCATCCTTGCGGAGGGTTTAGGTGGTGCAAGTGCTTGGGGCTCATTTCTATGGCTGGAATGGAGCGCTCCTTATCACTACACCTACGTATTGTTTTGTTACGTATAGTTACCTCCCTTGGGTATCTATCCGCCTAGAAATAGGTTTGGATAGGAAGCATCCTCATGAAGGGGTTAGGTGGTGATAGTGCTTGGAGCTCATTTCTATAGCTGGAATGGAGCGCTCCTTATTGTTGAGTTTCAAGCCCTTGTCGATATACCCGTGGGAAACAACTCTTAAAGGCATGCCGATACACGTGTAGTTTGCATGGTAACCTTTTTTTGCCTATATATGTAAAAGGCTATACATCAATAAAAATATTGTGTGTCCTTATTTTATTGTGTCGACATCCTGCTCGTACACTTCTCTCTCTTTCTCTCTCTCTCTCTCTCTCTCTCTCTCTCTCTCTCTCTCTCTCTCTCTCTCGTGCCATGGCACCTCGCCATCATCCTCCATAGGCTAAGACTAACACTGATATCAGAGCGCGGGCCGTAGATACAGAGAAAGTACTACGCGAGACTGGCCACCTGCAAGGGAGAGCATCAATTATTAACTTGCTCAGAATCATTCATATCCGCCCTCAATCAACTCACCTTGGTGTTCTGATGGTCTTTCAAAACTTGCTGAGCTGTTAATACGCCCTCTACAACTTGTTGGAAGCAAGTAACCATCAGCGCAATTTTACTGTCATCTCTGAGCTACATAAATTCACCATTTTTTATTTCACACTACCTTTTACGTTGGCCACTTGTTTTGCTTTGACCAAGAGCCTATTCACACCCCCCTTTATTGACCAAAATTGTGAAGCCAATTCGTGAGCGTTGGTGACTAGAAAAGATGCTTTTTTTAAAAACATTGCAAGCTGTAGCTATTGGCATTTTTTTGGGCCTCATCTCCCATAGTGGCTAGCATTTGTGTTTCTACCAAAATTCTCAAAACACGGTTCCTTGGCTTCAGATGCTACGGATCCACTTTTTTGTTAAAAAGAAATTCTTCTATTAACCAAGGTATACTTGTCTTCGCAAGCATAGCAAAAGGACCGAGCTATCATTGGCATATCGAATATGGAATCAAACGTGGATAAATTCAATGGCATAGGCTTTCATACCTGGAAAATTAAAGTGAAGGGCTATCTTATGCGGAAAAATTTATGGAGTGTCGTGAAGCCATTATCAGCCGTAAAAGCAGGTACATCGGTTGCAGTTATCAAGGCATTATCTGCCGACCAATAACGCAAAGACAAGCAAGCACTAGGTATTATTCTAACATCTGGATGACATGCAATCTACCAAATCTGCTTGGATGGAACAGTGATTGGTCCTATAGCCAAATACTCCAAAATGAGCCTTAAAATGGACCTGTATTCTCTTTCTATGCGTGATGATGATAATATTGCAACTTTAGCTAGCAGACTGAAAAGCATCCACACTCAGCTGATTTATGTTGAATCTCCTGTCCCAGATGAAGATGTTATAGCCGTTTTTCTTAATAGCCTACATGCAAAATTTTATCAAATTGTAGCTATTTTAAAGAAGGATCCGCTGCCTTCTTTGGATGGTATTGTTAATTCATTGCAGGAAGAAGAGAAATGAGTACCCGTATTAGTTATTTCGTACCGGTTGCATATGTAGCTCGTGGTTGCACTTCAACTGCAAATTCAACCAGGCCTACTACCAGCACTAGACAACCTTGTGCAATATGTGGCCGTAGCAATCATCAATTGTTTCAGCAAAAATCCTTGCATCCATTGTGGAAAGAACAATCATCCTTCAGATAAATGTTTTAACAAGAATAAGAAACAAATCTACATGGTTGAAAGTGATGAATATGGTGAAGCACCAACGTTGTTCATAGATAGTGATGTCTTGTAGTTTTCATTATGTTTTATGTTTCATTTTATGTCAGTTATTTGTCAATAAAATGTACTGGTTATATAAACTGACACACATCAATGGTAAAACTGCCCTTTTATGTCTGGTTCTAAGTTCTGGTTTGTCTCACACTGATAGTTGTTTGAGGGAAGTGCACACATACACATATATTATTGTTAAGGGGGGACTTCTACTCGTAGTTTTATGTGATTGAACTCTATCATGGTCTGTCTTGAGTCCATTGTCAGTGGTTTGGGCTTAAGGGGGGGTTGTTGGGTTTCAAGCCCTCGTTAGTATACCGGTGGGAAACGCCTCTTAAAGGCATGCAGATACACTTGTAGTTTGGATTATAACATTTTTTGCCTATATATGTAAAAGGCTATACATCAACAAAAATATCACTTGTCCTTATTTTATTGTGTCGATGTCCTACTTGTAGGCTTCTCTCTCTCTCTCTCTCTCTCTCTCTCTCTCTCTCTCTCTCTCTCTCTCTCTCTCTCTCTCTCTCTCTCTCTCTCTCTCTCTCTCGTGCCATGGCACCTCGCCATCATCCTCCATAGGCTAAGCCTAACACTTATCATTACACCGACGTACTTGTTTGTCACTATGCACTAGTGGAGTCAGCTTCGTCCCATGGATTGACAATTTAATTGTGGTTCTCATTAAATCTGCAATAAGATAGAAGTGAGGTTAGACACCCGTCCCATATTTGGTGCCGCTGCTGGGGATCGAAGAGACCTAAACTAGGGAAAAACACGAGTGTCTTGTGAAGTTATCCTTCAACTTCCTCTAGGATCTCATAGAGTAAAAACTTTATTTTAGAAACCGCATAGCTTAAGATTGTCGTCTTTTGCTGTGTAGAGGTAGCTTGGAAGTAATTGTACTTGTCGAGTTCCTTTAGGATTATAGCATTGTAGAACTAGATTAGGATTTTGAGGATGATTGATAACGAGACAAGTCTTAAGATCAATGCTAAAAAAAACCATTAAAAATAAGAAAACGAGTGTTTGTGGACACTTTTCACAACCCCATTGCATGAGAACCCAGGAGTAGGGTAAGTAGGATCCGAGGTGGATTTCAGAACATTGCTCTCTTTGAAAGAATCATTGTTAGTTGTTATTTGAAACTTCAGAATTTCAGGTTTACGGCTAGAAATAGCACGAAAAGACTCCAAACCACTCAATCCAGTTGGAGAGTATGCTTAAAAGTTATCTGAACCAATGAGTACGTTCAAGGACACATTGAGGTAAAAGTTGCAAGATTTTGCAAAAACTCAGATTATTTACTTTTCTTGATATTTTAGGCCAAATTAAGTTTTGATTTTGATTCATAGGTTTAAAATAGCTCATGAAAAGATTCTCCATTGAAACATTGCAAAAAAGTGTTCATTTTGAGCATAACTGAAATAATCGTGATTATTTAATTTCAGCTCTGCTTGGAGTGTTTTCTTTTCGTGATTTGGTAGTTATGATGATGGCCATAGCTTGATTGAGCATGGTCTAGGGTGGATTTTTTTTTTTGGGTGACTTTAATACAATACACTCACATATTGTGAGTTTTAGAAAAAAAAAAGGAAAAGGAAAGGGTAACCATGTCCATTAAACTCTGGTTTAAGAAAAAGAAGTAAACAGAATTTGAAAAAATCTCACGCCAACATAGGAAGTTGCAAGGCAAGGCAAGGAAGGAGGAAGGTGGGGTTGTGTCTATGTTGTTGTTGAGTTTTTTTTTTTTTGTGGGGTGGGGTTGTTTTGGGGGGGGTGGGGGGGAGAGACAGGGGTAGGTGACGAAGTCGATGTTGTGGTCCTCAAAAGATCTTAGGTAATGCATGGGGAGCATGTCAAACCAATTCATTATATTTAATGTAGTTCCATAGGTAGCTTAAGCTTAATCTTTGCCCTCTGAAACTGGCCACGTTGACACAAAAGATTTTGGACGGTTGAGAGAAGGAAAATGGATAAACAGGATAATGGATAAAACTAATATCCAAAATAAAATTGACTCTCCACTAGTGTAAAACTGGCCATGCCAACACGGACACTTTGGGACGGCTGAGAGATCAGTCCATGGAAACCGTGTCGGGTCGTTGATCGTCCATGCCTACTTGGTTTCATAGCATTCATAGCCATGGTAAATCTCCACACAACTAATTTGGCACAGGTCTTTGGTGCAATTGCAAGAGTCTGTGAATTTGTCAAAGTTGACTTACCAGAGCCATAATTGTAATTGTTTCACTCACCACAAACGAGAGAGTTTCCTTGCCGAAATTAATGTTGCAATTGACGCAGGTCTGTGCCATTTGCTATTGGTCTAGAGTTGCCTTTAAACAAGTATTTGCAGTGGACATAGGTTTGTGGGCCGTTGGCCATAGCAAGTCACAACAATTGATTGCAATTGGTTGTCTAGTTGTGGTTGTCATCACTGTCATTGTAGGTGTTTGGTCATCGCATGAATGCCTTTGGCTGTAGGGTATTGTAGATGCTATTGCAAGCTGCAAGGAAAGTGACTATCGCAAGTGAGGTCATGCACATGCTGCTGCAAGGGAGATGGCGCAAGGCAGCTAGCTCTCAAGCTGGTGCGGCAAGGTACCCCAAACACTCTCAGTACCTGCACATTCAACAGCCTAAGAACAAGTGTGTTCCACTAGCTTTGTTACAAGTCCAGTACTGGTCAGGTAAATATGCTAATAATTGAGGCGCATCACATGCCTTAGCATCCAGTGCGGGACATCAAGTAATGTTGTGTCTAGGTATCTAACTCAAAAAGGAGAAGGTGGCCTCAATCCATTGTCAGAGGGCCAACCTTACTTGCCCAACAAATTTTCTTAACGGCTCTCCATCCAGATGATGGACGTTGGCCTTACTTGCCCGACAAAGTTTCTTAATGGCTCACCATCATCTGGGATGATGGGCATGTTGCTTAAGTAGCGAGATAATATGTTCACCCCTAAGAAATAAGCAATACAATGCTACCTAGATACACACGATACATTAATGCCGGTGGTGAGATTTGTTTTTTTCATTTCCCTCTATGACGCTAAGAAGCAGCCCACCATCCAAAAAGGCATTGGGCAGGTGTCCTTGTGTGGTAGGGGCTTAAGATCAATTGTCCATAGAACCCATACATTCACAGGAGAAGGGCTATCCAAAAACAAAGGAGAAGCCTATATGTTCACAGGATTGCTACTAAGAGAAAGTGGAAAAGGGTTTTGCCTCCCAAAAAAAGGGGGTGGACAACTTTATGATTGTTGGCCTTCCATAACTCCTACACATGATCTTTGATTTTAGCAGAGAGTATAGATTTGTAATCTACATGCCAAACTCTTTCCGTAGATATGTTACATGATATGGTTCTGTCCGCTAGATTTTAAATTTCATTTTGGGCGGGAAATTTGAATTCAAATAAACTAGTTGTTTTGCCTGTTTGAATTCAAAAGCTTTCCTTTGATTTCTTTCTCAATACTAAAAGTTTGACTCCCTTAGTCTGCCAAATAAAGAGGCCCTCCTAGACCCCATTTTGTTCCTAATGTCAACCACCCTCCAGGACTGAGAAGCACCATCGAACCTATTATAGGCTGTAAAACTAGATTCTACACACACACACAGTCACTAGACAATATTGGTTGCTATTCAAAAGTTCATGCATCAGCCGCTACCATGTTGCACTATGGAATTGAATCCATGCGAGTAATGTAGCGCCCTCATGCACGACCATTTGTATAGAGAGGAATTTGAGCGATGTATGGACATGCGCTCATACCACTAGCATAGCAAGCTATATCAAACTCCATCATTGATCAACCATATCTCGTGTTTAAACACTTTTGGGGGTGGGGTTAACCTTCAATGATTGACCCCAATTGCTAGTCAGTGAGACTCCCTGCGGCCTTGGCAGAGAATCCAATTTTCTTTCGCTTTAAGTAATCTATGAATGGGACATGAAAAATCGATTTCATGAGGTTGTTTGCAAAGCCATGTAATATATCACTACTTATGACCCTTCTTTATGTAACTCCTCTCACTTATGAATCTATTAATGCTTAGTAGTCGTACTTTTTTTCCCCTTTCTCTCTAAGTATTCTATGAATGGAGCATAGAAAATCAATTTTATGAGGTTGTTTGTAAGTCCATGTATGTGATGCGATAGGGGAGAGCGAAATACACTGATAAGAAAAATATAGAGTACGCACAGTGAATAGATGAAATAAAGAATCTGTATGGATGTAAGGTAATTATTACAAGAGGAGCATAGCCCATTTCATAACCTCCTAACCACCCCCGAGCTATCTCAATCTCAATCTCAATCTCAATCACACTCTCACTCTCAATCACAATCTCAATCTTTTGCACAATCACACTCTAACTCTCACTCTCAATCTCAATCAGAATCACAATCACACTCTCAATCTCAATCTCTTGATGGCAACCATAATCATAATCAGAATCGCAACACGATCACAATCTCAATATCATGACACCTTGCACAAATCATGTTTCGCTCATTGGTTTCTGCATCGTCTACAAAATAGTCAAAAGAGCATCCTCGTGCAACCAAATCAACATGATAATCAAAATTAAAACTTCATTTTGTACCATCATAAAAGAGTGCAATCACTTCTTGATTGGATGAAACAAAAGAGATATTACTTGTGTATACTTTTTTGTAAGCTAATGTGTTGCTGCTTGTAGGTTACCCTGTTGCTGCAGGCAATTTGTATCTGTCATAACTTTGTCATACAGATTCTGAATATAAGCTTCCAGGTACTTAAAACGACGGGAACAAGTGTGAGCTACGAGACCTAATGGACAAAATTGCAACAAATCTCTTTCTTTGGCTAAAAACTACGCGACTTTTAGGTCGTAACTCATAAAAACCCAATTTTTAGGTCTTCACTACTTTTTTAACTTATTTTAAGCCTACCCATATATTTTAAGCCAAAACACATAAATATAAAACATTGATATTGATAAAAACGTCAATTTTAACTACGATTTTATTATACTGTTCATAGACAGACTATCTATTATTCATTAATCTTTATCATGTATGTCTTTAGTGTATTATTTAAAAAGAAGAGAATATATTTTCTCTCTTAATATCTCAAACTCATTTATATAAGCTCTATCTAATAGTCTATTCAACAATCTTTCAAATCGTGCTAAACAAAAGATGTAGCCTACTACATTCTTTTTGACTTGAAGAATTTCAATAAATAAGTCCTATTACAATGTATTTTTCATTGGTTACAACTCTTCTTTTCCCATTACTTGCTCGGCTTTTTATTTGCTTGAGATTTTTCATTCGAAAGGTGTGATTCCTCATAATGCACACCTCTTATATGCATTATTCTCATCAAGATGCATGTGTGTGTGTGTGTGTGTGAGAGAGAGAGAGAGAGAGAGAGAGAGAGAGAGAGAAAGAGAGAGAGAGAGAGAGAGAGAGAGAGCAGTTGAAGAAGAAGCCTTGTAGAACCTATATCAGCTTCCCTACTCATCCCCTCGCATCTAGAATGCACACCTCTCATAGACATTCTTCTCATCAAGGTGTGTGTGTGTGTGTGTGTGTGTGTGTATGTGTGTGTGTGTGTGAGAGAGAGAGAGAGAAGAAGAAGAAGAAGAAAGAATATGAGGAGGAAGAAGAGGAATAATGACTAAAATAATAATAATCATAATAAGTGCATGAGAGCAACAAACTCTAAGCAAACCTATCATGTTATTTGTGGAAAAATAAAGAAGAAGGATGGGGAGGAGGAGACAACAAAGTGCATAAGAATGAAGAGTTGTTGCTACACGAGAAAACCTGCACGTGGATTTTGCTAAGCCCTACGCAGACTCTGGATGGCCTCAGTGATGTCGCATTGGGTTGGGAGGCCCTTCAGGTGGATTTTCTTGGGATCCGTGGGGGTGTTCACGCCTGGATCAAAGTGTGCTACGGGCTCGGAGGTTGCCACAAGGGTCTTGGAGGGTTCTTGGGGGTAGGGGGGTTTCGAGGATGGAGCCTCCAGTTGTCCCTCCCCTCTATGGTGGTACTTGGTGGTTCAACTAAAGGTCTTTTTTTGTCATCAGGGCTTGGCAGCGGCCCGTCTCCTCTTTGGAGTTCAAATGTTGGTCTGGCCTAGTTGGAGAAAACCTCTTGTAGATGTTGTATCAGTGGTTGTTGGGTGGCTGTGGCCCCAAGGTTTGTGAGGTTTGTTTGTCCCATTTGCTTGGGTGCTTTGGCTTGCGGTCTATTGAGCTTTTGTTTTGTTCCTCGCCTCTTGAGGCATGGTGTGCTCTTGTGGAATTAGAGCCCCCATGTTGGCACCTCTTGAGCTCCAATTGGGTGATGGGGACTATGGGCCCCGGTCCCATTTTTGGCACGTAAGTTTTATGTTTTTTCATCAAGGGTGGCACCCTTGTTAGCCATGGTTGGTGTTGCTGGTTTGGTCAGTCGGGGTGGCTCCCTTGCTTCAGCCGATATACTTGGGCTACTGTGTTCACCTATGATGTGGTGGTTTGGATGTATGGTTATTGGTTCTAGGTACCCTGGCTCGATTGTGATGAGTAGGGTCTTCTTTTGTATTTTTTTTGCTTTATTTTAATACAATTTCACTCACATCTTGTGAGTTTTGCAAAAAAAAATGGAATGAAGAGTTGCTCAACAAACTTGTGATGTTATTTTATGGAAGATTTTGTGAAAGAGAAATTCTTGTTTTTTTTTTTGCCAAACTCACAATAGTGAGCCCAGAAATATATTAAGAAAAAAAAAGTTACAATAGAAACCATGCTCCCCCGAGCCATGGCATCACCAAGTCGTATACATCAACCAATTTAGAAACATCAGTTGACAAAGGGTGCCATCCTATCACGGTACGCCCACAACAAAGAGGAAATATAAGTGAGCATGGGGTTTCCACCAAGGACATAGCTCTGCCACAACACACCCCTTGACCGCCAAGCGCGCTAGTGGATCATAATGTCGCAGAGAGAAGTAGCGAGTAGCACTTTGTTTTCATCCTTCTTTTTAACAAATTGATTGTTTGGATCATAGCACATGAGATGCTTACTATATGGCTAACAAGGTCTAACTTCTAATTTTGTATTCCACTTGTATTATTGTCGGCTTGGATGGATTCATTTGTCATTTGAGCCCCCTTGACAGGATTTGTAAAGAATGAGGATGCAAGAGAGCTACACAAGACAAGCACAAAGCACACAGAGATGGAAAGCTTCTTCTTCTTCTTCACAGAAAAGAGAGTACAAAAATGACTAAGTGCTAAAGCTGAAAAATAGCACATATGTACATGCGGTCACTAAGTGTGAACTCGCTAGAAGCGTACTAGGCTGGCACTATAAGTGTAGTCCAGCTGTAGAATCACTGGCAGAGATCCGCTGTGTCGGTCACCTAACGCGCCAGTGAGTAAATGCCGTAAGCGGCCAAGACCCGTAGTGGATGCCAGCTCAAGGTGTAGATTTCGACATCTCAACACTCCCCCTCGAACTCTACATGTCGCAGAGTCCAAGCATAGTCCGGAAACGTCGAAGCTTCTCAGCTCCGAGGGCCTTGGTAAAGATATCCGCTATCTGATCCTCTGTGCTGACGTAGACCAAGTCGATGTCGCCCGCCAACACTCGCTCTCGAACGTAGTGGTAATGGACCTCTATGTGTTTGGTCCTAGCATGGAACACTGGGTTCCTAGCCAACTGCATGCTTCTGAGGTTGTCACAATGAATGGCAATCTTCTGGTCCACCTGCACTCCCAAGTCCTCAAGTAATGTGTGTAGCCAAGCTACCTCGCACGCCGCAACTGCTGCACCTCTGTACTCGGCCTCTGTGCTCGATAAAGCAACCGTAGGCTGCTTTTTGCTGCTCCAAGTAACAGCAGCACTCCCAAAAGAGAACATGAAGCCACTCGTAGATCTCCTATCAACAATGCTACCTGCCCAATCTGCATCTGTATACCCATACAATGCTAATGGTGCATCTGCTGCATAGAACAATGCGTAGTCAAGAGTCCCTTGCACATACCTAAGTGTGTGTCGTACTCCATCCAAATGTGGCTTCCTCGGAAGCTGCATGAGCTGACTCTCCAAGCCTACTGTGTAGCTCAAGTCTGGTCTTGTGATAGTCAAGTAGATTAGACTACCCACCATCTTCCTGTACATATTGACATCCTCAACAACATCACCCTTCTCTACACTCAGCTTTGCATTCACATCCAAGGGAATAGAAATTGGCTTACAATCAGCCATACCATACTTTGACAACATGTCCAAAGCATACTGTCTCTATGACAGCCATACACCCTCTGGAGTCCTGATCATCTCAATGCCAAGAAAGTAGCGCAACTCGCCTAAATCTTTCATTTCAAACTCCTGTCTGAGAAGACCATTCACATGGTCAATCTCCATAGCATTGTCACCAACAATAATAAGGTCATCTACATATATGGTAATGACCACAATCCCCACATCACTCTCACGTACATAGAGTGAATGATCAGCATGAGCTCTCCTAAAACCAATACTGACAAGATACTTGGCAATCCTGTCAGACCATGCTCTAGAGCCCTGCTTCAAACCATACAAAGCTTTGAGAAGTCTGCATACATAATCTGGGTAACCTGGATCGACATAACCAGGTGGCTGATCCATATACACTTCCTCTTGAAACTCACCATTCAAGAAGGCATTCTTTACATCCATTTGATGCATAATCCATCCTCTATATGCAGCCACTGCTATGACAGCTCTCACAGTCGTCATCTTTGCCACTGGAGCAAAGGTCTCCTCATAGTCTATGCCATACGTCTGTGCATAACCCTTTGCGACGAGCCTTGCCTTGTGACGCTCAATGTTACCATCAGCCTTATGCTTGGTTTTATACACCCATTTACATCCAATAGCTTTCTTGCCACTTGGCAATGGCACCAACTCCCATGTGTCGTTTGCTTCCAATGCAGCCATCTCTTCATTCATTGCATCATCCCAATGCACATTTCCAACTGCATCCTCAAAACATGTGGGCTCCACATCCCGTATCACCTTAGCCATGTAGGCTTGGTGATGCGCTAGATACCCATCATAAGTCAATTTCTGAACTGGATTTTTGACTCTATTAGATCTGCGCGGTCCTGGGTCACTCCTTTGCCCTCTAGCATCTTCTTGTACTTTCCTTACACCAGGTGTCCTGACAGCCGGAATTCCAAATTCCTCATCAAGACTTTGTTTAGAACCATCTGAATCCATGTCTACATGTGAAAAACCTGATGATGCATCAGCCATAAAGGGAGGTTCATCAACCTTTTCCTTTCCTTTTCGTGATACATTCCCTGTACCTGTTGGTGGAGTAACCTGCGTACGTAATCTACCATTCTATGGTTTCTCAACAGAGCCACGAGAAGAGGACTCTTGTGGTCCACTCAAAACCTGTGACTGTGGCCTCACATTTTGTACAACCACATCATCTTTTACATCAGCCCCAATAGTGCCATGTGCATTATTGTACCAGCTGCTCATCTCATCAAAAACTACATCTTTGCTCACTCGTAATTCTCGTTTAGTAGGATTGTAGCCCCTGTACCCCTTTTGTTCAAGGGAATATCCCACAAGAATACATTTCTCTCCTTTAGGATCCAATTTCCTATGCAACTCATCTGGTACATGCACGTAAGCTATGCAGCCAAACACTTTCAAGTGTGCCAAATCAGGCTTTGTACCTGTAAACTTTTCCTCAGGTGTTACATCATGCACCGTAGCTGTAGGTGTCCTGTTCATAATGTACACAGCTGTATTTACGGCTTCAGCCCAGAAATGATGAGGCATGTTCTTCTCATTCATCAATGCACGTGCAACCTCTGCAATGTGCCTATTTTTCCTTTCTGCGACCCCATTCTATTGTGGAGTATATCTGCATGTAAACTGCCTACGTATACCATGCATTCGCAGAAAATCTGAAAAATCATTGGAGAAGTACTCTCCCCCTCCATCTGACCTCAATGTCTTGATTTGCATATCTGTCTCCTTCTCAATCATGACTTTGAAGTCTTGAAAGTGACCAAACACTTCACTTTTGTTACGCATGAAGTAGACCCATACTTTCCTTGTATGGTCATCAATGAAAGAGACATAATACCTGCAACCATGTATACTTGCAGTATCAGTTGGACCCCAAACATCTGTGTGCACCACCTCAAGTGGCTTTTTACATACATTGTGCTCATGTGGAAATGAGCCCTTTGACTGTTTTCCAAACTGGCATGCTGCACACACTTTATGCATACCATCCACCTTGAATTTGGGCAAACCTTTCACAATCTGTTTTGATTGCATGCTGCGCAATCTCTGCTCATTGACATGGCCAATGCGTTTGTGCCAAATGTCAACATCAGCCACAACACGTGTGCCCTGTGCAAATAATGCAGCTTTTACCTTAGGCATGTCTACATTGAGCGTAAACATTTTGTCCACACATTTGCCCTCTGTGATCAGCTTACAGCCATTCTGGAAATCTTCTACATAACAGCCATTTGGATTGAAGCGAACCTGCAAACCCTGCTCAACCATTTGTCCAACAGAAACAAGATTCTTTGTAATGTTTGGGACATGAAGTACATCTGCTAAGTACTTTGATTTCCCACTCTTCGTATTTAGAGGTATGTCCCCTACATGAGCAATGGGGTGAGCTGTGTCATCTCCTGTCTGCACATAGCCTGACACATCTGGTTTGCGCATATGTCTAAACCACTCTCCACGAGACGTCATGTGATTAGAGGCACCTGAATCCACATACCAAACATCATCTTGGGTGGAATTATCTGCAGTCATTGTATTCATTACATGCTGCATAACGAACATGCGCATGCTGCATAACGAACATGCTATCATCTGCATCTCTGCTAGTAGATGCATAGTTGCCGTGTTCTCTCTTTCCACTTGCTTTTCCCTTTGGACAGTCACGTGATATGTGACCTCTTTCACCACAAGTCCAACATTCTCTGCTATCTGGAGTATGTTGCTGCCTGCTTGATCCTGCACCACGACCTCTTTGACTCCCCCTGCCTTGAGACTGGTTTCCCCTGCCACCTGTATTGTTTTGATTTGATTGACCTTCCAGAAATTGGCCCCTGCAACCCCTTGGGCCTCGACCACGACCTTTACCTCTACCTCTGTTGGAGTTAGAATAGAAGGCCTGTTCAGAATTATTTCTGCCATGAGAAGAAGATGTGTCAAGGTTCTTCTCCTCAAGAATAAGCACAGAAATCAAATCTTGGAACACGGGGATGTCGTCTCTTGAATTCATGGAAGACCTAAAATGTACATGCTCATCTCCTAGACCATCCAAGCATGCACAGACAATGTCATCGTCTTCCACTGAGACTTTAATAGATCCAAGAGCCTCAATGATACTCTTGATCTTCAAGGCATAATCATTGATTGAGAGGTTGTTCCTCTTAACCTGATTTAGCTCCGACTTTAGTTGAAGCTTCCCGGCCTTGGTGTTCACCTCGAACACTCTGCCTAAGTTTCTCCATGCAATGGCGGGGGCTTCAGCATCCTGTAGATAGCCAATCATGCCATCTGTGATGCTCATAGAAAGCCAATACATCACTTTGCTCTCGCCTTGTTGCCAGTCCCTCAAAGCTTTCCTTTGTTCTGCTGTAGTATTTGCCTCGGGAATCTCTGGTTCCTTTTCATTGTCTCCTTTTCCTTTTAGGAAATTTTTTATTCTGAACTTCCATGCAGGGTAGTTATTTTTCTCAAGCTTCTCAGTAACAATCTGACTGAAACCGTCAGACATCTTGAAGCACTAAGACACAATAGCTGCAATCTGCAAAAACCTGCAAATCTGTTGAGCCTGCTATCGTGGTACCTGTAACGCTTTCTACACTCAATGAGTGTCCACAATCAAGCGTACATACAACCACTGTACTTGCGAACGAAGGGATTGTGATGCTCTTGCTCTCTTAGCCTCTCTTGCCTGCACCAGGCTCTGATACCATGTAAAGAATGAGGATGCAAGAGAGCTACACAAGACAAGCACAAAGCACACAGAGATGGAAAGCTTCTTCTTCTTCTTCACAGAAAAGAGAGTACAAAAATGACTAAGTGCTAAAGCTGAAAAATAGCACATATGTACATGCGGTCACTAAGTGTGAACTCGCTAGAAGCGTACTAGGCTGGCACTATAAGTGTAGTCCAGCTGTAGAATCACTGGCAGAGATCCGTTGTGTCGGTCACCTAACGCGCCAGTGAGTAAATGCCGTAAGCGGCCAAGACCCGTAGTGGATACCAGCTCAAGGTGTAGAGCTCGACATCTCAACAGGATTGATTGCCGGTTTTGATTTCTCTTGCATCTCATAAGTCGGATACCTAGACTTTGGTTGCTCTAGTTTCTCTTGCATCTCATCAAACAGGCACCCAAACTTCAGCTCTTCAGGTTTCGCCTCACCCTAGTTCATCTCCCTATCTTTGATAGCTTTTGTTGGCTTGTCAAAACTTGAATTTGGATTGGCATCCCTGAACACCCTCCTCTAGGTAGTCGTGACCACCAGACCGCGTACAATAACTACCTCAGGGAAGTTCCTCGCATAGTATCCAATTCTTTGAAATTTATAGGAGGCATTTGGAAAGGAAGCGAAGGCCAGCTTTTGCCGAAAGCCACCGAAGTCTCCCATGTGTACATCAAGGTATTTGGGGATGGGCGTGCTCATATCCCATAGAATGCACATCTTAACATCCAAGCTCGAGCTAACACACTACATCTTTGGAATAAAAAGTACACACCCCATCAAATTAGCAATAACATCCACATGTCCCTGGAGCCAGAGAGAGAGGCTTTTGAGTGCTCCATGCAATCCTCAGCCAAAATAAGCTCTCCATGCTCTCCTCAAGGCTCATCATCTTCTCTCTCTCTCTCTCTCTCTCTCTCTCTCTCTCTCTCTCTCTCTCTCTCTCTCTCTCTCTCTCTCTCTCACACACACACACACACACACACACACACACACAGTTATGGATGCTCAAGTTTATAATATTTAACTATGAGGTTACTACTTCTTAATGCTTACATATCTTCTTTCCAACCTGATTCTTGCTTAATCCTCGCAGATCCTATCAAGGGAGAGTAGTTTAGGGCCTTGGGATTGAGTTCAATGAGGTGTTTTAGGTGAAAATTGTAATTGCAGCCTCTGCCAAATTTTAGATCTTTCATCTCTTCAATTTGTGTAGACAAAAGTGTGATTAGTCAATTGTATTGATTAGAAGCTCTTCTGAAGAAGAAGAATTCATTAATACAAAGTCCTTTCGGAGGGATAGTCGGCTCCAAAAAGTTCGGCCCTCAACTGGTGTCAAGTTCTACTCTCTCTTTCTTACAATTTTAGTACATGTGTGTGATGTGTGATTGAATCTAAGTTAATCCATGCTCTAATACCAATGTCAAAGAATTGGGACAAAAATTATAAATTAACCAGAGTAATCAATCAATTGTGTAATATTGAGCATATTGGAGCATGACAATTGCATAGCTATGTTAGAGAATTGGGACTAAGGTGCAGTGGAAATTATAGATTAACTAGAGTAATCAATCAATTGTGTAACGATGGGCATTGTCAAGCATGAAAATTGTAGAGCATGCCTTAACTTAGATTCAATCACCCACCACACACATGTACTAAAGCTGTAAGAAAGAGAGAGAGAAGAATTTGACACCAGTTGAGGGCTGGACTTTTTGGAGCAGACCCTCTCTCGAAAGGACTTTGTATTAATAAATTCTTCTTCTTCAGACGATCTTCTAATCAATACAACTGACTAATCGCACTTTTGTCTGCACAAATTGAAGAGATAAAATCTCTAAATTTGGCAGAGTCTACAATTAAATAATTTTCATCTAAACACCTCATTGAACTCAATCCCAAGGTCCTAAACAGCTCGTGGGTGATAGGATCTATGGGGATTAAGCAAGAATCAGGTTGGAAAGAAGATATGTAAGCATTAAGAAGTAGTAACTTGCATAAGTTAAATATTATAAACTTGAGCAGCCATAGCTATAGAGACTGTGTGTGGGCAGAGAGAGAGAGAGAGAGAGAGAGAGAGAGAGAGAGAGAGAGAGAGAGAGAGAGAGGGAAGATGATGAGCCTTGAGGAGAGCATTGAGAGATTATTTTGGCTGGGGATTGCATGGAGTTTCATGAGACAAGAAGACAAAAGTTTCCATGCACTCTCCGGCACAACCCTACGAAAAAATGCAAAAAAATCCCTCTTGTGGTCCTCAAATGAAAAAACTATGAGCTACAAAGTTGTTTATCGCATTGTTTCCAATAAGACTCTTGAGCCCTTTTTACAAGACTCCTAGTCTGCAATGTCTAGACATGCGCAAGACTGCAGGACCGCAATGTGCGGCTTATGTTGTAACACCTGGCACGCATGGTGGATTGCGCAAACCCATAGCTCTAGCCCCTTCGTGTCGAAGGTTCCGGTTGTTGTTCCTCCGTTTGTTCTGGTGAGGAAGAAATATGGATGTAGACAAATCCTTGAAAATCTTGCCGATGAGCCCAATACACCTTTGCCAATAGCTGTGGATCTATCTCAGGTTACTCCGGCCAAGGATCCCTTGGAATGAATTGCATTGGCAAGGAAACAGACTGAGGTGCATGTGGCAAAGGGGCAAGAGGTGTATTAATAGGATAATGCCGAGACAAATATCTGTTTAGCGTAGGCCAAAAGGTGGACATGGCGAAAGACTGAGGGAAAAAGAATGAGATAATGTCTCCACCCAAAAGCAGACTCGGTGCCGCTCCCTACGAAAACGGTGAATCACTCGCTGCAAACGAGAGACATGAGCCCAATGAGAAATATCAAAACCTTCTTCGACAATGTTCTTACCTTTGTCATTATTTGGGTGGCTTAGGCTACCTCACCACAACCTGTTGAGTTGGTTGTTGCGCCAACACATTAGCAGACACCCTTGACCTCCAACTCTGCGTTTGAGTTTCCAAAAAATTGTGCAGGTCCTGCTGCATCTCTACTGCTAAGGCATCAAGATCATTCATGTTGATCATCACATCACCAGGATGAGATGCTGTTAACCCTCACGGCTCACGGACACCCCATCACCTACGACAGACGTGTATTATGTATTTGGTAGAGTCAGGTGCCGGGCTTGTCGGACCAATAGGAAAAGGGTAAGAGTGATCGCCGATGAGAGGCGCACTCTAACTGGGACATTCAAGGGATTAGTTGGCTAAGCATGGGCGCCCAAGTGTGAATGGGGTGAGCTCATATAAAAGCCAACTAAACCTAAAATTCACTTATTCTCTCATTTGTGCAATAGAAGAGTGCTCTTGCTCCATCTCCATCTCCATCTTCTTCTTCTTCACCTCCTTGTGTGTGTGTGTATGTGAGAGAGAGAGAGAGAGAGAGAGAGAGAGAGAGAGGGAGAGTGTGTGTGCAATCGAGCATTACGAAGGCACGACGGCGGCGAAGCGGTTGAGCGCGGCACGACTGCAGCTTCTTCTTCATCGCGGCGAGGAATCCACCACGAAGGCGAGCGTAGAGCGGTGAGTGACACACCCTTTGCTCTCTTGAGCTTGCTAGATTAGTCTTGTTGTGTGCTTGGAGCCATTTGTGGCTCGCACACGGTGTATCGGCAAGTCCCTTGCTTCGACAGTGTAGCAAGGAGCGCACATTTTTGGCACCGTTGCCGGGGAAATGCCCAACACTAAGCTCGGTTAAGCACCTTATGCTTTCTTGTGATGCAATTTCAATTGAAGGATTTGTGAAGAAGGAAGGTGTGTGGTTGTGTGGAGAAGATTTTTGTTACACTGTACTGTCTTTTTTGTTTTCTGTTAAAGAAAGAGTTACAATTTTTTTGCAATGTACTGTTAGAATTAAGGTATTAGCTATGGAATGTTAGTTCTGTAAGGTTCAATGTTAGTTCTGTAAGGTTAGTTTTGTAGATCTATTAGCTACCTGTAGTATTGTGTAAACAGTGTTAGAGTGTGTGTGGCAATATCTCTATTAGCTGTAAGTAGATAAGTTAGGTGTAGGTTAAGTGTGTGTGTGCGCGCGTGCGCAGCGCGGCCGCGACGACTTTTTTTTTTATCTTTAAAAAAAATTAAAAAAATTAAAAGAAGGATTGAGCTGGGGATCATTCCCCAAGCTCAAGCCCAAACCCATACCTCAGTCCTCATTTTTAAAATATAGTTTATACACCTTTTTATATTTAAAAACTATTTTTAGGATTTCGAGGACTATAAAGACTATTTTTAGGATTTCGAGAGCTTCACGTAGCCGAATAGGGAGCTGTAAAGCACGGCACGTTCCTTTAGCCAAAATGCTTGTCTTGAGCTATTACACGCCATATTTTGTGGCTTGGTTACAAAAAATAACCAAGAATAACGAAAAACTTGGGTTATAAACACCTTAAAAAAAATAAAACTAAGTGAGCGGCCTTCACGGGCACTCACCAACGCGTTTAGAGTGCGGAGGTCACATGTATCTACACTCTGGACGAGTGTTAGAGCACGAGCATAGTGGTAGTGCCTCCATTTACGCGGGCACCCATTATTCCTCCACCCTAGGTTCTGGACCTTCGGCCGGGACTCAAGGTAGCGCGAACCAAGATCCTCATATCGCGTCTAGTGATTCTTCCTCTGACTACGAAGTCATGGAGGGGTATCCTACACCAAACCCTGATAGTTCAAGTCAAGACATGCATGCCATGGGCCCACGGCCCGGGTCCAGCGTGGTTAGCCGCTTAAAAGAGACCCTTAGTAGAGCTACTCGCTCCTAACATGCGGTTAATGAAATAAATGAAGGGAGTGGGGAAGTGACTTCGTCATTCATGCCTAAAATAGACCCTATGCTTCTTGAGAGTGTGCATGTGAATGTTCTGTCCACTGCACCTCCTGATCCTTTAGGACTATCTCCCTCTGAGGTTCTACTACCCGATGGTAGGAGTCTTGCCGAAGTGCAAGAGATAGAACGCTATATGCAAGCAACAAGGGAGATGGAAATTGAGAACCTACGAAGGCTAGAACAAAGTCGAGCCCTGAAAGCAAAGGCTCCTATGACAACAATCATGCCAGCCGAGCAACCGAGTGCTCCCAAGGTAACAGTCACGGAGGGGCAAGCGATGGGGAGCAATAATGCTTCCACCTTGAGGGAAACCTCCAGCACGCCAGGCCTAGATGGGATATTCCTAAACGAAAATTGGGAGTATGACCTACAAGCGGAAGCTTTAACTAATCGGTACACAGGACACACCTATCATGTGGGTTGCTTAGATGTTCTACAATCCACATCGGGTGCTACTAGCATAGATGAGCAACAACAGATGTGATGTCCTCCATAGGATTGTCGAGTTAGAAAGACAGAACACAAGGATCAACATGCCTTCAACAGGCCTAATGAGATTCTTGGATACGGGAAATGCCAACCAACCAACCCTATCACAAATGGAGACTCCCTCAGTGAGCCCCATTGATCCTCCATATGTTGTTTCGTCAGGAGCCTCAGTACAATCTGAGCCCACAAGTGGCAAATTTACCTTCCCAGATCTAGCACATCTTTCTCTTAATGACACTACGGCTACCATGCATATCCCAGTGGTGAGCATGACAAGAAGTACACCATGGAGTTCATTTGTTAATACTGCGTCGATGCCTAGTAGCACAGTGCCCCCAACTATACCTACATGTATGTATCAATCATGTGCACCTGTCGTACCTCAGCCTCATGTAGCTCCTACACCTCCGATTATTCCAAGAGCTTACAATCCACAATGGCATTATCCAAGCTCTTATACAAGTGGAGCCATGCCATTTAATAATAACATGCCATATCAGGCACCCCCTATGCCTAGGGCCACGCCTGTAAACTTTGGACCACCGTCTGGTACACCACCATACGAAATATGGGACCCAAGAGCCGCGCGTATGCCAAGGCCAAGGCCAACTCCCATCTCACATGTGGTTCCAGGAGCACATACACCCATTATACCTGCTCAAATAGGAGATTTGGTAGCATTTGCTCAAACTATCGATCGCTCTATTGCGGAAAACATGCGTAGTGCACCTGATAGAGAGCCTAGGAGCAAGGCAGTTCAAGTAGCTAAGCTCACACAGAAATTCAGTGGAGACGGAGATGCTAGAAAGCATATGGAAGTCTTTGAACATGTGTGCGATTCCTTGGAAGAGCACAATGAGCTACATAAGTGTAAGGCTTTGAGTTTGACCCTAAGCGGAAAGCCTGGAGATTGGTATAGAACCTTAAGAGTAGAAGAGAAAACGATCTACTCTACTCTTAGGAGATTGTTCTTGAAAGAGCACATACGAGAGGGAGTACTTTGGGGTGTAGCCTCTCAGCTCCAGAAAGCCCAACGAAAAGAAGGTGAATCCGTGAGAGACTTCATTAGTCGCCTAAAGAATTTGAATTCTGGATGCAATCCAAACGAGCGATTCAACAACAACCAATTGCTCGATAGATTCATTAGGGGACTACGACATGAAAGTATCTATAATGGCCTAGTCATTAGAGGTATCACTACTTGGGAAGCAGTCACCATGAATGCAATCCAATTGGAGGATAATTTAATGATTGCAGGAGAAAGAGTGTCTGCCGAGCCAAAGTCTAGTAGCTCACAAGCGTCAGGGTATGAGCCAATGAAGATAAAGCCAATCGTGAAAGAGCAAACGATATCTGAGATGACTTTGGCAAATCTCACCAAGGCCATCCAAGAAAGCCTTAGGGGTAATCGTGCTCCACAAAACACTCATATGTATCCAAGAAGGGAGCAACAATGGTGCTCAATTTGCTTGGGCCCACATACTACGAGTGAATGCCCTACTTTCAGAGTAAAGTTTAACGGGACTTGTAACGCGTGTGGTAGGTATGGCCATCAAGCAAAGGATTGCCTAATGCTTAAACGCATCATGGAAAATAGACCGCCTATAGCTTGGGCAGACTCACCTCGAGTTCCTGCATTGATGCCTACCCCACCCATGGAGCAACAATTGCCATTACAGCACATGGTCCCTAGAACCCAAAATGTGGTCCAAACCACACCGTTGCCACCTCCAGTGCTAAGACCGCAACCCCCTCATCCAAGAGTTACACCTATGAACCAAATAGGGTGTGAGTCATCTAGTACTTATGTAGATTGCGAAGAGGACATAGACTCTAGTATCACCTATGGAGTCGACATGCTTGAGGAGTGTCGCATGTACTATATGGAAGACCATTGGGGACAAATCAAACCCGTATATCAAGCTACTACGCTAGCAGCAAGAGGCCAAAACATTAATAGTTTTGCCAGGAGACCACCTCTTCAGTGCTACGAATGTGGTGGACCACATCGAGTAGCTGAGTGCCCCATTAGAATGCAAAAGAGTGCTGCACTAATGCAAACAAGTCAAGGGAGTGCATTGGCAATGCCAATACTCACTTGTAATCATTGTGGCATAGATCATTTGATCGAACAGTGTCCTAACAATCCAAACGCACCGAAAATCACACCGTTGAACATAATGGAGATTGTTGATGGGACACCACCAACTATAAACATAGCACCAGTGAATGCACTCACACGGTCGATGCTCCGAAAGCAAAATTACATCCTCGAAGAGAGAGATGCTGCATCCATTGGCCGAGCGAGAAAGAAGAAAACACGAAGAAAGAAATCCCTTAATGCTTCTAGCTCAAAACCTAGTTCAAAGACTAACATAGGGATAGGAGAGGATCCCGTGTATATGAATGACCCTGAGGATGACTCAGATTCGATAGAGACCACGGAGACCAAAACTGTTACTACAAAGGAAAAAGCCAGTGAGGAGGATCACGAGAGGAAATTACGACGAACACCAAAAGAGTATTCAAAGTTAAACCACCCAGTTACAAACCCCCAAGATAAGCCACGAGAGACAAAAAATGAGGATTGCAAGAGAAAGATTGGAAGCTATCCAAACCCAACAGTGGAAATTGAACGAGTCCAATAACTAAGGGGTTTGGTGGAAGAAACTCAACGAACATTAGAACCTGAACCCAAACATATCCAGATGTCGGACACAGTGTTTCCCACACAAGTTCAACCTCACAAGAACTACAGGCCGTTAGCTATACCCAGTATCATTCGGGAAGAGAGTGAGGGTAGGACATCTGAAAGTGGACACACACCTTTCCTACTAGAGAGAATGTTTGGTGAGGGAATGCCCGACCCCCTTGAGGAAGTGGAGATTCCATCTTCACCATTCTCTTGTCAGGGTCCTACGTCCCACAAGATGCCATTAAATGTTGCCAAATTGTTGGATTTCATGTCTTCAGAAGTTAGAACCACCATCATGTCCAAACTATATAAAGACCCCGAGCTAGTCTCAGCTCTTCGAGCCTTCCTCAATGGAGAATTACAGGCCAGATTACCACAGTTTGCACATATGAACAAACCTGACTCGGTAATGAATGATGAGGAACATTTAGCACCACCATCTGACCTAGCGAGACATGAATCTGTAATTGAAGTACCCGTTAACAAGTTGGGGCAATACTTTGAAGGTGATGAATCTAATGCTACTCTACCAATCACTACTAAAGGATTAACTGTAAAGGGGGTTCTTGACGGTGGTGCGGGAGTCAGCATGGTGAAAAAGAGTTGTTGGGAGTCTATGGGGCGACCTCACCTTGAAGCCACAAGCGTAGTGGTAAAAATGGCTAATGGATCTATTGTTACGCCTATTGGAATGCTAAAGGATCTCAGGATCAAGGTCTTGGGACACAAGGTAAGGCAGACTTTCATTGTTATGGATTTTTCCAAGCATCCTATGTCATTTGAGATGATCTTAGGGTGTCCATTCATGAGGGAAGCAAAAATGGTGCATGACTGGTCCAAAAACCACGTCTACTTACAGTTCCAAGACTCTGTCATTCGAGTTGATCTTTTAAGTGGTCGAACGCATCCTCTAGGAAATAAATTCATCATTGATAATAAAGCAGACACAACAATTCACTCAGCTCCATTACAGTATTGTTACACGTGTAACGAAGACACGGATATTGGGGAGAACTCTCCTTATATGGATATCCTACCTGGGATGACTGAGTCGGACAATGTGGATTGGGTCCACCTAGCAGCAACCATAGACACTTGGGGAAATAGGGGGACGACCTGGGTAACACCTGAGGGGGATGAAATGCCTGTACCCTTAAATATGCTACAAGCAACGCATATAGCTTCTGACAAGACTCATCCTAATGTAATGAAGAAAACATACAAGTGGGTCCCTAAAGCTTCTTTAGTGACCATAGCTAGTGCTAAAAAAGAGAAGCCTTGTAAGAAACGTACCACTCGCTCCAAGAAAAGTAAGAAAATGTTGCGATGGATCCCTAAAACGACTATTGGAAGCCCAAGGCTAGTACCAAGGAAATTATCAAATATGGGTGCCAAAACATAGATTGTGCTCTTACCTATCACCTGACCCATGTGAGCCCAATCCCGTAGCTCCAAAACGAATCAATGATTGTGGAAAGAAAAAAATCACAGAATGCTACACACCCGCTCCAAAGCTAGTTTGGGTACCAAAGAAAGAACGATTTGTTCCACCTAGCTCAGGAAGGGGGGAGTCCCATGAAGCTTCTAGCTCCTCATGTAATGCATCCGTAGAGGTAAAAGCTTCTCCACAGCCTCCACCTACAATAGTGGACCTCCATAAAGCTACAAAGGAATCCACACCTCCCAGTGTTCAAGAATCACCTGATGAACTACTTCAAGTTCGATCTTGGGAGAGTACCTTACCACCCTTGCAACTCGACGAGGCGCCTAAGGTAATAGAAAACTACTGGCAAAAATCTCCACCTATTACCAACTGGAACAATTGGTTTCAAAGGGTGACAAGCTCATTTCAAACGGTATGATCTACCCAAGGAAGGGGGGAGTGTTTGCTGACAGTCATCATTCATTTGTTTCCCTCTCAACATTTTTCCCTGGCCTCTCAATCACCAATCTTAGGGAATGTACATATAAAGCTTTATACTCGCAAAAAACAAAAAAATAAAGAGCAAGAGCAATTAGCAAACGAGTATGCACAATAAAAGTCAAAACATTGACCCAAACCTACACCTTTACATCCGGTACACTGAAACAGAAACCTATGTCATGAAACACCTTTGATCCTCATCACTTGAGTGATGGAGGGTAGGTAAGATTAGTACGATAGAATAGTTTCTGTTTTAGAGTTGAGTGATTAGCAAAGTTCTCTTTCCACTGATGTGCCTCCTAGAGGTATTGTTTGTGTTTCATAGTGTGTACAGGAACGTGTTGCTGTGGTTAGGATTTGGACCTTCATGGAACCTTTCTCTCATTCACTCTTCTGTTCAAGCGCCACCATCAACACAAACAGGTGTTTCTTGTCCATTAGCATTGTCCCTTATCTTTTTTGCATCTATGATTGTCTGCTTTGATTGTGATTGGTAGCATAATATCCAACACATTTTCTTAGTATCAAACATTTAATTCAATGTCTTTTTTGTCATAATCCCTTGTCTAGGTTTAAACATCAAGCAAGTCCGACTAAGCTATTTTGACCAAGTTAGGTGTTAGAGATCTTCTCTTAATACCATGGGGAATGCCTTCCTAATAATCAATGGTTACTTAGGTTCTTAATCCGATCTAGGCAGTATTGTGTGAAATGTACTAGGGCTTTCTAGTGGGCTTGACCCTATTGACCTTTAGCTTAAGTATTATAAAGGGAGTTTACTAGTGTGATGAGCCTGGGGAGGTGTATCAGTGTTATATGACCCCCCAAAGTTACAAAATTAAAATGATGAAAATGAACAAACAAAAAATCAAAGTGCCACATTGTAAAATCTTAAGCTGGAAGAGAAATCTCAGCTTGATTGGGTACTTCACTCACATGTATCGCCTATGGTACTAGAGCCCTAGAGGTTCCCAGTATGGGCGCTTTTTCTTGAAAAGCAAAAAACCCAAGGCATACAAAATAAGCACACACATCAAAATTGAATCACTGTGAAAAGAATTTGGGGGGTCAAAGAAAAAGTAATCAGTCAGGCGATGATTTCATGAGAAATTCCTTTTATGGTAGCTTAACTACAAGGTCTTCTAGATATAGCCTCTAGTCAGCCCTCGAACATGAATACTTGGCTCTCGCGATTAAACAACTTAATTGACCACAGAAAATTAAGAAGCTTACCCATGGTATTAATATTCGATCTCTAGTGCCTTTCGACCGTCAAATTAGCGACCCCAGACTTGTTTAATTTTTTACCTTTACATTTGTTTATGCATTTGATTACATTGCAATTTAATGTTCATTGCTGACAAATTGTTTGAAATTCTTTTACCAATCAATTTGTCTACCTAAAACTGCATATGCTTTTTAATCACTTATGAGAATGCAATTACTGTGCCAATGTTGTTTGATTTTGCAGTGACTGAAGAAGGCTAAGGACATTCATCTCAAATGCTCTTCCACCTCGACGAACGAGCTTCAACTCAATAGCTTCCGAGGAAGGAATCTACATCAGGAAGGGGGGCATGTTAACCCTCACGGCTCATGGACACCCCATCACCTACGACGGACGTGTATTATGTATTTGGTAGAGTCAGGTACCGGGCTTGTCGGACCAATAGGAAAAGGGTAAGAGTGATCGCCGATGAGAGGCGCACTCTAACTGGGACATTCAAGGGATTAGTTGGCTAAGCATGGGCGTCCAAGTGTGAATGGGGTGAGCTCATATAAAAGCCAACTAAACCTAAAATTCACTTATTCTCTCATTTGTGCAATAGAAGAGTGCTCTTGCTCCATCTCCATCTCCATCTTCTTCTTCTTCACCTCCTTGAGTGTGTGTGTATGTGAGAGAGAGAGAGAGAGCGAGAGTGTGTGTGCGATCGAGCATTACGAAGGCACGATGGCGGCGAAGCGGTTGAGCATGGCACGACTGCAGCTTCTTCTTCATCACGGCGAGGAATCCACCACGAAGGCGAGCGTAGAGCAGTGAGTGACACACCCTTTGCTCTCTTGAGCTTGCTAGATTAGTCTTGTTGTGTGCTTGGAGCCATTTGTGGCTCGCACACGGTGTATCGGCAAGTCCCTTACTTCGACAGTGCGGCAAGGAGCGCACAGATGCTAAATATGTTAGGAAATAAGACGTAGCTAAATAGATAATTGAGTAGATTACTTAATGGAGAGAGACAGATTTACATACACGGGATTATAGAGTAGAGAGAGAGAGAGAGAGAGAGAGAGTACACACGATATACGTGGTTCACCCAATATGGGCTACGTCCACGGGAAAGCAGCCACTCAATGGCTTTAGTACTTCAAAACAAGAATTAATTTACAAAGGGATTATACCCTTAATGGAGCTCCCGCCTTGCTTCACTCTCACCACCTCACACTCACCTTGTTGCATCAACTTCACACTATGAAATGTGTGTAGAAATGTCCTCCTTTTATAGGCCAAAAGGGCTGCCCTCTCTTATGAGAGACAGCCATGTGTAGCTGCCCTTGTGCGAATAAGTCCAAATCGGACCCTCCAATCCGCCCATGTGTGGCCGCCCTTGAGAAGACAAGTCCGCTTTTGAATTCGGCCACCGGCCATTGAATTCGGCCACCGGCCATTGACTTCCGACCACCGGCCATCGGCCATTGACTACCGGCCACCGGCCACCGGCCAACCGACCGGTTGTTTTCCGACCACTTTTTGGCCGCCGACCGGCCATAATATTCCGGCGAAAAAGAATATTCCGGCGAAAAAAAATTCTCGGGGGCCTCCGCCCCCAAGGCCTCTAAAGTTGCCCCTGATTCTTGTCCGTGAAAATTTTGGTTTCCGGTGAGTGATTTTCCTTCACGCACGATGGCTTCTCCTCATAATGGGGGCCTTACAAATGTGCGCTTTTACCACAGAAAATTACAAGGGTAAATCAGGCTCCATACTTAACAATCTCCCACTTGGAGACTGGTCTCCAAACCAAACCTGTGACTGCTTTCCATTCTGGCTTCTTATCCTTGAATGCCGATTGAAGATGAGCAAAAGCTCAACTTCTCCTTGTTGACCACCTTTGTAAACATGTCTGCAGGATTTTCACTTGTATGCACCTTTCCTAGCTTTAGCTGTCCCTCTTCCAAAAGAGTGCGTATGAAGTGATATCTCACCTCAATGTGCTTTGTCCTTGAATGAAAGGCTGAGTTCTTCGCAAGATGGATAGCACTTTGGCTATCACTGTACAAGACACAATTGTCTTGTTTGAATCCAAGCTCTTCTAAGAATCTGTGAAGCCACAGAATTTCTTTGCTTGCCTCCGTCATTGCTACATACTCTGCTTCCGTGGTAGAAAGTGAAACCACTTTCTGCAGCTTTGAAGCCCAGCTTACTGCTGTGCCTCCAACCGTGAACACATAGCCAGTAGTGCTCCTTCGAGTATCTTTGTCACCTGCCATATCTGCATCAGCATACCCTTCTAGAAAAATATCAGTTCCTCCAAAATACAAAGCATTTGTTGTTGTCCCTTTTAGATACCTAAGTATCCACTTCACAGCTTGCCAATGCTCTTTACCTGGGTTGTCCATGAACCTACTCACAACTCCCACTGCATGTGCAATGTCTGGCCTTGTCCAGACCATAGCATACATTAGAGAACCTACCGTTGCAACATATGGAACTTTAGACATATAGGCTATCTCCTCTTGTGTCTTTGGACACATATCCTTCGTTAGTTTAAAATGACGAGCCAAAGGTGTAGAAACTGGTTTTGCATTTTGCATTGCAAACCTTTCTAGTACCTTCTTGAGATAGCTTTATTGTCTTCTTCGTCCTGTCCCTTGATATTTTCATACCAAGTATCCTCTTTGCAGCACCTAAATCTTTCATTGAAAAAGATTTGGACAGCTCCTCTTTTAGGTCTTTGATGTCCTGCATGTTAGCACTTGCAATCAACATGTCATCAACATACAACATTAGGATGATGAATTTCCCATCTCCCAAATTCTTCGTGTAGACACAGTGATCCAAGTTGCATCTTGTGAATCCATGATCCAACATCCATCGATCAAACTTCAAGTACCATTGTCTTGATGCTTGCTTTAAACCATACAAGCTCTTCTTTAATCTGCAAACCATTTTCTCCTTACCTTTTACTTCATACCCCTTTGGTTGAAGCATGTAGATTTCCTCCTCTAAGTCACCGTGAGGGAATGCCGTATTTACATCCATTTTCTCGAGATTTAGATCATGAGCAACCACAAGGCTTAAGACAAGCCTAATTGAGTTCATTTTTACAACAGGAGAAAATATTTCATTGAAGTCAATACCTTTCTTTTGAGAAAAACCTTTTACCACAAGCCTAGACTTGTACCTTTTCTTCCCACCTTCTTCTTCCTTTAGCTTGTACACCCATTTGTTTTGAAGTGCCCGCTTACCTTTAGGCAACTCAACCAACTCCCATGTTTGGTTGCGATGTAGTGAGTCCATCTCCACTTGCATGCTCTTCGTCCATTCTTCTTTGGATTCATGTTGCATAGCTTCTTCATATGATTCGGGCTCTCCAGAATCTGAGATCAAGAGATGGTTGAAGGAAGGAACAAACCTTTTTGGAGGTCTACTTGCTCTTGTAGATCTTCGGGGAATAGGTTGAGGCTCCTCATTTGGTTGATGTTGTTGCACATTGTCACCGTTTACAGTCCTTGAGTCTTCACCGTCCTCAAGCTCCATGTACTCATCACCTGTTTCTTTTGTTTGTTTTCTTTCCAAGTAATCTTTGTACATATTTTGTTCGTTAAAAATTACATCCCTACTCCTTAAGGTTTTACCATCTTCAGGATTCCATAGGCGATACCCAAAGTCTCCTTCTCCATAGCCAATGAAGAAACACTTTTTGGACTTTGCATCTAACTTTGATCTTAGGCTTCTATCTATGTGCATGAAACCCTCACACCCAAACACTTTGAGAAATGCATAATTCACCGGTTTACTTGTCCATGCCTCTTCTGGAACTCCCCCATCCAATGTCGTTGAGGGTGACCGATTGATTAAGTACACAGACGTACTTACAACTTCTGCCCAAAGCTCAAGCGATAGGCCTGCATGTAGCCGCATGCTTCGTGCTCGTTCCATGATTGTCCTGTTCATCCTTTCCGAAATCCCATTTTGTTGAGGTGTCCTTGGGGTTGTCCTTTGCCTCTGAATGCCATTGCTAGCACAAAAGCTTTCAAAAGCTTGGCTGCAATATTCGCCTCCATTGTCGGATCTGAGGCATTTAACCTTGGTACCTGTTTCATTCTCCACAAAGGCTTTCCACCTTTGAAATATGGAAAATACATCGGATTTATTCTTCATGACATAAACCCATGTTTTTCTAGTTGCATCGTCTATGAATGTTACATAGTACAATGAGCTACCAAGTGATGGTGTACTTGCAGGACCCCAAACATCAGAATGAACCAACTCAAGTTTTTTATTTTTTCTTTCATTTCCTGCTTTTTGAAATTTTACCCTCTTTTGTTTACCATAAACACAATCTTCACAGAACTCTAAGTCCACTTCTTTCAAACCTGGTAGAAGCTTCTTTGTTTGAAGGATTTGCATTCCTTTGGCACTCATATGCCCAAGTTGGTAGTGCCACACCGCACTGTCAACTTCTATAGTTGCTGCACAAGCTGAAGGTTGCGTGCTAACAGTACACAAGTAAAGTGTACCGACTTTTTCACCCTTGGAAACCACCAAAGATCCCTTTGAGATCTTCCACCATTTGTTTCCGAATGCAATGTTGTGACCTTCATCGTCCAATTGTCCTGTAGAGATCAAATTTTTGCGAAGAGAAGGAACATGCCTAACATCTTTAAGCTTCCATTCATTTCCGTTAGCAGTTTTGACAGAAACTGTACCTTTGCCAACAATCTCACAAGCTTCATCATCTCCCAAGTATACATACCCAAAATTACCTTTGGTGTAGTCTTGGAAATGTTGCTTGTGTGGTGTCGCATGGAATGAAGCCCCGGAATCTACTATCCAGGAATTAAACACATTGTCTAATGAGAGAATTAGAGCATCTTGCTCTACTTTACCTGCCACATTGGCCTCCGATGTTGGCTTGTTGTCTTGAGACTCTGTCTCCTTCTTCTTCTTGGACCAGCAATCCTTCTTGACGTGGCCTTTCTTGCCGCAGTTCCAACATTCAAGAACTGACTTTGTGTGTGACTTGCTCCGCCTTGAGCGATCACGACCCTTTTGGTTTTTGAACCTCTCCTTAGGCCTTCCTCTTGTTTCCACTGATAGTGCAGCACTTGATGATTCTCCTGTGCTTCTCCTTCGCATTTCCTCGCTTAGGAGAACACCCACAATATCATCAAACTTAAGAGTATGTGTGCCAGAGATAGAATTACTTACAGCCATCACAAGGCTGTCCCAACTATCCGGTAGAGATGATAGTATAAGGAGAGCTCGCACTTCGTCATCGAAATTGATTTTCACTTATCGAAGTTGACTTATGTTTGTGTTAAAGTCATTTAGGTGTTCTGCAACTGAACCATTCTCTGCCATCTTTAGATTGAACAAAGGCTTTATAAGAAATACCTTATTGGATGCCGATGGTTTCTCGTAGAAGTCGTCAAGTGACTTCATCAAGTCCTCCGTGGTCTTCATCTCCGAAACATTGAAGGCCACCGTTGACGCCAAGATTAACCGGATTGTTCCCAGTGCCTTTCTATCAAGGACAATCCATGCTTCATCTGCCATTGTTGCGGGCTTCTTCGCAAGACCGCCTAGTGGCAAATAGAGGTCCTTCTAGTAGAGATAGTCTTCAATCTGCATCTTCCAATGTTGGTAGTTTTTGCCGTTGAACTTCTCAATCTTGAGCTTCCCTTCCTCCTCCATAACTCCCACTCAATTCAAGGAATTCTTTCCTTGAGATAATTTAGCTATGAGCAAACCTTGCTCTGATACCAGTTGTTAGGAAATAAGACGTAGCTAAATAGATAATTGAGTAGATTACTTAATGGAGAGAGACAGATTTACATACACGAGATTATAGAGTAGAGAGAGAGAGAGAGAGAGAGAGAGAGAGAGTACACACGATATACGTGGTTCACCCAATGTGGGCTACCTCCACGGGAAAGCAGCCACTCAATGGCTTTAGTACTTCAAAACAAGAAGTAATTTACAAAGGGATTATACCCTTAATGGAGCTCCCGCCTTGCTTCACTCTCACCACCTCACACTCACCTTGTTGCATCAACTTCACACTATGAAATGTGTGTAGAAATGTCCTCCTTTTATAGGCCAAAAGGGCTGCCCTCTCTTATGAGAGACAGCCATGTGTAGCCGCCCTTGTGCGAATAAGTCCAAATTGGAGCCTCCAATCTGCCCATGTGTGGCCTCCCTTTAGAAGACAAGTCCGCTTTTGAATTCGGCCACCGGCTATTGACTTCCGACCACTGGCCATCGGCCATTGACTACCGGCCACCGGCCTCCGGCCAACCGACCGGTTGTTTTCCGACCACTTTCCGGCCGCCGGCCGGCCATAATATTCCGGCGAAAAAAAGTCTCAGGCCTCCGCCCCCGAGACCTCTAAAGTTGCCCCTGATTCTTGTTCGTGAAAATTTTGGTTTCCGGTGAGTGATTTTCCTTCACGCACGATGGCTTCTCCTCATAATGGGGGCCTTACAAATGTGCGCTTTTACCACAGAAAATTACAAGGGTAAATCAGGCTCCATACTTAACAAAGTAAGTGGCCAAGCTATTCTGCATTCGTATTGAAGAAATTCCTCTTGAATAGAAGCGACAAACATAGAGTTAGCCCCCCTCAGTGCCTAAATTTCCTCATTTTGCTGCCTAGCTGTAGTATCCAATGCGGCATTTTAACTTGTGAACTCCGTGATGCTAGCCTGCAAGGACGTCACCTACGTTTCGAGCTCGGTGACTTGTGCCTTAGCCGCTGGAGCTGGCCAAGCCGAATGCAATGCCTTCGCAATGCGCTGCAAAAATGTTTCGCACGCCTGGAGCTGATCAGAGGGATTTGTGGCAGATGTCTCCCAGGGCACAACTGCTGAATGAGTCCCCTCCATCGTAGCAGCTGTTATATTAACATCGGAATTTTTTGGTTGCAAGGAAGTATCCACACTCGCAGAGCCAGTCCCAACCGGAGTGGAGGTTGCCGCCCGCTCCTGCATTCTGCATGGCCAACACGCAACAGCGGAATCCCCCGGCAATGTTGATGTCACAGTAGGAGGTGGTGTGGAAGGCAGGGTTTCCTCCTATCCTCACTTTCGGCTTGATGTTCTTGCAGTGACCATATCTTGTGCACTAGAGGCTACCACTGTAGTGGATGTACCTGACACATCCATAATGCAAGCAGGTGTGTGAGACACCCCCACAACAGGCACTTCCTAACTCTGAGTTTGTGCCAACTGCGTAGTACCGTGTACTAGAAATCGATCATCCTCAAAGTGACACAGAGGGTGAAGGGTAAGAGGAAAAACTTCCCTCAAGGGAAACACCAGAGTGAGAAGCTACTCGACCTTGGTATTTGTTGGGGTGTTATGCCCCATTTTTCCCACCACTCTTTGACATTCTGCTAGCAATCGTTCTCTGACAATCGCTGCCCAAGACACCGGCCCAAAGTTGGGCAAATGCAATACATTACGCGCTTTAGCAAACATTGTATAGGTTTTGGCTTGCAACCAAATTTCCTTCATGAACCAGCGGTATGCATCCCTTATTGCTGCATCAATGAGACCTGATAACTTATATTCACCCTTCACTTTCAAACCAAACTCTAGTTCTGCCTCTGCAACAGGAATAACGTGTGATGCTCGCACAACACCATCACTTGGCAAGCAGCAGCATCTTCAAATTCTTTTCGCAGTCAATTGAATCTGTTGATTGTTAATCTGCACCACATCACCAGTAGCTCACTGCTCAATCAGTTCCTTGTCCTGTGGGTGAACATGAATACCTTCCCAATCTAGGTTGGCAAAGACACGCAGGCGCAAATCCGATAACCAAGCATCCACCCTGCGTAGAGCCAGCTGCTGCTGCACCAAATTAAACAGAACGCACTGTAACAAGGAGGCTGTCATGGTGGTGAAAATACACAGAAGAATAGAAGAATGATGCAGGGCAGCCTTGCACACGTGCTGCAAAGAACAAGAGGAGACTATACGGTATCTACAGCATGCACTAAACCACTCACAAAGAGTTCTCAAAATAGGGCGTGCCACATTGTCGCAATCATCATTTCCCTTTTCCCGCTTTTCAAGATTGCATGCAAAAGAATTTCCAATCATGATTAGGGCGGCTTCCGGCTCTTGTACCACAGCAAAGGGGCACTGGATCGAGGTAGGTGAAAAATAATGGTGTAGCCGAAACCCATTGACCGACACAGAAATCACCTCCCCCTGCAAGTCAGCCAAATAAAAAGAGGTAGGCCCGCATGCTTTAAAAATCCAAAATGGTCCAGACCACCGTAATTTTAGCTTCCCGGGCATCTTCCCAAGGCGGGAATTAAGTACAAGGAGCAACTGACCCCGTAAAACTTTCCGTGCTTTAGGGCGATCCAACCACTTCTTCCATCTGGACTGCAGATCTTGCAACACCGCAAAACTGCATACCCGCTCTTCATCTAATTCCTACAAAACATCCAAACAATAAATGGAATCTTCCAAAAGAAGCCTATCCGCAATAAGCATCCACAAACTCGGAACCACATGCTCCACTGGGGTAATTGCCTCCATACCAAATGCCAACTTGAAAGGATTCAATCCTGTTGCCACTTTATATGTTGTACGATAAGCCCATAATGCGGAAGGAAGTTTCACATCCCAATCCGTTCTATGCATATTTACTAGCTTTGTCAGGAAACGAATCAATTGCCTATTAGTTGATTCTTCCTACCCATTTGCCTGAGGGTAATATGGAGAAGATTTCCTATGCAATACAAAGTAAAATTGTAGCATTCTCTCCATCACCTTATTCAAGAAATGACTACCCCAATCACTAACCAGCTCAATATCCATATCTGGAAAAAACATCACCCATCAACAAAAACTGATGTATTATCTTTGAAAGGCCATGCTTCCACCCATTTAGTTGCATAATCTGTGGCCGTCAAAATATACTTATTACCAGTGTTAGCTGCTACTGGTTTAAAAGGCCCAATAAAATCCAATCCCCATTTTTGAAAAGGCTCCAAAGGTAATACTGACTGAAAAGGCATTCTGGACATTTTAGTAGGTTGTCCCAACCATTGACACACATCACACTATCGTACAAAGCTTCTTGCATCTTGAAAGAATGTCGGCCACCATAATCTTGATTGTAGAACTTTCCTTGCCATGATAAATGCTGCAAAGTGGCCCCCCTGCAATGTCGATATGGACTTCCTCCAGAACAGATCCTTGTTCTTGTGGCAGAACACATCGGAGCAAGACCTCCGCAACCGTGAGATAATACAGCTTCCCCATGAAAATCTCAAAATTCTTGCTTCTAATAGCCATCCGTCGCCATTGATGACTGGACAAGAATGAAGGCATTTCACCACTGTCTAGAAAATGAAACATCTCCTCATACCAAGTCCATGGAATGACGGGGATCATCCTGGGTTGTTGTGTAATTGTAAGATCATCCGCAATAGCTCCTGTTTAAAAAGAGAGATGCATCTGGAAATTCATCAGCCACCCCCGTCAACGGCTCACCAGAATCTAGCCTAGAAAGGTAATCAGTAACCGCATGCTAAGCTCTTGGACAATGTATTACCTCAAAATCAAATTCTTGTAACAAAAGCACCCATCGAGCCAATATTCTTGTCAAATTTTGTTGTCACACCAGGTATAGAAGAGCCAAATGATCCACATGAAAGAAAAATCGCCGGCCCAACAGATAATGACGGAACTTTTTCACCGAATAAATCATCCGTAAACATTCTCTTTCTATTATTGAATAATTTTTTCTGCGGACGATAATCTTCTGCTGGCATATTAGATAGGCCGAAACCACCCTTGAATTTGTTCTTGCATCAACACACTGCCAATGGCCCGGTTAGAAGCATCCACAAATACATGAAAATCCTTATCCCAATTCGAAGGGATCATAATCAGAGCTTTGGACAACTGAATTTTTAATCTCCGAAAAGCCAGATCACAGCCTGCGTCCATTCAAAAACTTTGGCATGTGCTGCCTGATTAATAGGGATTGCCAAATGCTTGACAAACCTCAAATGCCTCCCATGCCAACGAGCTTGGCCCAAAAATAATGCACACTGTTTTGAATTCATCAACGGAGGCGCTTCCATAATTGCGGCTGTTTTATTCGGATCCACAAAAATGCCATCCTCAGAGATTATATGACCCAATAACCTCCCACTTCTAACTGGGAATGCACATTTTAGAGGATTTAAGCTAAATTTCACCTCTCAACATTTCATAAAACATAACCACAATTGCTTCAAATGCTCTAATTCCTCTCCAAAAACACTGAGATCATCCAGAAAAACTCGCATAAAATCTGTCAAATAGGGACCAAAAATTTGGAACATATCCCTTTGAAAAGATGAGGGCGTATTCCTTAATCCGAACCACATTACTGTGTATGCAAAAACACCCCATGCTGTAATATAAGCTGTTTTAGCCTGATCACCCAACGCCATTTGAATTTGGTTATATCCACTGAAACCATCCAAAAAAGTATACATCTCGTGCCCTGCCACACCAAAATAGAATCCAGAAATGGAAGAGGAAAAGGATCTGGAATAGTAGCTGCATTCAGCTTCCGACAATCCACACAAATGCGAATTTGCTTGTTTTTCTTTGGTACCACCACAATGGAAGAAATCCATTCGGGATTATCAATAGGGGTAATAAAACCCACCTACAAGAGACGATCAGTTTCCACCTTAACTTGCTTTGCTACATTCGGATTCATCCTATATGAATGTTGCTTCACTGGCACCGCATATGCTTTCAGATTAATCGTATGCTGATAAAACTTTGAATCCAATTCTTTCATATCCGCATATTCCCATGCAAAAACATCCTTAAATTCTATCAACAAATTAATCAAGTCTCCTCAAAAACTTGCCTCAAGCTGTTTATTAATATGAATAGGCTGAGGCTCCGCTTGATCTCCAGTTCATCTTCCTTGACCCTTGTAACTTTTCCCATTTGTTCTTCAAACGCACGTTCTTGCTTAATAATTTTTGCCAATGATTTGGGACCAGGCAATACTTTTTCTTGCTCCCCTGTCTCTGGTGAAATTCCTGAAACCCCTACAGATTTCCCCTCCGAAATCATAGAAATGTCTGCAAGGTATAAAGAAACTAAATCCGCGTTAGCCTTCAGGAATTGCTCCTCCGCATCCTCTTCTAATCCTTCCACCATATTCACTATCTCTGCTATCAGAGGCCATGCTTCTTGAGCTGGTTGCCTGCATGTTCCCAACATCACCCGAACTTTCCTCCGACTCTTTTTAACTGTAAGCATATTTGCCTCCTAATTATGCTTTACCTTGGCTTGATGTAACCATGGTCTCCTCAAAATAATATGATAATACTGACTGTGATCCTTAATATTTAATACTACTAAGGAAACAGCAAAAGACAAGCCAGCTAGTAATCCTACTGGCTGTATTCTTCTTTGATTTTCCATGCGAACTACAAAAGGTGCAGGCTCACAAGCTGGAGTAATACTATTCACTCTTGTACCTCCATCTAATAGTACTTTGTCGATGTATGTGCCATTATATCTGACTGAAAGCTCGAGAATGCGAGTATCCATGATCCTAGTTGTCGGCAACGGGACTGACTTGTCCCGCTCACCCTCAGCTACCGCAATGTCAACTTCCATCTCAGTCACTGCTTTGGACTTCTGACTTAGCAAAGTATTATGAAAGTTTGGAACCAATTTCAGTAATGAACCCAAAGGTACTTGTAATGGCAAATCTAGAACCTCTTTCCAAACTGAATCCCAATTATCCTCTTCCATAGTATCTACCTTGTTTCTGATTTTTCCTTCTTTTGTTTCCAGACAAGAGGTCGATGGTCTTGATGATTGCAATGGTGGTACTGACTGTGGCATCCACATCACAGTCTTTTTACATACATCTTCTTGAGTTGCCCAATCCGAAAGCTTAACATCGACTGTTGGAACCACATTTTTACTAGAACGCGTAATTAGCGAAACCATCAGGTCTGATTCCTCTAGCCCCTCAATCTGAACCATAGCCACACTTGACTGCTTTCCAGCAGCACGTTCTTGTTTCTTTCGATCATATTCCATAGCCTCTAAACACTCGGACTTCCAATGCCCATCTCCCAAACAAAAAAGGCATAGCCACACTCGACTGCTTTCCAACAGCACGTTCCTATTTCTTTCGATCATATTCCATAGCCTCTGAACACTCGGACTTCCAATGCCCATCTCCCAAACAAAAAAGGCAGGTCTTGGGTCGATTAGGATCTCAGCCACCTCTTCCGCGACCGCGACCGTGACCCCCTCCTTGACCCCGTCCCCCTACTGCTTGTCCTTGAAAGGGTGCCTCTGATGTATGAGAGTGAACCATCACCATTGCAGGCTCTTGTCCCTGCCTTGACTGTGGTGGGTGCCATGTAGAAGAATCCCGACTCCTACGACCCCGACCATTGTAATAACATTCCACTGTATTATGAGTATTGATTGTGCAAATCGCACACCATTTTTGATTCATTGCACACTCTTGAGAGGCATGCCCCGTATTCTGGCACTGAACACACCACAGTTCCTTCAGACTTTTAACCACCATAGAAGATTCTGATGATCTGGATGGAACACCTTTCCCTTGACGCTGGGATTTTCTCTGAGGTGCTTCCTCCCATTCTTTCACCGCGGCCGCTGCCTGAATCTGAGGAATCTGAGTTTGTAGTCCCCAACTCCGAACTATCACTGCCACTTCCTTGGGACTTATGATGAGATTTCTTGTGATCCTTTTTCTTTGACTTCTTTGGGGATTCCGTATCCTCTAAATCTTCTCTTGCTACAACTGCCCTATCCAATGGAGTGGTTACCTTATCCACTATTAGCAGTTCTGAGATCCTTATTGAGTCCTTGCAGAAAATAATCATTCAGCACCTCGATTGTTGGCCGTTGTGCCTGAGGTACCCGGTGCAAAAGCATCCGGAATTTTGCAGCATAATCCTCCACTAGCAACGACTTTTGGCGTAGCATCCAAAGCTTTTTCAAATGTTGAGGGACTGTCTTTTCCATTCTAAATTGTCACAAGAATTCTCTGACCCTTCGACATATGTCTGAAAGTGATCGTCAGGGTACTCTGACAGCCATTTGGCAGCTTTCCCTGACAGTGTAGATTCAACACTGATTATTGATGAAGAGGAACCACCACTTGAGGATGATTCAATCCATACACTTTATTCAATTGTCGCAAATGTGCATCAGGGTCTTCCTTTGAAAGACCTCAAAAGCGGATATACTTAATTTGACCACCCGCACTGGCTATGCCATAGTTCCTTGCCCAACTGTACCTCCTCCTGGAAAAAGTTGTCAAACACTAGGAGGTGGGGACAATGGCGGTGAAACCCCACAACTGCTTACCGGAGACGATGGTGGAGCAACATGAGTGGATGAGGGTGAGTGCACGGCAAGAGGAAATGACTGACTACGTGGAGTACGTTGCACACGCCGAATGCGCCTACCACGCACCGGACTTGGCGAAGGAGACACATGTTCCTCAGCTTGTGGTGTAGAAAAAACGAATTCATCCGAACCACCTCTCCTCCAACGTCTTCCCACAATTGGAACCTGCAACCTAGTGCGCATGCATGTTCACAGCAGGTCGCCCATCCTGCATCGTGGTCACCATATGTAATAGCTATTGCCCGCAATGGATCAATAAGCATTACAGGAATGAGTACCCTCACACTTCATTACATTATATCAACATCAAAGCACATGAAGGTAGAATAGAAGACAATACACAGGAACAGAACACCGTCTTCTTCATTGATATGTAACAGAACACATAGTTCCAATAGAGAAATATATTGATGACATGAGATAGAGATATCCACAAAGACTGGTATGCCCCCCAATATACACCAGCTGCTCCAGCGTAGATTGGCAACGGTGAAAAACCCCGTCTTGTCTCATGATATCCCATGAAGAACTGCTCCAAAGCCGCATGACTCCTAGTCCTCAATGTCCAGACATCCACAAGACTGCAGGGCCGCAATGTGCGGCTTATGCCATAACACTTAACCTATGCTTTGCTTGTAGTAGGGCAAGTGGCAGTTGTTGAGTTTGTTGTGGTCCATATTGGGCATCTCCCTCTTTATGTGTGTTTTCCTGTTGACCTTGGTCATCATCTTTGTGTTCAATTGTGTCTAGATAATCTTGTTTCTTACAATCTAGCTTTGCACTTAGCACAATCACTTATGCTTTTAGATCCTCATTCTCATTTTTAGGGGCAGCATTTTCTACTTGGAGAGCTTCCTCTCTAGCCAGGGCAGCTATCGTGGCATCTTGCCACATACTCTCCTGCACCCTAACTGCCTGCTCTAGCTCACAAATCATTCTTGTCGAGCGGTGATGTGCTCATCTCTGCTAGCCTTGTCAACCAAGTATTTGCCTTGATTTTCTCTACAATGCAATGTTGGCTCTTCCTCCGCACTTACTAGTTGTATCTCCACCATTTCCAACTAGTTTTCTAGTGTATTCGATTTGTCGTAGACTTCTAAGAAAATTTATTACAGGACTCTAATTACTTCTTTATGAACTGCAATCAATCATTTAGAGGCGGCTATTTCTTCATGGGCTTCATTTAAGTTTTTGTTTTGAGGGAGCAGATGACTTGTCGATTCTTGTGCTTCTTGTCGAGCAATCTAGGCCTCTATAATCAACTCCTCTTGTTCATTTTTTATTGTATGAAGCTCATCATAAACTTTTGTGAGCTCACCCTATACTATTAAGACAACATTCTAATCTTGCATATTTCCTCTCTTACCATGGGTAGACTCTGTGGCTTTGGATAGCTATCCTGATCCTTTGTCTCCCCTTGTGTGTTTTGCGCTTCTAAAGTCTTTGGATGAGAGATGTCACCTTGTGTTGTTTCATTTCCATGATCTTCATAAAAATATTGCTCTGATTGTGAGTGTGAACTCTGTGTTGAATTGTTTGTGTCACGCCTATCCTCAGCCTTCTTTGATCCTATGCGGCTTGGTGGGCTTGTTCTTTCACAAGCTTAGCTCTTTCCATTTGCACCCACATTTAATCTAGTTGTTTTGTATTGATAGGAGTTGCTGATGGGTTTTTGGTATGAACCCTGTGTGGCACCCCTTTTTCCACAAAATCCTCTTCATCTACCCTTCTCTTCTTAAATTCTTTTGTTAAACTTTCTTCTTGGGCTTGACTTTGGGCCTTCTTGTTTTTCCTAGGTTTAGGCGCATTGGCATGGTCTTTTTACCTTTTTTTTCTTCTTGCTCTCCTTCAAAGGACTCAAACTCTCGTCCTTTTCTCTAAGAGCGCGTTCGGGTAGTGGTCTAAGTTTATCGTAATTTTTTCATTTCTTCCTCTCTCTTCTGCGTGAATCTCGATCATTTTGTGTGGGAGGTTTTGAAAGATCTTGAGCTGATATGATAGCTTGATAAGCTATTCTAGTTAAAACTTATGGAGCTGACAGGTAAGTGAGTTTGGTATCTTTGTTCTCTTTGTCAGCAATTCAAGTAGATATTAGGCGTGGTCAATTGTCACCGGTGTGTTCTGCTAGTAAGCCCAGGTGTAGGTTGTGGTGGCTGTATAATTGGGTGTAGTGTACCAGCCTAGTCCTCTTTTGTCGATGTGAAAAAACTATATGAACATGCGGGTGGGAAATTCCCCTTCCTGGTATTGTTGTTGCTCTCTTTGTATCTAAGACTTCCACTCCCATCTCCTTCTTCCCTTTCATGATGGCTCCTTTGTCCGATAGACCTAGGACTTTTGTAATTAGCTCTAAGGTGATTATGACTTGGACTTTGTCATTGTCAAGAGTGAAGATTTCTAATGCACTAGACTTTGGTAAAAGCAAAAAACTTGACGTTATTTTGGGCAACCATTTATGAGTCGACTCAAAATGGTGCAAGATTAGGGCTATGACCACCTCCACTTAAGGCATAATGGCGAAACCACAAGGATCAGCATCAAAGACCATAGCTACACAGATGTTTATTGAACCTTGGTGGAAGACTTTGACAAAACTACGCTACCTACGTGGTTGACAAACCAAAACACATGTTTGGATGTGCGCAGTGTCTGAATGTGGTTGCATCCTAGGGAGGTTAGTAGAGGATGAGAGCTATATTCAAGAGACATTTCTTGAAGACTTCTTTGAACCCTTTGGATAGGATCCAGTATTGGTGACTCTAGATAAGTATGTAATCAAGTTAACACCCACAAATTTTTGTGACAAGGAAGATTTTGATATAATGCCCTTCTACATGTTGAATCCTATCTTAGAACCGTGAGTAGAAATTGAGATGAAGGAAACTCAAGAGATGATTGATTGCAAACGAATAGTGGATGAGGCTTCCCTTTTAAATATCAGTGAATGAAAGTGACGATGATTTCCAAGATTGTTGAGGTGATAAGTTAGAGGTTGACACTGAAGATGAGCTATCAAGTAGCTCTAAAAACATGGATAAACCAAAATAGCACGAGGTGCTCTTCTATGATTTTCCAAAGTAAAAATCAAGAAGATAGTAAGCAAAATGAGTGTGAAAATAAAGAAACAAGCGAGAGAAACCAATTTCTTAATTGGTCTAAGAAAAAAATAAAATGTTAAGCAAGCTCAAGATTGATATAAGAAGTACGTAGATGAGCATCATCGTCTTGCTACTTTTGAAGAAGGAGACAAGGTTTTCCTCAAGGTTTCGGAGCATTGTAGTATTTGATGCTTGTATCAGGGAATCAATCACATGGAAACCAGTGAAACCAACTTCTACTAAGACAAATCCAAAGAAAAGAAGCAAAGGAAAACCTAAGGACATAGTTGAAACATCATCAAAAATGTCCAAAACGGAACAAAAATGCGAATATCAAAAGCTAAAATAGACCTTAAAGGAATTTTGGGCAACAAAGATGGAAAGTGGAAAGGGATTTGACATAGAGAGATTTGATGCACCCTCTCACTATAAGAAAAATTTGCACCATACAAGATAGAAGAATTGTGGTTCAGCAACAACCAGCAAGGAAACTCAAGGAATCAAGTACATCTTATGATGTGCCTAAGAATGCCAAGAGGATTGATTTGATTGAACTAGGAGAAGAACCAAAGCAAGCTTATATAGCCATAGACCTCACTCAAGGGGAAGAGAAGCTTCTAATAGCTACTCTCAAACAATATACAGATGTGTTTGCATGGTCTTATAAGGACCTTAAGAGAGTTTATCCTAGAATTTTCCAGCATATGATACCCCTCAAGAGTGATGCAAAACCCCGCGACAACATCCCTATACTTACAATGAAACATTTGAAAGAAAAATAAAGGAGGAGAGAGGTAAGCTTAAGGAAGCGGAGTTTCTCTATGAGATCAAATATAAAAATTAGGTGTCACCAATTGTGGTAGTGCCCAAAAAGAACGACGAACTGTGAGTTTATTTAAATCTCAAACAAGTAAGCATTGCCACAATCAAAGATAACTATTCCTTATCGATTACACATCATGTGATAGAGAGAGTTGCAAGTAAGGAAGCTTATAGCTTTCTTGTTGGATTTTTAGGCTATAATCAGCTCATGATAAAGCCAAAGGATCAACACAAAATAACCTTTGCAACAAAATGGGGCATATTTTCTTATAGAGTAATACCATTTGGCTTGACAAATGCACCCACCACATTCAAGAGGCTAATGAGTCATGCGTTCAAAGAATATCTAAGACAGTTCTTAGAAATGTACATAGATAACTTATTTGTGCATTTTATCCTAAGAAACAAACATGTATTGCATCTAAAAATGATCTTTGAGAATTTCATGACTTATCATTTTTGCTTGAATCCAAAGAAATGTGTCTTCATGGTAAAGGTAAGATTTTGGGACACATCGTGTCCAAAAATGGCATTTCCATAGATCTTGAGAAGATACGAGTTATAGTTTCTCTTCCAAGGTCTACAAAAGTTAGAGAGATACAAGCCTTATGGGCCATTGTGTTTATTACAGAAGGTTTATCTATATGTGCGCACATCGTGTCCAAAAATAGAATTTCCACAAATCTTGAGGAGATACAAGTTATGGTTCTCTTCCAATACCTACAAAAGTTAGAGAGGTACAAGCCTTTATGAGCCAGTGCGGTTATTATATAAGGTTTATCTGTAGGTACACAGTCATTGCAAAACCTCTTGATGCTCTCATCACCAAGTTCAAGTGGACTCAAGAGTGGGAGAAAGCATTTCAACAATTGAAGTAGAGATTGGTTTTTGCTCCAATTCTCAAAGCCTCTGATTGGGATAAGCTATTTTATGTCCACATTGATACATTGGCATATGCAATTGGATGCATCTTAGCCCAGCCTGGAGAGAACAATATGTTATTTCCCATTTGTTACTCTAGTAGACAACTTAATAGTGCGGAAAGAAATTACATGACCATGGAAAGAGAAAGATTAGAAACGGTCTATGCAGTCAAAAAGTTTAGACACTACCTTCTTGCAAACAAATTTGTATCCTTTGTGGATCATCAAGCAATATTGTACTTGGTGAACAAACCATGCAATATAGGACAAATTGTTTGATGGTTTATCATATTGCTTGAGTTTGATTTCACCATAATAGTCAAAAAGAGAACTTTGCATCAAAGGGTAGACCATTTTTCTCGATTGACTCATGGAGAAGCACCTCAAGGAGTTTACGATGATCTACCTGACTCATACCAATTCAATATTGAGATAGTATCAAGGTGGAGAAAACATGTAATACAATTGCTCACCATTGGTTCTTTGCAAATTAAAAAGAATTCATCATTCATTGGACTGATGCAATCACTTGTGCTAATAGTGGGAAGGATATATAAGCATGAAAATGATGAAATAATTAGGCTATGTATAGAGCCAACAGAAAAAGGTGTACTTGAGACAAGCTCATGATGAGGAAATACAAAAATATCAATGATTTATGAGACTTGGAGTGTATTGGCCTCATATGTAGTAGAGTGTTCATGACTATGTTAGTTCATGCAATGCTTGTGTAATACAAGCACCTATCAAACATGCAACACTATTCAAAGTAGCAGTTGCACACCCAAGTGGAGTAAATACATTGTGAAATACCTTGAAAAATATGTCTTGGCAAAGAAGATGAGTCGAGACAGACGGAGGTTGATTCAGTTAGAAGCAACAAACTATGTGATAATTTAAGACCACCTTTACAAGAGGGGAAGTGATGACAACTTATGCATTTGTGCCACAGAAATTGAGTACATACCAATTATTGACCAAGCACATGTTGGGCAGGCGAGCGGACATATTTTTCAAATAAAACTATATAAGCAATACTTCTTGTAGGAATTTTGTGTCCTACCTTGTTCATGGATGTCAAGCAATACGTGAAACGATGTGATGATTACCAGTGCACCAAAGTACCTATGAATGCGACAAAATGCCATTATGACCTATCATGGGAGCAAGGGATTTTGCCAAGTGGGGGATAGACTTTATCAGACCTATCTCACCACCTGCGTATAGGAGACATGCTCAATATATAATAGTGGCCACAGATTATCTAACAAAGTGTGTAGAAGCCAAAGCAACACAAAATGACAATGCACAAACGATAGCCTAGTTCTTGTATGAGAGCATCTTTACTAGATATGGACTACCAATTGAGATAGTGAGCAATCAAGGGACTCACTTCATAAATGAAATGATTAATATCCTATTGAGAGAGTTCATGGTGCTTCAAAGGTGCTTTATAACAAGTCAGCACCATATCACCCTCAAGAGAACGGACAAGCAAAGAGCACACATAGCACAGTGCTCACAAAAATTGTGGAGAATCAAGAGCAGATTGGGACCAAAAGTAACATTTAGCTCTTTGAGAAAATTAGGTAGCATACAAAACAAAACTTGGGGCAACACCTTTCAATTTTTTGTTTGGGATTAACGTCATATCTCCCATAGACTTTTGATTCCTATACTATAAGTAGATGAATCTTAGGATGGGTCGAACATGAGTTGTCTAACTGTCGGGTTGTCCAACTAAGCAAGGCTAGATGAATTGAGACTCAAAGTTGTTGCATCCATCTACGCACAAAAATGGAAGATGAAAGAGTTTCATGATCAACACATGATCAATAAGGAGTTTCAAAAGGAAGACTACGTATTAGTCTATACCTTGAAGTAGCACTCCAAGAAATTGCAAAGCGAGGTAAGGGCCCATTTGTGATCACTGATATATCACCTAGTGGAGCCGTAAAACTATTCAAATAGAGCCGTAAGAATCAATGTCCAGCTACTAGATGGATCACAAAAAAAATTCCTTGTGGATACTGGCACACGAGTTAATGTCATGAAGTATTTGACATACCTAAAGTTGTCTAGTATTGAAGCCCCTGAAACTCAAGGTCAAAGCAACCATCAAAGGCACAATGGTGAGCCTTGGTCAAGCCAATATATCCATCAACATTGATGGAAATCACTTCCCACACCAATTCCACATCATGGTGAACACTGATCTTAATGAAGAAATTTTTTTAGGCATCTCATGGATGAGGATATACAGAGTAGTTTCCAATTGCCAAGATGACACCCTCAATTTCCATATTAACAGCAAATCTAATGTAACTCCAGTGGCACCGGTAGATCATATTTGGAATGTACAACCAATCCAACTAGAACCACAGCTTGCATTGTAGCCTAACCCATCTACACCAACCGATAGAGCACAAATCAAGAAAGTCTGGATAAACAAATCAATAATGATGAACAAACCAAAAGAGTTATGGATTCCCAAACCAATGACTTCAAATTTTCCTTCCAGTTCTATCCAGACACAATCAGGAAAAAATAGAACCACTTCAAGCTGTTATACTTGGAACAGGAAATCCACACAGCAAGCCACATCTCTATTTCACCAACCCATGTATAATAGGATCCAAAGTCCAAACCCATAAAGAAACCAACTGTCAACAAACCAACATGGCAATGGAGACCTAAGAAAACTAAACGCCAACAACTTTCAAAGTCTCCACAACCAAAATGCAAGTGGGTACCAAAATATAGGCCAAGCCAAATGATCAGCTCGCCAAAAGTACTTACAAAACCAACAATCAAGGAATGGGTGTGCCATCTTCAAAAGCTTTTATTCGAACAACGTAGTTTAGATGGAACCTCACCAAAAAAAACCAATGAAAAATTGGTTGTGTACCCTCATGTTGCACAACATATTGTTATCCAATGTATCTCTTCCATACACATAATAGGGCCACATTCCAAGGTCTTGCATAGACATGCTATTCGCATCCAGACACATTGCACCAACCTTTGTCCAGATGACTCACAATGGGAAGGGGTGAGTAAAAATAGCTCAAGAAGCCTATTGCAATACCTAAAGCTACAAGATGATGAGAAATCGTGTTTATAATGTACAAACTAAATTTTGTTGCTTAAATTTTTGCCTTTTTGTTGCTTCTTAGTAGGATTTAACCCTTACGAGGCATAGTCATGATCCATAACAACAAATCTCAATAGACATGATGCTTAGAGTGAGATTATGTATAGATGAGAGTATGGAATAATTTTGGCTAAATTTTTGGCCAAATAATAATCATTTTTTAGTGATTTTATTTCCTTTTTAATCTAGTAAGGATAAAAAATTAATAAGCAAAGCCAAAAAAAAGTTGAAATCAAGTTCTAAAAGCAAACGCCAAATCTACAAAGCAAGAAATTTGAGCATGTCAAGTTTGGAAGGATTTGGCACAAGTCAAAGTTTGGCCCACTTACAATGGACCAAAATTGCAAAATCAAGGGAAATTAACAACCGGGCATCAAATGAGGAGCCGTCTCAGCTACAAGTGGTATACCATGAAAAATATGAGCAAACAATGTAAGTATACACTCAGCACTCCGAGTAGGTCGGGCAAATATAGGCAAAATTGGATAGGATAGAGCTCCTTTTTATTTTTTCAGAGAGAGAGAGAGAGAGAGAGAGAGAGAGAGAGAGAGAGAGAGAGAGAGAGAGAGAGAGAGAGAGAGAGATTTGGTGACCTAGAGCTAGCTATCGGATTTCTCACATGTTACGGACACTCAAGGGTCTCTTACCCCACCAAATTCACAAGTATGAACCTTAACCAAGCAAGATCAATTGTGAATGGTCCACATAACACAAAAATCATCAAAACAACTACAAGAATCAAATCCAATACGGGGTTTTTGTAAATTGTCAAGGACTCATTGGGGTATCAAATGAGGTCCAAATTCAAAAATATTTCACCAGTGAGCTCCCCACAAAGGGCAAAACCAAGCCATGCAAACACAGTCCACAAAGGGGGTAGAACATGGATTGTGATCCATGTTCCCCCATCACCAAATTCAAAGGTTTTTTGGCAATGAGATCCTCACAACAGTGCCTATCCACTACTCTAATCACATAATTGAAATGTTGCCCAACATGGATCGTGATCCATGTACCCTACAGTACCAGATGTGTGCAAAACTAGGCCCACAACTAGATATCTTCTTGGGGGTACTACCTACAAATATGAGAGAAAATGGACATAGGACCACCCCAAAACCTTGGCAAAATGAAAAATTGGTCTGCAAATGGTCATTTTGACCCTAGAAGTGCAAAAGTGATCCAAATAAAAAAAATATGATGACCAATAGATTGGGAGACATGTCAAGGCCCATCCCATAAAATTTGGTCACATTTGGTCACAAAGTATGGATCGCGATCCATGTACCTCAAGGGTAGAATTCCAAGAATTGAGTAGAAAGTGATTGTACAAGTCAACTATTGAAGCACATAGCAATTTTTCAAAGTTTTGGTGCACAAAACGGTCTATACTGGAATGTTAAGCAGTTTTAGAGTGCATATGTAAAAGTCAATATGTTTGGTAAAGCTAGTGGATTGAAAGATATGGCATGCTTAAGCAGTCCAAAATAGTGCAAAAGTCCTTGTCAAATGGGTCAAACTTGCCAACAGGGCTAAGATGGTCAAGAAAATCCAAATACTCTTAAATTTGAAAGACAAATAGATTGGGGATTTCAACCTCCAATAATCAAAAATTCAAACAATCTAGTCACACGGATATATCAAAGCTGGCATCTAAATTCCAATATGGCAAGGTCGGACCAAATTAGGCCATAAACTGGGGAATTGGGTAAAGTTGGGAGAAACTTATCCAAATTTGAAAAGATTTTACTAATGTGCTAGGATAGGCTATAGGGACATGTCTACCAAGTTTCACCCCAAAAGGCTGCCAAACATGAATCATGATCCATGTACCTTTTTCACTTTTCTAGATCAAAACCTAGCCATCAAGTCCTAGATGCCAAAAAAATTCTAACCCTAAAGTATCATGTCATTTGGACACCAAAACCCTAGGAAAAGTGCTAAAAAAATTAAGTCTCCACCCTAGATGCAAAAAAAAAAATCTAACCCTAAAGTATCAAGTCATTTGGACACCAAAACCCTAGCAAAAGTGCTAAAACATTTTAAGTCTATGGAGAATTTCAAAGATGTGGCGGCATAAATCCAAACCAGTGATCCAAATCACTAAAGTTTTGAACCATAGCATCACCATAGTATGCTCTATCAGATGGTATAATCAAATTTCCAAAATGTGTTCCAACATGGATCGTGATCCATATAACTCATACCCAAATTTGACATGTAACCACATGATCTAGTGCCCATAGTGGTCCTAGTTGCACTGATGAAGTTTGATCAAATTTGGAATTGTTTTGATCAAGTTATTTTTCATTTTATGGTCAATTTTGTGATTTTTTTAAAACTTTCTTGACAACTTTTGACCAGTTTCCAGAGCTAAACAATTGATTTCTTTATAGCAAAATGCCATGAAGAAAACCTCAAAAAGAGTGGGAAGCTGCTCCATACGAGGTAGTGGATATCTCCTCCAATGAGAAAGCTCACATAACGGAGGAAGATTTGGCAAAGGTCCCTTTTGGGGCCAATGTTTTCATTGGGAATTTCCAAGCAGTGAATGGAAAATAAGTAAAGACAACCCTATTCACAAGAGAACTATGGACACTCTACCAGCAAAGAGAAGTGATAGAGGGGTCAAGGTTTCTACAACTTGATAGCTTTTTAAGACTCCCACCATGGGGCACAAATTTTCAAAGAGTCCATGAGCTTACGAGCTCCATCCATTACAATGTAGAGGCAACTTTGATAGACAAGGATGCAATGCTCAAAGTGTGGATCACATATGAATTGATCAACCAAGCACTCCATATTCCCATGGCAACCACAATCTCTTGCACGAAATCAAAGTAGTTTTGACAATGACAAGGCATTCATCAAGCATCAAGGACATAAGTTTACTTATAAATATTTGATTTATTTAGAGATGGAGTTGTCATTAAGTTTGATATCCCAACACTTAAAGTCCAAAAGACATCACGCTACATAGAACCTAATCTACACATAGCGATGGCCATGGCCATGGGATTAGCCAAAAGAAGAGTCATCATGACCTAGACAGATACATTTTTGAAAATATGGTGGACGTCAATCTCAAGGGTAGCAAAAGAGACAAGATGTACATGAATGCAAGGCTTGTCATCACTAGGATAGCCAACCAATCCCTTGGGATGATTGAGAAAATACCTCCATTGGAAACTCGGCTAGGGTTACTTCCCAGAGCAAAGCATGCTATCCACTCTATGGGAAGTTGTTCCACTACACTCACCAAGAGACGGACTAGAGGACATAGCTCACGCACAAAGACCCCTAATATTGAAGGAACAAAATCTGATTTTAAGCTTAGTGGAGTGTTAAAGCATAAAAAATGAGACACTCCATCATAATATTAGACAATCAAGGAAGAAGAAGACATCATAATTACCCTAGTATGCAAAAGAGCCCAATCGACCAGATCCCTAAAACCCAAGTCCAAAGATCAATGGAGGAAGCTTAGTGGTTGTCATAAAAGTGGTTGGCAAAGATAGCAGCTAAGAAGGAAAAAATGGAAGAAGTCGGCTCAGGTATGGATGGAGAAGATGATCTTGAGAGTCCATAAAGTAACCCTAAAATTTCCAAAAAAATTGAAATCTCTAAATCTCACTTTTCACTCCCCAAAAGCTCCTCTAACCAAATACATGGTCAAAAAGAAATTTCTTTGACCAAAATCTACATTTCTTAGCTGTACCCTCTATTCTACCTCTTCTCTATTCTCTCTCTCTCTCTCTCTCTCTCTCTCTCTCTCTCTCTCTCTCTCTCTCTCTCTCTCTCTCTCTCTCTCTCTCTCTCTCTCTCTCTACACTTACACAAGTATCTCTCTCTCCCTCCCTCCCCCCAAGATTTCCATAGGTGCACATATGGAAGCTTTCCATAGCTGCACCACCTGTCTCCCCCTTTCGTCCACACCATCCCTTTGAACTACTTCTTCTTCCCTTACTCTCCATTGAGCCACTTCTCCCCCTCCCTCCAAGATTTCCATAGCTGCAGCACAAATGGACTGTCTCCCCTTTTCATCCACACCATCCATTTGAACTACTTCTTGTCCCCTTGTTCCCCATTCAACCACTTCTCCTTCTCACTTCATTCCTAAAGCAACAGGCCCCTCTCTCTCTAACACCACAACTCTTCTTCTTTTGGTGCTACCATGTTAACCCCCTCCACTTCAAAGAAGCCAAAGGATGAGATAGAAGCGGTTTGCTTGCATAACATTAGGGATTTTGCTGGAGAATGCATGCCGCAAGTGTTTTCTAAAGGATCTTGGGTCTTCATGAAACCTGCAGCTATCGGGCCTCATCGAGTTCGAAACCATGGCAAACTCGACGAACATTGGAAGGGGAGACTTCTTGGTTTTAAGAACCATGGGGTCAATGGAACAGTGGCCATTGTTCAATACGTGTACTCTCCGTGTTCCATGCTCTTGAGGAATGGAAGCTCAAGATATTTCCCATTAAATTGTAAGCAGGAAAACATTGTTGGTTGCGGATTCTAAATGCTTGTTTTTTTTTTACTTGATATTTTTTGGTGTTGTCATAGATATATTCCCATCCGACTTTGTTGAGGAACAACCAATCAAGAGTCTCACAGAAACCTTCAACACTCTTCATGCTGACATTGGTGTTATGATGCTTCCCAACTCACCACATTTGATGCTGCTACAATGTAGAATCTTTTTCTACTCACACACGTATGTAGTGCGGACCTAGAAGGATGAATATGGTAAGATCGTTGATATCAACAAACCTTCATTATTGAGCATGGAATGGCCACAACTTAATTTTTGGTCACTCTTATTTGTGAAGGAGAAGATGTTTTCAATATTTTCTCTTCATTAAAATTTGCAAAGGCTTCCAGATTAGTAGGGCTTAGTTGGTGCTACCCTGTGCATGTTTTCATACACTTGTTGAAGACATTGCCATTCAGTGTCACACCTACTATGTTTTGTAGCAAGAATGTTATGTATGAAGCACTAAAACTTGTATTTGGAGATAATTGGGGAATGGTTTAGGAAGCACACTAAGGAGATAAATACAAGTGTAAGGTGGGGGCTTCAGGTATCAGGATACGGTATCTAAAAGCATGCACTACATTGTACCTATGCTTCCACTATGAGCATTGGATGTGTAAGAATGGAAAGTGGATACCCCTACAATCTAGTGTTGCTGATTTTGTGACATTTGACATGCCCATTACTTTGTCAAATGGTGTTTCTGAGATTGTGTAAGTTAGTGATCACTGGACTCTCACCAACATACGAGAACATTTGATTATCTTGGGCTACGAAGATATCAAAGATGCTTACTTTTGTCTCAATCAGCAAAAGTTCAGTTCAATTTTTGTGTTGTCTACATGTGCCAAATATTTGTCTTATTAGAAGATTTTTTTTGTTTCAGATTGGTAGGCGCATGGAGGCATCCATGAAAGTGCAAGAGGAGTGGAGGTTTGGCAACGCAATGTCTTTAAGTTGATCTGATAGATCAATGTAATCGGCTCTAATGCCACGTTGTAAAGCATTTTGTTTAATGGAAATTAAAAGTTTCTTGTCATTATAGTATCACTGTCATTGATTAAGTTTTTAAAATTTTGCTTGGGTGTTTGTATGCACACCCATGTGTGTTTGTGTGTATCTCAAAGAGCTTTGGTTGGTATCTTTTTCTTGGCAGTGGGTTGGGGGGGTATATAAAGGGGAGGAGCTTCTTATTTTTCTATCAACGCTAGAGACAGAGAGAGAGAGAGAGAGAGACAAAGACACACACACACACATAGACAAACACACACACACACACACATAAAGATCGCCATGGCAGCACATGCTAGCACATCCTCCTCCCATGCTGAGCGACACACCCCCCTTTCGTAGTTCCTTCTTTTTCTAGAGGACACCAAATATGTTGGATGCAATTATCTTCTCGACTTCTTCACCCACACAGTAAATTTACAAAAAAACATAAAAATCCACAATGACACTTTTCACAACATCATACACTATATGCATGTGCATTTGAAGACAATGTCATGTTGTGGTTGCCATGTGATTTACTTTGCTACATCCACAAGGGAGACACTGCATTTTCAAAGAGACTAGCCCACTTTGAGGCGATTGCAAAAGAGGCAAACCACTTTTGCCAAGTGACAAAGGAAGTTGCAGACACCTTCAAGAAGCACAAAATTGGGCAATCTTTCTTGTCCAACATTTCCACTCTCTTCTTCCTTGTCAATGAGGAGCCCTCCTTGGAGGAGATAGAGATTCTATGTTTGGCAGTGGGTGGGGTGCTGCCGGATTGTAAAGATCCCAAGCCCGCCCCTATAGATTTCCAGAGTGAGCAAAGACTGCAAGCCGTCTAATATCCCCACAGCTTGGAATGGGTAGTTGCAGCAGTGAGAGAGCAGATTGCCACGACCTTCAAGGTGCCCAACCCCGAGAGCTATCCCGGCTGTGATTTTTGAAGTGGAGATTAGACACCTTAGTATCATAATTATTGAAGGTTAAGAGTATTGATTCTTGCATGATTTGAAAAAGGATTTTGGTGTTCGACTAGATGAGTGTCTTAGTCTCATATGCACCAAGATGGAGTTCCCCCTTGATCCTACACCAAAACCTACAAATGACAAGCTACTTCCATTGGGGGCCTCTGTTGCTGACACAATTGCACTAGTGACAACGGATATTTTTGATGTAGAGCAGATTCAAGTCACAGACAAGGAGTTTGTTGCAACACAAGCCAGGGTTGTTGCCAACCAAACTCCTATCTGCGCTGACTCGTCTGGTTCGCACAACCCCTGCAAAGTTGATGAGAGCAAATCCTCTATCAACCTTGAAGCCACACCAACTATGGATGATGAGGATAAGCAACAAGAGGCAATAATAAGCATCTTGTATTTTGGTAATTCTATCTTTCTTCTTTGCATTTAGTTAATTCCATTTTTGCAAGATGTTTTGGACATGGACCTGTGGGCTAGCCGAAAGGGGGGGGGGGGGGGGGGGGGGGGGGGGGGGGGGGGTCATGGTGTTTGGGCCTCAAGCAGCCCTTGCACACTACATTGGCAAACTATCAATGCAAGATGTGTGCATCATACACAAGGATTTCTCCCCCAGCAACCATTTTGTTTGTGGGTTCTTAAGGCCACTAGTAAACTCCTATGCTTAGCCACCATCCCTCAAATAGACCATGTAATTATTTTGGTGAAAACTCACTTGCAATTGTCACTTTTGGCATTGGTTTTTGTGGAAAGGTCATGACACACATAGCACTTAGTTAAGCCCTAGGGGTTGACAATGCCCAAGCTATAGATGTCTTTGAGCTTACATCCATCCTACCCAATGTTGAAGAACGCCATAGAGAGATTGCAAAGCACCTCCTATCAAAAGATAGTTAAGTCTGATGTACAAGATTTTTAAATGATAATTAACTCTCTTGTCCATGGTCTTTTGTAAAGTTCAATTTACTGTTTTGATCATATTTAGTGACAAAGCAATTTGTGAAAAATTTATCATTAGTGATATGTATTAACTATTTGAATGTTAATTTTGTACATTGATAAAGAATTATCATGTGATTGGCATGAAGGTACTACAGGTGCCCTGCAGTTGCTAGATGATGGCTAATTGGACCAAATTGGATGTGTCCACAAGGCAGTGAGAAAATGTGACACGACACGGGAGAGCAAAATACATTGATAATGAAAAAGAATATACAGAGTACGCAGAGTAAACAGATGGAAATAAAGAGTCTGTATGGATACAAAGTAATCATTACAAGAAGAGCATAGCTCGTTTCATAACCTCCCGACCACCCCCGAGCTATCTCAATCACACTCTCACTCTCACTCTCAATCTCAATGTTGTGCACAATCTCAATCTCAATCACACTCTCACTCTCAATCTCAATCACAATCACAATCACACTCTCAATCTCAATCTCTTGATGGCAGCAACGATCACAATCGAAATCGCAACACGATCACAATTCCAATATCATGACACCCTGTGTATATATGTTTGTAAGTTAACGTGTTGCTGCTTGTAAGTTATCATGTTGCTACTATCAGTTTGTTTCTGTCATAAATTGGTCAAACGAACTCAGAACATAGACTTCCAGGTACTCAAAACAATGAGAACAAGTCTGGTCTACAAGGCAGCGCGAACAGAATTGCAAAAAAACATCTTGTTTTGGCTTCAAAGGCAACTTTTAGGTCGCTACTCATAAAAACTCTATTTTTTTATCTCCACTACTTTTTCAACTTATTTGAAGCATATCCATGCATTTTAAGCTAAAACACATAAATATAAAACATTGATATTCATGAAAACTTCAATATTAATTACGTTTTTATTATACTGTTCATAAACAGACTACCTGTTGTTCATTAACCTTTATCAAAATATGTCTTTAGTGTATTATTCAAAAAGAAGACAATATATTTTCTCTCTTAATATCTTAAACTTGTTCATATAAGCCCTATCTAATAGACTATTCAACAATCTTTCAAATCGTGCTAAACAAAATATATGACCTACTACATTCTTTTCGACTTTAAGAACTTCAAAATTTAGTCCTATTACATTCTCCCCTTATCAAAATTAACTCTGTCCTCATATTTGGAAAGAGGGTTTTTTTTCTTTTTACATACAAAACATCATATTCAATCTAAGAGGAATCTTTTACATCAGAAGAAGAATCCTACTTCTAAGTTGTCTAACTCTACAATCAAATTGGTTTCTAGTGCTGCCTTCACATCTTTTCTTTAGAATAAGATTATCTAAATAAATATATTTTGTTGGCATTCTCACAACATTTGATATTTCAAAGAGGAATTTACAAACACACATAAGCAATCATGATAATACAAATAATCCTTATATAAACAAATTTTTTTCTCAACCATCTCTCTTGATTTCTAAGTTTAGTTTCAGTTTTAATTTCTTAGCCAGATTAGAGGACAAGAATCAAAGTGTACTACTCGAATCAATTAAGAAATTCAATTTCAAATCTTCAATTTTACGCATGACTTTTATCATAGAAGCTTTCAAATGATGCATCAAAGACATAAAGCATCATAAAGAAGGGTTATATGACTTACCTTTATCATCCGCATCGTCAATAGTCTCCAATTCAACCATCTTCGTACATATTTCCTTATCAATGGCTTTGTTCGGGCATTTGAAAGTCTGGTGGCCTTACTCTTCTTGAAACTTGATTGATCTCGCAGCTTCCCCCGCATCGTCATCGTCTTGATCATCGCTCCTCTTTCGTTTCTTCTTCTTTGATCCTTCATCTCTTGGAGACGATGATGGACCATTGTTTAACTTCCATCTTCTCCTCCACTTTGTCTTCCTGCACTAGCTATTCTCTTTCCTTTATCGGCTTCCTCATATCTGTTAAGATCTTTATTGAGCCATCAAATAATCTCCTCTTGTTCCTTCAATCACTGCTCATATGCTTCCATCGCTACCGCAGGATTGAAACCGCTCTGATACCATTTGTGACGCGACACGGGAGAGCAAAATACATTGATAATGAAAAAGAATATACAGAGTACGCAGAGTAAACATATGGAAATAAAGAGTCTGTATGGATACAAAGTAATCATTACAAGAAGAGAATAGCTCGTTTCATAACCTCCCGACCACCCCCGAGCTATCTCAATCACACTCTCACTCTCAATCTCAATCACAATCACACTCTCAATATCAATCTCAATCTCTTGATGGCAGCAACGATCACAATCCCAATATCATGACACCCTGTGTATATCTGTTTGTAAGTTAACGTGTTGCTGCTTGTAAGTTATCATGTTGCTGCTATCAGTTTGTTTCTGTCATAACTTGGTCAAACGAACTCAGAACATAGACTTCCACGTACTCAAAACGACGGGAACAAGTCTGGTCTACAAGGCACCTTGAACAGAATTGCAAAAAACATCTTGTTTTGGCTGCAAAGGCAACTTTTAGGTCGCGACTCATAAAAACTCTATTTTTGGATCTCCGCTACTTTTTCAACTTATTTGAAGCATACCCATGCATTTTAAGCTAAAACACATAAATATAAAACATTGATATTCATGAAAACTTCAATATTAATTACGTTTTTATTATACTGTTCATAAACTGACTACCTGTTGTTCATTAATCTTTATCAAAATATGTCTTTAGTGTATCATTTAAAAAGAAGAAAATATATTTTCTCTCTTAATATCTTAAAATCGTTCATATAAGCCATATCTAATAGACTATTCAACAATCTTTTAAATTGTGCTAAACAAAATATATGACCTACTACATTCTTTTCGACTTTAAGAACTTCAAAATTCAGTCCTACAGAAAATACCCTGCAAGACTACTGTCTGGCCAATCATCGTTGCCTTGTGGATAGAGCTAATTTTTTCTAATTAGCTATCATCTAGCAAATGCAGCGCACCTGGTATACTTAACGGACAATTTCATGCTAGTCACAGGATAATTTTTTAGCCTTATTTATCATCATCCAACATATGCAGGCCATCTGAAGAATCTTTTGTACATTTGATTATCATCTCACCTTCAACCAATTAATTAAAAGAAATGTAGACAGTTATAGACATTAAGTTTAGCTTCATTGAGAGATATTCTCTCTAGCCTTCCTACAAAATGAGCTAAATTACACAAACAAAAAAACTTGTTTCAAGTTTACATAGAGCGACAATAAGAGACATGATTGTATTTATCGCAAAGTACAAATACGCTAAGTTCCAAAGAAAACTTGATTCCAGTACAAGGGTTCCAAAGAAAACATGTTCCCAATACAACAGTTAGCTACAAAAAAAGGTTTGATGTCAGAAAGTATCACTCATGACTTAGGCTGCATGTCTTTGGCCATGATTGTTACACGCTTAGCATGGACAACACATAATAATGTGTCCTCAAAGAGACTGACCAAATAAGCCTTTGCACCCTCTTGAATTGATTTGAGGGAAACAGTAGACATCCAAGTCTCTGTGTTGTAGCTTTGTAGCACCTCCTTACATGTCCATGCAAATGGTGCTTTCCTGATAAGAAGGTCCGTTGTCTTCTGGTAATGCCGGATTTTAGCAAACGCTTTACAAAATTGTTGTGCTCTTTGAGGTCGGCGTTGTGAGGGCATACATAAAATATTACAAAGAAAAAAAATATCACTAAAATATTAACCACCATCGATTGACTTGCCTTCAAAAATTAAACATAGTTACAAAAAAACAAAACATAGTGGCAAACACATAGCACACAGTTCTCATCAAAAATTAAAACATAGTATGACCAACCAATAAGTTTTGGTGTGCCATTACATAGAGAAGAAGTTCATAGGGAGTATTCAATACAAGACGGGATTTAGGTTTTTTATGGCCGCAAATCCTGTGGGGGTTGCGCTACTGGGGCGTGTGCATGTGGGGGCCCCATAAATAATGTGGGAATAGTGATAGATAGAGCGATTGACCATGGCCAACTTGGAACTATAGTTAGAGGTCTACTCGGAGAAGGAGCAAACGGCACAACTGGCTCTTGGTGACATCGCAAAGGAGATGGGGGTGGCTGCAACTGTGCTTTATGTGATACCTCGCCCACATGGAGAGTCGATCCTAAACCACTAGAAAGCCACTGTTACGGTTGAATACGTGCCAAAAACAATTTCTTATCCCGGTCAATGCTGATGCAATGATTGTAGACACCTACGCTCCATTGCCAAGCCACCACAACCTACAAGACGATCCAAAATTGCATCCCCAACCTTTGTGAAGGTACCCAACAACCACCTACTTACAAAGCCTAAAAATTAGCACACATTTCAATGGAAGATTAGTGGACTAGTTCAATGGAAAAAACAGAATATAAAAGTTCCCTCCTCGACTTATTGAGCAAAGAACTTGCTCTTCTCTACTCTAGGCCGAAATGGTTCTCCAAGGGCATCTAGCGTCCATGGCAAGTCCTGTAGTGTCTCTTGGATCATGTCACTATCAAACTTGAATCCATCGTTGTCGGCTGCTACATCTCCTACTTGATGATCATACATTGGAATCATTGGAAGGCCTTCAATTTTACATGTGAACATGACTAACAATAAGGTCTTGATCTACGATATGCGTACTATAAGACCATATTAGGTATTATAGTAGAAATCCCGCATTATGGGAATCTCCAAATTGACCAAATTCATGTAATTTGGGAATTTCTAACTTAAAGTGGGAAAAAAGGAGACAAACTTGTTGATAAGATAGAGTGAAAATCTTATTGGACTGTGGTGTTGAGAAACACCAAAAGTCAAGAGGATGAACAAAGCATGAATTTGAAGAAACTCTCTTAATTAAATAAAAGAAAGAAAGGTTGATACAACTAGAGATCTTTTTTACAAAATTGATTCTTATAGTCACAATAGAAGCTCCACATAATCTACTTCAAATTTGATACCATATCCAAATTTTGATCCAAGCGTGATTGATGTGCATGAGCAAGACTTGCTTTAGCTCTTAGAGCATGCCTTTTTGGAATCTTAATTCTAGAAAATTGTCCTTCTTTGTTGGGTCTCCATGACCAAACAATTGCATCTACCGTTTCCCACACTTGTGGGTCCTTGCAGTTGATAGCCCAAAAACCCTTCCAGCAATTAGTGTAAGCTTGAGTATCCGTCATCCCACTCTTTCTTGCACAAGATGCCCAATATTGAATCAAATTTTTTTTTGTAGTTTGGTGATGTAGGCTCTTTCTCAATGTCTAATAAAGCCATTGCGAGCGAAACTTGATAGATTTCCATGTCACTTGGAGCTAGCATAACAAAGTCACCTTGGTACACATCAGACATAGGGTCAAACTCTTCCCTCGATCTATCTTGTTGAGGACCACAAAAATGATCATTCAACTCTTCAAGGCCTAGGAATCTTTTTGCTCCTTGTTGTAAGCACATTGTAGTGGATTGTAGGTGACAAGAGTTCTGAGTTGTTGGCCAAAAATTTTCATACAAGCCTCCCTCTGATATGGTTGCTTTTCCAAGCTTGTCAATCACCTTACTCCAGTAATCTATCACATGTCTATAATACCATGGCCCATTTGAACCATTCCCTAGATTTTGCCAGAACTTAATATAATTCTTCAACCCTAAAATAACTTCTTCGTGAGCCTTGACGTATTCTGCCATTGGCACCAAAGGTGGATCTTCATGTGGCAAACATTGGATTGCCTTCTATGTCTGTTTTTCAAAGGTGAATGCTTCCACTCCAACTTGATACACCTACATGTGCCTTATACTGCATCATTGGTGTCTTATCTTGCATAAAAAACCTAAATTGAAGTGGTTTGGAATGTCCAACAAGTATGCCTTGTCCATCACAAAGATAAACATCACAATATTGCTTGAAATTTCAAACCTTTTCAAGAAAAAATGGGGCCAGAGATGAAGATGAGCTATTTCGTAATGTATCCATCAAGTGTGGCAAAGTATATGTTTTTGTAACTCTCAATTTCTCTAAAACATTATTGAACATGGCATCTATGTCCTCATGTGTATGCTCAACCATCAAAAATCGTAGTTGGATGGTTTTGAAAACACCCTTGCAACAAGCATTGACAAATAGGAAAATAAGTATCGATTTTTGTTTTCCCTTGCACAATTATCCATTTGTAGTAACAAGTTCTATGGCAACTTGCAAAATGTTGACCCCAATTCCACTTCTGTAGATTCCGATGGTTGCATGGGCTCTTTTCCATCACTCAAGTTGTGGTGGTCTAAAGCATCCCTTGAGTTCAAAGCATGTAGTAGAGAGATACTACTCCTTGGTAGTCCATTTGTTGCCAGATCACCAAGAGGATGTTTATCTATCTTCTTCAAGTTATGTAAACAATTAGCAATTGAGCCAATTGTAAGATTTGGATCAACTAGCCACAAACCATTCAAGACAAAGTGACCATAATGACCTTCTCCATGGCCATGAGTGATCATAGCTATCAAGCCACCTGCAAATTGTATCCTGAATCCACACCCTTAGGAACAATGCGTAATCTAGGAATGGCAGTCTCTTTTTGATCCATCTTATCATGGATTATACAAACATACTTTTGTGGTTGAGTTTTTGAATATGTGCGCCATGCATAATATAAGTGCCTACAACTCTTCTGTTGTGCCATGTGAACTTCTCTTTCTCTCAAGAGAAGAGCTCTCTCTTCAAGAGAAGGTTTAGCTTCTAGCCTTGCCTTGATTGAACTACAGACATTGCACTTAGAGAACTCACTTGTCTTTGTTAAAGTGACATGTGGATACTCTTTGTTCGTTCTACCAAAAAAGATTGAGATAACTTCTTCTCATAGCCCATTTGGTCCAGTGTTCTATTGATTTTGCTTAAAATATCAACTTGTTTATACATTGATGGAATCACTAATTGAGTCTCTCTTGAGCCATCTAGTAGTGTTCTGCTTCTATGTGGCACCTTCTCAGAGTTATTATCCACAAATTCATTTAATAGTGCTCTTGCTAAACTAGTATGTTGAAGTCCTCTTCTCAATGTACATGTGTTACCATGCACATATTGGCGTGCACCGTTTTCAAAATTTTCCTTGTAGCAGTAAAATGATGTCTTTGGTATTCCATGTAGCTCATACCATGCTCTGCATCAAACAATAGAGCTATTTATCTTGAATTGGTATCGCATCTTCTCATCTTTCTGATAGCATATAGACAGAACATAATATACATAATTTGTGCGTGCTTTTTTAGACTCTCCCCAAAATTCTTGCCATAATCTTGTCACCAAATCGCGATCTACAAATTGACAGCATTTTTTTCTACAACAATCAATGCATGAAACCCTTTGAATTGACTCAGTTGAAAGATAAAAATTAGAAGCTAGTGTTGCTTGCACTTTTTGAGTCCTGTTGATGAAATTGTATCGTCTCTCCCTTAGCAAAAGGGCATCAACACTGCCATCAAGTTTTTTCTCAGCATTTTCATCATTGGATACATCCTCACGTCTAGTATGCATCCCATCAATAGGAACAAAGCATTGTAGTGGGCTCCCATCCAACATGGTTGTCTGTTGGATGGGCCACTTTAGCAAAGTAATGCTTCCCACTTTAGGCATATTCTCACTGATTGCATTTTCCCTTTCAATACCTACACCCACAAAGTCATCACCAAGTACTCGAAAATTGACATAATCATGTGGAAATATATACAAGATGGTCCCTTCATTCACAGTGTGCATCATTGTGCCGTCCTTTAAAAGGACCCTTTGATTTCTCCAAGATTTTCGTATTGACATTTCAAACTCTGGGCTTGTAATGGGCATTGCATCTATAACTAGAGGATCAAGATGATCCCCTTGTTCATCAGCATTGTATCTTTCATGTGTGTCAATTAGGTTGTCATTCATTATGGATTTCTGCAAAAGAAGCTTAGGCCATCGAAAAACACTCCATAATGAGCTTTGGAGAGATGTAGTATCCATTTCAGAAAAAGGGAGGACCACATCCTTCAAACATTCCTCCACTAGTATACATACATTTCCTTGCCCTATCTTTGTACTGCCACAAGTGGAATCAGTATCTGTTCTACACACACGACCAATACCAACAATTTCATTATCAAGTACCATATGCACTTTCTCCCTAGATTCAAAGTCCATCCTGTACGTTGAAAAGAAACTCCTTGTTAAGTTCATATTTATAGATAAATTCTCTTTGAAAAAAATGTATAAGTTACATTACATATTACACAAGGGTTGTGAATACTATGACTCTATAAACATTTATATATTAGATCATAGCTTGGACAAGTGGTGGACCTAGTTGTAATGGCGAGTGTCCAAGGTGCTATTTTAGGAACTTGCTTGTCAATGTCCAAGTATCTCTTCTTCTTCAAATGGAAGTAAGGTTGGACAAGGGGGGATCTTGAAACCAAAAGCCCCTTTCTATATGAGGTAAAGCTTGGATAAATGGTGAACCTAGTTCTAATGGCTATTCTTCAAGGTGCTATTGTAGGAACTTGCTTCCCAATGTCCAAATATCCCTTGCTTCTTTCAATGGAAGTAAGGCTGGACAAGTGGTAGAGCTTGAAACCAAAAGTCTCTTTTTCTATATGAGAGTAAAGCTTGGACAAGTGATGGACCTAGTTCTAATGTCCAGTGTCCAAGGTGGTATTGTAGGATCTTAGTTCCCAATGTGCAAGTATCTCTTGCTTCTTTCAATGGAAGTATGGTTGGACAAGTGGTGGATCTCAAAACCAAAAGTCCCTTTCTATATGAGACTAAAGGTTGGACAAGTGGTGGACCTAGTTAATGTACAAGGTGAACTATTGTAGGGCCTTGGTTCTCAATGTCCAAGAAACCCTTGCTTCTTTTAATGGAAGTAAGGTTGGACAAGTGGTGGAGCTTGAAACCAGATGTCCCTTTTATATATGAGAGTAAAGGTTGGACAAGTGGTGGACCTAGTTTTAATGGCTAGTGTCCAAGGTGGCGTAGGATCTTGGTTCCCAATGTCCAAGTATCTCTTGCTTCTTTCAATGCAAGTAAGGTTGGACAAGTGACGGATCTTGAAACCAAAAGTCCCTTCCTAAATGAGAGTAAAGGTTGGACAAGTGGTGGACCTAGTTTTGATGACCAATGTCCAAGGTGAACTATTGTAGGGCCTTGCTTCTCAATGTCCAAGTAGCCCTTGCTTATTTTAATGGAAACAAAATTGGACCAGTGGTGGATCTTGGAACGAAAACCCCCCTACTTTATTTGAGAGTAGCTTGGACAAGTGGTAAACCTAGTTATAATGGCCAAGGTTCAAGGTGAACTACAAGCAATTGCTCTAATGGTTGGAGAAGTAGTGAATATTGGACCAACTATAATAGAGTATAGCTTGGACAAGTGGTGGACCTATAAGTTTTACTGAAAAACATAGGAAAATTTCAAGGCCTTACTTCCTAATGTCCAACTAGCCCTTGCTTTTTCCATTGAAGCAAGGTTGATAGTAGGGCCTTTCTTCTCAATGTCCCTGCAGCCCTTGCTTTCTTCAATGGAAGGTTGGAAAAGTGGTGGACGTAATAATGGCCAATGGGTGAATCTTGAAACCAAAAACCCCTCCCTATGTAAGAGTCTCGCTTTGACAAGTGGTGGATGTAGCTTTGATGGGAAATAGCAAAGTTGTACTACAAGAAAGCAACATTGCTTTTTAATGTCAAAGTTGAATGAAAATATGGTTGGAGTTGTGGTGGACCAAGTGGTGGATTTTCACATAGAAGACACCTTGCTATATTAGATTATGGCTTGGAATTGTGGTGGACTCAAGATTTGGGGCAAGGTCCAAGGTGAATTATTGCACGACCTAGCCCTTCCTTCTCTTGATAAGCAAGATTTGACAATTGGTGAAATTTGAAACAAAAACCCCCAAGCTTGCTATGACAAGAATAGCTTTGAGCATAGTTTAGGCATGTTGTGGATATGGTCAATGTCCAAGGAAAATTTTGAGTTTTGAGCTCCAAAATAGAGTCATTTTCCACCACTTATTTATGTTGATTGTCATTGGTGAGTTGTGAAGCAAGGAAAGAGACTAGGTTTTAGATACATAGCTTATCTAAGACCACAATTGAGAAACTGGAATAGGGTGGTGCAACAAGAGTTTAGATTGGGGTTTGGTGCAGCACCCCAAGCGGGGTCTCGTGGGGTTTGGGGCAGCATCCCAAGTGGGGTCAAGGGGCAAAAGCCCCTGTGGGGTTCGGGGCAACACCCCGAGCAGGGTCGAGGGGTGGCAGGCCCCGCGGGGTTTGGGGCAGCACCCCAAGCGGGGTCAATCGGCGGTAGCCCCTGTGGGGTTTGAGGCAATGCCTTGAGTAGGGTCAAGAGGTAGCAGCCCCCGTGGGGTTTGGAGCAACTCCCCAAGTGGTGTAAAGGGGCAGCAGCCCCTGTAGGGTTCGGGGCAACGCCCCTCGTAGGGTCGAGGGGCGGCAGCCCTCGAGGGGTCGAGAGGCAGCACTCTGCGCCTTTTTAAAAAAGACAAGAAGTTTTTAATGTAAAAAATTAATGAGGTTTTATCTCTTTTTAAAATGATTAGGAAACAATAATTTTTACTTGTACGGTCTCCCAAATTTGCTTTTCTTTTCAAAACTCGGTTGGTCAAAACAAAAGCAAATCTCTCAAAAGGTAGATGAGTTTTATGTAGTATACGCAGCATTTTAGATAACCCTACCACAGAAACACACATTGAACCAAGCGAAACATAGACGAAATAGGGGAGATTCTTTCTCGCACGCACAGAGGGATTTCTTGCTCGTGCACACAAGGAAACCATAGCGCATGCAAAACACGTTGTACACAGCACGATAGGGGCGACATCACATTCAAAAGAGGGACTTTTGGCTTGCGTGCATACTAGGACCACATCATGTGAAAAACAAAGCTTGAACAGAATGACAAAGGCAATCACACTCAGGGCTTCGACATCACAGAAAGCAAATTCTTTTACTGTGTAAATCGAAAGCGTTTGACAAGGTGCATTTCATCTTTCTCTCGCTCTCTCTCTCTCTCTCTCTCTCTCTCTCTCTCTCTCTCTCTCCATCTATATCAGTTTTTGTCTTTATGTTTTGCTCTCCAAGAAACCAAAATGGTTCTCTTTCTCTATGTGCTGCCTTCTGACAGACACATATACATGGATGTTTTGCACACACACACACAACCCACACATAAACATGATGAAAACTTCTTTTCTTCACACTGTTCACCTTCCTTGCTCCCATAAAGACCCACATACACACCAAATCACACATATTTACATAGATACACTATCTCTCTCGCACTTACATATACACAAAATCCAAATCACTAATTCTTGCTCTATTTATCCTACTTTTGTAGGTGCATCCATCGGTAATAAATATTTATGTAGTGTATGCATGTTGTGAACATGACTAGTAGTGTGTTCACTTTGCCTATGTATGTAGGTCCATATGTTTATGTATATGTGTGGTAGAAATGTATACTATCTCATGGTGAGATACATACAGAACATACAAATACATATGCTTGTACATGACATAGTATGGATACATGACATATATACATATACATAAAAAACAAGATTGTACATAAGCATGTAATTTCAGTAGTTGACTTACTTGTGTCTTCCAGTGAAGTTTCTTTCTTTGGTATTTTTCTACTTTCTGTCCAACACCTCCGTAAATGTGATTCCTTGTTTAATTTCTCAACAAAGTTAATGTAGCTTACTAAGGTTTCTAATGAAGATGATAGTTGAAACTAGGAGAGGCTCATAGATAATACATGAAGTGACAAATTTACCTACTATTGGGATGAAATAAGATAGGTTCTTAGTATAAAGAAGGTTATAGATTGAGGTTGGACAAGTGGTGGACCTTTCTCTAATGCTATAGCATCTCCCTCAAGTAGAAAATTTTGAATTGAAGCGAGAAATTTTTAATTTAAGCGATAAAATTTGAATTTTGAATCCAAGCGGGAAACTTTTAATTTAGGTCGTACAAGTGGTGGATCTAGAAACGAAGCAAGTCATGTTGCTAGCTATAATAGCTGATGATAGGTTGTACATGTGGTGGACCTTGCATCAATTCTCCATGCTTGGCTTAGACTATGGTCCTTGTGGATCTCTATGTGGTGGACCTTGCATCAATTCCCCATCCCTAGCTTAGATTGTAGACCTTGTGGTTTTCTATACTTTAATGAATCTTAGATTGGACAAGTGGTGGACCTTGTGGCTATCTGTGTGTCAATAATAGATTTTAGCTTGGAGAAGTTTCAGAGATTGTCACTCTTTTTTCTTCAATGATAGAGTTTGGCTTCAATGATAGACCTTGCATCATTTCAGCTTAGACTAAGGATCTTGTGGCTCTGTATTGTTCAAATGATCTTAGCTTGAACAAGTGGTGGACCTTGTGGCTCTCTATGCTTTGATGGGACTTAGATTAAATAACCGGTGAACCATTGCATTTTTTTCCATGCCTAACTTACTGTGGACCTTGCATCTCTCTATTCTTGACTGGACCTTAGCTTGGATAAGTCATAGACCTTGTCACTTTTTATGCTTTAATGGGACTTTTCTTAGACAAGTGGTGGAACCTTGCATCCATTCTTCATGCCTAAATTAGATTGTGGACCTTCTGGCTCTCTATGCTTCAATGGATTTTAGCTTAGACAAGTGGTTGACCTTCTGGCTCTCTATTCTACAATAGAGTGGGTCTCTATGCTAGAATAGATATTAGCTTAAACAAGTGGTGAACCTTATGAATCTCTATGCTTCAATAGAGCTTATGCTTGGATAAATGGTGGACCTTGCATCAGTTCTCCATGCATATATTAAATTATGGATCTTATAAGTATTTATGATACAATGGAGATTAGGTTGGACAAGTGGTGGACCTTGTGGCTCTCTATGCTTGGATATAGCTTAAGCTTGAACAAGTGATGGACGTTCCATCATTTCTCCATGCTTAGCTTAAATTGTGGACCTTTTGTCACTCAATGCTTCAATAGAGATTATCTTGAATAGGTGCTGGGCATTATGGCTCTCTATTCTTCAATGAAGTGACGCTCAATGCTTCAATGGAGCTTAGCTTGAAGTAGTGATGGACCTTGCATCAATTTTTGATATATACCTTAGATTGTGGACATCAGGCTCTGTGTGCTTTGGTTGGACCTTGTGGCTCTATATGATGTAATGAAGTTTAGCTTGGACAAGTGGTGGACCTTGTGGATCTCTATCCTTCAATAGAGCTTAGGGTTGGACAAGTGGTGGACCTTGTGGATCTCTATGCTTCAATAGAGCTTATGTTTGGACGAGTGGTGGACTTTGCATCAATTCTCTATGCATAGCTTACATTGTGGACCTTGTAACTCTCTATGCTACAATGGAGATTTGGGTGGGATAAGTGGTGAATCTTGTGGCTCTTTATGCTTGAATAAAGTTTAAGATTGAACACATGGTGGACCTTGCATCATTTCTCCTTGCTTAGCTTAAAGTAGACCTTATGGCCCTCTATGCTTCAATGGAGATTTATCTTGAACAAGTGGTGGTCATTATGGCTCCCTATTCTTCAATGGAGTGGTTATCTATGCTTCAATGGAGCTTAGCTTGCAGAAGTGGTGGACCTTGCATCAATTTTCCGTGCATAGCTTAGGTTGTGGATCTTCTAGCTGAACTAAGCTTAGCTTGGACGATTGGTGGACCTTGCATCAGTTCTCCATGCATAGATTAGATTATGGACCTTGTAGGTATTTATGCTACAATGGAGATTAGGTTGGAAAAGTGGTGGACCTTGTGGCTCTCTATGCTTGCATGAAGCTTAAGATTGAAGATGTTCAATCATTTCTCCATGCTTACCTTAAATTGTGGACCTTGTGTCCCTCTATGCTTCAATGGATATTATCTTGAACAAGTGGTGGATATTTTGGCTAGGTATTCTTCAATGGAGTGGCTCTCAATGCTTCAATGGAGCTTAGCTTGGAGAAGTGGTGGACCTTGCATCAATTTCCATGCACAACTTATATTGTGAACATTATGGTGCTATATGCTTTGATGAAGCTTATCTTGGACAAGTGGTGTACTTTTACATCAATTTCCCATGGGTAGCTTAGATTGTGGACCTTGTGGCTCTCTTTGCTTTGATGAAACTTAGCTTTGACATGTAGTGAACCTTGTGGTTTTGTATGCCTCAATGGAACTTATCTTGGATAGGTGGTGGACCTTATATTAATTTTACATATGCAACTTAGAATATGGACCTTGCATCTCTCTATGCTACGATGGAAATTAGGTTGGACAAGTGGTGGACCTTGTGGCTCTATACATTTGACTGAAGCTTAAGATTGAACAAGTGGTGGACCCTTCATCATTTCTCCATGCCGAGTTTACAATGTGGTTCTCTATGCTTCAATTGAGTTTAGCTTGGACAAATGGTCGACCTTCTAGCTCTCTATTCTTCAAAATTGGCATACCATACAAGTAAAAATTCTTGTGTCCTAATTCTGAGACTGTTTGGAGTGTTGTTTTAAGTGCAGTTCACCAAAATTTCTCTAACTTTTGATACACAACTAAAGCCAGGATAAAATCTTGTGAGCATTTTTTAAGGTTTTGGGCAGCGCCCCAAGCAGGGGTCAAGGGGCGGTAGTGATTTTCAACATGATTGCTTTGATTTTTGGACCGAGGTCAATACTTTCAAGTGGTGGATCTTTGGATGCACCCACCTTCAAGAATTGGCTACATACTTTTTTTTAAATGAGGTAGTGGATCTAAGAGACACCAACAACTAGATCCACAATTCAAGCCTTTGTTATAATGGCCAAGTGGTGGATCTTTGATGCACCTACTTCCCAATTCTTAGTCTAAATGGCCAAGTGGTGGATCTAGGATCTACTCATCCCACAAACATTGTATAAAATTACAAGTGTTATGATGGCCAAGTATTGAATGCACCTAACTTTAAGACATGGTTAGAATGGCCAAGTGGTGGATCTAGGAGACACCAACAATTAGATCCACAATTCAAGCTTTTGTTTTAATGGCCAACTGGTGGATCTTTGATGCACCTACTTTCCAATTCTTAGTCTAAATGGTAAAGTGGTGGATCTAGGATCTACTCATCCCACAAACATTGTGTAAAATTATAAGTGTTATGATGGCCAAGTGGTGGATCTAGGATCTACTCATCCCACAAACATTGTGTAAAATTATAAGTGTTATGATGGCCAAGTGTTGAATGCACCTAACTTTAAGGCATGGTTAGAATGGCGAAGTGGTGGATCTAGGAGACACCAGCAATTGGATCCACATTTTAAGCCTTCATTATAATGGTCAAGTGGCGGATCTTTGATGCACCTACTTCCCAATTCTTAGTCTAAATGGCCAAGTGTGGATCTAGGATCTACTCATCCCACGAACAATGTGTAAAATTACAAGTGTTATGATGGCCAGTGTTGAATACACCCAACTTTAAGACATGGTTAGAATGGCCAAGTGGTGGATCCAAGAGACACCAATAATTGGATTCACAATTCAAGCCTTCGTTATAATGGCCAAGTGGTAGATCTTTGATGCACCTACTTCCCAATTCTTCGTGTAAATGGCCAAGTGATGGATCTAGGATCTACTCATCCCACAAACATTGTGTAAAATTACAAGTGTTATGATGGCCAAGTGTTGAATGCACCTAACTTTAAGACATGGTTAGAATGGCCAAGTGGTGGATCTAGGAGACACCAACAGTTGGATCCACAAATCAAGCCTTTGTTACAATGGCTAAGTGGTGGATCTTTGATGCACCTACTTCCCAATTCTTAGTTTAAATGGCCAAGTGGTTGATCTAAGATCTACTCATCCCACAAACATTGTGTAAAATTATAAGTGTTATGATGGCCAAGTGTTGAATGCACCTAACTTTGAGGCATGGTTAGAATGGCCAAGTGGTGGATCTAGGAGACACTGGCAATTGGATCCATATTTCAAGCCTTCGTTATAATGGCCAAGTGGTGGATCTTTGATGCACCTATTCCCAATCCTTAGTCTAAATGGCTAAGTGGTGGATCTAGGATCTACTCATCCCACGAACAATGTGTAAAATTACAAGTGTTATGATGGCCAAGTGTTGAATGCACCTAACTTTAAGACATGGTTAGAATGGCCAAGTGGTGGATGTATGAGACACCAACAATTGGATCCACATTTCAAGCCTTCGTTATAACGGCCAAGTGGTGGATCTTTGATGCACCTACTTCCCATTGTTCTTAGTCTGAATGGCCAAGTGGTGGATCTAGGATCTAATCATCTCACAAACATTGTGTAAAATTACAAGTGTTGTTGAATGCACCTAACTTTAAGACATGGTTAGAATGGCCAAGTGGTGGATCTAGGAGACACCAACAATTCACATATTGACCTTGAAATAATAGAGATAGCTTGAATAGGTGGTCCACCTTCACACCACCTTGGGCTAAAACCTCCATAACACAATGGACAGTAGGTTGGACAGTGGTAGCCCTTCCAAGTAATTTATCACTTTACCCTCTTCTCAAAGGCACCAATCTTATAGCTATATGTGGATTGTATCCCCCTTCTATGTATGTTTTATCCCTTCATCTTGTACATCCGCACCTTGCTAAAATTAATATCTTGATGTGCCTTGACCCCACCTTCCTTGTTTGTTATAACCCAAAACTTTAATCATCCTAGAACTTACCTTGAAAGTTAATACCATTTTTCTACCTTGTACATTCCCCGGTCTTTGCCTCGCCTAGTTGGTGACCTAGAACTAAGTTGAACCTGACCTCATAAAACTCTAATGCCTAAAAAATTAAACCTTGCCCCACTTTGGTTGTTTTAAAACCTTGCATACCTTAACCTATCTTAAAAATACCTCTACCTGCTTTTTATTTGCACCTTATTGGATGCAGTGTTATTATCATAACCAACCTCTATTTACTTAACCATCCACCCGTAGGACACAGTTAACACCCTACTGACACAGACTTGCATCCCACCTTACAATTGTACTAAATTCTAATTTGTAAATCTCCACATACATCCAATGGAGATGCAACCCTTCCAAGTCTACATGCATCAGATGGAGATGCAACCCTTCCAATTTCATTTATCAGTTTAGCCTATGGTAAATTGCACCAATTGTATAGCTTGTCATCGTTCTTTGCCTCACCAAGTTGGTGACCGGTACTAAGATAGCCTTGCCCTCATAAAAACTCTAATCCTGAGAAAAGTTAACCTTCACTCCTAGATTCTTTTAAGCTAAGTGTTTGCCTCTACCAAACTCTTGGCCCAAACCTAAACCTAACCTTCCACCACACTCTGGGCCCAAACCTTAACCTAATCTAGCCATGTACATCGCATTCATTGTTTGCCTCCACCAGACTCTTGGCCCAAACCTAAACCTAACCTTCCACCACACTCTGGGCCCAAACCTTAAACTAAGCTAGCCATGTACATCGCATTCATTGTTGCACAGCTCAAGACTTCAATCTTGTATAACAAAAGAGGGCTTACAACAAAATCTCTTGTGGAAATTTATTGTTTTAACCCTTATCAAGGATGCTACTGCTTCATGAAACCACCTAGCCATTGGTACCACTTTATGCAATCTCTCTAAAGATCACCAGAAGTTAAACACCACTCCCAAGGAAATACAGTGACTTTCAACAAATCCAATCTATTTCTTGGTATACATCCATCACCATTTAAAACTCATAAAGTTGTACACAAGCCCATTTAATGCCCAACTAGAAAAAGCCAATCTTTTTCTTGGTATACACCCATCACCATTTTAAACTCTTGAAGTTGTACACAAGCCCATTAGATGCCCAACAAAGCCAATCTATTTCTTGGTCTACATCCATCACCATTCAAACTCTTGTAAGTTGTACTCAATCCTGAATGCCTAGCTACCCACATTTCCCTCCAAAAGTCTTAGAAGTTTTCCCTCCAAAAGTGCTTATAAAACCAAAAGCCTAAAGAGAGAATTTTTGGTATTCATGGAATGCCCTGATGAGACTCAATAAGTCGAAATGCGTTGACAAATGCCATGTTTTTAGTGAAATTCTCTCTTTACCTTTATCATGTGTATTTTCATATTAACCCTTTTGTATCTTCTCTTGGTGAAGTACTCGCACGCTTGGTTTATAATGATATAAGACACATGGTAGTTACACTCCACTCACACATTGACCTTCAAATAATAGAGATAGCTTCTTTCGATAGAGCTAGCTTGAAACCACCTTGTGCTAAAGCCTCCATGACACTATGGATAGTAGGTTGGACAAGGAGTGGGCCTCTACCTTAAACCGTCCATGGTAGTAAACAAAGTAGCTACACTCCATTCACACATTGACTTTGAAACAATAGAGATAACTTCTTTCAATGGAGCTAGCTTGAACATGTGGTGGACCTTTATAAAATCCTGGGCTAAAACCTCCATAAAACAATGGATAGTAAGGTGGAAGGGTGGTGGACCTTTGCCCCAAACCATCCATGGTAGTAAGAAAAAATATCTACACTCCATTCACACATTGACTTTGAAACAATAAAGATAGCTTTGTTCGATAGATCTAGCCTGGACAGGTGGTGGACCTTCAAACCAACTTAGGCTAAAACCTCTAGAACACAATGGATAGTAGGTTGGAAATATAGTGGACATCTATCCCAAACCATCCATGGTAGTAATCCTAGTAGCTACACTCCATTCGCACATTGACCTTCAAACAATAGAGGTAGGAATTTTCAATAGAGCTAGCTTCGACAGGTGGTGGACCTTCAAACCACCTAGGGCTAAAACCTCCATAACACAATGGATAGTAGGCTGGACAAGTGATGGACCTCTACCCCAAACCATCCATGGTACTAAACATAGTAGCTACACTCCATTCACACTTTGACCTTCAAACAATAGAGATAGGACTATTCAATAGAGCTAGCTTGGACAGGTGATGGACCTTCAAACCACCATGGGCTAAAACCTCCATAACACAATCGTTAGTAAGTTGGACAAGTGGTGGACCTCTACCCCAAACCATCCACGTGATCAGACTAGAGATAGGACTATTCCATAGATCTAGCTTGGATAGGTGGTGGACCTTCCAACAACCTTGGGCTAAAACCTCCATAACACAATAGATAGTAGGTTGGACAAGTGTTGGACCTCTGTGTCAAACCATCCATGGTAGTAAAAAATGTAGCTACACTCCATTTACACATTGACCTTGAAATAATATAGATAGCTTCTTTCAAAGAAGCTATCTTGGACAGGTGGTGGACCTTCAAACAATCTTTGGCTAAAACCTCCATAACACAATGGATAGTAGGTTGGACAAGTGGTGGACCTTTGCCCCAAACCATCCATGGTAGTAAACAAATTATCTACACTCCATTCACACACTAACTTTGAAACACAAGAGATAGCTTTGTTTAATAGATCTAGCTTGGATAGGTGGTGGACCTTCAAACCAACTTAGTCTAAAACCTCCAGAACACAATGGAAGTAGGTTGGACAAGTAATGGACCTCTGTCCCAAACCATCCATGGTAGTAATCCTAGTAGCTACACTCCATTCCCACATTGACCTTCAAACAATAGAGGTAGGAATTTTCAATAGAGCTATCTTGGACAGGTGGTGGGCCTTCAAACCACCTTGGGCTAAAACCTCTATAACACAATGGTTAGTAGGTTGGACAAGTGATCTGAGATGTTTTGGTTAAAGTGTAGCACCGCTTTCTTAACAATGACCTTGAAATAATAGAGATAGATTGAACAGGTGGTCCACCTTCACACCACCTTCGGCTAAAACCTCCATAACACATTGGATAGTAGGTTGGACAAGTGGTGGACCTCTCCCCCTTACTATCCATGGTAATAAACATAGTAGTTACACTCCATTCACACATTGACCTTCAAATAATAGAGCTAGCTTGGAACCACCTTGTGCTAAAGCCTCCACGACACAATGGATAGTAGGTTGGACAAGTGGTGGACCTCTACCCCAAACCATCCATGGTAGTAAAAAAAGTAGCTACACTCCATTCACACATTTACTTTAAAACAATAAAGATAACTTCTTTCAATGGAGCTAGCTTGAACAGGTGGTGGACCTTCAAACAATCCTGGGCTAAAACCTCCATAAGACAATGGATAGTAGGGTGGAAGGGTGGTGGACCTTTGCCCCAAACCATCCATGGTAGTAAAAAAAAGTAGCTACACTCCATTCACACATTGACTTTAAACAATAGAAATAGCTTTGTTCAATAGATCTAGCTTGGATAGGTGGTGGACCCTTAAACCAACCTAGGCTAAAACCTCCAGAACACAATGGATAGTAGGTTGGAAAGATAGTGGACCTCTGTTCCAAACCATCCATGGTAGTAAGCCTAGTAGCGTCATTCCATTCACACATTGACCTTCACACAATAGAGGTAGGAGTTTTCAATAGAGCTAGCTTCGACATGTGGTGGACCTTCAAACCACCTAGGGCTAAAACCTCCACAACACAATGGATAGCAGGCTGGACAAGTGGTGGACCTCTACCCCAAACCTTCCATGGTACTAAACATAGTAGCTACACTCCATTCACACTTTGACCTTCAAACAATAGAGATAGGACTATTCAATAGATCTAGCTTGGACAGGTGATGGACCTTCAAACCACCATGGGCTAAAACCTCCATAACACAATGGTCCTTCAAACCACCATGGCCTAAAATCTCCATAACACAATGGTTAGTAGGTTGGATAAGTGGTGGACCTCTACCCCAAACCATCCACGTGATTAGACTAGAGATAGGACTATTCAATAAAACTAGCTTGGATTAGTGGTGAACCTTCAAACACCCTTAGGCTAAAACCTCCATAACACAATAGATAGTAGGTTGGAAAAGTGGTGGACCTCTGTCCCAAACCATCCATGGTAGTAAAAAAAGTAGCTATACTCCATTCACCCATTGACCTTGAAAAAATATAGATAGCTACTTTCAAAGAAGCTAGCTTGGACATGTGGTGGACCTTCAAACAATCTTGGGCTAAAACCTCCATAACACAATGGATAGTAGGTTGGACAAGTGGTGACCTTTGCCCCAAACCGTCCATGGTATTAAACAAAGTAGCTACACTCCATTCACACACTGACTTTGAAACAAAAGAGATAGCTTTGTTCAATATATCTAGCTTGGATAGGTGGTGGACCTTCAAACCAACCTGGGTTAAAACCTCTACAATACAATGGAAAGTAGTTCGGACAAGTGGTGGACCTCTACCCCAAACCATCCATGGTAGTAAGCCTAGTAGCTACACTCCATTCGCACATTGACCTTCAAACAATAGAGATATGAATTTTCAATAGAGCTAGCTTGGATAGCTAGTGGACCTTCACAATGGATAGTAGGTTGGACAAGAGTTGGATCTCTAGCCGAAACCATCCATGGTATCAAAGTAGAGATAGGACTATTCAATAGAACGAGCTTGGACAGGTTGTGGACCTTCAAACCTCATAGGACTAAAAAGGGCATAACACAATGGCTAGTAGGTTGAAAAAGTGATGGTCCTCTGCCTAAACCATCCATGGTGGTAAACAAGGTAGTTACACTCCATTCACACATTGACCTTCAAACAATAGAGATAGCTTCTTTCAATAGAGCTAGCTTGGACAGGTGGTGGACCTTCAAACCACCTTGGGATAGAACCTCAATAACACAATGGATAGTAGGTTAGACAAGTGTTAGACCTCTACCCAAAACCATCCACGCTATTAGAGTAGAGATAGGACTATTCAATAGAGCTAGCTTGGAAAGGTGGTGGACCTTCAAACCACCTTGGGCTAAAACCTCCATAACACAATGGTTAGTAGGTTGGACAAGTGATGGACCTTTGTCCCAAACCCTTCATGGTAGTAAACATAGTAGCTACACTCCATTCACACTTTAACCTTCAAACAATAGTGATAGATTCTTTCAATAGAGCTAGCTTGAATAGGTGGTGGATCTTCAAACAACCTTGGGCTAAAACCTCCATAACGCAATGGCTAGTAGGTTGGACAAGTGGTGGACCTCTGTCCCAAACCATCAATGGTAATAAACATAGTAGCTCTACTCCATTCACACATTAAAAAAATAGAGATAGCTTCTTTCAATAGATCTAGCTTGGACAGGTGGTGGACCTTCAAACCACCTTGGGCTAAAACCTCAATAACACAATGGATAGTAGGTTGGAAAAGTGCCATACCTCTACCCCAAACTATCCATGTCATAAGACTAGAGATAGGAATATTCAATAGAGCTAGCTTGGACAGGTGATGGACCTTCAAACCACCATGGTCTAAAACCTTCATAACACAATGGTTAGTAGGTTGGACAAGTGGTGGACCTCTACCCCAAACCATCCACGTGATCAGACTAGAGATATGACTATTCAATAGAGATAGCTTGGACAGGTGGTGGACCTTCAAACAATCTTGAGCTAAAACCTCAATAACACAATAGATAGTAGGTTGGACAAGTGGTGGATCTCTATCCAAAACCATCCATGGTAGGAAAAAAAAGTAGCTACACTCCTTTCACACATTGACCTTGAAACAATAGAGATAGCTTCTTTCAATAGATCTAGCTTGGACAGGTGGTGGACCTTCAAACCACCTAGGGCAAAAACCTCCATAACACAATGGATGGTAGGTTGGACAAGCAGTGGACCTCTTCCCCAAACCATCCATACTAATAGACATAGTAGCTACACTCCATTCACACATTGACCATGAAACAACATAGATAGCTTGTTTCAATAGAACTATCTTGGACAAGTGGTGGACCTTCAAACCACCATGGGTTAAAACCTCCATAACACAATGGATAGTAGGTTGGAAAACGGGTGGACCTATTCCCTAAACCATCCATGGTAGTAAACATAGTAGCTACATTTATTCACACGTTGACCTTGAAACAATAGAGATAGCTTGTTTCAATAGAGCTAGCTTGGACAGGTGGTGGACCTTCAAGCCACCTTGGGCTAAAGCTTCCATAACACAATGGATAGTAGGTTGGACAAGTGGTGGACCTTTGCCCCAAACCATTCATGCTAATAGACATAGTAGCTACACTCCATTCACACATTGACCTTGAAACAATAGAGATAGCTTGTTTCAGTAGAGGTAGCTTGGACAAGTGGTGGACCTACAAACCACCTTGGAAGTAGGTTGGACCAGTGGTGGACTATATTATGTAGTAACTGAATTTGTTTTTTTTCCAGGAAGATATGACACCAAAAAGAAATGTTACAAGGGTGGATGTCTTAATTGACTGTACTTGCAATGATCAAAGGAATTGGTATTTGGATATATATGGTGTGGAGGGTGCACAACTTCATAAGGTGCATCTATTTATTGCAAAGAAAGAGAATGATAGTCTATTTGAAGATGTTGGCCAAGTAGTGGAAGCCTCTATCTCTACAGTTGATGGTCATCCACAGGTTGAATGCATTGATATTGTAGTCCTAATGAATCAAGAATTCCAATTATCTCCAGGAGCATATGATTTTCACGCATGTCTCAAAATAAAGATGAGACAATGTTTTCTCGAGGATGGAAGATTGAAGATTCAACTCAAGGTGTCACAGTAGATCAACTTCAAAGCTCCATCATATCCACACTACAGGGAAAGAAGGTGAAAGCTTCATGACCACCTATAAACAAGAAAGTCAAAGTGCAAAAAGTAGCACCTAAGGAGACTAGTTCTATTTTGGATGTTGACAATGCATCTCTAGCATCCTCAACACAAGGTTCAGCATCCAAGAGGAATCATGGATCTAGAAGCTCTAGAGGCAGAGGCCATGAAAGGACAAGAAAAAGATACAGGTGGAATGAATAAGTATATAAGCTATTTCCCTCCCAATATAAGGAGTTTGATATCCCTATTCAAAATTGTTTGCTGGCTCTTGATCACTATAATGTATGTACTATTGATGGAAAACATGTTGAAAGCATGCTATTTGGATTTTCCCAGAGTACAACTAAGCGTGCAGCATTTGCATATTTAATGCATGTTCAAAATGCAAAGGCAAATCAAGGTACACCTTTGGCAGCAGAAGAGGTACAAGAGGGAAAACTACAAGATTATCATTATTGGATTCTTGATGACCAACATTCAATTTATGCTGAAAATTTTTTTCTTCACAATGAATAAAAAACAATGAGATATTTCAAAGATTGATTGACGTGTATAAATTTCAAAAGGCTCGTATTGTTGTAAATGCTCCTCCAATGGTTGCAACTACTATATCTGCCATTGCAAATGATGAGGCTAAAGCAATGTATGTCAAGCAACCTTACAGTCAAATATTGCGGCATTTGTGAAGTCAATGGATCTATTCAGGACGACCATCAAGGGCAGCAACTGGAGTTGCAGGGGGAAATACATCTCGTGTTGGATGGGATGTAAGTGTCTTTCTTCTTCTTTCTTATTGTTTTTAATTGAACACTTGAGTTCAATCTTCTCATTGGTGTTATATTTCTTTCTAGACTTCTCTTCGATTGGCAAGAATGAGTGCATGAGCAAGTTGGATTGCTAAACAGGCATATTCCGATTGAGTTTATAATTATTGGGTAGAAATTATTACAAGCCTTGAGGAGGAGAACAAGAAACCCCCAACAACAGTATTCAAACTTCTTTGCGGTCTTGAGGAAACAGAGGTAAAGATCATTCAAGAAGAAATTAAAGATGAGAAGATTTTATTCCCAAAGAGTGCAAAAGATGGTGATGTAATTGATATGTATGATTGAATCAAGCAACTCAAACAAGACAAACTAATTAAAAACCCACTTCTTGAAGGATTCAATGCTTTGAATGATTCATCACCGTGTAAAGATTGGGAGGAAATAGTCAGCATGTATAAAATCAATGATGCATTTTATAAAACCATTCTAATGCTATGTGAGCAATGGCTCAAAAATAGCTTGAAGCGTGGAACAAAGAAAATGGATTTTTCGAATGAAGCTATAAAATACATGCAATGGGAAATTCACCTTCACAAGGAGAAAATTGAGTCTCTTGATCTTCCATGGTCCATCTATGTGGTGAACCTACAGATGGAAGGAAATCTCTACTTGAAGCGCCACTTCAACAACCAAATTCCTATTGGCTTATGGATTTTAGACTTGACAAAACACTATGGGGACAACTTGCAGTGGAGTGAGGAGATATTTAGCAATGCTTTGGATGGAATGTTGGCTATTTTTGGAGGCTCAATTGACAAAACACTATGGGGACAACTTGCAGTGGAGTGAGGAGATATTTAGCAATGGTTTGGATGGAATGTTGGCTATTTTTGGAGGCTCAATTGATCTTGGATTTGTGTTTCTTGCGTTTATAGATTTCTCTAAACTCACAAAATTGCAATGTGCATTCTAGAGTATGGGAGATAATGTGAGCTACCATTGTTGTGGTGCCTTGCATCACTTTCCATTATCACTTTGCAAAGGAGCAATTTAATTCCTTCTGGTTATTGCCTTCATGGGACAAGGTAATGCATTTGAAGACCTGAGAAGGAGATCAGAACAACATCCCATGCCAATTGATTGTTCTTTGCTTTAAGTAGAAAATGAAGGCATGTCAGATTTGAAATATTTGGAAGCCAAAAAAAAAGTTTTTGTCAAGCACTACATTCATACATACTGTTTTGAAGATCGCAAGCTTGTAGATCTCTTTAGTGATGGCTCTCTGGTTGCACAAGAAGGATTACGACAAAAAAAGGACGGCATCTGCTTAGTTGAGAGCGTGCAAGATCAAGGAACCTTAGCAACCATGCTTCTTGAATTTGCTAAGGCCCATGATGATATAGAAAAGTGGGCTGGCCTTCAAGATCAACAACCTACTTTGCAATTAGCTGATGATGTGTCCATCAGAGAAGAGATTTCTCTGCAAGAAGAAGAAGGAGAAGAAGACCAACCTCCTTTGTCAATGGAGGCCTACTTGGAAATGGAAGGACATATGTTTTGAACTTCTTGTATATGTTAGCATCTATTCTTGTTGATTTGATACTCTTAATGTTAGGTTTTGTTTTAGGTAGTATTTTTTGAGTCCACCTTTTTCATCTTCAAGAATTAAAGGTGTAAATGTAGAGAATAATCTTATAATTTTTGAGTGATGAACCCTTAGATTTTTAAAAAAAAACACTAACCTATACTTAAGAGCTTGAATTGATGAGTTTTAGACCTCGTACTATCCCCTCTATTTTATACTTTCAAGGCTAGCATGGGTAAGTAAACCATACATAGATCCTAATCTCAAGAAGTGTGTTATACCTTCAAACAACCCCATATAGCTTGGACAAGTGGTGGACCTTCCATGGAGGCTAATTCAAACAAGTGTGGTGGTGAACCTTCTGTGGAGTCTAATTGTGGTAGACTTCAAACAATAGCCATTTCCTTGCATTGGCTTGGACAAGTGGTAGACCTTGCTTCTATTAAGGTCTCTATTGAGAGAAGAATTGAATTAAAGAAGAGAGAGATTAACTAGGCATGGATTTGTAAATTTGTAGAAAAGGGAAACGTGTTGGATTACAAAAATACATCTCATTGTACGAGTGTCCAAAATGTAGCTATATATTTCATCCAAAATTAACACCTTTGGATAAAGGCTTATCTTTAGACATTAAATCAAGAGGTTATGGCTATGCATGTGTTGAGACTATTGGTGGACTTGAATGAGGAGACACATAGTTTGTTGACTATGACTTTATTTGATGTTTTCAAGTATTTATATGGATAGATGTCTTAATTACATGTGTTAATATGACTTTTAATGGATCAAATCTCAATCAAGTAAATCATGGTTGTTGTTAACTTTATGTGGCTTTCAGTATTCACTTAAGTACTAATTTTTATTAAAGTGTAGGGTGTACAAGTTTGTCACAAAAGATTGTAGTTTAGACTAGTGTTGCCTTGCAAGGATTATAATATTGATTTTACTTTGAATAAACTCCTAAGTTTGACTTCCACATGTTTACAATTGGTGATTTAAATTCTAGTGATTTTTGAGAAACCAATGTTATTTGTGTTTTTTAGATTCGCAAATTGGGATAGATAAAGCCCCTGTGGTTAAGTCCGCAATTGTTGAACCCTTGATTCTATTATTTCTAACATGTCAAAGGTGGATGATACGTCTATACCAAAGTCTGGTGATGTGCACCTTGAGCAAGCTTGCAGCACTGAGAATAAAGAAATGCCTATTCCAACAATACAACCTACTTCAAAAGAGACTAAAACGTCTGCTCAAGAGCCATTTCCATTTGTTGCTACTTCATCTAGTGCAGATGTTGACAAGTCCATAATCATAATTATTTTGGACTTAAATGGTTTGCTATTGAAACGTTCCCCTCAGTCGTCCGCACACCACCAGTTAGTGCAACTAGATCCAAAAAGATATATTATACTTAGGCCATGTTACATCCAATTCTTGAAGACTATATTACAGAGGTTTAATGTTGCAATTTGGTTGACGGCTACTAGGAACAATGTGCTTCATATTCTTAAAGCACTAGAGAGCTTAGCAAAAGGTACATTGCCTTTCTTTGGAATTTGGAATCAAGAAGGTTGCTACACTTGTCAAAGCAATAAATTATGTAGACCTGACAATCCAACCGTTGAGGCAATGTTCAAGCCCTGGGGTATGAATGTGACCCACAAAGAATAGTGCTTATTGATGACTCTCCTTACAAGGGATGCATTTCCCCTGCAAACAATTGTATTTTTCCATCCCAATTTTATGGTGAAAAACTGGTTGACAATATGCTCTTGGAGGAGTTTCTTCCCAACTTGTTTGAGCTGGATGAGACAAGGGATGTGCATAATTTCATTGCCTCTAATCATTACGGACATCCAGCATTGACAAATGAGAGTGAATATAAAAAAATCAAAGAGAATTGGAAGCAAAAATATGATGCTTGGTCAACCAAGGTGTTCTTTACAAGAAGGATAACTCCTACAAAATATGACAAAGGTGAAGCTATCCTTGAAGGCAAACACAATTGAGCAAGTAACAAAACTGACAACAATGACATTAGACGAGCCCAAATACAAGAGATACTGGAAAAGGAAGGTACAGCTGTTGAAAGCATGAAGGCACCACAATCGATCAATCTAGCTAGGCAATTGGGATGTACGACAAAGGGGCCATTGAAGGCAACCACTGCAAAGGCTTATATGAACAAGGTCAAAGCTGAGAACAATCTTCTAAGGCTAAATAAAACACACCCCTTAGGTACCTTTTATGACTTGAACCTTGTTTCACATACTTGAATATACATGTGCACGGTATCAAATTTTTGTTTTTGTTACTTCTTGTAGATCTCAAAAAAAAAAAATCTAGATATTCCATGGAGGAAGCTTGGACAGGTGGTGGACCTTTTGGTAAAGCCCCTCATGGGAAACATATCACAAGTCCTCCATGGAGTGAGAAGGAAAACATTTAAGAAAGAGCCTAAGAGGTTGGACAGGTGGTGGACCTTGCACCTTTTCTCCCATTCCCAATTGAGTCTAGCTATCCACCACTATATTGCATGAAGTGTAGCTTGGACAAGTGGTAGACCTTGAAACAAGAGACCCCTCATCATCAAGCCTAGTTTTGACCTATGGTAGATCTTACTTTTCTCCCATTTGGAGTGGAGCCTAGCCTAGTCAGGTGGTAGACCTTACTTTTCTCCATGCTTCAAAGAATCATAGCTTAAAGAAATGGTGAAGCTTTGTAAGGTTTTCAATTGGGATTTGTTTATAGCAATGAGTAAGTTGAAAATGGACTTTGGCATCTAATAATACCTTAGTGTAGAAAATGTAGAAACTATTTGTATTCTTTAAAACATAATAAATTTCTTATTTTTCAATTGCAGAGTCATCAGTACAAGAAAGTGGGTCGACTATCTATAGGCATGATTTGAAGGAAGGTTTTGAAGCACCCAACCAACCTCATCCAAGGCCTTGTCGTATATATCAGTCACCTCCTTGTCACCTGCCACTTGTTGTCAAGAATATCAAAAGAGTGCTTGTTTTGGACCTTGAAGGACTGCTTTTGAAGACAGTTGGAACAAAACATGGAGATTCTATGCCATCTTGGGCTCAACACATGTGTCTTGTGGAGGACAAAGATGAAGTTTATCATGCGGTGCACCTAGATGCAGAAATGTTTTTGGATTTCTGTGGTGAATACTATGAGTTGTGGATATGGAGTTGCTATAACGTAACAAGAGTGCAACACATCACACAAAAATGTTTCCCAAAGCATTATAGCAAGTTCAAGATCTTTATGAGTAACAAAAGTGTTGCCAAAATCCAAACATCATGTTGGGATTTAGAAGGGTTTATCATAAAAACTTGAGCGATATTTGGAAGATGTTTGAGGACTTGGATGCAAATTAGAATACCTTGATTTTTTTTTATAGTCCATATAGGATAATGTGGAATATTACAGGAACATATCTTATATTTCCAAATATGTGGAGGCAAACACCTGAGCAGCTTCAAAGATTCTTGAAAGAAATGATTCTTCCATGGCTACTTGGATGGTTGTATGCAAGAGACAAGAGAGATTATACCCGTAACACAATTGTATATCAGTATAGTGATCTTAAGACAAATCATGTTTCGATGAGTGCATCATATTCTGATTGCATGGCAGCCATCCAATTTTCTGAATTCTATGCTTCATCAAAAGACAGAGGCTCTTCAACATCATGTAAGCTAGACGCAGCCAAAGCATAACAATTTGATGCACAAGATGCATGGCGAGAGCCTGAACGAGTACGACTAGACAAAGGTGCATCCAATTTACTGTCACGCAAAGTGTGCACCAGCCATTTTGGCATACCTCTAGCCTCCTCATTGTCAGCCCTTTCCTCATCAAGTACATCTGCATCAGTAATAGGCTGATCTATAACATTTTCAGAAACCCCCATAGGCTGTACATTTGCCTCATTGGAGATTACATTTGTATTTCCACCACTGAAAAGAGACAACAGTGTCATAAATGTCCTATGAGCTTACATTACTGTCTCTAGTACATGACAGCAAGGGCCGAACAGAATCTTCCACAAACACTACATCCCGAGAAACCAGAATACATTTTGTTTGCGGATGATACAACCTGTAACCTTTCCTTTCAGCACTATAACCAACAAAAATACATTTGACAGCCTAATCATCCAATTTTCTGCGCTGCACTTGTGCCACCAAAGCATATTCCAAACAGCCAAAAACACGCATGTGCTCAATAGAAGGCTTTCTATCATGCCATGCTTCATATGGAGTAATAGACTACAAAGCTTTCGTAGGACACCTGTTAAGTACAGAAGTAGCACACATGATGGCCTCAAGCCAAAAAGAATGCGGCAAAGCTTGACTTTTGATCATACATCGTGCCATTTCCGTCAGTGACCTGTTTTCCCCGAAGTATTTGTCGACCTACGAATGCTCGTCAAAGCTCACTGAAATCGGAGAAAGTGAGCAGGCGTGTACTGGAGCTGCTAGCAACTAAGCCCGGGAGGACGCAACCTGCTCTGATACCAATTGTTGGAATTAGGGAAACACACACAGCTTGGAGAAGATGAAGGAAGCTCAAGGCACACAATAGAGAGTGTATTACTTAGTGTACAATGGAAAGATAGATAGCCCTAGAGTGATGGGCGTATATACAATGCACGGGGAAAAAAACCTCCTAAAGAGGGAAAAAATGTCCCGGCGGTCCTAGTGTGCTCACACACATCACTACCTCATGTTGTGTGAATTTTCAAAATTCCCTACATGAGCTTCAAGTTAAGAACCCATTCCAATTTTGAAAAATAAGTTGTTGACCCACAGGTCAATAGCAAGACATGACTCAATTTTTGTACCAAAGTCTTATTTCTTGAGAGTTATGAAATGATGCGGATTATGGTGAAAAACATAACTTGTAATGAGTAGCTATTCTAGCTGCAGAAGTCGGGGTACAATGGCACTTCCAGATTGTAACTACAAAGCCATTTGACCCTTGAACTCTATTTTTGGTTTAACTTATGGTAGCCTTAGTATATAAGGTACCTAGGTCATTTTGTAAGGAGAACTTTATCATAATCAAAGTTTTGAGCTGTCATTGACTATGTGAGAGAGAGGAAGAGAGAGAGCGTGAGCTTCGTCCTGACTCTACTCGTTGCTCGCTCATTGCATTGGAGATTCGACTGTACCATTGCGCTAGGCTCGGCGAGAGCTACGCAACAACGCCAAGCATTCCTCACAAAACGGAGCACACATGCTAATGCGTCTACGAGCTATTTGCGGCCGTAAGTATATCAAATGATGTCTCTTTTGTGCGTGCAAGTAGTCGTTAATATCGTGACGGCATAAGCTACACGTAGGTACTCATATATTTTAGTTTCATGCAATTTCAAAATTTTGCTCTTTCTTCATAAAACATGCTTTTCACAAATAGGTCTAGAGTGAGGGTTTTGATTGTAGAGGCTTTGGGACAAGTGTATCCTAGTGAGGGAATGGTGTTCCTTAAGTTTCGTACGATTCTGATATGATTTCGTGAGTTTTCTTTTGTTTGTGTGTATGTGGGTTGGATGGTGTAGTTGAGAGCAGTGAGATTCCTGATTGTGGTTTAGTTGGCCTTCCAGAGTGTTGTATGTGTGGATGGTCTCAGCTTGACAAGCTAAAGAGATTGCCTTCGTGCACTTATCGTGTCATTTGTGTCCTCAATTGACATTATGTTGATCAAGGTGGTGTTGCATGCACTTTATAGGTGGTGTGATTCGCTTCTGCAACAGTAGCATGCCTATCTCTTGATTTCTTGATCATGACAAGCTTCCAAAGCCAAGGTAATGCTGCATTTTACCAAAAACGGCATACTTTCATGGTTGCCTGCATGGTACACCATATATAAAATCGTTCATGCTACAAATTTATTTTTCCATGAACTTAATGGATTCCTAGTCTTAGTATACGGCTCCTATAGCCACAAAAATTCTTAAACTATGTGTAGAATTAGATTTTAAAAAGTGGCATTTTTTGCATTCTGGTGACCTATCCTCCGTGTTTGCCTGCCCATACCCATATTTTGCACTATATAATGTGTCTATTGATATAGCTTGGTACTTCACCCTCTTATTTATGCCTAAAAACTATCAAAGACATGCAAACATGTCTTGTTATGATCATTCCAGACACAACCACAAGACACAAACTGCAAGAATAAAAAAATTTTGTTCCACATTGTGGCCATCCTAGCCTCCTTGAAAAATAGCCTACTTCAAAATGAGTGCGATTTTGGTAAAGTGAGATTTTCTTTCGGACTTTGTATTTCTAGCTCATTGGGGTATTAGGTTCCCCAAAACTCATGAGAGAAGCCTTAAATAGTTATGAGACTATATGCACAATCAAAACTACCTTTGTATAGCATAAACATATCGAAGAAATTCATGAAAGAGTAAAATTTCTCCCTAAATCTGCATGGAAATGTTTTGATAATTAGGTAATAACTTTGAATATATACATTTTACATGCCTCATTAGAAAACCTTTAGAATGGAAAACACTAATTATGCAGCACCCTAAAAGCCACTTAGAGGCGTTCTAGGGTGGTCTATAACCAATTGTATGGCAAATGGTAAAAAAACAACACATGTTTTTTGGGATAGTTTAGGTTGGAAAATCCTTGTTAAACACAATGTTAGAACCAAAATCAATAGCCCAAAAAACTCCAAGTTTTTTTTAGCTCATAAGCTATCTTTGTGAATATCAAATATTCAAAAATCAAATTAGTATCTCCTATAATAATTCTAAGAAATTGCTTGGTTAACAGGACATAAAAGTGTCATGTTACCAATCTAGAGATAACGTTGCAATGTTTTTTTGCATGCATAAAAATCATGATGAGGAATGTAGCCACCGACTACCAAAAAGGTGCTCTTTGTGATGTCATAATTTTCACCCATACATATTGTTTGTGCTTGTCATCTTTTATAATTGATATAAGATCTTTTAAACTTTTCTTATCTTACATGCTATCCTTCCTTGTCCTCTTCATTGCTTAGGTTGCTTGATCACATTAATGAATATACATTGTATTTCCATAGCCCATTAATACTTTGTATATTATGCTCCCAAGTTTCAACAAAAAGGAGAACATTGGTTTTGCTAGTTAGTTCATCTATGCCACTCCCTGCATTCCATGGATATCCATTTCAATTCCAAAAGCATACTTTCAATTGTAACTTGGCTTTATAGGTCACATGTTCCTATTTTCTAGATGGCTTCTTCTGAGCATGTTTTCTTCATGAGACATGTCTTTGTTTTCCTTATTCCTATCCTCATATGCCTTGCGATGTGCATTTTGTTGCATACCAATGTGAAGTTACCAATGTGAACTTCACATACAAGACATTTTTTACCTCTCAAATATATCCAACTATTATTAAGGAGAATCTTTCACTTAGCTTCATTCAACACAATACACACGGTTGGTTTTTCTCCCAAGCAAGAAGCTCTTTGCTTACCGACACTATACGCCCCACAATCCATAGCTCTTGACATGTCAAAATGATTTTTGAAGAAACTTTCAAAGGCATGTCCGACTTCTCTTTGAGAATTCACGAGTGAAAATATTCTTGGAATATCGCTCATGTTTCCTCGAGTCCTCTAAATCCACATTCTCAACATTCATTCTTTGGTCCATAACGTGCACTAGAGAGGAATCAAAAATCACATCAGCTCAAGATTTGCTTATGCATACATTTTTTATCTCATATCATGACTCGTAGTGTCAAACTTCTCCTCTTCCAATACATGATCATGCTCCACTTTGCTCATAAGCTCCTTCAAAGCACATTTACATTCTTTGACTTTTTCTTCAAGTTACATCAAACATGGTGTCGTTTGCATCTCAAATGACCTCTTTCTTGAACTGCTCATTCTGAACCCTTATCGTGTCATTCTTCATTGCAAGTTCTCCACTCGTTGTTCCCTTGCTTATGTACGATCTCTTGCAATAATACCAAGTATGCCATCATCATGGTTTCCCATGTCATTGATAGAGTAGTCGTGTTGCTATCCCCATCCTTGGGAGATTTAAAATCATCTTTACCAATGGTTGCGGATTTTGTTGCAAAAAAGACCCTTGCAAGTGTCAAAAGACATTGTGTGCAAAAAAAAAGATGAGTCAATTTTCTCAAACTTATTCACTTCAAAATTGAGAGGGAGAGGGAGCTAGAGAGAGATAGGTAGATTCTATTATTGTCCTTGGAGATCAAAAATGACATATGGGGTCCCCAAAGAGTTGGTCTAACGGAAAGGCTTTGGCCTCTCAACCTATGGGTTGTGGGTTCAAATCCCCTGTTGGGTCACACTCTAGAGGGACATTGTGCTCACCTGGTGTTCACGTTGCTAGGGCTCTTGCCCTTGGACACTCGAGTGCATCCTCCTCCTGGGGTGGGTCACCCGAGGAGGAGGTTCCTAGCTAGTTGGTACAAGTTCTCTCCGCCGTTCCCAGCATGTGGTGCATCACTTAGGTGGCCATGGTGATGCCTACGCGTGGCTCTTGCCCGATGGTACGCGGCCCTTGCCCGACCATGTAACATGGCTAATATTTGGAAGGGATAAGCACCTCCCCCTGTGGGCCCTATGGTGTGTCGAAAAAAAAAATGACATATGGGACCAAAACAAACATATCATGTGGTGTATGCTTTTTGAGATCTTTGATCTTGATCAAATAACCTAGGATTTTTTGCTCGACAATAGGCTTCTCATTTACAATTTGTAACAATAATAAGATTGCTTTGGTTTTTGAAACCTCCAAGAAAACATTGCATCGAGTTTCAGCATTTGCATTGTGCAGAAAAAAGACATTTAGCACTAATACTTGCTTCAATTTCATTGGGCAATGTAATCTCCTTTTTTTTTGTCTAAGAATTCAAAATTGCTCACTCCGATGAGTTTTGCTACGTACATGACGGTAAAAATGCCATCAGGCACCACCTTTTTGTCCAACAGTCCAAATTTTTTTTGGTTTTTGAGCGATATAAGGTGGCATTGGATTAAATTTGTCTTGTATACATGTACAGCAAAATCAAAGCACGATAGATGGTCAAAAACTACAAGAAAATTATGTTTCCTGATATTTGTTTGTGATCTTTGTAGGAGCTACTCTAGCAAGAGAGGAAATGGGTGGATATGGTTCTGGAACGCATTTACATAAAGGGAGACTAGGATTAGAGAGTTTTCATTCAAATTGGAATAGCTGAAAAAAAAGTAGCAAGAGCTATACGAGAACATAGGAGATAACAACAGGTTTTATGTACAAGTAACCAAAAAAGTCTTATTTATAATAAATGCCACAACTAACGAAGGAAAAGGGTCTACAAAAAAAGGACCCATATAACAAGAAACATCATAGAATCCAAATCATATTATTGACTCACAAAGGATAATACAAAAAAAAGGGAAGACTCACAAACAAGTTCTGTATGGGCTGCTAGGATGAAAACCTTTGCTGTACATAAAACCATGAAGAAAGTATATGTATGCCACAACAATGTAATGTATATGACATAAAACCTTTGCTAATAATAGGGGTGATTCACAAATGAAAACAAGCGCACAAAATAAGAAAATAGAAGCACACCATGTATACAGAGGAAAGACATAAAAGAGCAGCCTAGCATATATGCAGAATCGGTCCGGAAGTCAGCAATAGAACATCTCTCGTTTCACATTATCCTTTGGTACGGCCATAGACCCACCTTCTGATTCAGGTTTCATATAGAAACGGGCGCGAAATGCCGCTAAATGTGCATAATATGCAGGAGGAACTGCAGAAAGAGGCTAACCTTAAGCATAACAGGAAATTAAAACCTCAGAGATAAGTAGTTGGCTGCAACTCACCAATAGAAACGGATCGTGTGCAGCGAGCATACCTGCAAAATCAGTCACCAAACAAACAAACAGGAAATTCTCAACTCAAAGATATCTTTGATCAAAACAAAGATGCCAATTTGAATTTGATGGTATTACGTGTAGCATAAGTTGTTTGTTAAGGTCTGTAAATTATCTGCAGTGAAGTTGTTCTCATCCCATAGCACATGATAATGAGCTGGACGACTTGTCCCCTAGAGGCAAATGGTTAAGGGAAGTATTAGAATACTTAAAACAGTAAACATCAGCAAGTACAACGGAAATACCACAGATAAAAAATTGAAAATTTTAACACTTGCATTGGCAGGGGAGAAGGGGAATAGAAAAGAAAAATTCCAGAAGGCCAAGCTTTCAATAAAACAACATGAACTTCAACAAATCCGAGGCCACAACATACCTGTATTCCTGCATGGCTACATAAATAGAAATCAAACTCTGTTGGATGACATATTTTGCGGTCCACGACTGTGCCTGCAAAACGATTTTGATTACGGCCATCCTGTTGAATCATGAATGCAACCCACACAAGAACCTAGATACATACATGACAAATAAGCTGACATACTTTGCTATGGGTGAAGTGTATTTGGTACGAAAAAGCAACACTGCCAACAGATGATTGATTGCCCATAAGAGGAAAAGAGGCTACCTGGATAAATGTTTCCACTTTCATCTACAGTTCTCCCTTCTTTGTCCCTGTGATTATGCGGAAAAAGTCGGGTATGGTGACGTTTCTGAACCACTACAAAGGTAACTCTCGGTTGATAGTTTGTGTCCAAAGATGCACAAGCCTTCACAAAGATATGGATTAGCCAAAATCCAAGACACTTACGCTTGGAAAATGTTACAATTGTGTGTACCAATGGATGCTAACCTTTCTGATAGCATCCAGTTCATGCAACAATACTTGATGAAATTGTCCTTCACTTACGCCATCTCTGAAATCAATGTGAAAACATCAGCAATACAAGCATCTAACCTAAATTCAGTATGTCCACACGTAGATATGCAGATCAAACCTGTAAAAAATTATTCGAGCTGGCTTTTCCCGTGTGTTGCGATAGAAGGACAACATAAGGTCCCTGATGCATGAGATACATTAGTACTTTAATTAAAAACTAGATGATCATCTAGTTAACAATGGGCCATTGCTAGAGAACAAAACGCGTGCCTGATCATTCCTCCAACCTGTTGACCCTTAACAGGATCATTCCAGCTCTTGAACAAGCCTTGAATCAGCTCCTCACGGTGTTCTTGTGCACAAACCAAACCTGCATACCTAGTCACCTCTGGCCAGTCTTGTGATGCTACAACCTGAAAGCCGTCTTGGAAAAAAACAGATTTCTACACAGCCAACACAAGCCAGAAAAAAAAGCAAGAAATTAGAAAAGAATTGGAAAGACCTACAGCTGCAATGGAGGGACTAGAGTCCTCTCCAGGGTGTGGATGTGTCACGTCTGCTCCAAAGATAATGGTTGGCTCATCAGTAACAGAAGGTAGGCACCCGTTGAGTGCATCAGCCAACACAGTGTTTCTTCCTCCAGCCTGAAATGGTATGAGCTTTTCAGAATTTGCATGTAATGCATCCCTAACACTCGTGAAAGCACTACTAACAAATGCTTAGCTCTAGCACGGGGTATGAGCTTACGTCCAAAATAAAATGATCATAAAAGGTGAGGTGGAAAACAATGAAGGCAAGTTTACCTTTACATTAATCTTTAGTGCAAGATTTGCTAGATATTGCTGTTTTCTTGCTTTCAAGACGTGCTTCGTCAAGCAGCATTGAGAAAGTAAACCCAGATCTGTTTCACAAATTCGCTTCAACTCCCCTGATATGAAGCCATGCAAAGCACGATAATTAAGGTGATTATCAACACAAGCATGGGGAACAACTTTTCATTGTTAGCAGCCATACCATACAGGGTACCATTGTTGTCTGGCAGAATTGCAACAAGAAGATCAAGCTGTTCTTTTGGGTGGCTTTCTGAAAACTCTTGAAAGACCCATCTCAGCACACCCTCAACCTCATCAGGGGGCGCCGTCTGAATGTTTACTGCTGGTTGCAAATTAAATTTCTGCAAAATAATGTACCCAAAGCTTCTCAATCAAAGGTCTGTTCTTCTCCAGTCATTGTCTTCCATGCCGATTGAAACAGACGTGATCAGAGCCATGTGTAACGAAAAGCTTGAAGTTAAAAAACCATTCACACTTTACCATGCCGGACACTCGGCACATATTCGCCAGATCACGACAAAACTCTTGAGCAACATCTTCTGAGACATATTCAGACAAGTTTATGCAGCTCCAATTCTTAACCTGTCCACCATTGACCATTTTCTGGGAAAAAATATTTAACAAAACACAAGTATATGCTCTTCTCAGTCTTCAAACAAGCTCACATGTAACCAAAGTAAAGAAGAGTCTTAATTAATCACCTTGTCCTTCATATTCCAGTAGCCCTTTTCAGGTTGAAAGTATTTTAACTTGCCCGTATCATTATACTTAAGCTGAAAAGCCACAAAGGCCTTAAAACTAGAATGAGAAGAAAGTATGTCTGTGCAATATCATTTCTCTTTTTTTTTTTCTTTTGAGAAAAGGTGCACGCAAGTGCATGTGCATGTGCCTGTCTGTATGCGTGTTTTCTTTTGCGAGGGTGGGTTGGTTGGGGGCGGGGGAAGGTGGAACCTGAGGTGCCGGTAAAATTCGCGCTTCTACTTCTGAGAGGGTCTGGCTGATCTTCATGCCAAATTCTTTAGCATAATCATCGTTTGCATAATCGTTGTCATCAACAGTCTACATGAATTTCCTCTCTCTCTCTCTCTCTCTCTCTCTCTCTCCCCTGCCCCTGCCCCCCCGCGCCTGCTCGCGCGCTGCACCCCCACGCCTGCTCGCTGCCCTGCCGCCCCCCCTCGCGCTGCCTCTGCAACCCCCCCCCCCCCCCCCCCCCCCCCCCCCCCCCCCCCCCCGCGCTCCGCCTGCAGCCCCGCCCCTGCTCACGCGCCGCTCCCCGACGCGCTGCCCTCTGCTCTTCTACGCGTAGGATGTCCAGCAGCGTAGGATGTCCCCCCTCCTTCTACGCGTAGGAAGTCTAATTTTTTTTATTTATTTTTTTTCAATCCTCCCCCCCCCCCCCCCGCCCCCCCCGCATGCGCGTGGACCATTCTCTCTCTCTCTCTCTCTCTCTCTCTCTCTCTCTCTCTCTCTCTCTCTCTCTCTCTCTCTCTCTCTATCGCTGCCCCTCCCTTGCCATACCGCCTCACGCTCCCCCACTCGCCTAGCTACCGCGCCCGCTGCTAGTGTGGGTGCACACGTACGTTTAGTGACTCCTTTGCGGACGGCGATCAAGCATGAGGAAGCTGAACGATAAAGCCGACCCCCTAGAGGATGCCATTCAAAAGTGCAAAGAGGAAATGACGGAGATCATTACCAAGATGAACCGCAATCTCTTGGGCACAATAAACATGCTCGAAGGACGCGTGCTGATCCAAGAGAGCAAGATAAGTACGCTGAAAGACCGAGTCACGACTCAAGAGGAAGAGATTGCGTCACTCAAGAAAGATCTTGTCGAAGCACGATCAAGAAACACACTGGAAGAGCGCGAACTGCAACCCTCAGTAATCAAAGAAATCAACACGATCAAGAAGCAAGTATGGGCCATCAAAGAGGGAGAAGAGCAACACAAAGAAATGACGACTTCTTGGGTGGATGTTCTTACCAAAACTCAACAGAAGGCGGATGAAGCCGAGAAATGGATCAAGGTGGCCAAGAAAGGAAAAGGCAAGGAGATAACGCCCACGTCCACACCCACTATCATCAATCAGACACTAGAGGAGGAGCAAAGAAGACGGGTACGCGCTTCACATGTGAGAATTTGTGGTCTTAAAGACAAAGGCAATGTGGACGAAGAAGTAAAAGAACTCACAGCCTTGATGGGAGCCGACGCACAAGGGCATGGAGAGTGGGCAACATAAAGAAAAATGGAAGCAGTGGAGAAACCTCAAAAGAAAGAGCACTCATCCTCCGTTTTCCCTCCATGGAAGCGAAGAAGTCCTTGAAGAAAAGACCAACTCTTAAAGAGACTGGCATCTTTCTCGGGGATGATCTCACCCTCTCGCAGATCGCTCATATGCAAGAAGTAATGCCGGAGATTAGAGAGGCAAGGAGAAAAGGCAAGATTGCCTTTTACCGGGATGGAAAAGTGGTAATACTAGAGCGACGCTCCACATGAAGGTGCGAGACTTATGGGACCACACTCAAAGTGGCTACCTGGAACTGTAATGGATCTATGCGTCTTTATGTGGGTGCTTTTGAGGATAGCTTGACTGGAAGAGACATCATCTTTTACTCTGAGACACACCAGGCCGCTGGGCAATCCATGCCTCACATTAGTGGATACAGGTGGGAGACAGCTTACAAATAGGACACGCTCAGAGCACAGAGGGCGGGGCTCGGGGGGAGTGGCAATGTTATTTAGAGAGGATCTGCAGCCACTGATACATATAGCCCACAGGGATGAGCAAGCTAGATACATGTGGGTGAGATTGAAAGCAGAGACGGGCAAATATCTCTACCTAGCTATTTGCTACTTTCCCCCGAGTACATCAATTTATGCATCACCCAGAGGACAGTCCCCTTTCTCTATTTTGGATGATGACATATGGGAGTTCTCTAGGGATGGTGACATTATCATCCTAGGGGACTTCAAAGATTGGCGCCCCTTCCAGTATTTCTTTATTATTGCTTTGCAAAGGTAAAACTCCTTGAGAGTCCACTTCTCCAAGACTCTACATCCAAATGCTCTCCGAAGAATGGCTCTTATAAAGAGTACAGGGAATGCCCAAAAGCAGAGCCCTAAAAGCACTACATCCAAAAGCGCTTCCCCCAAAAGCATGGCGTAAATCTGTCATCTCAACAGCCAGCACAAATCACAGAAATCCGTACAGCTTTGCCACGTGGCTGCCCAATGCAATTTACGGAAATCTGCTCCAGGACAAAGAAGTGGAGTGGCTCCCCCCTTGTGCAGCTCTATGAGAACTCTGTGATGAACTATTAGCTCGTTCCCTTGGTTCTTTCTTAAGACGTTGGTTCTTTCTTTCTTGCTGTCTTGGCTCCCCTATACTGGCACATCAATTTAAATCTTCAACAGTCTCTAATGAACTATCAGCTGATTCCCTTGGTTCTTTGGAATTCTATGATAAAAGACATGTCCCTGTTCACCACAGCCATAACACTTGTCCTCTTTGAATTACTCAACACGCTACTCTTCTATCAAGTTGGGTCCTGTGAATTTCTTCTTCGGATTTCGCTTTCCTTTGGAAGACTTTTGCCTTGTAGAGGTGGATAGTAGCTTGTCCGTAGGATAGGTCAATGAGCCAGCATGCATACCAAAACCATCCTTGACATGTCCCGTAAGCCTCTAAATGGATTCTGGCTTTTGTTTCAAGCAATACCGTTGAAACTCTTTTGGTAGTCCGCAATAAAAGCGCTCAATCTGGGTGATCCTCTAAAACAAGCACATTGGCAAAAAAGTATCCCAATATCTCTACCAATAGTGAACCAAAGTGTCATTCTCAAATGATGCCAAGCTATGATGACATCTTCTTCATATTCTTCCATTAACCAAGCCGAAGAGAAAATTCTCTTGAATTTTATTCCTTTCTTAGGTGCTTTTCTATGCAGTAGCAGAGTAGACCACCATGTCTAGGCATTACCTTTCAGATAAGACGCGCCCTCCATACCTTGGAGGCTTCCGAGAAGCGTCCTCCCGAAAAGAGATGTCAAATTGTTGTATGAATGCAAGGGCTCGATGGGTGTGTATCAAACTTAATTGCTTGACCCTCATCCTTGAACTCCTTTATCTTCTTTCTCTATTTCTCATTTTCTGAACTGTCAAAAGAGGATGAGTTATCCTCCTCTGAATTGCTATATTGCTTTCTATGCTTTCTAGACTTTTTCTTGGATCTGCTTTTCTTGCTTTTTCTTCACTTCTACCTTTTCTTCACTTCTGCTTTTTCTCATCCTCACTCCAACTAGAGAAAGACGAAATGCCAGACCTCTCTAGAGAGTCGAGACTTGATCAATCTTTTCATGCACAAGTCAACGTCGAGATAAATTTGCCAAAATCTCCCGACTCCTCGGAAAAAGGCTTACTCCCATTAGAATCTCTGTTGGCTACCTCTGTTCCCCCACTAGGATTTGGCTTTTCTTATGTCCCCGTATCTAGTTTCACTGTACCTTGATTACGTAAGCCTGCAAAAGAGACAGAGACCATAAACTGTCTTAGCAGACACTGACTGTTAGTACCGACACACTAGGCACAACACATCTAGCATAGGTACTAATCGACAGTCACATCACCGGACATCACTTGACATGTAAGGTGCAGTGGATGTGAATGTTGAACTTAACTCAAGATGAGTGCTCCAAACTGTGCTCAAGGGTTCCTTTTACTTACGGAAGGAAGAGCCTTCCGTTCCTTTAGTAAGAGAGTGCAAATGATTACAAACAAAGTGGTAAACACTGTGAATGAAGGTGCTGAGACTGAAAGATAAAGAGAGAAGAATACGACACCAAAATGTTGTCAAACCCTTCTCCGAAGGCCCCACTCTCTATGGCGAGAGAGGTCTACTATTGATTGCACAAATCTCTACAATGGACTTGCGCTCCTCGAGGTTCCACTTACTTTGCATCCACATGCTCTCCTAAGAATGGCCCAAGGGGCTCTTATAAATAGTAAAAAGGGATGCCCATAAGCAGAGCCCTTAAAAGCACTACATCGAAAAGCTCTTGCACCCAATAGCACGGCGTAAATCTTCCAACTTGGTAGCCAGCGCAATTCACGGAAATCCGTACAACATTGCCAAGTGGCTTCCCAACGCAATTTACGAAAATTTGCTCTAGCCCCTACGCTTTTGGATTTTAGGATTTAGGCCCCCTCGGTCAGTGCTCCATAAGTTAGTAGGGTTAAAGTTTTTAAACTCTTACCTCCCTTAACCCTTCAACCACATTTTCTCTAGTCCATAAGTACTTTTGGGTTAGAGTTCCTTGTCCTTTAGGCCAATTCCTTAGGTTGGACATGCCACGTCACAAACTTGCGACAAACTGTCTAATATTTAGTAGTTGGCCTCAACCATTGTCTGCTCCTATATGGTAGCATGAATAACCTCCCTCATCTAGAAGGAGTCCTCATATAAAACCTACAATCTGAATCTGATCATGGGAGCTCTTTCTCTAAACTAAATAGTGGAGTATGTAAACTCCTATACAGATCTTGATGTTGTATTCAGTGGATCTCCTTCCCCTATGAGAGGGGCTGCATAGGACTAAATAGTGGAGTATGTAAACTCCTGTACAGACCTTGGTGTTGTATTCAGTGCATCTCCTTCCCCTATGAGAGGGGCTGCATAGGCGAGATTGACGAGGGGATATGCAACATTAGGAGGACTAGAGAGGATATATTCATAGGTGAGATCCATGCACTAACTTATGGCTATTTGACACTTTGGTCACTTTTACCATGCTTTATGGAGTACAGATATGGGGGCTAGCTTGTATCATCATAGGAAATCAAGGTGCATATACGATGGATGGTGATCCGTCACAAACTGGTGACGTGGCAGGTTTCCACACACCACACACACACTGACCAGGGCAAGAATGCCACGTGGCAGCAATACAAATCCCCGCAATTTGTGCTGATAGGCTGGTACGGATTTCCGGAGAATGCGGTACAAATTCCGCTAATTTGCTGATGTGGCATTGCGTACGGATTTCCTGAAAATCCGTTGGCTGATTTTAGCAGCTTTTGGGATACTTGCTTTTGAGGTTATAAGCTTTTGAGTTTAAGTGCTTTTGGAGCTCTACTTTTGGGCATCCCTTGTACCTTTAAATAAGTGGGCAAGGCCTCACTTCTCAGAGCATATAGACGCAGAATCTGAGAGTGAGCACCTGCCCGCTCTCTTTGTACTTTGAACACAGATTAATACAAAAAGAAATACCAAAAGGGGCGCCAGTCTTTGGGGCCAATACCTCTTGGCACGGAACTACACCAGGCCGTGTCGACCTAATTGTGAATTGTGAATTGTTTTGAAGTGAATCTCTGTTGTGTCGCAGTAGAATCTTGACTTGGGGTTACAGTGGTATCAGAGCGGGCAATCGCATCTAGATCCAGTCGGGACCTCAGAGATGCCCGATTAACTAATCCATATTGCAATCATGTCTATAGAGATTTATGAGACCGAAATGTGATTTGTCACGTGATGTCCTCTGATGTCATGTGATGTTCGATGATGTAACTCTCAATTGGTACATGTGCTAGATGTGTTGTTCCTAGTGCGTCGGTACGAACGGTCGTGTCTGCTAAGACAGTTTATGGCCTCTGTCTGTTTTGTAGGTGTCATCGAGGGCAATTACAATTCTTTCAAGAGGGGAGTATGTCACAAACTGGTGACGTGGCAAGCTTCTAGACACACACCCACACTGACCAAGGCAGGAATGCCACGTGGCACCAGTACGGATCCCCACAATATGCACCGACAAGCTGGTACAGATTTCCAAAAAATGCGGCACAAATTCCACTAATTTGCTGACGTGGCATTGAGTACGGATTTCCTGAAAATCCACTGGCTGATTTTAGCAGCTTTTGGGATAGTTTAAGTGCTTTTGGGGCTCTACTTTTGGGCATCCCTTGTGCCTTTAAATAAGTGGGCAGGGCCTCACTTCTCAGAGCATCTGGATGCAGAGTCTGAGAGTGAGCACTTGCACACTCTCTTTGTACCTTGAACACAGATTAATACAAAAAGAAATATCGAAAGGGGCGCCAGTCTTTGGGGCCAATACCTCTTGGCACGGAACTACACCGGGCTGTGTCGACCTAATTGTGAACTGTTTTGAAGTGAATCTCTGTTGTGTCGCGGTAGAATCTTGACTTGGGGTGTCCAAGTTTGTTACAGCACCCTTTTCGGTATTCGCTAGATACACCATCCCTAACCCTCAAAAATTCAAGACTAACATGTACCAAACTGATGACGTGGCAGTTTTCGAAAATTGCACTGACATGATGACGTGGCAGGCTATACGGATTTCCGTAAATTACGCTGGCAGCTTTTGGCATTGCTTTTCATAGGCCAAGGGCCTTTAATTATGTGCTAAGGGCTCATTCTCTGGCATGCTTCTTGGAGAAGGTGCAGAGTCTGGAGTACCGGCTTATATTGGGTTGATGCAATATAAAGAAATACCAAAAGGGGCACCAAGGTTTGGGGCCAATACTCTTTGGGGTGGAATTCCGCCACTTCATGTCACGTGTCGTCTCTCTCTCTCAGTTCTGTTTTTATTGAAGTGCTAAAAGTCTGTTCAGTCTGTTCTTTTCTATGGGCATGTGGTGCCCGTCCTGTGACAAACAAGATTATCAGACATGGTCTCATTCAGTTGGATACTCTGAGGATTTGGTTGTCTTCATCACGTGTGTTGGGAACGAAGATGGCTTTTTATCGAGACTATCTTTTGATGGGTTTATCTCATGTCCTAGGTATATGGACGCCCACCCATCTCATGGCATTAGATTCATTATTGGTTAGCTACGCACCTCATCTCACATCATGGATACTATGACCAAAGGTGGCTGGGTCTGTTCTTGCTGGAGATCTGTAGACTCAGAGAAACTACCCTCAAGAGCAGAGGACCTACACATAGAGGATCCATAAAGAGGCAGATCTCTACTTTTTACACGGGGACTAATCGGGATGGCCCATCAAAAGTTACCCAATCACATCCTCATTTAGACATCCTTCTTGATCGAGCCATCCAGCTTGGCCACTCACAACGCCCAAGGGTGCAAGGCTACGGAGCATAATAGAGCAACATTGTGCCCCCCTTCCCCTCTGAAAGCTGACTATGGAGGACATAAGAGGCCATACTGCAGAGACCCATGAGAGAGTTCATGGGATTGTCATACCTACCCACCCTAGATATCCTCATTTATTTTATTTTTATGTTCCCCAGACATTGTACTAGAGTCACACATGGACCTTTTTGTCACATAGGTCATTTTGGCCTATGAGACCATCTCTCTCTCTCTCTCTCTCTCTCTCTCTCTCTCTCTCTCTCTCTCTCTCTCTCTCTCTCTCTCTCTGTTTGGCCTGACAAGGTGTGCAGTACAAGCTGCGTTTCTGGCTCGGACTTCAACAAATACAAAGTTCTCTACCGACCTGTCGACTTCAGCGCTGCCGAACTGGCGACTGCCACACTGCCGACCTGCCAACCTGTTGACTTCAACGCTGCGACAGTAGATCTGGTGCCTCGCATTGCAACGGAATATTTGAGTAGTGGTTCTGGATCTGGTTCACACTGCCGAGACCTGCCGATCTGTTTGACTTCAAGAAGTACAAATTGGCTTTGGTTCCTGCGAGTCTGCGACGACAGAGCATTAATGAGCATTTGCATTTGGCATTGCATTTGATTTGGCTCTGGTTACATGTGACAGTGAGCATTGCATTTGATTTGCATTCGATTTGGCTCTGGTTACCTGCTACAGTGAGCCATGAGACAGTGAGCATTAGAGCATTTTGATCTGGGGCTTTTGGAGAGTATGTTCTCACCAAAGCCACCTCCAACAAGTGGAAAGATGGCGACCACCCCAAAAGCACCGGGGAGAGCACGGGCCAGCTTTGCCTCTGTCCTAGCAGCCCCGAGCAAAATAGATCGCATCGAACAACTTCAAGCCGCCCTCGACATAGTCATGGAAGAAAACCGCGACCTCAAAGCGCGCCTTAGCAAGCTCGAGGCGCGATTTGACTCCATGGTCGGCCTCACCACAGACAAAGTGAAGGAAGTCGAAGAAAAAGTCACTCAAGTTCACACGATCGCACTCGCCAAAGTGGAAACTTGTGTAAAGACAGAACTGCGCGAACGTCAGCTTCAAGAAGAGAATGCCCTCAAGCTTCGCATTGGAGGGCTGCCCCAAGCATGGGACAAGTGCAATCAAGACTTCTGCAAATTGATTGACATCCTCAACGAAACTCTTAAACCGGTCCATGTTGACTACGATGCGGTAGAATGTATCGTCAACAAGTTCAACACCAAGCGCACACCTAGTGGACATGCCATTCTTGAGTTCAAAGACAAAGAGGAACGGCTCCGACTACTCCAGCAATCGCGTCTCCTTAGAGACACCGGGTTTTGGATCGCTAAAGAACTCACCCCGACACAAATCAAGCACAAAGGTGAAGAGCTAAAAAAAGTGCGTGAAGCACGAGCCAACGGCAAGTGGGCCGTATATCGTGGAGGGAAGGCCATCATCCAGGAGTTTCGAACTCCTAAACCGGCCCCTGCCCCATAGGACCTTCTTAGGCTTTGTTTTTCTTTTGATGGACCCTCAGTCCCTAACTGATATGTATCGATTGCCCTCACTTAGAAAAAGCGGTTGTAATGTTTTGTTTCTGGTCCCATGGGTCATATCTGACCTCCGAGGACGATAATTCAATCTATCTATCTATCTATCTATCTCTCTCTCTCTCTCTCTCTCTCTCTCTCTCTCTCTCTCAAAAACAAACAACCAACTTGGAAACCTCAAGTATTCTCCTTTCTCGTTCTAAAGGACGCTGACATGTAGCTTTTAATAATTCACTTATTTGCTTCTCATTCAAGCGCCTTGAGTACCGCTGCCCTTCAAGAATCTGACAAACCTGGTATTAAAGCAGTCATTATCAATTATTTGGCCTCAGTTGAATTGAAGTATGTCCACACAACCAAACACACTAGAAACTTGCCTCCATTGGTAAATAACCGGGTTGGTTTCGGTTTCCAACTTGAAGACATGGCAAGGCCATATATTTAATTACATACTTGTGACGTTCTTTAAAATACTCTACGACTGACTTCTTTGTCCCTTGATCGTCAATAAACCTGTTTTAAGGGGTAGATTTGTATAAGTAACAATGCTTACTGCCGTAAACAATCAGCAAGTTTGTTCTCTACAGATGCTTGACTTATGCTGTTGGACCCCTAATGTCAAATGCTGGTTATGGCGAACTACAATGTTCGAAATCAATGTCAGTGGAACTTACGTTAGCTCTTTTGTGGGTTGTAAAGTTAAATCTGCAACGCTATATTTTCGGCGCATGTCTCCACGATGAGTGACCTTAATTTTAACACCCCCCAAAGCCTTTCTTACCTGCACATTCATGTCAAATATTTATGATAAAAAAAAATCATATCAAAAAATCTCTTTGTTCTTTTCTTTCAGAATAGTCTTTTTCTATTGTGTTATGTAAGAACATATGACTGTACAAGACTGCTTTATGTCTTATCTGAAATATGCAAAAATCTAGTCTAAAATTTGTAAGCCTGACAAAGCATGTTTTTAAGGGAAATACAAACTCTATATGCTACCTTCATTCGATCAGCATTCATTAAAGGTCTAGACATGTCCCGTGTCACATCCTTTCCCAGTAGCTTATTCACAAACTCTAGCACTGGCAAGGGCTCAATAAAGGCAGTAGCAGACATGTCTGTTTGCAGCAAGGTAAAATTATGTCAGCATTCACACCCACAAAGACCACAGGATAGAAAAAAGTATCACCAGCAATACCAATGTTCAAAGAAAGACCCATTTGAGTTGGCCTCATGCTCTGATAAAATCCTTCCCAGCTCTCAAGACCACCTCCAAGAGAATGTCTCCTCCTTGATGAATAAAAGGATCTACCCACAGGACGAAACCTAAAATGTAGAAATTGCACGCGAATCAACCCACTAGAACATATCAGAAAAGTCAAACTGCCAACCACTAATTTAAATGCATTAGCAAACCTTTCAGTTGGAAGCTCACGCAAAACGATGTCCAAAACTTGTAGCGCATCTTGTGGGGCATCCGGTTGCCTCCCACTCAAAAATTCACCCAGATGATGTAAATCAGCTTTAGCAATAAACCTGATTGCCACTTTGAACTGTCTCTCCCTCCTGCTGGGATAAAACTATTAGTCTACCTATCTGTAGAGGCGCAAAATCTTTTGTATATCCAACCATGAATCATGCCGACAGACCTACTCTTGCTTACAACATCAATAACAAACTACAAGAGATAAAACTTACCTTCGTGCTCCATTTTCTTCATCCTTATCCATTAGCTTGATGCTGAACTCTCTGCTCTGAAAAGGAAGAGAACCTGCAGTATAAAGACCCTTTCGACCATCATACACAGGTAGTCTGTTGCCTAAGTCAGATTGTCGATGCAGATTCACGAGCTGCTTTATTACAGCCCTATTTACACCTCGGCACGATGTTTCCGGTATAATGGAAACCTGATGAAAAGAAGCATGTATATGCAAACTTATAGACAGCATAACAAATAGACCCATTTCTGCAAAAGCGATTTGCTAGTGTTAAAACATAAAGGCAAGTCAAAGAATTCGCACATCGTAATGGTGGAGATCTGCATCCGGTAGCTCAGCGAGAAAATGGTTTGCTTTAACAATACATGACCTTCCTACTTTTCCAAAGCCTGGGCGCTCAGGATATCGCAACTTCTTGCTGGAAGTCGGCACAGGCACCGCAGAGCTCGATGCAGATAAGCTAGGCTCTTGAATATCAACCCTCTGAAGTTGCTCTGTCACATCTGTTAACCCTGTCGCTGATTGTGTAGTGGTGACTGGGGTGGGTGGCTGTGGCTGCCCCCGGCCCTCTTGAGTAGTCCGTTCAGGCTGCTGAGAAGAACAAGACGCTTGGGTGGATGCTTCGGCACCTTCCTTGGGTGTTTTTCGCTTTCGAGGCATCGTCTATCGTCTTGTGTAGGATACTGATTACGCAGTTTCGGCTGGAGATATTGTGCAAGAGTTGTTTTCTTCAGCTGCATGCAAGAGGGGATGCAGCAAAAGCAGCGAAGCCAACTAGAGACTCGCGGGATCTCTCTCTCTCTCTCTCTCTCTCTCTCTCTCTCTCCACACACACACACACACACACACACACCTCTGTGATCGAGAGTCGAGAGCTCACGCGTCTACTCACGAGCTTTGCACACAGTCTCGACTTGGTGGGTGTGGCTGTTGTAGATGCGAGCGAGAGAGAAGAAGATTCTTACTTCCACTTCACGCTTGTTTTGGAAGTAAGAATCTATTTAGTCACCCTCACGCTCGAAAGCCAGAATTTTTTTTGTGTTTGCGAAATCCACAACAATAAACTAAATAAACAAGTGATAAAATCACAAGGCCTGCCCTTCATAAATGAAGATCATAATTTAAGCAATGAAACAACTTTAAACGTGCTGGTGAAGTCTTTAATTTTACAATGAAAGATAAAGATTTATTCCATAGTACACTTGTCCCATTTCTTCAACCTTTCGTAATGATGAGAGAGAGAGAGGGGGGGGGGGGGGGGGGGGGGGGGGGGGGGGGGGGAGGGGGGGGTTTTACTAAGGACAAAAGGAAGGCAAGGGACAGGTGCCACAATTGAGCAAGGTTGCAAGTAAATCAATGGAGTCCGTTGCATCCTATTTACTATTCAAGGAGGATGTGCAACCCATCCACAATTCAAGAATGCCATGGACTACGCTTGCAACCCGAGGTAGTATGGGGCAATGAAATGCGTCCTTGCTGTGTGGATCCGCCGTGGTGGGGATAAGATAGTGTGCACACGACGGTGTTCAAGGTGGAAGGCCTTACAAGAGTGGCTCCACCATGGGAAACTAATCTTCACCTTTTCCACCTAATGACACATGCTAAATGACCATTAGCAAAGAGGCACACTCCTTTCACACTACAAATGTGTGCTTGTCAAATTGAGAGAGAAAATGGTTCAAAAAACCCTCATCCATCCCTTTGCACCCTTGATTCCATCATCATTCGTGGCATACTAGTGTGACGAGAACACGGTTACTTGCTATGAGCATTATGTTGTCAAAACCAAATGCAACAATAGTATAGTTTAGAACTTATTAGAAGATTTCATAAGGACCATTCATGACATTTTTCACCTTTGCTCACAATGCTTTAAAAGAGACAAATTGTAGGGCATCGTAGAAATAATTACCAATTATAGGTACAGAGAATATGCCATCGTTGGCGAGGTCGAGAAAGAAAGACTCCATGTAAAGTAAGCTGATGTTTGAGAGAGAGAGAGAGAGAGGAGAGAGAGAGAGAGAGAGAGAGTCCCAATTGTATTGATCATGGGTTATTCTATTATATACCATTGGTTGCCCTCAAACCAAACAAAGCTTATGATTAAGAGTTTTGGTGGTAGAGAGAGAGAGAGAGAGAGAGAGAGAGAGAGTCCCAATTGTATTGATCATGGGTTATTCTATTATATACCATTGGTTGCCCTCAAACCAAGCAAAGCTTATGATTAAGAGTTTTGGTGGTGTAGAGAGAGAGAGAGAGAGAGAGAGAGAAAGAGAGAGATCAGTTCAAAAGAGAGAGATCAGTTCAAGAAGGTAGCATTGAGTATTTCTACAAATGGTCACCCTAAAAACATATAGAGAGCTTTAAAAAATGGAAAGAGCGCATCGATTACAACTTATCAACTTATGGTTGCACCAAACATGCAAATGAAACAAATTGCAATTTTTTGTTTTCTTGTGTGCATATTAGTGAGCCTTATGCTTTGTTATTAATTTAACCCCAAGTTATCATTCCTCGATAAGTTCGTGCATCTCAATTTCAATTGCAAGTGTGAACTGGGTGCAAAACCAACTTCTTACCACTCTTACAAATACATCACTATATCCTCCTCCTCATACTCTCGTTATTACTACACACACACACACACACACACACACACACACCACTTACTTAGACTCATACAAACCACACACACAAACACAAAAACACACAGCTCATTCGGCCATTGACTGGATAGCCTTAACATTGTCACTACCGTCATACCACTACTCTGTGGTGGTTGTTGGTGTTGTTGCTGCCTCTACTTTGTGTTCATTCATTGCACTATGGTGCTATTTCTACTTCTACTTTGTGCCGATTCACTGCACGAGGGTTCAAGCGCACACCCTCGCCCTTTGCCTCCATCCCCTCAATCTTTAAACTTCTCCTCTTTCCAGTTACTCTGCCTAGTTCTAACATCTGCCTAGTTCTAACATCTTGATCTTTCATCTCTCATTAATGCAAGGCCACAACCATTTTATGTAACTCACAAAGACTAATTCCCAATAACCCATTTCAGTGTCTTTTGTGGGTTTTTCAATTTTACCATAAACACAGATCTCTCTCTCTCTCTCTCTCTCTCTCTCTCTCTCTCTCTCTCTCTCTCTCTCACACACACACACACACACACACACACACACACACATTGGGTGACCTTGCCCAAGACAGCCCATTTGGCCCTCCCTAGCCACCAGAAAGAGCTTTCTAAGCTTGCCTTCACCCTCTTCAAGATCAAAATTCAATGCAAGTGTATTGGTAACCCTTCACACACATTGGGTGACCTTGCCCAAGAAAGCCCATTTGGCCCTCCCTAGCCACCAAAAAGAGCTTTCTTAGCTTGCCTTCACCCTCTTCAAGATCAAAATTCAATGCAAGTGTATTGGTAACCCTCTTGTAGACCTATGCACTCAATCTCAAGAGAATGTGTGAACAAAGATCAAGAGGCCCGTAATTTTGCACAACCATTTGGAGCATGATGAGATGGTTCCAGTCATTGACATGGTAGAGCTAGAGAGCTGCACACAAACAATGGGCATAAGTGATGGCATGGCAGAGGTCGCGAGCTGCATACATGCAACGTAAAAATAGTGCACAGGATCGTAGAGGTTGTGAGCTGCATACATGAGAAGGGTCCTAAACACAAAAAATACGCACACTTTCAAAAAACAAGGGATGTTATGCCTCGTCCACAGGGATGATGACCCTTCTTGGAAGTTGTGAACTATTGCAAAAGCAAAAAAAAATCGATCAGCCATATTCTCTAGCAATATGGTGCACACGCTCTACACAAACGCCATAGCAATGTGTGCAAAAACCACAACACACACACACACACACACACACACACACAGATGCTAACCATGAGAAACCTGCCTTCGCCTTAATCGCTTAGACCATGCAACCGCACTATGCATGCACCCCACCATCCAAACATGCAAAAGCATTATCTAACATCAAGCTCAAACGTTGCAAAAGGAAGTAGCTTCCCTCCTCTCTCATCGTCGAACATCCCAACTGTCCCTTACATGCATGCTACCATCACAAAACTAGCCTAATTGTTCAACAAGAATAGCACGAAACAACAATTCATTAAGAACAAGCCTTGCATGTAGCATAGCCATTGTTAAACAAGCGTAAAAAGAACCGTAGCAAGAAACATTAATTGTCTACGGGTTGTAATCAGAGAACAAGGAAAATTGTTTTGTTGTTTACTTTAGCATGGGTACCGCAATAAACAAACCTCACAGTTCCCTACATGACACCTAATCCAAGTCTTTCCACTAACTCTAAGCTAAAGATACATTTACCTATAACTCCCTCTGTGTGGCTATGCAGAAGAGAGGTTGGTGGGTATGCAAAACTCTTAGAGAGTGACCCCACACACACAACAATTGCAATGAAAAATCCCCATGCACATAGAGCTCTGTCTCTCTCTCCCACACACAGTGAAAGTCAAGACAACATGATCTTGAAATTTTAAAAAGGGAAAAATCAATGATGTAAATATCCGTTCCCGATTCAATGTAGATGTGAAAATATTGGATTGTCTCAGTAATGAGAATCTTCCATTTCATTTCAAAAAAATACACATTTTTAATTAGACAAACTCAACAGCCCCAACTCCGGAGGCCCTCCATTTCCACTTATAACTTCCTTATGAATGCTAATTACAACACCCACCAATCAAATTTTTTTCCTTGGTCAATGAGCATTCACTTCCTATTTCAAAACTCGAGACACTTTTAAAGTCCATCATTAGATTCACACACTAACCATCTAAGTGAGTGTCCAATATCTTATTTCAACCAATCAATATATTTGGCAAAAAGAGAAAGCATCTCTATAGCCTTTGCCCTTTGGCTCAATGTTCATTTTATTTGAAACGAAACCTTTTCATTGGGCAATGGGTGACTTTAAGCCTTGTTGGCACCCATGACTTTCTTTCACCCATGACTTTCTTTTGGGGTTGATGTGTCTCCTTTTTCACACCCATTTTTGTTACACATGAATAAATGGAATTGTAACTTTCGGCTCCGATCATCAAAAAAGTTGAGATCAAAGTTTTCGGAAAGCTCTCAACAAAGCGAATCAAATGAGCTACTGACTGGTTATAATTGAGCTCGCAGATCGGAGATCTAGGCTCCCTCTCTCCAATGACCATAGATGTTGTGCCTCTCATCAATTGTGGATGCAGGTGTTTTTGAGGTGGGGGAGATGCAGTACAGGTCTTTGAGAGGTCCGAGTAAGTGAGGGAAATTAAATAAACAAGTGTGTGTGTGTGTGAATGCGCGCACGCGAGAGAGAGAGAGAGAGAGAGAGAGAGAGAGAGAGAGAGGTTTCACTTGCAAGAAAGGGTGCCTCTTTACATATACTAGTACAGTCGATGGATTTCAATCGCCTCTCTCTCTTTCTTCGTGCAGTTATCTCTCTCTCTCTCTCTCTCTCTCTCTCTCTCTCTCTTTGTGCGTCGTTGTGTGGCTGGAGGCTGTAGGAAACACTGGCTGCTTGAAGAAGCTCTCGCCACATGTGGGGGGGGGGGGGGGGGGGGGGGGGGGGGGGGGGGGGGGGGGGGGGGTGGGGGGAGAAACATTGAATTGAGGGTAGGGAGCTTTATCTTCCTATCTATGCTCTCTCTCTCTCTCTCTCTCTCTCTCTCTCTCTCTCTCTCTCTCTCTCTCTATCTATCTCTAGCCCATCTACGGACGTGCAACATGAGCTCATCTTGGGTCTCTTTTGATTAGTTGTTGTGGGGAACTCTGTCCATTGATCACAGACGATGGGCAGCAAGTTCTCTCTATAGGCCCTTGCTCTATGCAGTTCTTTGTCTTTGCACACAATCATATCTTCTCTCTCTCTCTCTCTCTCTCTCTCTCTCTCTCTCTCTCTCTCTCTCTCTAGTGCAGCCATTTTTGACCTAGTAGATAGCAGTTCACTCTTTTGGTCATAACTTCTTCATCCGAACTCTGATTTGGGTGATCTATAACCTCAATCAAAGAGCACGACACCCTCTACGCATTTTTGTTACGGAAGGCATTTTTGTAGCAGCATTTTTGAAGTGAACAGATTCAGGGAAGTTGATTTTCATCTGTTATTTTACATACAATGTCTTTCGAGACTCTCAAGGGTTCTTCTTTTCAACAAGGTCCATAACCATTGTAGAAAATGATCCAAAATCTCCTAAGTGTGGAGATAGCAACACAACCACTTAACCAATGACATCAAAAACCATGATCATGGCATACTTGGTATCATTGCAAGAGATTGTAAACAAACAAGGTGAAGTCTTACGGGTTCTTGTGGTTGAGAATGAAAATCTCAAGAGTACACTTGAGATGCAAACAACATGTTTGATGCAACTTGAACAGGAAGTTAAGGAACGTAAATGCTCTCTTGTGGATTTGAATGATTTGAAGCAGCACATGAGCAAAGTAGAGCATGACCATGTATTGAACGAGGAGATACTTGACACCATGAGTCGGGATGTATGCGACATGAAAAATGTATGCACAAAAAAGTTTTGGGTTGATGTATGTGGTAGCAATGTCATTCCTAATTCCTCCCTCATGCAAGCTATGGCTCAAACAAAGAATGTTGAAAATATGGATGTAGAGGAGTTAAGGGAACGGGAGCGATGCTCCAAGAACATTGTTATTCGTGAAATTTTTGAAGAGAAGTTAGAAACACCTCCTTCTCTTACGATCTTCTTCCACTACAAGAGGTTGTGTGCTCTTGTGACGCTGTTAGCGACGGAAATACATTGGGTTTTTATAACCCCCGGCGTCGCTAAAACCGTCGCTACGAGCGTCGCTACGAGAGCGTCGCTATATGCGTCGCTATATAGCGACGCATATAGCGACGTTTACACAGAAGACTATAGCGACGCTCATAGCGACGCTACAGAGCCATAAATAGCGACGCTTATAGCGACGCCCGAGAGAATTTTTTTTTGGTGGCAGGGCATTGAATGCCATGCCACCCATCAACCATATTGTACTTGATTCACTTTTTAAAAAAAGTGCAAAGGTAGATAATAGACCCAAAATAGTCACCCACAAGACGCATTGTTTGCAAAATTGACAATTGTACACATCATAGGCAAAATGAATTGATTGGCAAATGTAATAATGACAATTGTACAACATCATAGGCATAAAGAATTGATTGGCAAAAGGAACTGCGGTGACAAATGTAATAATATACATGGTTCAAAAAGACGTATAAAATCCGTCTCATGATACATAAGCTATGAGAAACCCTAAACTAATGCTATCTAGCTACGGCTAAACTGACGTCGTCTAGTCAGACGTCTCATCGCGTCCAAGCGGCGTATCTGTCGGATTCTGCAAAAAAAGACAATAAGACAGCTTTCAGTAAGTATAAACATATAACGACATTTATAAAACAATACAAAAAATAAAAAAGAGTAAACCCTAATACTAACCATGCCGCCGCGAGAACTGAGAATGTCCATCAGGGCGTTTAAGCCCTTCCTGCCTGCGTACTCGCGCTCGTACGGTGTGGGATCACGTCCTGTCATCGACCACTGTCAAAACATACAAAGATTTCATTATGTTAGAACTAAAAAACTCATAAACCCTAAACTATCGAACATAAAGAGCAATGTGAAAACACTTACAAAATCGGCCTCAAATGATGCCCATCCACCGCTCCCCAAGTGGTGCGAGCTCCCTGCCTCTACTCGCGCTCTGGCTGCATCCTTTTGTTGCTTCCACTTGTCGGGATTCTCGCGCGCTGCTTTCTTCGCATTCTTCCAATCTTCTTTGGCCAGCCAATCTGGCCTGTTCCACCCATTCTTGATTGCTTTTTGCACTTCGGAACGCTTGTGTTTGCAGTATTCGCGCATTCGAATCTTCATCAGGTCTTCATTGAAGCGCTGATCCCGTGTTGGAACGGGAAACTCATCATGAAGTATGCTGATGACTCTGTTTTTTAAATCACTTGGTACTTCACTCCATTTGTTTAGTATGTAGTGTCTAAACAGCTGAGAGCAAAGACCACGCATGCGCGAGATCACCTTCTTGCCGTCATCATCCATGATGATGCCGCCGCTGATGTCGACGGAGTAAGGCAAGCCCTCTGGCCGGTGACGCGTGAACCTGGGTGTCCCGGCAGGGGTCTCTAGCGGCGTGTCGATGGGGGTACGGACGTCAGGTGTCTCCACCGGCGTCTGGGCCCCGAAGCGAGGAGTGTCGAGTGGGGTGGCTCCTGGCGGAGTAGGTAGAGGTGTGTAGCTTCTAGGAACAGTCAGCCGTGCAAAACCTGGCGTAGATGGCGATGCTGTGGCTGGTGTGGGGGCGGGCAAAGAAGGGGAGGGTAAAGAGCCTCGTCGAACACGAGGCGGTGTGGAGGCATCGGTGGCGGAATCCCCACAACAACCGCCACCGCCACCACTAGAGCGCCGGTGTCTAGACGAGTGTGAAGCTCGTCTCGTCGACGCCGAAGCTTCGGAGCGCGCCGAATGCTCCGAAAGAGAGGGAGATGCGGATGGAGTAGGAACGCGCGATGATGCGCCAGAGCGATGACGCTCCACGTACCACTGTCTCTGCTGCGGTGACAAAGAAGAAAGAAACTCCTCATCATCCATACCTGCATTAAACACACGAATATTTAAACTTAATATTGAATGAATAGAGTAGACAATGACGCAAAGACCATTAAATACAATGACGTAATGACGCATATAAATACAATGACGCAATGAATCGAGTGATAGAAGAGGCAAGTCGAAAACTCAGAATTTTCAATCAAAAGATGTGAGCGCGAGTAGAAAAGAGCGTTATACACCATGGAAGGTACTTAGAGAGCCAGAGCTTTTACAACACGGAGCAAAATTGTTCAAATACAATATTTGTGGCTTTAAGAGATCTCTCTCTCATCCTCGCATAACTCAGCATAACTTCCTATATCTATATAGAGCTCTCCGTTTAAACACATATCCTCTGTTTCATTTTGTAGCTCCTCTGCATGCACCCCATATAGAGTAGTAGCATCTTGATGCTCGTCTGGCACCACCGCAGCGGCTTCTGATTGAGCATCTTCTCTGATCTCCTCCATTGATGTCGTTGTGATTGGCACATGGTAGCCTTCATACGTCCTTGCACTACGAGGGGCTACCTCTATGACGTACCACCAGTTTGATGTAGACTTTGTAGGATGAAATATTACCTGCCAGAGCCACATAACTTACATGAGAGCTTTCAAGCACATAACTTGTAAAAGGGGGATGTTAACTATTTACATACTTACTTGTTCACAATGCTCGGGTAGTACGAAAGTGTCTCTTAGGTCAGTCCATTTCTTAGTAGAATCCACCTCAAGAAAACCAGACTCTCCTCTACGCACAGTAGCGTTGCGACCCTCCATGATTATCTTGAACCATTGCACGTCGAACAAGTCGACAAAAAATCCTCTGTAATCGATCCTCAAAATCTCTTGCAGCGTGCCGAAGTAAGTGAGTTCCGCCACCACAGGATCTGCATCAGAGGAACGTCGTCGACTAGACTGTTCAAATTTTGCCATGATTCCACAATCTTGAGTAAAACGCTTTTTGTCGATTCGTTCCACCCTAAAATGTCGACCTTTACACCATGCTGCTGTGTATGACTTATACTACAACGAACAAAGATTATGAGTGGTCGTTGAAACGTTTATAAATAAAGTCACTTGCTAGTCGTACATTGCAAACTTACCTTGGTCGCGCAACCCCGAGAGTACTCCCACTCTTCTTCAGTCACTTCGTCACCGCATTGTTGTGCGCTTTTCAATTGGTTGTGCAACCATCTTAAGCTCATGAAGGTTGGTAGGCTCTCCAGAACCACTGGATAGTGCATCGGTGGTCGTCTTCCCCATCTCCACTCGATTCGTGCCCTTTGTCGCTCTTGCTTTGCATCCTCATATTGTGAAATCCACTTTTGCATCACTGGATTGTGAAGCATGCAAAATCGGTTGATTTTAGCCTCTAGATCTTCCGTCATCTTCTTCTCAACACCGAGATTGCACATGACAATCCCATATATGCGCTCATCATCTATGGTTCGCCATAGCGTGTCCCGGGATTTATCAAATCCGTCTAGCCACTCTCCAATGTACACTAGGGACTCTGATACCAACCAACCTTCTGCCATGCTACCCTCCGGACGTGCCTTTTGACGCACATATCCCTTAAGCGTTTTCATGAAACGCTCTAAGAAGAACATCCATCTGGAATGAACTGTGCCAGCTATTTCCACCTCATCAACTATGTGAACAAGAAGATGCACCTGAATGGTTAGCATTGTAGTAGGAAAATGTTTCTCAAACATGCACACAAGCTCCGCAGCATTTAGTTTGGCGAATGGTATGGAGTCTACGTTGATCTCCTTTTGTGAGATCCATTGCACCAGCTTTGCAAGTTTGTAGATTGTGTTACGGATGTCGAGAGACAAACATCCCTCAATGGCAACCGGTAAAATAAACTGTAAAGTATGTGCAGCAATGATATTAAAGTCCACATTTTATGCAATGATATTAAAGTCCACTATGAACGTACCTGACACATTTTATGCCAATCGTGTGACTTCAAACCGGTAAGCTTTCCTTCTTTAGTAAAACACGTTCGGAGCGAGTGCATTACGCCAGTGGGAGTCCGCAAAGATCGAATGGTCTCTTTTACTTTGCGTTCTTGGGCTCCTGTGAAAATCCATGGTGCTTTAGGGAGTTTTATCGATCCATCAGACGCTGTTTGCGGCCAATATTGCTCCATACGATCCACATTTCTAAGGTCAACTCTGGCTCCCAAAGTATCTTTCTTGCCGGTCAAATGGTCCCATAGTAGATTACCCACATTCTTGAATATGTGCATTGGATCGAGCAAGTGATTGATCATGAGTCGGGGCCAGTATGGTAACTCGTACCATAGAGATAGTCTCTTCATCCCTGGAGGCAATCCGTCATCGCACATCTCCTTCTGCTCTAACCATGCTTGTGCAGACATCCTTGGTGGCTCTCTTCCCAAAAAGCTGTCGCATAACACATGATTCTCTGGAAGATACGCTTGATGACCTTCGTAGATTTGCTTCTTCAGTGAGGGTGCCCTACGTGCATTCAGTCTAGGTCCACATGTGACACATGCTCTGTATCCGCTTGTTTGAAGCCCTGCATGTATACACATGATAATAGATCAACTATGGGAAAAAACAAGATTTACAGTGTCTGAGTGAGGAGTGTCAATAGATCACCTGAGCATTCTGTTAGCCCGGGATAGTCATGCATGGTCCACATTAGAATGCCTCTGATCAAAGCATTCCGTCGTCCTGTGTGTCGGCTCATATCCACCACCTCTATGCCAATCCACAATTGTTGTAGCTCTTCCAATAGTGGACGAAGATACACATCCATATTCCCCACTTTATATCGCCCTGGCACAATCAAGCTTAGCCATAGGTGCCCCTTCTTCGTAGTCAACCACGGGGGAATGTTGTAGTTGACGATGACAACGGGCCATACACTGTAAGATGTTGATCTTTGACCAAATGGATTTACGCCATCCATAGCCAGGCCTAAGCGCAAATTTCGAGCTTCCCTGGCAAAATCCGACCATGTTCCATCTATATGTTTTCACGCTACGCAATCTGCAGGAATTCGTAGCACACCATCCGAAGATTTATTCTCCTCATGCCATGATGCTAGGGCGGCCATGGACTTACATTCGAAGAAATGCTTGATGCGAGGAAGCAGAGGGAAATGTCGCAAAACCTTTTGTGGAATTTTTGTCCCGTGGAGATCTACTCGATATCTTTCGGAATCACATTTCGGACACTTCTCCATGTCTATGTATTCCCCTCTGAAAAGAATGCAGTCATTAGGACAAGCGTGGATAGAATTGTAATCCATCCCCAAGTTTCGCAAAATCTTTCTTGCTTCATCTCGGGAATCTGGCATCACATTGTCAGCTGGTAGTATGTGCTCTTTCAGCAATCTACACAACATAAAAATATGATACAGTCGTGTAAAAATCTATTAGATCATTATACATTTAGAGTTCTATTAAAGTAAACTAATTGTAATAGATCACCTGAAAAGCGCTGTGATGCTAGTGTCACTCCATCCAAACTTTGCCTGCATGTTGAGAAGAACCAGGAGTGCTTTCAATCTAGACATACGTGCTCCATTATACAATGGCGTATCGGCTTCACTTTTCATATCATCATAGATAAGCCTTTCTGAATCCATGATCGTCTCGATCATTTCATCGATCTCGGGCTCAAACATTGCCTCGTTGGGAATGTGCTCTGCATGATCATCCCCCGAGCTGTCAGAGGCTACATCTTGTGGCCTCACATATGCTGCTTGACCAAAGAGCCTGCGAACACGTCTATTGGGTTGCAAGATTGCTGCTTGTTGGTCAGCGTCAGAGTCCGACGAGTTATAATTGGCAACAACTCGATCTATAATAGATGGATCGAACTCGCCAAATTCGCGAACGTGCTGCAAAGAAACACGTCTTGTCCGTCGCACAGCATGCTTGCATTGATTACAAGGACATAAGACCCTCGTTGAGAGATAGGTGTTTCGGTTGGACGGTCCCACATCCTCATCGCTACTCATAATGAGGATAAAAAACTTATAACCTGGACAACAAATTTAATATTCTATTGGCATTCTTCGTCTTATCTCTCTCTCTCTCTCTCTCTCTCTCTCTCTCTCTCTCTCTCTCTCTCTTTTACCTCACATTCTCTAGTCATGTCCAATCCCCGCACACCTCGGTCTAGAGGTGCACGGAGATCAGAACCACCGGGTTATAATCTCGTCTTTATTGGTCAATACCTATATTTGTGGGTACAAGAAATCTACACACCCACGTCTACATGATACTGCATGTAGTGGACAAAACCCCTTTGCCTCTTCTCTAGCTGTAGCACTTCACTTCATCTTAACATCTTTTCACAGTAGATCTTTTCACTGTTCGTCTAACTCTAAACCCTAAACCGTAAGTAATTCTTGCGTGGACTAGCTCGATCTAACGTAAATAAGCGTAAATCTAAATAAACGTAAATCTAACTAAAAATAAAGCTAAATCTAATTTAACGTAAGTCTAATGACTAGAGGTTGTCTAGATGGTCATTGTGTCGGGGATGTAGTGACTCTTGCCGCCCTGAAGATCCACCTTCTTCCCTATCTTCTGAAGACATTTCACCAGAACTTTTGGATCGACGGAGCCCACCATGAGTGAAGGCATCAATACCCTATATTCCATTGAGGGCTTTCTTCACCCGCTTCATGCAGGCATCGCAGTCTATGGAGACCTAAATCTAATCTAATATAACGTAAATCTAAATCTAGCTTAAATAAACGTAAATCTAGTTAAAAATAAACCTAAATCTAATTTAATGTAAGTCTACATATAACCTAATCTTTAACGTCTTTTAAGATAGTTTCCTACGACGTTATAACTCTCTTCTTCTTGTGTGTGTGCGCGTGTGTGGATGTGTGTGCCAATAAAAAGAGATAAATGGTATAACCTTTCTATCACCCATGCCAAGTATGATAGATTGATTATGCCATTTCCCTCTTGAATAATAGGTCTTGAGTTCAACTCCTCGTCGGCTAGATCTTTAGGTCTTTTAATTTTAATTAGTTTCCTACGACGTTAAATTAGTTTCTCTCTCTTTCTCTCTCAATGTGTGTGCGTTTTTTTGGATCGTATGCACGTTTTCTCTCTCTTTTCCTCTCTCAATGTGTGCGTTTTTTGTTTATGCATGTTCTCTCTTTCTTTTCCTCTCTCAATGCGTGTGTTTTTTGTTTATGTATGCTCTCTCTCTCTTTTTCTCTCTCAATGTGTGTGTGCATTCTTTGTTTATGTATGTGTGTGTGCGTTTTTGTTTTTGTTTGTACTCTCTCTCTCTCTCTCTCTCTCTCTCTCTCAAAAACACTATGTGTGTGTGTATGTGTGCGTGTGAGAGAGAGAGAGAGGGAGAGAGAAAGAGGGGAAGGGAACATGAGAATGAGGAGAGGGAAGGAGCATACCTGGCTCTCCTTCCTCTCCTCGTTGTGTGTGTGTGTGTGTGTGTGTGTGTGTGGAGAAGAAAAGGAGAGAGAGAGAGAGAGAGAGAGAGAGAGTGAGGGAGAGCGTTACCTGCTCCTTGCTTGAGGGCGCCGAAAAACTTAGATCTGAGATCTGAGTTTTTGGGCGCGCTCGGTTATTTTTTTACCCCAGCCGGCGTCGCTATGAGCGTCGCAAATTTCTTTGTAAATTTGCGACGCTCATAGCGACGCTTATAGAGACGCTCATAGCGACGCCGGGATTTTTTTTTTTGAGCATCGCTAATATGAAGAGCCTCTTGTAGTGTTCAATTACCACTTTGGCATGTCTGGAGTTATAGTTTATGGAGCACTTAGAGTGGGTAAGCAAGGAGCTCCTCGCTCGGGAGAACGGCCAATTGTATGCACCATGCCGGATGAGACCAAACGAAAGATTATCAATAAAAATAGTTGGCAAAAGTTCTTGCTTGCAAAACAAGGTTGAAGTGGAAGTTGGTGAGCGTAAGAATCTATTTAGTCACCCTTCACGCTCAAAGATACCTTCACTTGAAAGCCAAAAAAAAATTGTGCTTGCAAAATCCACAACAATAAACTAAATATACACCTCCAGTGACCATATACGGTGTGTCTCTCACTAGCTACGGTTACAGGTGTTTTTGAGGTGGGGGAGATGCACTACACGTCTTTGTGAGCTCCGAGTAGGTGAGGACAATTAAATAAACGAAAGTGTGTAAGTGTGTGTGCGTGCACACACACACACACACACACACACGAGAGAGAGGCAGAGAGAGAGAGAGGTTTCACTTAAAAGAAAGGGTGTCTTCTTTACATATACCAGTACAGCTAGTGACCTTCGGCCGCCTCTCTCTCTCTTTATTTGTGTATTCCTCTGTGTGTGTGTGTGTGTGTGTGTGTGTGTGTGTGTGGTCGGAGGCTGTAGAGAACAATGGCCGCTTGAAGGAGCTCTCGCCACGTGTCAGGGGGGTCCGGAATCCCTCCCCGTTTTATAACAGTAGAGAGAGAGAGAGAGAGAGAGAGAGAGAGAGAGAGAGAGAGAGAGAGAGAGAGATGGAAAGAGATGGAAATGGCCTATGAACTTTGAGAATAGTGGAATTAAGAGAATTAGAGAACATTTTTGTGAGATTACTTTGAGAACATAGAGGATGAACTTAATTAATGGTAGCAACATGAACATAGTACTTAATTAACTTGGCATGAACAATACTTTTGCAAGAGAGAGAGAGAGAGAGAGTATTAGAGAACATGACAATACTTGAGGACCAGATTTACTTGGAGCCGGTCCCCCCTCTAAAAGGCGTTTGTATTTTAGATTCTCCCATCAAGAGAGACTTGGTACAATACAATCTTTGTGTTCCTTGTGACCTTGGTGATGCTATGAAGATGGAAAGCTTCATGCATCACGAACATAACATAAACTTTGCAAAAAGCATTAACTATCCCAAGCCTCATTCTTCCCAAGGCTTCAAACACCTTCGAATGTGGAGAGAGCTAGCGGGGAATGAGGGTAGGGAAGAGGAAAAAGAATCATTCATAGGAGAAAGAAATAGTTCCTCACTTATCATCACTCTTCTTGCTTAGCATAGCATAATAGCATAGTAATAAAGATTACAAAGATGGCAAGCTTAAGCATTAACTATCCCAAGCCTCATTCTTCCCAAGGACTCAAACACCTTCGAATGTGGAGAGAGCTAGCGGGGAATGAGGGTAGGGAAGAGGAAGAAGAATCATTCATAGGAGAAAGAAATAGTTCCTCACTTATCATCACTCTTCTTGCTTAGCATAGCATAATAGCATAGTAATAAAGATTACAAAGATGGCAAGCTTAAGCATTGAAGCATGGCTCTTGGTTGGATTTGCATTCCATAGTCAAGAGTGTTGGTGTAGGCTCTCCACTTCTCAATAAGCTTAGAGAAGGAGATGGAGCTCTTGAACTTTGCACTCCACACAATGAGAGAGATTGTGTGTGTGTGTGGGAGAGTATACCCCCCCTCTCAAGCTTGGTCCACCTCTCTCTCTCTCTCTCTCTCTCTCTCTCTCTCTCTCTCTCTCGTATTATTTATTTATATCATTTGGACATGTGTCCTCTTTTTCCTCTTTGAGAGAAAGAACTTAATTATTTATTTTTATGCATCTAAATTCTCATTGGACCCTTTTAAAGTCTATCCAATAGGATTCAAGCACATCACGAGGGCCACATGTGGAGGATTTTGGCATGTGTCTTTTATGCTTCTTAAGTCATTTGATTTGAATTGAACACTTCAAGCACTTGGTCAATTAAACATGTAAATTGTTTATGTTGAGAGTTTATTTATGAATTGAACACTCTAAAAACCTTAGTCATTTAAGCATGAGAATCACCTCAAGCTTGGGCAAGGTTCCCAAAAACACTTTAAGCACTTTAGTTAGCAAGCCGACAAGCACTTCATGCTTGGGTAGGATTCCCACCTCAAGGTCAGCCCTATCTTGCTTAAGGTCAAAGGACTTTTTAGCACTAACTTTTGGAGGTCTTTAATGAAGCTTACCCTAAGGTCTTTTAAGCTCCATTAGATGCATGTTGCTCTTTGATAGACTACCTCCTTTTGGACCCCTATTGAGATGTAACCATCTCTCCTCTTGATCCCTTGCTGAGGTAAATCTAGAAGCACTTATTTCACATTGCTCTTTGGTAGACCATCTCCTTTTGGACCCCTATTGAGATGCAACCATTTCTCCTTTTGATCCCCTGTTGAGATAAGTTTAGAAGCACATATCTATATCCTAACTCTTGTTCCCCTTTTATCTTCCCATATTAAATGATCAGTTTAATATGAGAAAATCATTTGGTAAAGTTAGATATTATATTTTATGACATTACTAGGCATTGTAAGCATTGACAAGGTTCATATTATCCTTAAGCTAGGTTCCTTGCATCCATCTAGCATCTTTAAAAGGATAATTCTTAAACTTAACAAGTTATCATTGGATAATCTTACCATTTCTTAGTACCTTGTCTTCGTCGAAGAATCGACGAAGACAAGTTATCATTGGATAATCTTACCGTTTTTTAGTACCTTGTCTTCGAGCTGCAACGCCTCTTCTTGATCTTCGATCTTTGGCGGGTCCTCAGTTATTGGTTCTTTTTGTGGATCTCCTTTGTAAGGCTTGACTAGACTCACATGGTTAATGTCATAAAATCTAATATCTAATATCTAACCAACCCAAATGATTTTCTCATATTAAACTGATCACTTAATGTGGGAGAATAAACTGAAACAAGGGTTAAGATATAGACATGTGCTTATAGATCTATCTCAACACGGGGCCAATGGTAAAGGAGCCCAAATGAGAGATGGTCTATCAAAGAGCAAGGTTAAACAATGGAGCATAAGACCTTAGGGTTAGCTTCATTGAAGACCTCCAATAATGTGTGTAAAAGTCCTTAGATTTAGGACCATAGTCAAGCTAGGTCTGAGCTTGAGGTGGGAACCCAGCCCAAGCTCGAGGTGCTTGTCCTGCTTGAAGTGCTTGTCGTGCTTGAGGTGCTTGAGGTACTTGACCTATTGCATGATTAAGGTGTTTGAGGTGCTTGACCTGCTGCATGATTAAGGTGCTTGAGGTGCTTTGACATGCTTGCCTGAGATGCTTGTGGGAACACCCCTAGTCCAAGTGCTTAGTCATGCTTGATGACTAAGGTGCTTGAGCACCCAAGGTCAAAAAGATCCCTACAAAGAGGGGGGCGAGCCCTTTTCTTAGGGGTTAGAAAGAGAACACACACACACACACACACTCTCAAGGAAATCCCAAGCTTAAAGAGGCAGCAGGGACACATGGCAAGCCCCTACCCATGTTACCTCCATGAGGTGCTTGAACCCTATTGGCTAGGATTAAAAGGGGTCCAATGATAATTTACAACAATTATCTAATTGTTTTTGCATTTATCAAGTCCTCTCTCTCTCTAAGGGGAAAGGGGGACACTTGTCCCAAGACTACACCTAATGCTAGAAATGGCCCAAGCTTGTGATTGGCTAGGCTTGGCATGAGCCAATGAGCTTCAATGATGAGCTAGAAGAGGGGGTCGACCTAGCAAGGAGGGGGGTTTCTTGCAAGGTATACTCACCCACACACACTCACAAACACTCTCATTGTGTGCTATGCAAAGTGCAAGAGCTCCCTCTCCTTCTCCAAGAAAGTAGAGGTTGAGAGCCTACACCAACACTCTTGGATATGGAGTGCAAATCCAACCAAGAGCCATGCTTCAATGCTTAAGCTTGCCATCTCCTTCTTCTTCATTACTATGCTATTATGTATGCTAGCAACAAGAGTTATGATAAGTGAGGAACTATTTCTTTCTCCTACGAAATGTTTCTTCTTCCTCTTCCCTACCCTCATTCCCTGCTAGCTCTCTCCACCTTCGAAGGTGTTTGAGGTCTTGGGACCGAGGCTTGGGATAGTTAAAGCTTTCTTCAAGTTTATGTAATGTTTGTGATGCATGAAGCTTTCCATCTTCATTGCATCACCTAGGTCACAAGGAACACAAAGATTGTATTGTAACAAGTCTCTCTTAATGGGAGAAATCATAATACAAATGCCTATTGAAGGGGGGACCGGCTCCACATAAATCCGGTCCTCAACTGTTGTCATGTTCTCTAAATTCTCTCTCTTGCAAAAGTATTGTTCATGCCAAGTTAACTAATTGCTATGATTATGTTGCTATCTTCAATTATGTTCACCCGCTATGCTCACAAAGTCATTTCTCAAAAGTACTTTCATTAATTTCCGCTACTCTCAACTTAAATAGGCCAATTCCATTACATTGGTATCAGAGAATTTGGTTTCTCTTTTCTTGCTTAAGAAGAGAGGTCCTTAAGTAGCCTATTAATGGTTGATGTTGTTAATTATATTAGGGTAAGTGGAAGTGGGATCTTTTATCGGTTTTGTTGAGCCCACTATGTGGGGGATGGTGCACAACTCGGGAGCTTTGGACTTAATAATGGAGTCTTTTTAGACTTGCCTACGGCTTTACCATTATTGAGCCATAAGAAGTCCGAAAGGAGCTAGCCCTTGACAACTCTGCTATGTTAGACCTACTCCTCTACTCTCTATAATTAACCACTTCAAGCCGTGGGTGTAGATACTTAAGAGCCGATTTTCAAAGGCTAAGAGGAGTGGCAACTAAGGTTTTGAATTGCCAAAGCATACATTAAGTACATACATAAATTTTGTTAACATGGCTGACAATAATCAAGAGAGTAGAATGAACATTGATAGCTTTGATTTTTCACATGAAGGTGCTAATGACGATGCTCCCATGTTTGTGAATTATCTCGTCACTAGGTTACAGCAAGCTATGGGCAACCCTACTTTGCAAGCCGAAGTTACTCAACAACTTCGTGCTTATGGAATTTCCCTTCCTCTCCAAGAGGAGAGAGAGCTTAGGAGGCCTCTTGAAGAGACCCCAAAAAGAAGACTCTCTCCCATTCGAGAGGAGAAATCCAAAGAGCAAGAAAGCAATGAAAGTTTAAGTTCCTCTGAAGATGTGGCTTCACGAAGACGGCGGTCTAGACGATCGCCCACTCCTCCCAAGAGGAAAAGATCAGCACATAGTCCTTCTCCTCATCACTCTGAAAGGCAAGAGAGGAAACAAAGGAAGAAAAGGGCTAGGAAGAGGTCACCCTCTTCTTCTTCTTTTTCACCTTCCTCCTCTTCTGACGAAAGTTATGGTTATTCTCCTAGACAATACAAGAGGGGAGGACATCGCAAATCATTTCATGCATGGCGAAGGTCACAAAAGCTAAAGAAGTTCAAGGAGGGAGGAAAGAGTATCTCTTTTCTCACCTATGATGGCACCTTCGATGCTACCGACAAAGTGTTGGCCTTCATCCAACAATTTGATGCAGCCTTTGGAGATGAGGGCTTCACAGAGTCCTCTAAGATACGCAATGTAGCTATGCACTTCCAAAAATCAGCTCGTCAATGGTGGGCTAGCCTTCGTGGAAATGGTGAAGCCTCAAAGACATGGAAAACTCTACAAGTTTCCATCATGAAGCAATTCCTTGCAAGCGATGCAAAGGGTAAAGTGCTTACCGAATGGCGCAGCTTGAAGCTCCTCTCCCATGAGTCTATCCACAAATATGTAGACAAGTTTTGTGATTTACATCTCAAGGCTACTGTCTTTCAAAAGATAGACTTTGCCGAGCAAAGGCAGCAATTCTGTGCGGCATTACCTGAAGAGATGGCCGAATACATCAACTCTCAATGGCCTGGTACTATTAGCGAAGTAATCCATCACACCATGGTTGCTTCACGCATCAATTTCCATCAAGGGGCTAGACGTAATGTCAAGCCCATGGAAAACAAAGACAAAAATGATGCAAAGGGAAAAACCAATGTTCAAAATACTTCCCAAGTCAATTCCAACAACAACAACAATCGGTCCAAGGAGAAGGGAGTTTACAAAGGTAAAAAAAAACTCTCTCCTGAAGAGCTTGAAGCTTTTCGTAAAGACCATAAGTGTTTCAAGTGTGGGGAGCAAGGACATGGCTATCGTTCTTGCCCCAAGAAGAATAATCGCAATGAGACTCCTAGGGCTTCCACCATCGAAGCTCCAAAAGAGGATGCTCATTGCAAAGGATCATCACTTTCCTATGCCTGGGGAAAGGTAAGAGAGCATGATGCCTTCATCTTGTTTGACCCTGGCTCTACTCTTAACTTCATATCAGTGGAGTTGGCCACCAAGTTGGGCATTCAAGCTTTTGAGATGGGAGATATAGTAGTGGCTGATGCAGCTTTCAAGGGACAACAAGCCTCCGTTACTCCCTTGATTGGGAAGTTGAGGCTTCATGTCCAAAGCTATGTCGACAAAGAAGACTTCTTCATCTCTCCTCTCCAACATGAGGATGTTATCCTAGGGGCACCATGGTTTGATCGCATGGCTGCCAACATGAAGTTCCCTGAAAGGAAAATCTACTTCACCTACAGGGGAAAGAACATGTATATAGATGCTAGTGAGCGTGGTCGCACTATTCCACTTGTAAATCCTCTTGCTTTTGATAAGTCAATGAAGAGCTCAGTTTCTACGTACATGATTTTTGTCAAAGAGTCTCTAAAAGATACTAATGTTTCATCAAATGTAAATGGTAGGAATCAAGAAGAGTTAGACTTGTCTAATTTTCTAAAAGGATTCCAAGATGTGTTCATCGATGATATCCCTATGGACTTACCTCCAAAATGAGGGGATGATGACCATCGTATTGAGCTCCTTCCTGGAAGCTCACCACCTAACAAGCCTCCTTATTGAGTCTCACAAGCTCAACAAGAGGAGATCATGAGGCAAGTACAAGAGCTGGTAGACAAAGGGATGGTGAGGCCTAGTTCCTCTCCCTTTTGTTCTCCAGTCCTTTTAGTGCAAAAGAAAGATGGTACATACCGTATGTGTGTGGACTATCGAGCACTAAACCATATCACTATCAAAAACAGATTTCCCGTACCTCGGGTAGAAGATTTGTTTGATAAGCTGCAAGGCTTTACCTACTTCAGTACGATTGACCTTAAGAGTGGCTATCATCAAATAAGGATAGTGGATGAAGATGTCTTAAAGATCGCGTTTCGCACAACATTTGGTCTTTATGAATATCTAGTCATGCCTTTTGGCTTGACTAATGCACCAGCTACGTTCAATCATTTGATGGAGAAAATTTTTAGACCATACCGCAAATTCACTGGAGTGTTCTTTGATGATATCATCATCTACTCCAAGTCTTTGGAAGAACATAAGAAACATCTCCAAGTGATTTTTCAAGCATTGAGGGAGAACAAGCTTTTTCTCAACCAAAAGAAACGCGGATTCTTCCTACAAGAGATTCAATACCTAGGTCATATTATTTCTAAAGATGGTATCCAAATGGATCCATCAAAGTTAGAGGTAATAAAAGCATGGCCTAACCCAAGAAATCTACATGAGCTAAGAATCTTTGTTGGTATGTGCGCATACTATAAACGCTTCATAGCAAAATTCTCTCAAGTAGCAGGACCAATACACGACTTAACTAAGAAGAACGTTAAGTTTGTGAGGACTGCTAAGGAGCAAAATGCTTTTGAAAAGCTCAAAGAGAAGCTTACTTCCCAACCAGTCCTCGTGCTTCCGGATCTCTCAAAGCCATTTGAGGTCCAATGTGATGCTTGTGCTGATTGCCTTGGAGCAGTTTTGCTTCAAGAAGGGCATGCCATAGCATATGAGAGTCGAAGGCTCAATATTGATGAACGAGTCTTGGGCATTTATGAGAAAGAGCTTTTAGCTGTTCTACATGCCCTAGACACATGCAAGCACTACCTATTGGGGACTCCATTTATCCTACAAACCGACCACCAAGGTCTCAAGTATTTCATAACGCAAACCAAGCTTTCCGACAAACAAATGAGGTGGGAAAATTTTCTTTTGCAATTTAATTTCCATATTGCTCACATAGCTGGTAAGCACAATCAAGTGGCCGATGCACTTTCACGACGACCCAAAGTTAACGCGGTGTCTATAGCTACTCACAATGATCTATCCTCTATGATAGATGAATATGCTACTGACCCTGACTTTAGAGACATAATGTCAGCCCTTGCTTTGGGGAAGAAAGAGGAACCATTCACCTTGCAGGATGGTTATCTTCTCCACGGCAATAGGCTATGTGTTACCCATTCCCTTCGTGAGAAAGTTATGTATGAATCCCATGCTCCTCCATATGCGGGGCATAGAGGTATTCAACCTACTCTCCGAGGAGTAGAGACGTACTTCTATTGGCCTACCATGAAAGTGGACATACAAGAGTATGTTTCAAAATGTGTAGTATGCCAAAAGACCAAGTATGATAGAGGGAAAGCACATTTTATTCCTGTCAAAAAGACTATTAAGGCACATCAAATGGCAACTCTCTTCATATCTCATATTTTCAAGCACCATGGATTACCCACATCCATCGTGTCAGATAGAGATCTTAGAATGACCAGTAATTTTTGGAAAGGTCTCTTTGAAAATCTAGGAACAAGATTGAATTTCTCTTCGGCCTATCACCCACAAACGGATGGCCAAAGTGAGATAGCCAATCTTACGATACTCGATCTACTCAAGACTTATGTTACCGAAGTAGATCAACGCTCACAATGGGAAAAGTACTTACCTCTTGTAGAGTATGCCTACAATAATACTGTACATACTTCTACGGGAAAATCACCTTGTGAGATCATTGAGGGAAGACCTAAAAATCCCTTGCTACTCAAAGTACATGGGAAGATCTTCGCCGCCGATGAGTATAGCCGTGACCTACAAGAATCTTTTCAAAAGATTAAGGAGGCTATATCCATCTCTCAACAAAGGCAAAAAGCTGCTGCTAATAAGCACAGAAGAGCCTTAATGTTCAAAGAAAATGATTAGGCCTTACTCAAGTTTCCTAAGGCTCGATTAAGGCAAACGACGGGCAAAAATCCTACGGCCCATCAAAAGTATTATGCTAAACTAGCAAAAAGATACTATGGTTCTTTCCAAATCTTGAAGCCCATCAATGAGACGGCTTATCAACTCAAGTTGCCCAACCATTGGCTCATACACAATGCCTTTCATGTAAGCCTACTTAAGCCCTACAAAGGAGAGCCACCAACTGAACCAATTATTTAAGACCCTCCCGAAGTTGAAGACCAAGAAGAGGTGCTACAACTTGAAGCTGTTCTTCGGCATGAAGACAAGGTACTACGACATGGTAAGATTATCCGACGGTATCTTATTAAGTTCAAAAATTATCCTTTTGAAGATGCTAGATGGATGCAAGGAATACAGCTTAAGGATAGTATGAACCTTGTCAATGCTACATTAGAGTAAGCAAATGTACAAATTTCTTTTAAATGACTCATGTTTTTGTCTTATAAGACTAGTCCTCTTTTTAATTGTGCACAAATTTAACTAGTATGCATGCTTAGAATAATGTTTGTGATGACGACGTCTCTCAAACACCAAGTAGAATTTGTCACTCTACTTTGGGAGAATGAAATGGACTAAAGATCAGACATGCTTGCGGCAGCTATGTCTCCCGAGCACCAAATGGATTAGTCATCCATCTTGGAAAGATGTCGTAGGGTAAAAAGGGATCCTCTACCCGCTAAGTAAAATTGACTAATGACTAAAGCTTTATCTCTTCTACCTCATAGTCGACGACAACTATGATTTCAAGAGAGAGGTAATGTCATAAAATCTAATATCTAATATCTAACCAACCCAAATGATTTTCTCATATTAAACTGATCACTTAATGTGGGAGAATAAACCGAAACAAGGGTTAAGATATAAACATGTGCTTTGTTGGAATTAGGGTTGCAGAGAAACACACACAGCTTGGAGAAGACGAAGGAAGCTCAAGGCACACAATAGAGAGTATGTTACTTAGTGTGCAATGGAAAGATAGATAGACCTAGAGTGATGGGCGTATATACAATGCACGGGGGAAAAAAACTCCTAAAGAGAGAAAAAATGCCCCGGCGGTCCTAGTGTGTTCACACACATCACTACCACATGTATATGGTAACAAATCCCCCCTGGAGTGATGCGGTGAACGAGAGCTGGCACATGAGTAAAGGGAAGTGCCATGCCCTGAGGACAGGATCAGTCCACAAAGGGGAGTAAGCCCAAAGCTTTCCGGAAAGCTTCAAGCTTCTCACGAGACAATGCCTTTGTGAAAAGATCTGCAAGGTTGTCCTGTGTTGGCACATAAGCCAAGCTGATCTCTCTTGCGGAGAGCCTCTCCCTGACATAGTGGTAATGCACCTCAATGTGCTTTGTGCGAGCATGAAAAACTGGGTTCCTCGCAACTGCCAATGCGCTCTGACTGTCAGTGTAGATAGTGTTGGAAGTGTCCTGTCCAACACCCAAGTCAGCCATAAGGCGTCTGAGCCATACACACTCAACCGTAGCTGTGAAGACTGCCCTGTACTCAGCCTCACAACTCGAAGTGGCCACATTAGGTTGCTTCTTGCTCAACCATGATATACATGAACTGCCAAGCATGAAACAAAAACCACTTGTGGACACTCGCATGTCAAAACAACCAGCCCAATCTGAGTCCGAAAAAGCATGTAAGTCTGGCGGCAATGATCCCCCCTTGGGATAAAACAAGCCAAGATGTAAAGTGCCACTAAGGTAGCGAAAAATCCTCTTGACAGCCTGCCAATGCTTAGACCCTGGGCTATGCATAAATCTGTTGACCTGCGAGACTGCAAACTGAATATCTGGCCTCGTGTTGCATACATAAATGAGGCAGCCAATAGCAGTTTGGTAAAGAGTGACATCAGCAGGATCGCCAGCATCATGTACAATCAACTTTAAACCTGTTTCCATGGGAGTGGCAATAGGTTTGCAATCCTCAAGTCCAAACTTACATAGCAATGTCTCTATGTAACTTTTCTGACACAAGGCAATACCACCATCACACTGCTTAAACTGTATACCCAAGTAATGATGCAACAGCCCCAAATCTTTCATCTTGAAAGTAGCATTCAAATCAGCCTTAAATTCAGCAATATGTCTCTCATTTGGTCCAGTGATCAGCAAATCATCAACATAAAGAACCACAATGAGAAATACATCATCCTCACGCTTTACATACAATGTGCTTTCTGTTGGACTGTTACGAAAGCCTCGTTTAACCAAATGAGTGTCAGCTTTCTCATACCAAGCACGAGGAGATTGCTTCAACCCATACAAAGCCTTCTTACATTTGCACACTTTGTCCTCTTGTCCTTTTATGACAAAACCGTGAGGCTGCGTTACATAAACTTCCTCAAATATGTCACCATTCAAGAAAGCAGTAACAATGTCTGATTGATGTACATCCCAACCAAAATGAGCTGCCAATGCACATAGAAAACGCACAGTAGTCATACGACAAGTGGGAGCAAAAGTCTCTTCATAATCTATGCCTTTTTGTTGTGCATAACCCTTTGCAACAAGTCGAGCCTTATGGCGATCGATCTCACCATCCGGCTTGCGTTTCAACTTGTAAACCCACTTCGTACCAATGGCCTTTTTGCTAGGAGGCAAATCACATAAGGTCCATGTGTCATTCTCTATAAGTGCATCATATTCTGATTTCATGGCAGCAATCCAATTTTTTGAATTCTGTGCTTCATCAAAAGACAGAGGCTCCTCAACATCATGTAAACTAGACACAGTCAAAGCATAACAATCTGATGCATAAGATGCATGGCGAGAGCCTGAACGAGTACGACTAGATAAAGGTGCATCCAATTTACTGTCACGCAAAGTGTGCACCAGCCATTTTGGCATACCTCTAGCCTGCTCATTTTCAGCCCTTTCGTCATCAAGTACATCATGTACATGTGCATCAGTAATAGGCTGTTCTAAAACATTTTCAAAAACCCCCATAGGCTGTACATTTGCCTCATTGGAACTTACATTCGTATTTCCACCACTGAAAAGAGGCAACAAAGTGTCATAAATGTCTTGTGAGCTTACATTACTGTCTCTAGTACATGACAGCAAGGGCTGAACAGAGTCTTCCACAAACACTACATCCCGTGAAACCAGAATACGTTTTGTTTGCGGATGATACAACCTGTAACCTTTGCTTTCAACACTATAACCAACAAAAATACATTTGACAGCCTTATCATCCAATTTTCTGCGCTGCACTTGTGGCACCAAAGCAACGAAGGGTGCCCATAGTACATTTTGAGACATTTTCAGCCATAGCCAAAAATTGTTTGAAGCACATAAAAACTTCGGACTTCGCTTTAAGCGGAAATACCCATGCATGCCTAGAGTAATCATCAATGAAAGTCACGAAGTACAGGTAATTGCCCAAGGACGGAGTTTGCATGGGCCCACAAACATCACTATGCACAAGCTGCAACCTGCATGTGGCCCTAACTGAACCATCCTTTGGAAACTTAGAACGCTGCATTTTACCCAGAATACAGCCTTCACAAACATGTTTCACAGGTGCTTCAAGAGGCGGCAAAGAAGCAACCATATCAGATTTCTGCAAACGGAGCAAACTGACAAAATTCAGATGACCAAAACGTGCATGCCAAAGTTTTGCATCTGAAATAGCCCTTGAATCTGCAACAGCATTTGCAAAATTTTGTCCACACTTGTCATACAAAGTGAGCTTATACAGCCCACGGCACAAAAGCCCAGATGCAACAATTTCATCACCAAAACTGAGATCATGAACTGTACATCTGTCATCCACAAATTTGACTACAAGTCCAAGTCTAGCTAGTGCGGATACAGACAAGAGATTCTTCTTGATCCCAGGTACATAAAGTGCATCAACAAGTGTGAAGGAACTGCCATTAGCAGCAGTGAGCACAATCTTTCCAACTCCCTGAACTGGATAAGAGGCGTTGTTGGCACAAGTGACTGAATTCCCATGAGGGACAGACTCGAGAGAGGTAAACAATTCACGATGTGAGGTAATGTGCTTTGTAGCACCACTGTCGAAATACCACACATGTGAATCTGCAGCAACTGACAAGCATGCATCATGGACAGCAGGATTGTAAGTGCACTCTGCGCTAAAAGCCCATTCTGCATCAACATCAGCATCACAATCTCCTTTCACAGAAGACTCAACAATGGATGCATTTGTAGTGGAACCAGCATTTGCAGTGGAACCACCCTCTTTCTTCTTAGCCTCTTTGGCCTTCAACTTAGGACACGACTTGATCAAGTGATCATTGGCTTTACAATAATGGCAACGCATCTTCTTTTTGCCCTTATCACCAGAATTGCCAGACGAAGTGCTGCCACCAGAAGCATTAGGAACAGAATTTTTGCCACTCACAGCAGAACCATAAGAAGTGGCTACATTACTGTTACCACCCTTTCTTTGAGAAGCAATAAAAGCCTGTTCAACTGCACGCTGCCTAGTCCTGTTTTTTCTAGAAAGTGACTCTTGTAACAGCAATGTGCATAATGCATCAAACTTGACAACTTCAGGATTTCCTTGGGTCATCAGTCTCCAAGTACTAGCAAAAGTCTGGTAGGAATCTGGTAAGGCATCAAGAACATTCTGCACAAGGGAACTGTCCGAAATGACTTCACCTACAGAAATGAGTTTCTCATTGATATCCTTGACACTAGCAAGGAAAGTGTCCATATCATCTTCCTCATGCATAATCTTCGACTCTAGCTCTTTACGCAGCAAAGCAATTTTAGCCTCATTGCGGCTTGCATAAAGACCTGCTAGAATATCCCAAGCCTGTTTTGCAGATTTTGCTGAATGGATGTGAGGAATAATGGTGCGCTTCACAGACAACGCAATCAATGCATGAGCCTGCGCATCCTTAACATCCCAACGAGCTTGTTCTGCCGTAGGCAAAACAACTCTAACAGCTGCAATCCTTGCAGCAAGACCTGCAACATCCTCAATATCGCCTACATCTTCAAAACCAGGACGTCATCAATGCCCTGCACAATGTTCCAGACACCTTTTGACACAAGAACATGTTGCATCATATAAGCCCACATAGGGTAGTTGTCCCCATCCAACCTGTCCTCAGCAGCAAACATCTTGAACACATCTGTGTTGTTGTTGTCAGCCATGGTAAATGCTGCACCTGATGTGAAAACTGCCCGAAAATAGGAGAAATGGAGCGGGAACAACTTGTGCTATATAGCACAAACCGTAGAAGACTATAAGGCACCTGTTATGCAGAAAACGGCACAGAGAGAAAATCTGCACAAAATGACGAAATAGCCTGTGCAGTACTGCTTGTAGTGGAAACGGAGGCCGAAATGAGCCCAAATAAAAATTCTGAGCAGACCGAGCTCTTTGAGCACGCCCAAAATATTTGTCGACCTGCGAACGCTCGCTGAAGCTCACTGAAATCGGAGAAAGTGAGCAGGCGTGTGCTGGAGCAGCTGGCGACTAAGCCCGGGAGGACGTGACCTGCTATGATACCAATTGTTGGAATTAGGGTTGCAGAGAAACACACACAGCTTGGAGAAGACGAAGGAAGCTCAAGGCACACAATAGAGTATGTTACTTAGTGTGCAATGGAAAGATAGATAGCCCTAGAGTGATGGGCGTATATACAATGCACGGGGGAAAAAAACTCCTAAAGAGGGAAAAAATGCCCCGGCGGTCCTAGTGTGTTCACACACATAACTACCACATGTATATGGTAACATGCTTATAGATCTATCTCAACACGGGGCCAATGGTAAAGGAGCCCAAATGAGAGATGGTCTATCAAAGAGCAAGGTTAAACAATGGAGCATAAGACCTTAGGGTTAGCTTCATTGATGACCTCCAATAATGTGTGTAAAAGTCCTTAGATTTAGGACCATAGTCAAGCTAGGTTTGAGCTTGAAGTGGGAACCCGGCCCAAGCTCAAGGTGCTTGTCCTGCTTGAAGTGCTTGTCGTGCTTGAGGTGCTTGAGGTACTTGACCTATTGCATGATTAAGGTGTTTGAGGTGCTTGACCTGCTGCATGATTAAGGTGCTTGAGGTGCTTTGACATGCCTGCCTGAGATGCTTGTGGGAACACCCCTAGTCCAAGTGCTTAGTTATGCTTGATGACTAAGGTGCTTGAGCACCCAAGGTCAAAAAGATCCCTACAAAGAGGGGGGTTAGCCCTTTTCTTAGGGGTTAGAAAGAGAACACACACACACACACACACTCTCAAGGAAATCCCAAGCTTAAAGACGCAGCAGGGACACATGGCAAGCCTTTACCCATGTTACCTCCATGAGGTGCTTGAACCCTATTGGCTAGGATTAAAAGGGGTCCAATGATAATTTACAACAATTATCTAATTGTTTTTGCATTTATCAAGTCCTCTCTCTCTCTAAGAGGAAAGGGGGACACTTGTCCCAAGACTACACCTAATGCTAGAAATGGCCCAAGCTTGTGATTGGCTAGGCTTGGCATGAGCCAATGAGCTTCAATGATGAGCTAGAAGAGGGGGTCGGCCTAGCAAGGAGGGGGGTTTCTTACAAGGTATACTCACCCACACACACTCACAAACACTCTAATTGTGTGCTATGCAAAGTGCAAGAGTCCCTCTCCTTCTCCAAGCAAGTAGAGGTTGAGAGCCTACACCAACACTCTTGGATATGGAGTGCAAATCCAACCAAGAGCCATGCTTCAATGCTTAAGCTTGCCATCTCCTTCTTCTTCATTACTATGCTATTATGTATGCTAGCAACAAGAGTTATGATAAGTGAGGAACTAATTCTTTCTCCTACGAAATGTTTCTTCTTCCTCTTCCCTACCCTCATTCCCTACTAGCTCTCTCCACCTTCTTCTTCATTACTATGCTATTATGTGTGCTAGCAACAAGAGTTATGATAAGTGAGGAACTATTTCTTTCTCCTACGAAATGTTTCTTCTTCCTCTTCCCTACCCTCATTCCCTGCTAGCTCTCTCCACCTTCGAAGGTGTTTGAGGTCTTGGGACTGAGGCTTGGGATAGTTAAAGCTTTCTTCATGTTTATGTTTTGTTTGTGATGCATGAAGCTTTCCATCTTCATTGCATCACCTAGGTCACAAGGAACACAAAGATTGTATTGTAACAAGTCTCTCTTAATGGGAGAAATCATAATAAAAATGCCTATTGGAGGGGGGACCGGCTCCATATAAATTTGGTCCCCAACTGTTGTCATGCTCTCTAAATTCTCTCTCTTGCAAAAGTATTGTTCATGCCAAGTTAACTAATTGCTACGATTATGTTGCTATCTTCAATTATGTTCATCCGCTATGCTCACAAAGTCATCTCTCAAAAGTACTTTCATTAATTTCCGCTACTCTCAACTTAAATAGGCCAATTCCATTACAGTTAACATTGTGAATGAGCCAATGGTTGGGAAACTTTAATTGATAAGTCATCTCATTGATTGGCTTAAGAATTTAAAAAGGACCATAGTATCTTTTTGCTAGTTTAGCATAATACTATTGGTGGCCCGTAGGATTCTTTCCCGTAGTATGCCTTAGATGAGCCTTGAGAAACTTTAGTAAGACCAAATAATTTTTCTTAAAGGCTAAGGCTCTTCTATGCTTATTAGCAGTAACCCTTTTTGCCTTTGCTGTGAGATGGATATAACCTTTTTAATCTTTGGAAAAGATTCTTGTAAGTCTCGGCTATATTCATCAGCAGCAGCGAAGATCTTCCCATATACTTTAAGTACTAAGGGAATTTTGGATCTTCCCTCTTTAACCTCGAAAGGTGTTTTTCCCATAGAAGTATGTACAATGTCATTGTACGCATACTCTATAAGAGGTACGTAATTCTCTCATCGAGAATGTTGATCTACTTCCATGACATAGGCTTTAGTAGATTCAAGAATCATCTGATTAGTTGTTTCACTTTGATCATCCGTTTGTGGATGATAGGTCGAAAGATAAATTTAATCTACTTCGTAGATTCTCAAAGAGACCCTTCTAGAAATTACTGGTCATTCTAGGATCTTTGTTCGACACTATGGATGTTGGCAAGCCACGATACTTGAAAATTTGAGATCTAAAGAGGGTTTTCGTTTGATGTGCCTTAATAGTCTTTTTGACAAGTATAGAGTGTGTTTTCTTGCTAAGCCTGTCGATTGAAACAATCCAAGTTGCTTCCCTCCATCAAATTTCAATTTTTGGTATACCACACATTTTGAAACATACCCTTGTATGTTTACGTTTCATGGTAGACCAACAGAAATACATTTCTACTCCTTGAAGAGTAGGTTATGGAATCCCTCTTTGCCCCGCATAAGGAGAAGCATGGGATTCATACGTGACTTTCTTATTGTATTGGTGAGTAGCACATAGCCTATTGTCGTTTGGAAGGTAACCATCCTTCAAGGTGAATGGTTCTTTTTTTTTGTCCCTAATGCAAAGGCTGTAATTACCTACTTAAAGTCTTGGTCAGTAACATACTCATCTATCATATAAGATAGATCATTGTGAGTTTCTATAGACACCACATTTACCCTTGGCCGTTGTGAAAATGCATCGATCACTTGATTGTTCTTACCAGCAATGTGAGCAATATGAAATTTAAATTGCGAAAGAAAATTTGCCCACCTCATTTGTTTGTCGGAAAGCTTGGTTTGCATCATGAAGTTCTTGAGGCTTTGTGATCCATTCGATGAATGGAGCCCCCAAGAGATAGTGCTTCCATGTGTCTAGGACATGCAGAATAGCTAAAAGCTCTTTTTCATATATGCCCAAGACCCATTCATAGACATTGAGCCTTCGGCTCTCATATGCTATGGTATGCCCTTCTTGAACCAAAACTGCTCCAAGGAAATCACCACAAGCATCACATTGGACCTCAAATGGCTTTGGGAGATTCGGAAGCATAAGGACTAGTTGGGAGGTAAGCTTCTCTTTGAGCTTGTCAAAATCATTTTGTTATTTAGCAGTCCATGAGTACTTAAAGTTCTTCCTTGTTAAGTCATGCAATGGTCCTCCTATTTGAGAGAATTTTGCTATGAAGCATATATAGTATGCACACATACCAATAAAGCTTCTTAGCTCATGTAGATTCCTTGGATTGCCATGCTTTTATTACCTCCAGCTTTGATGGATTCATACATATACCATCTTGAGAGATAATGTGACATAAAGATTGAATCTCTTGTAGGAAAATTTCACTTTTCTTTTAATAAATGAAAAGCTTATTCTCTCTTACAACTTGAAAGATTACTTGGAGGTGTTACTTGTACTCCTCAAGATACTTTGAGTGACCTGAAGATTTTTATCCATCGTGAGTTTGAATGCGGCTTGAGCATTTTCCAAGCCAAAACTTGTAACTAATCAAATAGACCTTCTACCCGTGGCACGGAAAATCTTTTTTTTATTATAGTGATCCTATTTGGTGCTCTATAGTCGACACACATGTGATATGTGCCATCTTTCTTTTTCACTAAAAGTGCTGGTGAACAAAATAAAGAGGAGCTAGGCCTCACCATCCCTTTTTCCAATTCATGCACTTGCCTCATGATCTCCTCTTGTTGAGCTTGTGAAACTCAATAAGGAGGTTTATTAGGCGGTGAGATTCCTAGTAGAAGCTCTATTGCATGGTCATCATCTCCTCGTTTTGGAGGTAGCTCACTAGGGATTTCATCAATGAAAACATCTTGGAACCCATTTAGGAAATTAGACAACTCTAATTCCTCTTGATTCCATGTATTGCTACTTGTGAAAACATTAGAATCATTTACAGATTATCTAACAAAAATCATATACAAGACCTATTTAGGGAATTATTCAAGTCCCATTTCTTATAACGCTATTAAAAAACTTAGTATTTTTGTGTAGTTTGAGCTATCATCTATTGACGGTTACACTCTATGTTTCATATACCCCTTAACACATATCTATAGGGATATGTGTATTTAAATACATACTTATATGCATCGACTTCAATTACATCAAAAGCATGAGGGAAGCATGGCACTAAACTCAATTTGCATTATACAACATTCTTCATGTGAAAAAAGTTCTTTGAATCAATAGCTCAAATTTGAGACATTAACATTGTTACCATATACATGTGGTAGTGATGTGTGTGAACACACTAGGACCGCCGGGGCATTTTTTCCCTCTTTAGGAGGTTTTTTCCCCCGTGCATTGTATATACGCCCATCACTCTAGGGCTATCTATCTTTCCATTGCACACTAAGTAACACACTCTCTATTGTGTGCCTTGAGCTTCCTTCGTCTTCTCCAAGCTGTGTGTGTTTCTCTGCAACCCTAATTCCAACAATTGGTATCAGAGCAGGTCACGTCCTCCCGGGCTTAGTCGCCAGCTGCTCCAGCACACGCCTGCTCACTTTCTCCGATTTCAGTGAGCTTTGGCAAGCGTTCGCAGGTCGACAAATATTTTGGGCGTGCTCAAAGAGCTCGGTCTGCTCAGAATTTTTATTTGGGCTCATTTCGGCCTCCGTTTCCACTACAAGCAGTACTGCACAGGCTATTTTGTCATTTTGTGCAGATTTTCTCTCTATGCCGTTTTCTGCATAACAGGTGCCTTATAGTCTTCTACGGTTTGTGCTATATAGCACAAGTTGTTCTCGCTCCATTTCTCCTATTTTCGGGCAGTTTTCACATCAGGTGCAGCATTTACCATGGCTGACAACAACAACACAGATGTGTTCAAGATGTTTGCTGCTGAGGACAGGTTGGATGGGGACAACTACCCTATGTGGGCTTATATGATGCAACACGTTCTTGTGTCAAAAGGTGTCTGGAACATTGTGCAGGGCATTGATGTACGTCCTGGTTCTGAAGATGTAGGCGATATTGAGGATGTTGCAGGTCTTGCTGCAAGGATTGCAGCTGTTAGAGTTGTTTTGCCAACAGCAGAACAAGCTCGTTGGGATGTTAAGGATGCGCAGGCTCATGCATTGATTGCGTTGTCTGTGAAGCGCACCATTATTCCTCACATCCGTTCAGCAAAATCTGCAAAACAGGCTTGGGATATTCTAGCAGGTCTTTATGCAAGCCGCAATGAGGCTAAAATTGCTTTGCTGCGTAAAGAGCTAGAGTCGAAGATTATGCATGAGGAAGATGATATGGACACTTTCCTTGCTAGTGTCAAGGATATCAATGAGCAACTCATTTCTGCAGGTGAAGTCATTTCTGACAGTTCCCTTGTGCAGACTGTTCTTGATGCCTTACCAGATTCCTACCAGACTTTTGCTAGTACTTGGAGACTGATGACCCAAGGAAATCCTGAAGTTGTCAAGTTTGATGCATTATGCACATTGCTGTTGCAAGAGTCACTTTCTAGAAAAAACAGGACTAGGCAGCGTGCAGTTGAACAGGCTTTTATTGCTTCTCAAAGAAAGGGTGGTAACAGTAATGTAGCCACTTCTTATGGTTCTGCTGCGAGTGGCAAAAATTCTGTTCCTAATGCTTCTGCTGGCAGCACTTCGTCTGGCAATTCTGGTGATAAGGGCAAAAAGAAGATGCGTTGCCATTATTGTAAAGCCAATGATCACTTGATCAAGTCGTGTCCTAAGTTGAAGGCCAAAGAGGCTAAGAAGAAAGAGGGTGGTTCCACTGCAAATGCTGGTTCCACTACAAATGCAGCCATTGTTGAGTCTTCTGTGAAAGGAGATTGTGATGCTGATGTTGATGCAGAATGGGCTTTTAGCGCAGAGTGCACTTACAATCCTGCTGTCCATGATGCATGCTTGTCAATTGCTGCAGATTCACATGTGTGGTATTTCGACAGTGGTGCTACAAAGCACATTACCTCACATCGTGAATTGTTTACCTCTCTCGAGTCTGTCCCTCATGGGAATTCAGTCACTTGTGCCAACAACGCCTCTTATCCAGTTCAGGGAGTTGGAAAGATTGTGCTCACTGCTGCTAATGGCAGTTCCTTCACACTTGTTGATGCACTTTATGTACCTGGGATCAAGAAGAATCTATTGTCTGTATCCGCACTTGCTAGACTTGGACTTGTAGTCAAATTTGTGGATGACAGATGTACAGTTCATGATCTCAGTTTTGGTGATGAAATTGTTGCATCTGGGCTTTTGTGCCGTGGGCTGTATAAGCTCACTTTGTATGACAAGTGTGGACAAAATTTTGCAAATGCTGTTGCAGATTCAAGGGCTATTTCAGATGCAAAACTTTGGCATGCACGTTTTGGTCATCTGAATTTTGCCAGTTTGCTGCGTTTGCAGAAATCTGATATGGTTGCTTCTTTGCCGCCTCTTGAAGCACCTATCAAACATGTTTGTGAAGGCTGTATTCTGGGTAAAATGCAGCGTTCTAAGTTTCCAAAGGATGGTTCAGTTAGGGCCACATGCAGGTTGCAGCTTGTGCATAGTGATGTTTGTGGGCCCATGCAAACTCCGTCCTTGGGCAATTACCTGTACTTCGTGACTTTCATTGATGATTACTCCAGGCATGCATGGGTATTTCCGCTTAAAGCAAAGTCCGAAGTTTTTATGTGCTTCAAACAATTTTTGGCTATGGCTGAAAATGTCTCAAAATGTACTATGGGCACCCTCCGTTCCGATCGAGGGGGGGAGTATATGTCTCATGAATTTAATGCATTTCTGGCTAGTCGTGGGATAAAACACCAATGTACAGTGCCTTATACACCTCAGCAAAATGGTGTTGCTGAGAGGAAAAACAGGTCACTAACGGAAATGGCACGATGTATGGTCAAAAGTCAAGCTTTGCCGCATTCTTTTTGGCTTGAGGCCATCATGTGTGCCACTTATGTACTTAACAGGTGTCCTACGAAAGCTTTGCAGTCTATTACTCCATATGAAGCATGGCATGATAGAAAACCTTCTATTGAGCACATGCGTGTTTTTGGCTGTTTGGCATATGCTTTGGTGCCACAAGTGCAGCGCAGAAAATTGGATGATAAGGCTGTCAAATGTATTTTTGTTGGTTATAGTGTTGAAAGCAAAGGTTACAGGTTGTATCATCCGCAAACAAAACGTATTTTGGTTTCACGGGATGTAGTGTTTGTGGAAGATTCTGTTCAACCCTTGCTGTCATGTACTAGAGACAGTAATGTAAGCTCACAGGACATTTATGACACTTTGTTGCCTCTTTTCAGTGGTGGAAATACGAATGTAAGTTCCAATGAGGCAAATGTACAGCCTATGGGGGTTTCTGAAAATGTTTTAGAACAGCCTATTACTGATGCAGATGTACATGATGTACTTGATGAGGAAAGGGCTGAAAATGAGCAGGCTAGAGGTATGCCAAAATGGCTGGTGCACACTTTGCGTGACAGTAAATTGGATGCACCTTTATCTAGTCGTACTCGTTCAGGCTCTCGCCATGCATCTTATGCATCAGATTGTTATGCTTTGGCTGTGTCTAGTTTACATGATGTTGAGGAGCCTCTGTCTTTTGATGAAGCACAGAATTCAGAAAATTGGATTGCTGCCATGAAATCAGAATATGATGCACTTATAGAGAATGACACATGGACTTTATGTGCTTTGCCTCCTGGCAAAAAGGCCATTGGTACGAAGTGGGTTTACAAGTTGAAACGCAAGCCGGATGGTGAGATCGATCGCCATAAGGCTCGACTTGTTGCAAAGGGTTATGCACAACAAAAAGGCATAGATTATGAAGAGACTTTTGCTCCCACTTGTCGTATGACTACTGTGCGTTTTCTATGTGCATTGGCAGCTCATTTTGGTTGGGATGTACATCAATCAGACATTGTTACTGCTTTCTTGAATGGTGACATATTTGAGGAAGTTTATGTAACGCAGCCTCGCGGTTTTGTCATAAAAGGACAAGAGGACAAAGTGTGCAAATGTAAGAAGGCTTTGTATGGGTTGAAGCAATCTCCTCGTGCTTGGTATGAGAAAGCTGACACTCATTTGGTTAAACGAGGCTTTCGTAACAGTCCAACAGAAAGCACATTGTATGTAAAGCGTGAGGATGATGTATTTCTCATTGTGGTTCTTTATGTTGATGATTTGCTGATCACTGGACCAAATGAGAGACATATTGCTGAATTTAAGGCTGATTTGAATGCTACTTTCAAGATGAAAGATTTGGGGCTGTTGCATCATTACTTGGGTATACAGTTTAAGCAGTGTGATGGTGGTATTGCCTTGTGTCAGAAAAGTTACATAGAGACATTGCTATGTAAGTTTGGACTTGAGGATTGCAAACCTATTGCCACTCCCATGGAAACAGGTTTGAAGTTGAGTCTACATGATGCTGGCGATCCTGCTGATGTCACTCTTTACCAAACTGCTGTTGGCTGCCTCATTTATGTATGCAACACGAGGCCAGATATTCAGTTTGCAGTCTCGCAGGTCAGCAGATTTATGCATAGCCCAGGGTCTAAGCATTGGCAGGCTGTCAAGAGGATTTTCCGCTACCTTAGTGGCACTTTACATCTTGGCTTGTTTTATCCCAAGGGGGGATCATTGCCGCCAGACTTACATGCTTTTTCGGACTCAGATTGGGCTGGTTGTTTTGACACGCGAGTGTCCACAAGTGGTTTTTGTTTCATGCTTGGCAGTTCATGTATATCATGGTTGAGCAAGAAGCAACCTACTGTGGCCACTTCGAGTTGTGAGGCTGAGTACAGGGCAGTCTTCACAGCTACGGTTGAGTGTGTATGGCTCAGACGCCTTATGGCTGACTTGGGTGTTGGACAGGACACTGCCAACACTATCTACACTGACAGTCAGAGTGCATTGGCAGTTGCGAGGAACCCAGTTTTTCATGCTCGCACAAAGCACATTGAGGTGCATTACCACTATGTCAGGGAGAGGCTCTCAGCAGGAGAGATCAGCTTGGCTTATGTGCCAACACAGGACAACCTTGCAGATCTTTTCACAAAGGCATTGTCTCGTGAGAAGCTTGAAGCTTTCCGCAAAGCTTTGGGCTTACTCCCCTTTGTGGACTGATCCTGTCCTTAGGGCATGGCACTTCCCTTTACTCATGTGCCAGCTCTCGTTCACCGCATCACTCCAGGGGGGATTTGTTACCATATACATGTGGTAGTGATGTGTGTGAACACACTAGGACCGCCGGGGCATTTTTTCCCTCTTTAGGAGGTTTTTTCCCCCGTGCATTGTATATACGCCCATCACTCTAGGGTTATCTATCTTTCCATTGCACACTAAGTAACACACTCTCTATTGTGTGCCTTGAGCTTCCTTCGTCTTCTCCAAGCTGTGTGTGTTTCTCTGCAACCCTAATTCCAACAAACATTAAAGAATTAGCTATATCAACACTTATGAAAAGAATCTACAATTAAAAAATAAAAAATAAAAATTGAAGGGACCTCAAAATAGTGTGGTGTTTAGAAACACCAAGATAGAAAATAAAATCCAATTCACATATTTACATGGATCTAAGTATTTTACAACTCATCCTTGGAAATGATACTAGGCTCAATGACTATAAATACATCATTAAACATTGCGTTTTCTCATGTATTGCTCCAATACCTACAAGGTTTCTCTATCACAAGCTGCCTAATTTACCAACGTATTGCAAGTATACTCTCGTTTGTCCCTTGCATAGATCCAACCAAGTAACCATGCAATGATCGTTCTCTCCAAAAAACTTTCAAGCTCTTCTATTGATTGATTCCACATTTTTGGAAAAATTAAGTAGGTTCCGGGCATATTCCACATTACACTGTAAAGGGCCTCGTAAAAAATTAAGGCATTCCAAATCATGAAAAATTCTCCATGCTACATCCAAGTTCTTGTGGTATACAAATTGATATCCAATTAGAAGATATGTCTTTTGGCATGCTGCCTGTCTTGCTATGACATTAAATTTTTGATGGTGTTGTGGAAAGCATAACTCAAGAATACGACGAGTCCTTTGCAATCTATTAGTGCTCCAAATCCACACCTCAAACCATTGCATACAAAAATAAAGGAAAGTGAATGCATCTTTGCGAATAAAATGCCAGACATTTGTACTCTTTTCAATGAGATGTATATGTTTTCCCCAAATCTGGGCAAACATCACCATGTTGCATTTCAATGGTCTTAAGTAAAACACCATTGAGTTCAAGGATCAATACTCTTCTTTGTTTCCGTATAGTATCTGAGGGTGGTGGAATCAATTTCCTTCTAGGCCTATGAGTCCTCAATGACATGTGCCACCTCAATAGTAAATGCTTTGTACATTTGAAATCAAAATTATATGCTTCAGAATTTTCTGTTTAAAAAAAGGGCATGATGGTCAATGGAAGAGATATTATGTTCAATTAACACATTGTGCACCAGCATTATTTATTTTATCCATGATATATATAGACTTAAACCGTGAGAAGACAACAAAAGAAAATATTTTTCTTCAATACACAGAAGAAATATTGTACAAAGAGCTCCAACCACAAAGATAAAAGAGAGACTTCTTTTGCAAGGTTGAATAACATCTAGTTGATGAAATATAAAAGTGTACATATTTGGTTCATGTTCAAATAATTGGACCCAACACATTGTTTTGGCCGGAATACTATAACCCATCACATTGTTTTGGTCAAAATCTTCTTAACACGTTTCCACCACTCTATGTATGTGAGCATTCCATGTGATTGAGTCAATGCGCACGCCAAGCCGTTACTGGTTGTTTTCTTCCACCTGCAATAACAAATATGCTAGATTAGATAACAATTTGATTTTAATTTTTATATTTTTTTGATAAATCTAAAGTGAGTCCTACCCATAAGCTTAAGTAGGCCTTTTGTAGCTTTGATATGTATGCTTTTGCTGCAACTCCGCTAATGAAATGATCACGACCATACCCCAAGCTAGTAGCATAAGCAATAGCATGTTGATCACTCAAATTTTTTGTTTTGTGAGACAAGTTTAACAAGTTCAGCTGGTTTGAAGATAATAGTGGCACACCAAACTTGGATGCCAACATAGTTGGATCCTTGCTTAAGGAGTTTACTACTTTCTTGCCCCTACTTTCTTGAATATAACTTAACTTGTTATTGCACAATGGTAGCTGTGAAGATGCACAAGATGAGCTTTCCACTTCGACTAAATTGTTGTCAAGTTCTTCCCTTAGAACTTGGGCATTGAACATGCCCCATTCTTCCATTACGTCTTGAGACTTTGTAAATAGGTCATGAACCTCTGTGATTGGAAGTTGTCCTAGCCAATTGAGTGAAATAACAGATCGAATGTCATCTATATTATTTATATTTAAAATTTATGGTAGAAGCTCATTGCAAAGAAGATAGTCAGGCCTCCCTTGAAAACTTTCAGGCTATAAGCAATTATCTTTTGGGTTAATACATCCCTTGAAAGGGCTATCATGAATGAGCAATGTATTCTTTGTAGTGCATAAATTCCTGTATTGATACCAAATCCTTAACAAATGCTTAAACATAGCCTCAACATTAGGCTTATCTGGTATTTTTGAAGATTATGGATGTAGCAATCTTCTTGTCCCCATACCATACAAAAATGATATTTTTAATGTGCATTCTTTTCAAGAGTGTTCACATAAGTGCAAACATTCTTTTGTAGCATGGTAGACCAAATACCAACATGAAAGTACTGACATATCTCATTCAAAAATTCAAAACAACCTGGGCGAACAACAATTGTGGTGTGACCAAGGTCAATTTTGACACAATCTGTACATGGATGCCTCTTGTCTTCTTTGCTGAGTAAAACTCCATTAAGATCAAGAATGAGTGCATGTTTATTCATGCTGATTGCATGAGCAATATTTTTTGCATATGATACAAAATAATGATAACAATTTAAGGTTTTGCACTTGTAAATCTTAGAACAAGGGACCATATATTTGCAACACACAATTGAAAATTGCACACATTTATTTATTTCTACTCATCTATAATGATGTCTCCTAAAAGTGATTGTATTTATCTATTGATGTGGGAAGATTGAAAGACTAGTTTATCTCCATCTCTCTCAAAAGAATATAAGCTTCTAAGTGGCCTATGTTTTTGTGCATCAGGACGTAACTCCTCAACGTTGATGTCTACTTGTGGCACACTGGATCCTTGATTTTGAATGTCAATTTCACCTGCAAAGACAACATAATATAATTTTGTATTATCTTCCAAAAAGGGCCATATCTATACTAATCACATTGGAAAAATAAGTACCTTTGTTTTTCTCACCAACTTCAATCCCTTGCTCCCTTTCTTGAATGCTTTGGACTTTGTTTGTATTTGGTGTTGCTTTTCTTGTCCCTTTGTCAAATTTTTCTTGTACGTCCTTGGTTGCAAGAGTAGCTTGGAGCTCTTCATTGGCTTCACCCTTCTTCTCACTACCCTCTGCATCCTCATCTCTTTGAGGGATGTTGTTAGTGTCGTGTGAAGGTTTTGGAGAATTTTGCACAACAAAATCACTTTGATGCTCTACCACCACCATCTCCTCTTCACTATTCCTAATGTTGCTTTCATGAATTTGGGTCTCTCCAGTGGTAGGTAGCATGTTCTCGCTCCCTTTCGTCATGTCATTTGAAGTTTTTTGAGAGATTTGTTCTACAAGATCACTTTTGTGCTCTACAAGATCACCTTTATGAAACTGTGTCTCTCCAACAATGGTGGGTAGCACTTGTGCTGCTTGAGATATGTTATCTTTGTCTTCTATTTTGTTGTCTTCATCTGAAAGATGAAAAAAGCCATTTTTACCTATTTAGAAAATAGTCTAGTGGATTTTCAATAACCATAGAATCCATTTCATTTCCATCTAACCCAGACGTTTTATGCTAGAAAGGCTCCATTGAACACATTAACACAAAAATGCTCACCTAGAATGATACCTAAAGCGCATTTGAAAGTGAGGCTCAATCCTAAGCTCAACCTAAGGCTTACGTAGCTTAAGTCTCAAAGTTTAGGCTTTTGTTTCAAGCCTAAAACTTAAGTCTCAAAGTTTATGCTTATGTTTCAAGTTTAAAATGTAAACCCTAAGCCCCTTTTAATCTTTATCATTCACTATGTGAAAACCTTTTATATTATGTGCACTCAAGACCTATTTATAAAACCCCTTATATACGAATTTTGCAACGTATGATCCATTTTTCGTCATAGTCTATAAGTATTTTGTTATTTGTAACATTATTTTGCTACAATGCTCATGAGGCTGGACTCACATAGTCGTGCTACACTAACATACAAAGGCAGGGCTCGAACTTAGAATCAATCCTACAAAATAAATTTCAATTTCTTGTTAGAGATTACGACTCTTTCTTAAAATAAAAACATGTGCTTTGTGATGGCTCAAACTCAAGTTTGATCCCCCCATGATTTTTTAATGGTAGATGTGTATAGTCTAATTAAAATGACATACTTTTAGAGAAAGACACAAGATAGTATTAAGATAATAGTGTTTAAAGGACCTAAAGTATCACAATTGATCAATTCAATACACTATCCTTCCTTTTTACACTTTAGGAGTCTGTTGGTACATGATAATGGCATGCATCATTAAACCTAGTATCAAAAATACTTTAAGAAGCATTCACACCTTTTTCATTAGCTACAATGTCTTGAGGGGCTCTATCATCCTCTTGTGCATCCTCATTGCCTGCATCATCATCCTCATTATCTTTAGCATTTTTTTTTGCACACTCCACATCCACAACTGGACTCATTTCTCCAACATTGTCTCCCCCCCCTTGATGGTCAAAATTCGTAGCTTCTTGAACTTCGCTATCATCCATGTTGTCTACATTATCATTGTCTTCATTTTCATCAACATCCTCTCCACTGCTTTTTTTCTCATCGATGTCAAGATTGTTAAGGTCTTCTTTTTCTGTATCATCCAGCTCCATTGTTTGTCTCGCAAGTGATGCTTGACTTGCACCACACCACTCCTGCAAGGACAAATCGCTCTCCAAAAGACTAGAGCATTGAGATTCTAACTCCATTGTTTCAAAATCATCTTTACATAGAGCAATTACCCTTCTCTTCTTCGACAAGCTTTGCTCCAACACAACTCCACCGCAAAAAAAAATTAAAACATAGCTTTTCTCAGGACAAAACCCTGTGATAAGGTCATCAATGAAGTTTCTATCAATAAATTCATGATCTTTGCCACAAGAGCCTGAGAAAAAGACTCTTTTTGTATGAACCTTGCCAATAGCCTCAAACCTATTGACCTTGCTAACAAAAAGAGCAACCATTGCAGTGTCCACAATTCCATCTATCAATGATTCATCTCTTATTGCTTAGATATTTCCATATTCAATATGGACCTTAGTTGACTGGCTAGAAACCCCTTCAACAAGCATTCCAATATTGATGAAATCAATGAAACACACTAGCACATATTCGTATTGTGCATTCAACGTGTTTAGATTGAGTACCAAATTTGCAAAAAAATATAGAGAGTTATTCTTTAGTACCATGAAGATCCAAGACGACAAATTGAAATGGTACATGCTTTGTATTGCAAAAGTCTTTGATCTTCCCGATATCAAAGCCCACCCCCTTGATTCTCCATGGAATAGACTCATCTTGAGTTATGCCCATATTAGCTCTATAAAGATAATTGAGGAGAGTTACTACACTTTTTGGAAGTGAGGGTGGAGTCTTCTTTGCTCTGTTGAGGGAGTCCTTAACATAGTACTGGCTATAGCTTGTCATTTGATTGTACTCATGCTCTCCTAGCTTGTAATTCTCACAAACTTGCTCCCAAGATAGATTTTCCCTTGTCAAATCAAAGAAGAATGATATTATTGCTTCTTTCAACAGGATCTTTTTTTAACTTCCAAGCCATCTCATCCATGTCCATTCTATGAGGGGTATGCTTGCCCTTCTTTAGCAAGATGGTTTTGTCCAGGATTGCATTTTTTAGTTCAAGAACTTCTCTACTCTCGAGGCCTAAAATGCACCTGAACAATGTAGGTGCGAGTGTTGCTGTGCCAGGTGCTTGTCGAGTCTGACCACCCTTCATGATTAGAAACTTAGGATTTTTGTTGGAGCCTTCGTCAATCGTTTCTCCCTTTGTATTTGGTAGCAAGCCATGAGCATATTGTCTCATAATCTTGACCCAATTCTTCCATATCTACTCATCACATAGAAGCAAATGCAAGTCGGTCTTGACAAATCCCTTTTGAAGTGTGTGCTCTGTTGTCTCAACAAAGGTCTACAAAATTGAAAATTCCAACATCAATATTGACAAGGCTCTAACTTGTGGGATTAAGACGCATACTTAATAAGTTCAAGATTGGCTAGATTGAACTATGCAAAGTCCAAAATACATGGTAATATGTAAGTGGGGCTCAAGCTTAAGTTCGAGCCTCGCTTGTTAGTGCTACAGCCCCATATGCAAATGACACTAAATCTTAAGTTAATACCTCACTTTAAGTTCTAAATGAGCACATGGAGGTCCTGCTTGAGCCTATGATAGACTCTAGTTTACATATAAATATTGATAAAAAAGACTCACATCCATGTTTTCAGAGAATCAAACAAGTACCTTCCAAGACTCAAAGTCGTTGGTTTGGTTGACACCAGGTGATGGCTTAGAAGGACAACCATTTGCATGCCATTGTGCTCGTGCTTGCATAAGTTGGTCAAGAAATGGCTCCTTTTGCATTGACATTGCAACTTACAGATTCACATCTTTGGAGATTTCGCGAGATGTGGGCAATTGAGAAAAATCTTTGATCATCTATATTTGAATTGTTGACGCAATTGAGGGGTAACCTTTGCAACTTTTGCACCCTGCAAATGTTTTGCAACACTAATGGAGTGATGTCCAGAGATGATCCAATAATCAACATTGTGAACATCCTCTTTGGAAAGTTTGTCAAGAGGATTTTTTTGGGAATGATCACAAGGCATCAAAATTGCCAATATCTCCTCTTGCTTTGGTTCTTGAATGAAGTCTAAAGTCAAAATCCTGACCCAATATAGATTTAATCTTCTGTACACATAGTTTGATGGAGCAGGAAAACACCTTGTCACGTCAATGCTAAAGACTTCATTAATCCCAAAAGGATAGAATCCCTTCTTGATTTCTAAGGAGGTCAGTGCCTTGTTATCTTCGGATGGAGTTTTTGTTTCCATCAACTCCTCTACAAAAACCTCTTTTTCTTCTGCACTCTTTTTCATCTTCCTCTTTTGCTAGTTTTTGTTGATCTTCCTCAAGAGTAGAATCATCCTTTGCCTTTATTTTTCTTCTGAGTCCTTGTGCATCTTGCTCTTGTGAACCTTCTTGCTCCTCTAAATTAGTGGTGCCAGTGATCTTCTCTGAATGTCTTGAAGCGCTTGCACGGGCACCTCTTGATGCTGCAAGGGCACTCCTAACTATGGCTTTCCCTGTCTTCTCCACAACTTTCTTAGATAGTGCTCCACACGCAGATGAATGGTGTATCCAAATCAAATCACGATTCTCACTTTGATTCAGTTGTCAATTAATTTTGCCAATAAAAATCACAACCAGGTAATTAAAATCGGCAAAATTAAGTAAAAATTTGACATAATTGGAGTGTGTAAATCCATGTTTTGAGCTAAAAAATGCAGCATTTAACCATTACAAACATTAAATTTAGGATCAAACATCAAATTAATCATGCACATTAATCAACTTTTATGTGCGCGCACACGCATGCACACACACACACACACACATACATAATTGGCAATTTTTATCTAATTTTAGGTGCACACACACAAGTGTCAATCATGTCAAAATTGCAAATTGAACACACAAATCTTTGATTGGCAATACCCATATCACAAATCAATCATCACATTTGCAAAATCCTTAAGCACACATTGATTTTTGGGGGCACACACAAGGAAAAATAAGTGCACAAACACCTAAAATTAAGCATACACACACTCAATTAGAGTGCACACACACTTAATTTTAGTGCACACAATTGCATTCAAACATACATTTAGCAAATCAACAATGCAAATTACCACATGAAATCATCATAAACCATATGTATCCAGCAATCACTTTCAACCTCCTAGACTACCTAATTGGGCTTGGTGATTTGACAAGAGTTCATGTGACTAGACATCAACCATGTGGTATGTGGAGAAGTGGATAGTGCATAGTGCACATAACATCCATAATTTATATGAGTTTGATTCCCACAAATATGTGTGCTTGATTCCCACAAATATCTTGGGTTGTGGTGGATTTGCTTTTACACCGACATCACCAACGATACAAATAGCCATTCCAACAGAAAGACCAACTATAGTGCCCCCCACATGAAGGAAGATGATCGTACAAGATGGACTAAATATATGATTGAATGCAATTGTGTGCACTAAAATTGACGTGAGAAGATTCACCTACATGCTCCAAAAGAGAGAGGTAAAAAGACTGTGTTGCAATTGCACGGGAGTTTTGTGGAAAGTGCATTTCACTTTACACTTGGCAAGTGATTCAAATCTCACCAATCATCTCTTATCCATGTAACAACTACATCCCTTCTACACACCTATAAAAAGGCATCCCCATTGTAATGATCCCAAGCAATTCAAATTCAAAATTCCCCCTCTACTTGGTGTCATCTCCCCTTTCCCCTCTCTCTTATACTTCTCTTCCTCTCCTTCCTCACTCTATCTTCTCTTTAGTGCTCAAGTTCACATGGTATCAAAGCTTCCAAACTTGAGTTAATACATGCTCTAAGAGACTTCTCTCAATGAAATGGTCTTTTATTCCACCCATCTCTCACTTCCAAGGTTTACTCGGATAGAATGTTTAGCGCATCATCACCTATGGTTGCAACCGCCACCAAGTCAAGGTACTTCACCATTGATAAGCTCAATGGGAACAACTACAATGTGTGGAAGCTGAGAATGGAGATATACTTGAATCAATAAGGTCTTTGGAAGATTTTTTTTGGAGATGAAATAAGACCAATTGAAGGAGATTTTGCCTCCGACATGGAGTTACTCTTGGCATGGGATTCAAGGGACATTACGGCTCAAATGGAGCTTATACTCCATTGTGAGGATAGGAAATTCCAAATGATATGGAATCTATTCACCTCCAAGACGATCTAGGAGTTCTTCAACAATAATTATGAGCACACGGACCTTGTTTATAAAGTCTCCCTGATAAAGAGGCTTGTAAACAATACTATGCAAGAAGGCCAATCTGTAGTCAAATTTCTTGATAGCTTAGCACTAGCTCACCATAGACAAACATGTAGTGCAAAATTGAGCAATGTTGTTTATTCATGAAAGTGAGCTTTAAGTAGATCTACAACTTGACTCCTTTAGATGTGGGACTATTACGCCTTTTTCCTCATTCACTCAGAGTCTAGGACAAAACCCACCTTACATCTTCAGTCTGATCCCTTGATCAATGGAAGTCTGGTGGCTTCAACAGCTTTAGATATGAATCATATCTTATGTTGAAAATGCTCATCATTGGGCCAAAATTATTGTTGTCATAAGTGAAGAATCTTGTGTAAAATGCTTCTTCAAAAGCATGTATGTGGTAGCTTGACACGAACATTAGTCTTTGATAGAATAGATGTAACACCTCCGGGGATGGCTGCTTTGATAGATCATAGATCATTTTGGTGATAGTGTTTCCCATTGATAGTATACTTGAGTCTGTGGTTTTAGATGGCACGAACACTTTGAGGCAAGCCAAAAGGGTTTTGCATATTTTTCTAATCATCATACACGTCAGGTTAGGAGAGCCACTTATTCTGCCTCTTCAAAAGTCTGGCATGATTTGCCCATGAGTGTACACAAGGCATTGGACAAAACAAAGTGTCATCCCTTATGTTTTTTGGGGCTTTCAACAAGTACTTCAGAAATTTGAGGTACTTGAGGAGCCACCCTTTTCTCCATTTTGGCTGGAAGTCCACAATATTCTTTGTAGATTCTAGGTCTTTGACATCCCCTTTGTACATTGGATTTGTTGCTTCAACTTCAATGCTTTTATTTAAGCACTTTGTACTTTAAGAGAGGATAGGGGGGTGATGGTTGCATCCACTCTTCCCTAAGCACATATGAGGCCAGCCCTTGGACTCCAACTAAGTGAATCATCCGCTTTTCCCACTCCAAGTTTTCCTTATGGTCTTCTATTGTGGCATGTTCAATCAAAGTTTGGAGGCGCGCCTCCTCCTATGCCATTAAGGTTTTTAAATTCTCTTCTTGAATGTGTACCTGCTCCTCTAGGTGTTGTGGATCTTCTGCACCTTCAGAGATTTCCATGGGCTCCTTTTGTGGGTTGATGCCAAGGCCACTAGGACTTGCCTCCATCTCCTGTGACCTTGCTTCCTCTACTTCTTGCCAAAGCTTCAATAGTGCTACAAACGGGAGTGTGGAGAGCCCTGCAAAACACTAAAAACAATGTACTACAAGCTATAAAACCAACGAATCTACATACCTGGCAAATACCATAGCCCATATTCAAGACTACTCGTGATCACATAGAGAGAGAGAGAGAGAGAGAGAGAGAGAGAGAGAGAGAGAGAGAGAGAGAGAGAGGGAGGGAGGGAGTGTGTGCAGGTGCACCTCCTAGAGCGGAGTGCTACATCGGCACAGTGAGAGAGGAGAGGGAATGGAGAGAAGAAATACACGATCACTGGGTGCAATATCCCCCCATGCAAGAGTGAGCATTTCCCTCTTGCACGTATTTATTTATAGATTCTTCAATGCTAGAAAATGAATACACATTGGCCAGTTGGGCAGAAATGGCCATAGCTCCTAATAAGCACTTGAGTAATAAATGTACAAGTAACTAAAAACAAAAAGTGTAGCAATGATTAGTAGGAAGCAATTTAAAAGTGCAAAAATGTGTAACATGTGTATGGTGTGATGGGAGTGCATAAAATGAAGTAAAGGTGCATAAGTGTGGAGTGCAACATTGGTTAGAAATGTTGTTTCAAATAGACCACCATCTGTCACCTTTCCACCTTGCCATACCAACTCATCATATCCGTTCATATCAATCCATACCAAATGTGGTGGGCCAATTCCACATATAATGTAACCACGGAGAGTCTTGCCTTACCAGGAGTAGGCACTCTAGTACACATGTATCGACATCCATAAATTTCCTTAACAATATTGCAAAGAGGAGAGTCCTTCCTCACAAGGCGTAGGCACTCTAAAACACGTGTCAATAACCATAAGTTTCCATAACAATATTGCAAAGCGGAGAGTCCTGCCTCACAAGGCGTAGGCACTCTAAGACACGTGTCAATAACCATAAGTTTCCATAACAAGGTGTGGAGCGGAGAGTCCTATTCTCTTTAGGCGTAGGAGCTCTACCATGTGTAGAAAGTTTGCCATTCCAATTCAGTTCAACGACATAAGATCCTTTCCATGACAATGTACAATGTCTCAACCAGTGTGCTGGGTAATGTGACCAACGGTTTGTATAAAAAATTATACCTAGAGGTTCTCTAATGTGAAACCATTGCATGTAGCTTTAGCTGCAATAGTAATTCTCAAAGACAAAGCAGTCAAAATGAAATCTTATCAATTGTAAAACTAATTGAAGCACACACTAAATGTATTAACATTTTAAAAGTTTGTAATGAGAGCTGGTTACAATTGGGGATGGGAGTCAATAGAGATTAGTGTTGTGTGATAAAAATAAGAAGGTCAAATAGTGCTTTCTTTTGAGCCCACACCCATGACTCAAGCAGACAAAGAAGGCCCGCAATGTTTTGATATTCAAAAAAGTCATAATCCTGATTTGTTAGCTTGTAAATTAAGATTTCCAATAATCTTAATGAGGGGTCTCCAACCTATAAATAGGCCCCTCTCCTTCTTGTAAAACAATCTCCAACATCTCACATAGCACCCCAACACTCTATGCGTGAGGAGAGACTTAGGTGTAGCAACCACTTGTGAGCTTCACTCTTGGTGTGAGAGAAGCCTTCAAGCTACACATTGCAAGTGAGAGAGCGTGAGTTCCACAAATCTCAAAACCACTATTGTACATGCTCCTTCATCATCAATAAATTGAGGTTTGGTGCATCAAAGGCGTGATTCGACGTTCAAATCTTCGTCCTTCCATTTGTGCAATACGGTTTGGTGAATTCAAGGTGACTTGTGTATTTTGAGTTTTTATCGGTTGATCTTGATTTTAGAAAGTGTTTTAGTGTGTTTTTCATTGCCAGTTTTGTGTCCATTGTAAGAGGGTATTGTGGTGAGAGGTCTCCCACACCCTAAGACAGTGTGTGTGTGTTTTGGCAATGATTAGCAATCACTAAGCATTGAGTGAGTTTTGTACAAGTTCTACGATAGCATCATAACGAACCATCTCCATTTGCAAGTCACAAATAAGGTATTACGCAAGATCCTTTCCTCTCTCTCTTCCCTTTGCTCTAGCTCTCTCTGGTCCATTTTGTGTGTGTCTTGGTGTGAGGTTGCTTGTGTGTGTTGTGTGGTGCATCTTCTTGGTTGTACAAAAATCTCTCTTGCGTCCTAGTTCGCATACCATAACTAGGTGGTGCCCCTATCTTGTTTGGGTTTGGCTGTGGGTTTGCAGTTTTGTTGTGCTTGTGGTTGCCCCAGCCCCAATTGAGCAGCACGGGAGCCTTGAGGGGTGTTTAGAGGCCGCCTCTCTTGTTGCCCGCCCCGGACCGCCTCAATTTTGGTGCCCCCACTGAGGAGCGATCGTGTACTTATTGTTGTTGTATTGCATGAATGCTTAAATTTCAGCATAATCAAGTAGATTATATGAATCATGGAAACATGTATGACCGATTTTAATTTCAAGGAAACAAAAATTGATCTAGAATATGGTTCGGATTATGCATAACATAAGAAAGGAAAAAAACATTTTCACATAAGAATCTAGAATTCATGCTGAAAGACCTTTCAAAACTTTGTGTAGTTAGTTGATGATTGTTTGGAACTAATCTTTGTGTGGTTGTAGCATTGAGAGACTATGAAACGCTATACCTTTGATGATATCCCAATCTTCTTCGGAAATCCAGAAGAAGATGTTGATGATTTTCTTGCTGATTTTAGAATGGTTTGTCATATCCTTGGTAAAAGGGATGACATTGAAAAAGGGGATTTTCTATTGCTATGCCTTAGAGGTAACGCTGAGCAATGGTTTTGGAGTATGTCTTCTGAGATTGAAGATGGATATACCCAAATTTCCAAAGCTTTGAAGGCCAGATTCTCTAAAGTTCCAACAATGGAGAAAGCATGGGCTTCACTACGGAGACTTCAACAACATGGTGAAGACTACTATGCTTATGAGGATATTTTTTCTCGTCAATGGGAAGGATGTGGATTTAGTTCTACATTCCCAGATTATGTAAAAATGGATCAATTTATTTCGGGTTTGTCTCCTTTCCTAAAGACTAAGGTTACTTGTAGTGGACCCTCTACCTTTGAAGAAGCGGTTACTATTGCCCGAAGGAAGTTTCACAAGTACTTCTACATCAAAAATGGTTTCCATCATGCTGGAAGAACCAACCACCATGAAAGTGTTTCTATCAAGGAGTCATCTCCTTTGCCATACTTGTCTCCTTCTACTCCGACAAATTTTGAAGAAGTTACTTACATGCTAGCTGATTATTCAAGTGCTAAAGTGTGTGGCCAAGATTCAACTGTGGAATCTCTTTCTTCTACCTTTATCACAAGCATGCGAAAATCAACACAAGATATCTCAAATGGCATTGATGATTCAATAATGGATATATCCAACCCTTTGGTGGAGGATCAATTTCTAGTCCGAGCAGACGAAGCTTTTGTGCAACATGACTCTATGGAGAATGAAGACCTTGAAGGTAACCTTGATCTTATGGAATGTTCTGAGAGTGTATCTTGTCTAAAAGAAGAGAGTGAAGAAGAAGATGAAATCATAGGTGGAGAGATCATAGACCACATTGATCATAAAGAGATGATTGTGTACATGGAAAGCCAACTCCAAAACGAAGTAGAAGAGTGTGAGTTGAATCCATGTGAGTATAATCTTCAAGAAGTGTTTGAGGATGTTGAAAAGCATTGGTATGACCCATGTATGTTAAGCATAGAGGAACCTATCATGCAAGAAGCCAACTGTTTCACAAAATCAAACAGTAATCCATCAACCTTTGAGGTGGTACAAAGTGAGGAGTTACAACCTTGCCAAAGGGGGGGCTTAGAAGGGGATGAAGAACATGGGAGAGTAGTAAAAAATAAAATCATAAAAGGAAACTATCAGAAGGGTATCATTCTCTCCAATGGTGTTTTAGTGGGTGGATCTTCATTCATGGGACAATCTCTTAGCAAGAAAACCCAAGCTTTTGAAGCCCCAATCATCTTCACATTGGGTTTCACCTCTTCAAGGTCAACTTCTCCTCTCTTCACATATACCTTTCATCGGGGACACCATACCTTCTTAAGTGGAAGAGGACATGAATACTTGGTGATAAACGGATGTTTCCAAATCTTATTCACTTGGTTCTTTGTTGTATGGAGGTCGCACATTGTGATGCTTCTGGTCTTCATCATAGATGAAAAAATTGTTGATTGCTACATGTGGATACTTCATCAATCAGTACCAAAATCTATTCTCTTCCAATGTGTTGGAAGCAATAGAAACCTTCATCTATTATCTACTTATGTGGTAAACTATCTGCAATATCTTCCAATAGCAGTTGGAAGCATGGATCAAGCTTTCCTAAATCATAAAGGTCATAGAATTTTTTACTTGATGAGCCTACCCAGGTTGAATGAAATTTATGAGCTACAGTTCAGGAATTTTTTCATACAAGATCTTGAAGATCGTAGCAGATACATCAACTTTACACAAGAGGAAGAGCAACCAATCTTTTATATCACATTCATAGTGATAGATGCAATGATGGACAACAGTAAAATCTACAAGTTTCTTCAACCGAAATCAGTAAGTGATTCCATACCATACATCTCGCTTTGGGAAAGATATTTCAAGATCTTTGATCCTGGGGGGTGCTTATGGAAACTTTCTCAATGGAGGAGGTTTACTCCGTCACTTCATTTCATCTTGCTATTGGTTCGGAGAACCCTCCATATCACACAAGGTTTTTTAATCATACAACAAAGGTTCTTCAAAGATAAGAGCAGACAAAGACAGACGTTACATAATATACATGTTGTATGATCGGATAAATGGTACATGAATGTACCATTATCTAGGGGGGGGGCTAATGATAGCCGTTTTTCGGCTCTCCATAATTGCCATAGTAAGTTACTCCACCCTACCAAATTCACCCAAACGCTATGGCTATCCCTACCATTTCACTGTACATAGGCGTGTGTGAGTTAGGGGGCTTTTCCCATATCTTCTTAAAAACCCACAGCTAGCTAGTCACTAGGCTAGTTGAGCCAAAAAAATAAAAAAAATAAAAAAATAAAAGTATATTATGGCCTCTTTGTGTGTAAATATTTCATTGTATATATGGCCTAAATATAGGGATTTTTTATAATTATTTTGGTATTTTATTTAAATATTTCTACTTAGGTGTGTGTTTTATTAAACCTATGTACACCTTCTTTCATCCTCTTACACCATAATTATATTTTTTGCCAATATGTACATACTCTAACCTCATATTTTTCCTTTATACAAATCACTCCCACATTTTCACCCTCACCCTCGTGAAAACAAAAAATTGATTTCTACTCATTGGTTACTTTTATTATATTATTTACTTGCATACCTTTTCTTCTTTCACCCAAAATAATTCAAGGAGAGACCATATCATATGATTCCAATATCTTTCCATATCCATAACTCCTTCATATTTTTATTATTATTTTTACTCATTATTCTAACACCATGTGCTCATTGAGCTAAAGTCCATGAATAGTCCATACACTAGTCCCACCATGTATATATTTCTTATTTCACCAATAATCCTCCTCCATGCATGGGTCAAGGGCAACTTGAATGCTTTGTACTATAATATGACAAAGGAGGGGCTCACTCTTGGATGCATTGTACAAATTCAACAAAGGAGGGGGCCACTAAAAGACTTTTGCAGGCATAAAAAACAGGCTTTTTGGTGAGAATTTTGGCACCTATCTCCACTCCGAATTTGGAGCAGTGGTCAAAAGAGAAAATGTAGCCCACGCTTTGAATAATCACCTCAAAGTTTTTCATGATTTTTGGAGCTACCAGCGGTGAGCTATGATTTTTTGAGTGGACCCCAGTCTGCCCACTTTTTTCACAAGTAGCCCTTAGTCTTCTCTCACCCTTCCACACACCTACTCACTCTTACACATCCCTCCCTCTCCTTCCCTCACTCAAACCTGCAATTTCCATGGCTTCTCCCACCCTCTTTACCATTACCCTTCTCTCTCATCTCTATAGTTCTTTTATGAACCTCTACATACATACACCCTCTCTATGTCTCTCTCTATTGCTTCTATGTTACAATTTCATTTACCTCTCCTAAAATATCTAAAATTCAGCATGTGTACCATGCTTAACCTCTGCCAATCAAAAGATCTCATCAACGGAATTACCATTTTCATCACGATGATCAACCTTGGCGGCGGTGGCATAAAGAAGAGAAGACGAAGAAGAAGATCGATAGTCATTTTGAGAACCTACACAAGTGAGTTCAAGCTTCTTCAAAGCTTCACTATCTCAATGATTCTCTTTTAATTCACCCCTCTTCCTTCATCAAATCAACTCACTCTACCCATTGTAAATGTAACATTAACTTTCTAGTGATTACTAACGACTAACATACTAACACAAAATAGCATTGACCTAACCATAAAAGACACCTCACCTCAAGACATGTATAGTAACTCTCTCTCTCTCTCTCTCTCTCTCTCTCTCTCTCTCTCTCTCTCTCCCCTTCTTTAAAACTTACTTTCACCTTATCTACCATCAATAATGCTTTCTTTTGAGCCCACACCCATGACTCAAGCAGACAAAGAAGGCCCGCAATGTTTTGATATTCAAAAAAGTCATAATCCTGATTTGTTAGCTTGTAAATTAAGATTTCCAATAATCTTAATGAGGGGTCTCCAACCTATAAATAGGCCCCTCTCCTTCTTGTAAAACAATCTCCAACATCTCACATAGCACCCCAACACTCTATGCGTGACGAGAGACTTAGGTGTAGCAACCACTTGTGAGCTTCACTCTTGGTGTGAGAGAAGCCTTCAAGCTACACATTGCAAGTGAGAGAGCGTGAGTTCCACAAATCTCAAAACCACTATTGTACATGCTCCTTCATCATCAATAAATTGAGGTTTGGTGCATCAAAGGCGTGATTCGACGTTCAAATCTTCGTCCTTCCATTTGTGCAATACGGTTTGGTGAATTCAAGGTGACTTGTGTATTTTGAGTTTTTATCGGTTGATCTTGATTTTAGAAAGTGTTTTAGTGTGTTTTTCATTGCCAGTTTTGTGTCCATTGTAAGAGGGTATTGTGGTGAGAGGTCTCCCACACCCTAAGACAGTGTGTGTGTGTTTTGGCAATGATTAGCAATCACTAAGCATTGAGTGAGTTTTGTACAAGTTCTACGATAGCATCATAACGAACCATCTCCATTTGCAAGTCACAAATAAGGTATTACGCAAGATCCTTTCCTCTCTCTCTTCCCTTTGCTCTAGCTCTCTCTGGTCCATTTTGTGTGTGTCTTGGTGTGAGGTTGCTTGTGTGTGTTGTGTGGTGCATCTTCTTGGTTGTACAAAAATCTCTCTTGCGTCCTAGTTCGCATACCATAACTAGGTGGTGCCCCTATCTTGTTTGGGTTTGGCTGTGGGTTTGCAGTTTTGTTGTGCTTGTGGTTGCCCCAGCCCCAATTGAGCAGCACGGGAGCCTTGAGGGGTGTTTAGAGGCCGCCTCTCTTGTTTCCCGCCCCGGACCGCCTCAATAGCTACAAGTGTATCTAGTCAGAATTTTCATATGGTCATCATTGTTGGAATACTTAGGCGTGATGAATCTTGACCATGTAAAAAATATTTAAGGCTATGGGAAATACATCCCAATGATAGATACCTAGCATGTCGCATACGCTATGGTTATAATCTAAGCTTTTAAAGATCCCATTATGTGGAGGTGCCATATGCCCGTAGATGTTGTGTGGGTATTATCTCAAAGCATAACTAAAATTTGGTCCGCATGCATGTTTCCTTGCCAGCTGATATGACAAATTATGAGGGAAATTTTAACTGTCGGTCGAATGTACATGTCTTACAAAATGATTCCTTCTTGCACTATACACAATAAGCCCTAAACTTGTGAAGATTCTATGTGAGATATCACTCACAAAAGGGTTGCAAATTGTGTCATAATGGTACCCTGAAATGATCGATATAGATTTCATAAGAGAGAGAGAGAGAGAGAGAGAGAGAGAGAGAGAGAGAGAGAGAGAGAGAGAGAGAGTTAGATGAAGCAAAATGCTCATGCGATGAAGAGGAAGATAGAGAAGAAGAGAGACAGTGGGCGGACACCAAAAAGCTCAAAGAGCGAGAGAAATAAAATTATGCCAGGCTTGCATGTGGTTGGTTGGTGGGAAAGCATTTGTTATGTGGTGTAGTCTAACGATCTAAAGCAAGGAGGCTCCTTGCATCTTTGTAGATGAGACCTAGCTAAAGATAAGTCTTTATCTCATTCTTTGACCCCTAATCTGCACCCACCCTATTTCAAGCTGGCACAAATCTTTAGCTCAATGCTTCCTTACAATTAGAGTATTGGCTCCCACCATCGGACAACAACACAAGAGGAAAACGACATACTGTTGTGAACCAAAAAAAAAAAAGTAAATCTGATGCCTTAACCTAATTATGTAGTGACTTCACTCAGGATGACTGACTGGAAATATAATCAATGTAGAGTCGCTTCAAACCAAATGATCTGAATATTCTTTGGAGCCACATGCTACTTATGTGTGGTCTTCACTACCCACAATCACCTTGTCGAATGACATTCTGCTGCCCTTCACTAGGCAAGGACGGATCTTCTTGGCGCTCTTGTTCTGTAATAATATGCTCATATAGACCTGAAGAAACAAAATAGTGGGGTTTTCAACTATCTGTGAAAGTCTCGTCTCTACTTGCACTTGGGTCCGTCCACACACTAGAGGCACAGGAACTCAAATCCACCATCATCATCATCCTGCTTATATTTGTTTATTTAAGATCCAGAAGCCCAACTCTCACATTAGTGAAGCAGTTGTTATACAAGCACAATCCTTGCAATTTATGACTTTGTGTGACCATTAATGTGCATTGTACATTACACCTCAATCAACTCTCACTCCCCCGCATGCGCCATGCAGCAACACACCCACAATCTCCTCACCCTTGGACCACTAGTGGGTCTTTCTTTCTTTATCTCTCTCCATATACACCATTTTGCATCGTGAGAAAATTTGGGTTGGCCATGGTGGATATTGGATCTCCAAGAAACAGTGGCACCCCACCTCCTTCCTTGTCTTTGTGTACTACAATGCCGCCTTCCTGGGAGGTTCTCCCCATATCCTTGTCTGCTTCAGTTGTGGGAAAACTTGGTTGCAGCGTGTCTGAAGATTTTTAACCCTCAATTGCAGAAGTCTTCTAACCCTAGTCTGATTGATGGTGAAATATTCAGCAGTCGTAAGATAGAGAGAGTTAGTTTTGGATGGCGGTTGGAGAGAGAGAGAGAGAGAGAGAGAGAGAGAGAGAGAGAGAGAGAGAGAGAGAGAGAGAGAGAGAGAGAGAGAGAGAGAGAGAGAGAGAGAGAGAGAGAGAGAGATGTAAAAAATTAGATTAACCTTAGTTGGTGTAGGTAAACAAGCTGCACCATCAGAAGGAGGGAGGGAGAGCAAGATAGAGTATGCATTGTTGGCAATTGAGAGTGTGTGTGTGTGTGTGTGTGTGTGTGTGTGTGCAAAAATTGCAACAAAAAATGAGGCATGGTGGGTACTTGGAGGGGTGCTCTTTCCTTAATGTCGCAAAAGAAAATTGCGAGAGAGAGAGAGAGAGAGAGAGAGAGAGAGAGAGAGAGAGAGAGAGAGAGAGAGAGAGAGAGAGAGAGAGAGAGAGAGAGAGAGAGACGACAAGGGGTTGGTAGAGAAGAACCTGTGGCAACTATGGAGAGAAAGAGAGAAAGTCAAAATGTTGCATGACAATGAGAGAGAGAGAGAGAGAGAGAGAGAGAGAGAGAGAGAGAGAGAGAGAGAGAGAGAGAGAGAGAGAGAGAGAAATAAGCATTGTGTGTGTGGTTACCAGTAGAACAGAGATAGAAAGATGAATGGATTATCTACAGTCGTGGGTGGCTATGATGATGCATGACGACAAAAGGGTGTTATTAGCATGCATGCGATCTTGCTGGTTGGGTCGCCCCTTTTTTTATTTTGACTCTATTCTAAAGTAGGGGTTCACAATGAGACAGGTTGAGTGTTGGCAATACTCGGCGTTCTACATGGGTACGAGCTTGTGGGTGTGGTTGGGAAGCAAGGTTATTGGACAACAATTCTATTGCCAATGCGAGAATGTCCGGGTTTACTATCAGGGGTACTCACATCATGGGCCACCATCGACATTATGGTAGCTGCATACTGTCACTATTGTCTATGAAAGTAGATGGTTGGTCCATGCGTTCTGATCTCAACAGGATTGGACACCCTCCTACACTTAGTGATGATGAACGGCATGCTCTTGTTGCTGGATTTCGCCTCCTCAAAGCCTGATTCAGATCTTGATCTTGACGGCGATACTATACAGTGTACACAATGCATTCGGTGGCAAAGATAACCGATTGCGTATCATGTTGTTCATTTATTGTTTATTTTTATTTAACCTTGATTGAGTATGAGAATTGTCTTGGGGTAGGGTCCTATCGAGAGAGAATGAAAAAGTGTCACGAATAATTTTCCCTTCTTTTTCCTTTCCTAACAAGGCAAAAGAGATCCTATTTCTTCTCCATCATCAACGTCATGCATCTAATTACTACATTGTCCCTTATCTTACTATTAAATTATGATTATCTCCCTCCTTGAAGGCAATTGAAAATTCATACCGGATTCAATAAAAAAAAGACACAAAAGATATAAAAAAAGTACTTAGCTCACCTAGATTGTTGGAATTAGGGTTGCTAGAATACACGCACAGCTTGGAGAAGACGAAGGAAGCTCAAGGCACACGATAGAGAGTGTTTTACTAAGTGTGCAATGGAAAGATAGATAGCCCTAGAGTGATGGGTGTATATACAATGCATGGGGGAAAAAACCTCCTAAAGAGGGAAAAAATGCCTCGGTGGTCCTAGTGTGTTCACACGAGCTTCACACACATCACTACAACATGTATATGGTAACAAATCCCCCCTGGGAGTGATGCGGTGAATGAGGGCTGGCACAAAGAGTAAAGGGAAGTGCCATGCCCTGAGGACAGGATCAGTCCACCAAGGGAAGCAAGCCAAAAGCTTTGTGGAAAGATTCAAACTTCTCACGAGACAATGCCTTTTTGAAAAGGTCTGCAAGATTGTCCTGTATTGGCACATAAGACAAGCTGATCTCTCCTGCTGAGAGTCTCTCCCTAACATAGTGGTAATGCACCTCAATGTGCTCTGTGCGAGCATGAAAAGCTGGGTTCCTTGCAACTACCAATGCGCTCTGACTTTCAGTGTAGATGATGTTGGCAATGTCTTGTCCAACACCCAAATCAACCATATGGCGTCTGAGCCATACACACTCAACCGTAGCTATGAAGACTGCCCTGTACTCAGTCTCACAACTAGTAGGTTGCTTCTTGCTCAACCATGAAATACATGAACTGCCAAGCATGAAACAAAAACCACTTGGGACACTTGCGTGTCATAACAACCTTCCCAATCCGAGTCCGAAAAAGCATGTAAATTTGGTGGCAATGATGCCCCCTTGGGATAAAACAAGCCAAGATGCAAAGTGCCAGTCAAGTAGCAAAAAATCCTCTTTACTACCTGCCAATGCTTAGACCCTGGGCTATGCATAAATCTGTTGACCTGTGAGATTGCAAACTGAATATCCGACCTCGTGTTGCATACATAAATGAGGCAGCCAGCAGCAATTTGGTAAAGAGTGACATCAGCAAGATCACCAACATCATGTAGACTCAACTTCAAACCCGTTTCCATGGGAGTGGCAATAGGTTTGCAATCCTCAAGTCCAAACTTACATAGCAATGTCTCTATGCAACTTTTTTGACACAAGGCAATACCACCATCACACTGCTTAAACTGTATACCCAGGTAATGATGCAACAACCCCAAATCTTTCATCTTGAAAGTAGCATTCAAATCAACCTTAAATTCAGCAATATGCACCTCATTGGGACCAATGATCAGAAAATCATCCACATAAAGAACAACAATGAGAAGTACATCACCCTCACGCTTGACATACAATGTGCTTTTTGTTGGACTGTCACGAAAGCCTCATTTGACCAAATGAGTGTCAACCTTCTCATACCAAGCATGAGGAGATTGCTTCAACCAATACAAAGCTTTGTTACATTTTCACACCTTATCCTCTCGTCCTTTCCTAACAAAACCGCGGAGTTGCGTTACATAAACTTCCTCAAATATGTCACCATTCAAGAAAGCAGTAACAATTTCTGATTGATGTACATCCCAACCAAAGTGAGCTGCCAATGCACATAGAAAACAAATAGTAGTCATACAAGAAGTGGGAGCAAAAGTTTCTTCATAAGCTATGCCTTTCTGCTGCGCATAGCCTTTTGCAACAAGTCAAGCCTTATGGCGATCAACCTTACCATCCGGCTTGCGTTTCAACTTGTAAACCCACTTTGTAAAAGAATGGCCTGTTTGCCAAGAGGCAATTCACAGAAAGTCAATGTGTCATTTTCTATAAGTGCATCATATTTTGATTGCATGGTAGCCATCCAATTTTTTGAATTTTATGCTTCATCAAAAGACAGAGGTTCCTCAACATCATGTAAGCTAGACACAACCAAATCATAACAATTTGATCCATAAGATGTATGACAAGATCTTGAACGAGTGCGACTAGACAAATGTGCATCCAATTTATTGTCACACTAAGTGTGCACCCGCCATTTTGGCACACCTCTAGCCTGCTCATTTTTAGCCCTTTCCTCATCAATTACATCATGTATATTTGTATCAGTAATGTGCTGATTTGTTACATTTTTAGAAACCCTCATTGGAATTCAAATTCGAACTTCCACCACTAAAAAGAGGCAACAAACTGTCATATATGTCTTGTGAGCTGACATTATTGTCTCTAGTACATGACAGCAAGGGTTGAATTGAATCTTCTACAAACACAACATCCCGTGAAACCAGAATACTCTTTGTTTGTGGATGATACAACCTGTAACCTTTGCTTTTAGAAATATAGCCAACAAAATTACATTTGACCGCCTTTTCAACCAATTTTCTGCGCTGTGTTTGTGGCACCAAAGCATATGCCAAATAGCCAAAAACATGCATGTGCTCAATAGAAGGCTTTCTATCATGCCATGCTTCATATGGAGTCATAGACTGCAACGCTTTTGTAGGACACTTGTTGGTACATAAGTGGCACACATGACAGCTTCGAGCCAAAACGAATGTGGTAAAGCTTAACTCTTGACCATACATCATGCCATTTCCATAAGAGACTTGTTTTTCCTCTCAGCAACACCATTTTGATGAGGCGTATCTGGCACTGTACATTAGTGTTTTATCCCACGAGTACCCAAAAATGCATTAAATTATGAGACATATACTCCCCCCCTCGATTGGAATGGAGGGTGCCCATAGTACATTTCGAGACATTTTCAGCCAGAGCAAGAAATTTCTTGAAGCACATAAACACTTCGGACTTAGCTTTCAATGGATATACCCATGGATTCTTGGAGTAGTCATCAATGAAAGTCACGAAGCACAAGGACGGAGTTTGCATAGGCCCACAAACATCACTATGCACAAGATGCAATCTACATGTAGCACGAACTGACCTATCCTTTGGAAACTTAGCACGCTGCATTTTACCCAAAATATAGCCTTCACAAACATGTTTGACAGGTGCTTCAAGAGGCGGCAAAGAAGCAACCATATCAGCTTTCTACAAACGCAACAAACTGGCAAAATTTAGATGCCCAAAACGTTCATGCCACAATTTTTCATCTGAAACAAACCTTGGATCTACACCTACATCAAAATTTTGTCCACACTTGTCATATAAAGTGAGCTTATATAGCCCATGACACAAAAGATCAAATGCAACAATTTCATCACCAAAATTGAGATCATGAATTGTACATGTGTCATTCACAAATTTGACTATGAGACCAAGTCTAGCAAGTGCAAATACAGACAAAAGGTTATTTTTTATCCCAGGTACATACAATGCATCAACAAGTGTGAAAGAACTGCCATTTACAGTAGTAAGCACAATCTTTCCAACTCCTTGAACAATTCAATAGAGGTAAACAAAATATGATGTGAGGTAATGTGCTTTGTAGCACCACTGTCAAAATACCACACATGTGAATCTGTAGCAACTGACATACATGCATCATGAACAATAGGATCACAAGTGCACTCTGCACTAAATGCCCAATCTGCATCAACATCAGCATCACAATATCCTTTGATAGAAGACTCTACAATCACTGCACTTGTATTGGCCCCTGTAGTGGATCCAAGCTCTTTTGCCTTCAATTTTGGACACTCCTTCATTAAGTGATCATTAGCTTTACAGTAATGGCAACGCATCCTCTTTTTGCTCTTATCACTAGAATTGCCAGACGAAGTGCTGCCAACGGAAGCATTAGGAACAGAAGTTTTGCCACTCGTATCAGTAGAACCATAAGAAATGGTTACATTGCTGTTACCACCTTTTCTTTGAGCTGCAATAAAAGACTGCTCAACTGCATGCTGCCTAGTCCTTTTTTTTCTGCAAAGTGACTCTTGCAACAACAATGTGCATAATGCATCAAACTTGACAACTTCAGGATTTCCTTGGGTCATAAGTCTCCAAGTACTAGCAAATGTCTGGTAAGAATCTGGCAAAGCATCAAGAATAGTTTACACAAGTGAACTGTGAGAAATGATTTCTCTTGCAAAAATCAGTAGCTCATTAACATCCTTGACACTAGCAAGGAAAGTGTCCATTTCATCTTCCTCATGCATAATATTCGGCTACAGCTCTTTACGCAACAATGCAATTTTTGCCCCATTGCGGCTTCTATAAAGACCAGCCAAAATATCCCAATCTTGTTTTGCAGATTACACTGAATGAATGTGAGGAGTAATGGTGCACTTCACATACAACACAATTAACACATGAGCCTACGCATCCTTTACATCCCAACGAGCTTGTTCTGATGTAGGCAAAACAACTCTAACAACAACAATCCTTGTAGCAAGACCTGCCACATCCTCAACATTGCCTACATCCTTAGAACTAGGACGTACATCAATGCCCTGCACAATATTCTAGACGCCCTTTGACACAAGAACATGTTGCATCATGTAAGCCCACATAGGATAATTGTCTCCATCCAATTTGTCCTCAGCAGGACAACAAACAACTTGAACACATCGGTGTTGTTGTCAGCCATGGAAAATGCCTGCACCTGATGTGAAAACTGCCCAAAATGAGGAGAAATTGAGTGAGACCAGTACGTGCTATATAGCACAACCCGCAGTAGACTGTATAGGACCTCTTATGTAGTAATTTGCACTGACAAAAATTATGCACAAAATGAAAAAGTTGCATGTGCGGATCAGGATGTAGTGGAAACGGAGGTCGAAATGAGCCCGAATAAAAAATTTGAGTAGACTAAGCTCTACAAGCGCTCCCGAAATTTTTGTCGACCTGCCAAGGCTCACCAAAATCATAGAAAGTGAGTAGGCGTGTGCTGGAGCTACTGGCGACTAAGCTCGGGAGGACGTGACCTGCTCTGATACCAATTGTTGGAATTAAGGTTGCAGGAAAACACACACACTTGGAGAAGACAAAGGAAGGAAGCTCAAGGGACACAATAGAGAGTGTTTTACTTAGTATGCAAAATGGAAAGATAGATAGCCGTAGAGTGATGGGCGTATATACAATGCACGGGGGAAAAACCTTCCAAGGAGGGAAAAAATAGCCCGACGGTCCTAGTGTGTTTGCACACATCACTACCACATGTAACAGGTAACATGGATAGCTACCCTAAGTTGCATCACCACCATTGCATTGTCTCTAATTGCTTCTTTAGCTCATCATTCTCATTCTGGAGCTCTTGCTATTGTTTTCTCAATCTTTCTTTTGCTACGAAATATCCTTCTACCATGTGCACTCTTTGTTGTTGTTCTAACTTTAGCTCTTTTTGAGTGCTATAATTTGGGCTTCCAAGACCTGCACATCCTAGCTATCTTCTCTAGCACTTGCTCTTGTAGCCCTTGGGGTTGCTCTTAGTCTTTGTATGGTGAGTTCTTGGAGCACTAATTTGTCCTTTAGCTCCATGATCTCATCTCTGGATGATTCTAGCTCATCTTTTGTTTTCTCTTTTGCCTCTTGCAGGTTGGCAGCTTCTTTGGATACCTCAGCCATCTGGAGCATAAGTGTATCCCTCTCTGATTTTGCTTCCTTTTGAATCTTCATTTGAATCTCTTGCTCTTTCTCTCTCTGAGCTTTCTACTCTCTGGATGGCCACTGTACCTCTTTGAGTTGCAGTTAGTGGAGGGGAGAGGGAGTAACTCAAAACGATTACCCCCCTCTCGAGTGAAGGTACCCAGGCAAGGCTAGGCAATAAGTGAGGATAACCATCATATAAGTAATAGGATGCACTCTTGGGATAGATTCATGTACTTATTATCATGGCTATAACCATGCCATAATACCGAGCACTACACAACCTATAATTATTGGCACAATCAACTTCATCACCAACCCTATGTTCGTTTTGTATGCAACACACATACAAGAAAAGATGAAGGATGATTTAGCTCCAACAATACTGAAGAGGGGTGCAATAGTGCTATGATTGAACTCTATGGTTGACATGACTCAAGGAAGGGTTTGCCCCCAGGCCTCATCCTACACATGGTAATAGTTAACCCCCACACCTCTAGAGAGAGAGAGAGAGCGAGAGAGAGAGAGAGAGAGAGACCTACCAACAAGATCTTTTCACAAAGGCAATTGCATGCAAGCTTCAACAAAAACATACTATTGAGTTTCATGAGCGCTCAAAGCAGTTTGGCCTCACTCACTTGCATGCAAGGCTGTAGGATACCAAAAAATGTTGAGAGAGAAAAGAGAAAGAGATTGTGTGCCTTTTTTAGCCCTTGCTTTGAGAAATTCATCCCCCATGTCACTTCTTTGAAGTTTGAAAAAAGGGGAACCCAAGGGAACCACTTGATGGAAATGCAAGGTGTGAAACATGGAGAGAAGAAATCATTCTTTTGAGTGGAGAAAATCATATCACGCTAAATTAGGAAAATTCTAATATAAAAATTAACCATTTGGATTTTTAGCCAAGCAAAATAAAGAGTTGTCACTAATAACACAATGTCACTCACTTTGAACTTATTTTCTACAGGTCATCTATATCCCATCCATCCGCCAAACAAAACTTTAGTTTGTAGTTCCAGTAACACCTCAAGGAAGAACCATTTTTTCCAGTAATGAAGTGGAGACCATCTTCCACCCTCTCCCACCTACTACTTTGGACGAGGAGGAGGCCGAGGAGAGAGAGATTGATGAATCAAGTCCCATTTCTGTGAATCTTCGCGAGGAGGATGATTGTCAATCATGATGATGATGAGCTGGAAGATGACAAATGTACATCATTGGCTCCATGCACAAGGTGCAACCAATATAGTATAATGCTTTCTATGGTGGAAAGTACACATGGACTAGCTATCAAGCCACTAATTCATGAGACGACATGAATAGCCTAAGGGAGCCTCAAAGTAGGGGATCCCTTGTTTGAACACCCAAGAAAATTTAGTATGACTATTTTCTTTGGGGTATTAGACACATCTTTATCTTCTGTTCATGGAGAGAGACAATTATTTCATGATCCAATTGTGAATAAGATTCCAACTTGAGAAGATATTTTGCTTAGTTGGAACACTTATTATGTCTCTAAGAGTGGTATTTTTAGCAGGGGTATGATCCAACTAATATACAATCACTCTATAGATGTTGATGATCTCAATTTGATCTCTTTACAATTGTACTTTCAAGGAAAGAAGTCCGCAATTTGCCAAAGGATAGTAGACAAGCTTAACTTTCCAAGTCGACTCTAGTCACTATTAGACACGGTGGACTGCATTGGTCACTGCTGATTGTTTGATCAGTTTCCATGCAGAGTCTAACCAAGGGGTCTTGATTGCAAAGGAGACACCCAAGGTTACCAGTTCAATACTATTGGTTTTAATTTTTAATAAGTCAATGATGTACTAGATCTTTAAGGGTAGCTTTTTGGTAAGGCACCTTTTAGGTTGTACCTTTTAGGTTTGCCAAGTGTACTTGACTACGGGTAAGCGGACACATTTTTCAACCTCCATGTAAGCCTATAATTTGGTTCCATTTCATTGCTCCAAATGATTCAACTCATTTTTTCTAGTGGGATGAATATGCTAGAATGATTTCATCCATTTTTCTCTTAAGACACATGACAAGGTCATGAATGAGCAAAAATCATGGGACATTAGTGTACTCGGTACATTTATACATCTTGTAGTTATGGACCTACAAGGTAGAGTTTTGTTTGGCACATGTTGTCACAAGAGGAGAAACATGGTCTAGGAACTCATGGATTTTGATTTAGCCAAGCGTGGAGAAAGGTTTACAAGGGTCCCTCTCACTTGTCACTTGTCACTAAGTGTTTGCAGTTACCTCCACACACAAGTACATCTTGTACTCATTGGATGTGACTTTTTTGACATCATTTTTTGAGACATATTTTGTATGTGGATAATATGAGTCTATGGGATTGACACTAGTGCCTATTTTCTAATGATGTGTTGCAACAAAGTCCCTAGGTGCTAGTCACATCCATTTATTAGACCAATTTGAGAGCATAGTATCAAAAGAAATTTTAATGGCCCAAAATTGTCGGGTACTAAGTACAAACTTGTTGAGGTTACAAGTATTGTAACCAACATTGATGGATGGTTGTTTACATATATAGCACAACTATGTTCAATTAATGAAAATGTTTCATTGTTGGTACCTAGATGTAATTGAGGTTTCACATTCTATTATGGTCCAACTTTTGATGCAAGGTTTTCATGTAGTTATCGTGGAAAGCTTGGTCATGAAAATGCGGGTTTGGATAGGTTTGTGTTAAATGCATGCACACTAGGTGTTATGGGCCCTAGTGTTTAACACATTCTTGTTTGAAATGGCATGCAAATTCATGGCATTATAGCTTACAAAGCATATTGCAACACATGTGTAGTATTTTTGAGATTTACTATGGATCTATCAACTACCATACAAGGCGAGAACTTGGTATGGGTGTTTGTAGATAGATTTCCTAAAGTGTATAGCTTACTCTAATCAAGCTCACTCTTTTACCAAGTTAGTTGATCACAATCTATATAGATTATATGGATGTCACCACATTTGTAAACCCACATCTACCACTCATTTCTGGAGGACTGTGTGTAAACGCTTAGGGAGAAGGAACAATACATACTACCACTCATCTAGAGACAGATGGGTAGATGGCAAGTATTAATCTAGTGCCAAAGGATATTCTAAGAGCATATATTATCGGGAAGAAACCCAACTAGAAAGATTACCTTTCTAGTTTGGAGTTTGTTTATCATGATGCAAAATGCTACGACTAGGTTAGTCCCTACATGTTATTGTTAGATTTTCAACCTTGATCACTAGTTATGGTGGGGTTGCTTATTGATAGAAATGACAGCAAGTCAAGGACTTAATATAGGCTGACGAGTTATGTCAGAAGGTCACTTTCCACTACAACACTTTGTGCAAAAATCGGTGCAAATACTGACGAGATAAAGTCAGTTTTAAAACTAAAAAGCGCTGAAATAGGCCTCGGAAAAGACGCCGATTTTATTTCTCCGATATAAGCATCGGTATACTTTGCGTCAAAATTAGCTTAGAAATAAGCGTCGATAATTGTAAAGGATATTCTGACGCAACCTCCAAATTTTATACCGACGCCTGTACCGTATTCTGTACCGACGACCAAACCTACAATTTTTTTTTGGGCAGAGAGGGCTGGGAACTGATGCTACATGTACTACAACAAACGAAAACATCCCTCTCTGCCCAAAGGAAGAGTGCACAAGCAATCACACTCCACCTACAAGCTAACGCTAAAGAGCGAGTGTATGGCAATTAGCAAAATTGTAAGAATAACATAACCACAAAATCAAAAGCTTGATCATGGCATAATGGCATAAAGATTTTATAACCATAATTAAAACATGAGTCAAAAACTGCAAAACCATAAACATAACCCGTTTGCCATACCATAACCATTACTATAACTTGCTTGTCATACCATAACCATAACAGCCATACCATCATTGCACAACCATAACCATAACCATAACCATAACCATAACCATAACCATAACCATAACCATAACCATAACCATAACCATCACATGATTGCCATACCATCATAGCAAAACCATAACCTTAACTTGACTGCCAAACCTTAACCATAACATCTGTGCCATACCATAAACATAACCACAAACCATAAACATAAGCACTACAAAACTATACATATGCAAACAATCACTGAGTGATAGTCAATCAAGAAGACCACAACCACAAAAAAGATTGTACCAAGAAGACCGTATAAAGATGACTAGGTAAAACTGTATCAAGAAGACCCTCATGGTAATGCCTCCTAGTCGACGTCCTCTCCCTCCTGCTGCAGAGCAGTTGGGTCAAAAGGGCCACAAGTCCATGCTTGTACCCATACTTCTCCTCTCAGCGTGTCGGAGGGCGCTTCACGACAACTTCTTGCAAAATTATGATTTAATCATTAGATAAATCTTCAAATAACATATATATTTTCAATAATTTAAAGCATACGTATAATACTTACAAACTCATGTCGAAGCATGTTGTAGCCTCCACTCCCAAGATGTGACGCTCCAGCAGACTCCAAACGTGCTCTGGCTGCATCTCTCTACTGTTGAAATCTCCCAGGATTGTCTTGTGTCTCTCATGCAATCCCCGCCCACTCCTCTGAATGCAACCATGCCAGATTTGGATTGTCGACATTGTACCTGTCTCTCACCTCTGACCGACGGTGTGACATTGTGGCCTTTGCCACGCTCAAAATCTAGGGATTCGAAACTGGATCGTACCCCTTTGCCAGCCTGTACTCTCTGTGAATGGCCTGGACGATGTAATTCTTTCTTTCAAGATCGAGATTATCCCAAACCTCCATCACAAAGTGACCAAACTAAATGATACAGAGTTGTCGAATCCTATGTCGCATGGCCTTTCTGACCCTATCCGCCACATTAGCCCCATCCCCGCTCTTGTCCACCTTGCTAGGATCATGCTCGTGTGATCCCCAAGGTGTACGTGGTGTGAGAATCGGTAAACTATCTACTGAAGAGAGTGGTGGACGCTCTCTTGGTGGTGTGGACGCGTTGGTAGAACCACTACCACAACAACCACTGCCTCCAAAATGATGCCTACTTCGTATCAAGGATGAATCACCCGTCGGTGTAGGGGGCACACGAGTCCTAGGCATAGGGGGCACACTAGACTGAGGTGTGGGGCCGCTCGCTGTAGGGACCACACTAGTCTCAGGCATAGGGTCAGGCGTAGTAGGTCTAGAGGGACCTGTTGCCCAAAGGTGCTGTGCCATCGCGATCTGCTCTGGTGTGAACTGAGACAAAAACGAGCCCTCTTCTCGGGTGACATGCCGGCTAGAGTGACAGGAAAACTAAAACTAGGAGAATATGGCTCATCATAATCGGCCATGGCTAATCATACACAAATAACACCCACAAAATATGTTAGTTTATAGAAGAAATGCTTAATCAATAAAAATAACAAATAAACGAAGCTGCAACACAAATGAATGAATCTAAGTGTATTGTAGACTAATAAAAAGAGTTTTACAAAAGAGTTCCTAGCAAAAACATTAGTTAATCTCTCATCTTCTATGAGATCTGATGCACCAAAGATGTCTATCTCAATCTGTACTTCTGCATCTTTGTCATCGAATTCTACTTCTTCATCGCTCTCCGCATCAGCTTCAATATTTGACACCTCATCTCTAGGTTTAGACAATTGCTCACTGCTGACATCCACCTCAAAATCTAAACTTAAAGTTTTCGTTGGTCCTATGCTTTGTTCATGAATCACCTCTTTGACCTGAACGTCCAATCCTTCACACACTTGCTTGCTCTGTGGAGCAACTTGAATGACATAGAGCCAACAGGGTTTTGACAGATCATTCTCACCATTGTTTGTCCATAGTGGATTGTGTGTGAACACAACTTGTTCACAATGCTGCGGAAGTATGAATGTATCCTGCGCATCTGTCCACACCCGCCTAGAGTTCACTTGAATCAATCCACTCTTGTCTTTAGCACAATTGCATTAGGGCCGCTGGTAATAACTTTGAACCACTTGGCATCAAAGATAAACATATCAAACTTTCTAAAGCTAATCTTCAAGATGTCTTGGATGTAGCCAAAGTATTCAAGTTGGCTAGTCTCTATGTTCTCATCCCTATCACTACTCCTACTTTCTTGGACGAAGCTTGTCCTAACACCACTATTGAAAGTGACCCTTTGTTCGTTGACCCATTGCACTCTGAAATGTTTCCCATGTGACCACAAAGCTCCATATTTGTGATAGTGCAGCCACAAAATTGAAACATAGTAAAACTTATTAAAGCAATGTGATCATGTGGAGCTCGAAAAGGAAGCTGTGAAAATATACATGCCAATCGCAACCCCTTGACATCTCCTCTTCCTCTTCAGTAATCAACACTCCACCTCTTTGCCTCTAAGATTGTCGCATCTAACCATTGCCCAATTGGAAAGTCAGGTAATTTTTGAAGATGATCTAGAAAAGGAAGGTTTCTAGTGGCATGGTTGCGCTTGAATTGCAGGCGATTTGTCAAGCAATGTTACTTTTCCCCTTCGTACCTCTCTAGACACTTTTTCATGCTGTCTGAGTTGAGCAGGCAAAATCTCATAACCTTTTCTCGCATTGTGATGTCCATCTTCCTAAAGATGCCTTATCCCTGTGGCTCGTCCCCTGTCACCTTCATGTTAACCTCAGTAGTCCACATTCGGGGCATCTCTGGATCAATTGAGACAAAAAATTCACTGATGAGGACAAGAGACTCTTGTACAAGCCATCCTTCAGCCATATTGCTACCCTTGAGGAGAAGTTTTCATAAATCTCTCCAAGAAGAACATCCACCTGCTATGTACCACCCCAGCAACTGCAACTTCATCGACCAGATGCACAAGTACATGCATTTGGATGGTAAGAATGTTTGTTGGAAACTAGTTCTCCACCATGCACACTGCTTCAATAGCATTTAAGCGTGCTGCATCGATGTTGTCTTCTCTTATCTCTTTTGAACTGATCCAACGTACCAACTCACTGATTTTGTAGATTGTTCTTCTAATGTCATCTGTCAAACAACCCTTTATGGCAATTGGTAAGATGAAATGTAAAAATTTGTGCCAATTGTGGGACTTAAGACCACTAAGATTGTCATCTCTCATAAAATCCATTTTCAAACATCGCATGCACCTTGTGGAAGTCTTGAATGACGATATAGTCTTCTTCACTTGTTGCTCTTCTGCATGACTCAAAATTCATGGACCTTTTGGTATAGCAAACTTTCCATTGGGTTTAAGTCGAGGCCACATCTCTGGCATTCGACCCGTCATCTCTTTGGGCCTTGCTATCCCTTTTTCAGTGATGGTTTTCCATATGATCTCCCCCATATTCTTGTTACCATATACATGTGGTAGTGATGTGTGTGAACACACTAGGACCACCAGGGCATTTTTTCCCTCTTTAGGAGGTTTTTTCCCCCGTGCATTGGATATATGCCCATCACTCTAGGGCTATCTATCTTTCCATTGCACACTAAGTAGCACACTCTCTATTGTGTGCCTTGAGCTTCCTTTGTCTTCTCCAAGCTGTGTGTGTTTCTCTGCAACCCTAATTCCAACAATTGGTATCAGAGTAGGTCACGTCCTCCTGGGCTTAGTCGCCAACTGCTCCAGCACACGCCTACTCACTTTCTCCAATTTCAATGAGCTTTGGCGAGCGTTCGCAGGTCGACAAATCTTTTGGGTGAGCTCGAAGAGCTCGGTCTGCTCAGAATTTTGATTTGGGCTCATTTCGGCCTCTGTTTCCACTACAGGCTATTTCGTCATTTTGTGCAGAATTTCTGTCAGTGCCATTTTCTGCATTACAGGTGCCTTATAGTCTTCTACCGTTTTTGCTATATAGCACAGGTTGTTCCCGCTCCGTTTCTCCTATTTTCGGGCAGTTTTCACATTAGGTGCAGCATTTACCATGGCTGACAACAACAACACAGATGTGTTCAAGATGTTTGCTGCTGAGGACAGGTTGGATGGGGATAACTACCCTATGTGGGCTTATATGATGCAACATGTTCTTGTGTCAAAGGGTGTCTGGAACATTGTGTAGGGCATTGATGTACGTCCTGGTTCTGAGGATGTAGGCGATGTTGAGGATGTTGCAGGTCTTGCTGCAAGGATTGCAGCTGTTAGAGTTGTTTTGCCTACGACAGAACAAGCTCGTTGGGATTTTAAGGATGCACAGGCTCATGCATTGTCTGTGAAGCGCACCATTGTTCCTCACATCCGTTTAGCAAAATCTGCAAAACAGGCTTGGGATATTTTAGCAGGTCTTTATGCAATCCGCAATGAGGCTAAAATTGCTTTGCTACGTAAAGAGTTGGAGTCAAAGATTATGCATGAGGAAGATGATATGGACACTTTCCTTGCTAGTGTCAAGGATATCAATGAGCAGCTTATTTCTGCAGGTGAAGTCATTTCAGATAGTTCCCTTGTGCAGACTGTTCTTGATGTCTTACCAGATTCCTACCAGACTTTTGCTAGTACTTGGAGACTTATGACCCAAGGAAATCCTGAAGTTGTCAAGTTTGATGCATTATGCACATTGTTGTTGCAAGAGTCACTTTCCAGAAAAAACAGGACTAGGCAGCGTGCAGTTGAACGGGCTTTCATTGCTTCTCAAAGAAAGGGTGGTAACAGTAATGCAGCCACTTCTTATGGTTCTGCTACGAGTGGCAAAAATTCTGTTCCTTATGCTTTTGCTGGCAGCACTTCGTCTGGCAATTTTGGTGATAAGGGCAAAAAGAAGATGTGTTGCCATTATTGTAAAGCCAATGATCACTTGATCAAGTCGTGTCCTAAGTTGAAGGCCAAAGAGGCTAAGAAGAAAGAGGATGGTTCCACTGCAAATGCTGGTTCCACTACAAATGCAGCCATTGTTGAGTCTTCTGTTAAAGGAGACTGTAATGCTGATGTTGATGTAGAATGGGATTTCAGTGTAGAGTGCACTTACAATCCTGCTGTCCATGATGCATGCTGGTCAGTTGCTTCACATTCACATGTGTGGTATTTTGGCAGTGGTGCTACAAAGCACATTACCTCACATCATGAATTGTTTACCTCTCTGGAGTCTGTCCCTCATGGGAATTCAGTCACTTGTGCCAACAACGCCTCTTATCCAGTTCAGGCAGTTGGAAATTGTGCTCACTGCTGCTAATGGCAATTCCTTCACACTTGTTGATGCACTTTATGTACATGTGATCAAGAAGAATCTATTGTCTGTATCCGCACTTGCTAGACTTGGACTTGTAGTCAAATTTGTGGTGACAGATGTATAGTTCATGATCTCAGTTTTGGTGATGAAATTGTTGCATCTGGCCTTTTGTGCCGTGGGCTGTATAAGCTCACTTTGTATGACAAGTGTGGACAAGATTTTGCAAATGCTGTTGCAGATTCAAGGGCTATTTAAGATGCAAAAATTTGGCATGCACGTTTTGGTCATCTGAATTTTGCCAGTTTGCTGCATTTGCAGAAATCTGATATGGTTGCTTCTTTGCCGCCTCTTGAAGCACTTGTCAAACATGTTTGTGAAGGCTGTATTTTGGGTAAGATGCAGCGTTCTAAATTTCCAAAGGATGGTTCAGTTCGGGCCACATTCAGGTTGCAGCTTGTGCATAGTGATGTTTGTGGGCCCATGAAAACTCCGTCCTTGGGCATTTACCTGTACTTCGTGACGTTCATTGATGATTACTCCAGGCATGCATGGGTATTTCCGCTTAAAGCGAAGTCCGAAGTTTTTATGTGCTTCAAACAATTTCTGGCTATGGCTGAAAATGTCTCGAAATGTACTATGGGCACCCTCCGTTCGGATCGAGGGGGGGAGTATATGTCTCATGAGTTTAATGCATTTCTGGCTAGTCGTGGGATAAAACACCAATGTACAGTGCCTTATACACCTCAGCAAAATGGTGTTGCTGAGAGGAAAAACAGGTCACTGACGGAAATGGCACGATGTATGGTCAAAAGTCAAGCTTTGCTGCATTCTTTTTGGCTTGAGGCCATTATGTGTGCCACTTATGTACTTAACAGGTGTCCTACGAAAGCTTTGCAGTCTATTACTCCATATGAAGCATGGCATGATAGAAAACCTTCTATTGAGCACATGCGTGTTTTTGGCTGTTTGGCATATGCTTTGGTGCCACAAGTGCAGCGCAGAAAATTGGATGATAAGGCTGTCGAATGTATTTTTGTTGGTTATAGTGCTGAAAGCAAAGGTTACAGGTTGTATCATCCGCAAACAAAACGTATTCTGGTTTCACGGGATGTAGTGTTTGTGAAAGATTCTGTTCAGCCCTTGCTGTCATGTACTAGAGACAGTAATGTAAGCTCACAGGACATTTATGGCACTTTGTTGCCTCTTTTCAGTGGTGGAAATACGAATGTAAGTTCCAATGAGGCAAATGTACAACCTATGGGGGTTTCTGAAAATGTTCTAGATCAGCCTATTACTGATGCAGATGTACATGATGTACTTGATGAGGAAAGGGCTGAGAATGAGTAGGCTAGAGGTATGCCAAAATGGTTGGTGCACACTTTGCGTGACAGTAAATTGGATGCACCTTTATCTAGTCGTACTCATTCAGGCTCTCGCCATGCATCTTATGCATCGGATTGTTATGCTTTGGCTGTGTCTAGCTTACATGATGTTGAGGAGCCTCTGACTTTTGATGAAGCACAAAATTCAGAAAATTGGATGGCTGCCATGCAATCAGAATATGATGCACTTATAGAAAATGACACATGGACTTTATGTGATTTGCCTCCTCGCAAAAAGGCCATTGGTACGAAATGGGTTTACAAGTTGAAACGCAATCCGGATGGTGAGATCGATCACCATAAGACTCGACTTGTTGCAAAAGGTTATGCACAACAAAAAGGCATAGACTATGAAGATACTTTTGCTCCCACTTGTCGTATGACTACTGTGCATTTTCTATGTGCATTGGCAACTCATTCTGGTTGGGATGTACATCACTCAGACATTGTTACTGCTTTCTTGAATGGTGACATATTTTAGGAAGTTTATGTAACGCAGCCTCACGGTTTTGTCATAAAAGGACAAGAGGACAAAGTGTGCAAATGTAACAAGGATTTGTATGGGTTGAAGCAATCTCGTCATGCTTGGTATGAGAAAGCTGACACTCATTTGGTCAAACAAGGCTTTCATAACAGTCCAACAGAAAGCACATTGTATGTAAAGCGTGAGGGTGATGTACTTCTCATTGTGGTTCTTTATGTTGACGATTTGCTGATCACTGGACCAAATGAGAGACATATTGCTGAATTTGAGGCTGATTTGAATGCTACTTTCAAGATGAAAGATTTGGGGCTGTTGCATCATTACTTGGGTATACAATTTAAGCAGTGTGATGGTGGTATTGCCTTGTGTCAGAAAAGTTACATAGAGACATTGCTATGTAAGTTTGGTCTTGAGGATTGCAAACCTATTGCCACTCCCATGGAAACGGGTTTGAAGTTGAGTCTACATGATGCTGGCGATCCTGCTGATGTCACTCTTTACCAAACTGCTGTTGGCTGCCTCATTTATGTATGCAACACGAGGCCAGATATTCAGTTTGTAGTCTCACAGGTCAGCAAATTTATGCATAGCCCATGGTCTAAGCATTGGTAGGCTGTCAAGAGGATTTTCCGCTACCTTAGTGGAACTTTACATCTTGGCTTGTTTTATCCCAAGGGGGATCATTGCTGCCAGACTTACATGCTTTTTCGGACTCAGATTGGGCTGGTTGTTTTGACACGTGAGTGTCCACAAGTGGTTTTTGTTTCATGCTTGGCAGTTCATGTATATCATGGTTGAGCAAGAAGCAACCTACTGTGGCCACTTCGAGTTGTGAGGCTGAGTATAGGGCAGTCTTCACAGCTACGGTTGAGTGTGTATGGCTCAGACGCCTTATGGCTGATTTGGGTGTTGGATATGACACTGTCAACACTATCTACACTGACAGTTAGAGCGCATTGGCAGTTGTGAGGAACCCAGTCTTTCATGCTTGCACAAAGCACATTGAGGTGCATTACCACTATGTCAGGGAGAGGCTCTCAGCAGGAGAGATCAGCTTGGCTTATGTGCCAACACAGGACAACCTTGCAGATCTTTTCACAAAGGCATTGTCTCGTGAGAAGCTTGAAGCTTTCCGCAAAGCTTTGGGCTTACTCCCCTTTGTGGACTGATCATGTCCTCAGGGCATGGCCCTTCCCTTTACTCACGTGCCAGCTCTCGTTCACCGCATCACTCCAGGGGGGATTTGTTACCATATACATGTGGTAGTGATGTGTGTGAACACACTAGGACCGCCGGGGCATTTTTTCCCTCTTTAGGAGGGTTTTTCCCCCGTGCATTGGATATACGCCCATCACTCTAGGGCTATCTATCTTTCCATTGCACACTAAGTAGCACACTCTCTATTGTGTGCCTTGAGCTTCCTTTGTCTTCTCCAAGTTGTGTGTGTTTCTCTGCAACCCTAATTCCAACAATTCTTGAAGATGTGCATTGAATCAAGCAAATGATTAATTAGTTGGTCACTCCAGTATGGGAGTTCATGGAAAATAGAGAGTCTTTTCATTCTAGGTGGCATCCAATCTCCCCTCTCCAGCCACATGTTTTTCCAATTGCTTGATTTTAGTGGATGCATGTCATGTTTGCATATGTTTGGTCCACGTAGCTCATGTCCTTCAGGCAAAAATCTACCATGCTCCTCATAAACTGTCTTGCTCAAATTCTCAAAGCGGCAGAAGCCAAGTCGAGGATCACATTTCAGACATGCATGATTTCCCGAGTAACTCAAGCTTGAAACATCACAAAATTAAAATATAAAAACGTTGGCATATCCAGGAATCACATGTGTGTGAGGGTTTCAAAGGCACTTACTTGAGCACTCACCGAAGCCTGACCAATCGTGCATGGTCCACATGAGAATGCCTTGCACATGTACATTCTGTCATCCGATTGGTTGGGACATATCAACCACATCAATTCTTGTCCATAAGATTTGGAGCTCTTCTATAAGTGGTGCCAGATAGATGTCCATGTTCTTTGCTTTGTACTTTCCTAGGAAAATCAATGACAAAAACAGATGGCCCTTCTTGATAGCTAGCCATGGTGGAAGATTATAATTAACCAGAAAAATAGGCCACATGCTCCATGATGAACTCCGTAATCCGAATGGGTTTACTCCGTCCATTGCCAGACCAAAGCGAATACATCGAGGCTCGTTCTTAAATGTAGGCCAACTTTCCTCTACGTGCTTCCATGTATGAGAGTCAACATGTACCCGCATCATATCATTTGTCGATCTAGTATTTGAGTGCCATGTCATCAAAGCGGCCATGGACTTGCACTTGAACATGCTCTTTATCCTTGGAATGATAGGAAAGTGTCGAAGGACCTTTGCAGGGATAAATTTTCCTTCTTTGTCCTCCCTGTACTTGTTTGATCCACAATTGGGACATTGTTCCAAATTTGCATACTCATTGCAAAAAAGTATACAATCATTAGGACATGCATGTATTTTGTGATAACCCAAGCCCAAATTAGTAAGAAGCTTTTTAGTGACGGGACGGGTAGGGGACTTGTGATTCCCTTCTGGCAAGATTTGCTCATTGAGCAACCTGTCGTTACATGAACAAGTTAGCCCATTGATCACATTATTGAACTGTAATTTGCACTTTATCATGCTTAGGATACAATGTATTTACCTGAAAAGATCTATGATTGAGGCGTCAGACCAACCATAAATAGACTGTAAATTAAGATTGTCAATGCGGTACAGAGAGCTGAGGTTTTTGCACCACTGCAAAGCGGCATGCATGCAACACTTTGCATCATCTCGCCGTCTTTATCGTTTCTATCATGCCGTTGATATGAAAGGGATGACTAAGATTGGTCCGTAGTATTGCGTTCAATGTTGTCGTCTTCTATGTTTTCAATGATCGGATCCATGTCAAAGAATGAGTCCAACATCTGCTCCATCTCTACTTCTTGAAATGCCACATCAGGTATTGGTTGGGAGGACTTAGTCGATGGCTGCTCGTTTGAAAATCGTCTTCTTTGGGATGAAGTTGGAGCAATATCACTTGCAGAGTTTGACCTTCAGTCTCTAGACCATGAGATCGATAACACAGGTCTTGTAGTTGCTCAATTAGAAAGAGACCCTGATTGTGTATGTGTTGGTCGCAGATTTTTTGTTTTCGAAAGATTTGATGCTTGCAATGCATACAAGGACACGCCATCCTATCGTCCATACTTTATCTACCAATGATGCAACAAATAATTAAAACACTCTATTTGCTATAACTACACACTACTAAGTACATGACAATACATGACAACCTCACATTCTCTAGCCAGGCCTGATCCCCGCGCACCTCGGTCTAGAGGTGCATGGAGATTGGAACACAGGGTAATAATCTCGTCTTTGTTGGTCAATGACTATATATTAAGGTTCTTGTCTGTGTGCACTTTGGAAGTCCGATTGTGTTTTTTCAACTATTTGCTGCTAGCTCTAACAACCTCACATTCTCTAGCCATGCACGATCCCCGCACACCTCGGTCTAGAGGTGTACGGAGATTATGACCATAAGGTAATAATCTCGTCTTTATTGATCAATGACTATATATTAAGGTTCTTGAAGTCTGTGTGCACTTTGGAAGTCTGATTGCGAGCTCTAACAATCTCACATTCTCTAGCCATGTCCGATCCCCGCACACCTCGGTCTAGAGGTGCAGGGAGATTAGGACCATAGGGTCAATGACTATATATTAGTGTTTTTGAAGTTTGTGTGCGCCTTACCTAACCTATAGTCTAAACTATAACCTAACCTATAACCAAATTAAACCTAACATATAACTTCACCTATAACAAAACCTAACCAAATTCCATTTGCCTTTTTTGAAGAGTACGAGTCATTCTTGAAGTTTGTTTGCATTTCTTCTACTATTTGCTGCTAGCTCTAACTTATAATTTAACCTAACATATAACCTAAACCTAACCTAACCTAACCTAATATAACTTAATCTATAACCTAACCTAACCGAAGTCTGTTTGCATTTTTAGAAGTACACGAGTCATCTTCGAAGTCCGTTTGCGTTTTTTCTACTATTCATTTGCCGCTAGCTCTAACCTAACCTATAACCTAAACTTAACCTAACCTAACATAACCTATAACCTAAACCTAACCTATAGGCTAATCTAACCAAAGTCTGTTTGCGTTTTTTGAAGTACATGAGTCATCTTCAAAGTTCGTTTGCGTTTTTTCTACTATTTATCGCTAGCTCTAACCTAACCTATCATCTAACCTATCCTATAACCTAAACCTAACCTAACCTAACATAAACTAACCTAACATAAACCTAACCTATAACCTAACCTAACCGAAGTCCGTTTGAGTTTTTAGAAGTACACAAGTCATCTTCGTTTGGCCGGTAATAGATGGACGTTGTGTTTGGACAGTTAGAACTTTTGATATGGTGTGTAAAGCCGCTTAGGTTAGGCTGCTCCAAAATGGATTAGGATAGCAATTTACCATTTCAATCCGCTTAGGGCTAGCCACCTAGGGTTAGCGTCTTAGGATTAGTGTTGGTTTAGCCACTAATAGGTGGCTGTATTTTGGAGTGTTTGGGTGCGCTATGTAAAGTTGCCTAGGTTTGGCTGCTCCAAATTGGATTAGGGTAGAATTTTTCCATTTCAATTTGCTTAGGGCTAACCGCTTAGGGTTCTATGGATTCTGGTTTGGCCGCTAATAGATGGCGCACTCTGTTCGGACGGTTAGGGTACACTATGTAAAGCCGCTAAGGTAAAGCGCTCTAAAACATATTAGGGTATCGTTAAACCATTTAGTCTGCTTAGGGATAGTTGCTAAGGGTTATCGGCTTTAGATTAGCGACTTTTGTTTTGGCCGCTAATAAATTACTATAATTGGAGCGTTAGGGTAGGCTATGTAAATCCGCTTAGGTATGGCAACTTTTGATTTGGTCGCTCCAAATCCAATTAGTGTAGTGCTTGGCCATTTCAATCTGCTAATAGGGTTAGAGGGTTATGATTTAGATGCTAGTAGATGATTGTGTTTGGACGTTTCACCGATAAGTGTTTAGATTAACAAAAAAGTACATAAGCTAACTGTCCGAACACAACGTCCATCTATAATCTAAACATGAGTTAAGTTAACATATAACCTAACCTAACTTTTTACATACAACCTATGACTTAACCTAAACTAACCTATAACCTAACTTGTTGCCTAAACGTGACCTATAATCTAGCTAACCTATCCTATAACCTATAACCTAACTTATAACTTAATTTAACTTTTAATTTAAACCTAACCTAAAATCTAACCTATAAGCTAACCTAACATAATTAACGTTCTATAAGCTAACCTAACCTAACGTAGCTTAGCGTATAACGTAACTTATAACTTAACATATAACCTATATACCCTAACCTAACGTATAACCTAAAATAAACCTAACCAAAACCTAAAACCTAAACCTCATCAATCGCATAATTTCAAAAACGACATAATTCAAAACGAAATTTTTTCATGAACCAAAACGAAATTTTTTCATAATTCAAAACAAAATTTTACAACACAAACCATAATTTCTTTTAAAGCATGAAATTTTCTTTTATCAATATACAAATTAATTTAAATAAATTTAATATGCATTAAAAGTTCAAGCACTCACATGCGGCCTATTTGAGCAAGAAAAGGTGTTGTAAATGTCTTCAAACCTGCAAAAACACACGCACATACACACACACACACACACACACACACACCATGTTAAACCCTAAACCCTAAACCTACAAGTAAACTTGAAAACAATCTCACCTTAGTGCTATGGAGTAGTCCACGAGCAAGATTAGCACCTTCGACAACTTATTTCGCACCAGATCTGTAAGAGGTGAGGAGGAAGAGAGAAAGAGAAAAGGCACAAGAAGAAGAGAAATGCGTAGAGAAAGCCCGCGGTCTGTTTTTTGTAGGGTCCGACAGAACAGGTATCGGTACAGGCGTCGAAACAAGCGTCGAAAAATACATCGAAACACGGGTTGGAAATTTAATATTGAAATTTTTAAAACAGTTCATCTCCCTCCATACTTATTTACACATATACCGACGACCGTCATTGATGCCGGTAATTTGGCACCGGAATTTAAGTGACCTCTTGTAGTGTTCATGGAAAGTTGAGAAGAGGTATTCTTGCATGGTCCAATATCTTCAAAAAGTATGAAACATTGTCATTCATTTAAACACCTCTTAGTTGTGGTAGCTCCTTTAAAGTACTCAAGTGAGTTATAAATTGAGTTTACATGTCTGGGGGTCCCACAAGGGTCAACATCTATCGCATCGCTGAAAGAGATAGAACCAAGATGAAATGTCAATCCTTGGAAGCAAGTGACTCGACTACGGCATGGAGGCACTCCAAGAGCTTTTCAGTCTCTTGTCTGAACACAACACACTCCACTAAGAGTTCTTGATAGCTTATAGCCAAGCCATTAGAGGGTTCTTGTAGCTAAAGAATTCTTCCTTCCAAATTGTTGAGACCCAATTTTGGACCTTGTGGACAATAAAAAGAGAAGGGTTTGCGTGGAACCAATGATTCCTAATTTTAGAGGCTTTGTCGCTCAAAGTGATCCATAGTATTATCCATGTGTGGACTTTGATCCCAATGCTAAACCTGTTTTGCAATTTATATTGTCACTGGCCATTGAGGGTTGTTTGTCCCCCGACCTCTGCCAAACAATCTACAAACTTGCAAAATTTGTGCAATGGATCTCCCAAAAGAATATTAATGCAATTTCTATTCCATCCACCAAAAATATGTTGCGGAGGTCATTTGCATGTTTGAGACACATTTTCCTACTACCATGCTGACCATTCAAGTGCATCTTCTCGTTCACATAGTTGAAAAGGTAGAAATAGCAAGCACAATGCATTCAAGGTGGATGTTCATGTTAGAATGTTTTAGGCTGTATGTTTGCCTCATTGGAATTTACATTAAAGTGTCCACCATTAAAAAGAGGCAACAAAGTCTCATAAGTGACCTATGAACTCACATTACTTTCCCTGGTACATGATAACAAAGATTGAACAAGATCTTTCATAAACACAACATCATGAGAAACTAAGATACTTTTTGTTTGTGGATGGTATAACTTGTAACCTTTGCTTTCTGTAGTGTAACCAATAAAAATTCATTTAACAGCATTATCATCCAATTTCACGTGCTGTCTTTGTGGCATGAAAGTATAAGCTAAACAACAGAAAAGGTGCATGTGATCAATAGATGGATTCTTATCATCCTATGCTTCATTAGGAGTCATACACTACAAAGATTTCATAGGACACCTGTTAAGACATAAGTAGCACACATGATAGCCTCAAGAAAAAATGAATGTGGCAAAGCTTAACTCTTGACCATACTTTGTGCCATCTCTATAAGAGACATTTTCTTTATTTCAACAATACCATTTTGTTGAGGTGCATATGACACTGTACATTGGTGTTTTATTCCACAATCAGTCATAAATGCATTAAACTCATGAGACATATACTCCCCCCTTGATGTGAATGGAGGGTGTCCATAGTTCATTTAGAGACATTTTCAGCCATAGCCAGAAATTTCTTGAAGCACATGAACGCTTTCAACTTAGATTTAAGTGGATACACCCATGCATGCCTCGAGTAATCATCAATGAAAGCCGCAAAGTATAGGTAGTTGCCTAAGGAAAAGTTTGTGTAGGCCCACAAACATCATTATGCACAAGTTGTAATCTGTATGTAGCCCTTATTGAACCATCCTTTGGAAACTTTGAACTTTGCATCTTACTCAAAATATAGCCTTCACAAACATGATTTGAAGGTGTTTCAAGAGGCAACAAAGAATCGACCATATCCAATTTTTACAACCATAGCAAACTGGCAAAGTTCAGATGCCCAAAATGTGCATGCCAAAGTTTTTCATCTAAAATAGCCTTTGAATCCATTACTGCATTTACAAAATTTTGCCCACACTTGCTATACAAAGTAAGCTTATACAGTCCACAACACAAAATTCTAGATGCAACAATTTTATCATCAAAACTGAGAGCATGAAATGTACATCTTTCATCCACAAATTTCACAACAAGATCAAATCTAGCAAGTGCAGATACATACAAAGGTTCTTTTTAATCCTAGATGCATAAATTGCATCAAGTGTGAAAGAACTTCCATTTGGAGCAACATAATCTTTCCACCTCCCTTGGCATTGTTGGCACAATTATTGTATTCCCATGAGGGATAGACTTGAGAGAGGTAGATAAGCCATGATGTGAAGTAATGTGCTTTGTAGCACCACTATCAAAATACCACACATGTGAACATTCATCATGCATCATGGACAGAAGGATCATAAGTGTATGACATACATGCATCATGGATAGAAGGATCATAAGTGTACTCTACACTAAATGGACACTCTTCATATACATCAACATCACAATATCCTTTCACAAAAGATTCTACGATAGCTGCACTTATAGTGAAGCTAGCCTCTTTCTTCTTGGCCTCTTTTACATTCAATTTAGGACATTACTTAATCAAGTGATCACTAGCCTTGCAATAATGACAACGCATCTTCTTCTTGCCTTTTTCACCAAAATTCTCGAGTGAGGTGCTACCAGCAGAAGCTTTAGGGACAAGTGATTTTCCACTTTTTGCTGAAGAACCATGAGAAGTGGCTACATTGTTGTTACCATCTTTTCTTTGAGTAGCAATAAAGGCCTCTTCAATTGCACACATTTTAGCCTTGTTCCTTCTTGAAAGTGACTTGCAGCAACAATTTACATGATAAATCAAACTTCACAACATCAAGATTTCCTTGGGTCATAAGTCTCCCAAGGATTAACAAAAGTTTGGTAAGAATCTAGCAATGCATCAATGTTAGCGGGTCGCCGTGACGGATGTCTGTAGCATAGCTTTTTGTTACTAACATAATGTCAATATGCAAGGAAGCGACTCGGGATGGGGCATGGAGACTTAATGAGAGTGTCAATCTCATCAAAGTGAACTTAGAGAACTATTCATACCACTACAAAAGCAAATCAACCACTTCCTAGTCAAAAAATCAGTCTAGGTCCAATCTCACCGCTCTATGCCATCACGCCTTTTCAGCATCCAAACAAGTTCGGAATGCAATGAAACTTAAAGAGGGGTATTACAACACCTAAGGTAAGATTCCTACTAAATTTTGCAGCCATCTACTGGGAAGGTACATAAATCACAACCCATCACAAAAAATGTGCAAAAAACTGAAATAGAACTACACGAAAAGGTCCCCCTTAAGCATAGAAACACTCTTCCAAGGTCAAAACATTAGAAAACAACCATTTAAGACCTCAAATCAATGCATTTATCTCACAAACAAGACGTTGCAAACCACAACAGAATCGAGAATGATTACACTTAGATTGTAGAGCAAGAGACAAGGAACATAATGTGCTATTCAAAATCAAATTCTGATTACCAGACAAGGAGAAAAGCGGGTTACAGTTTGTAGCAGCAAAGAGCTCTCACAATCGACGACTAATTCTTTCTAAGATAATGATTGTGTGTTTTTCAAAAGTAAGGGTTTTGACTTAAGAACTAGGGGGACTTTCCCATGGCCATTCAACCACTTACATGGTGTGTAGGCTTAGAGAGGCTAAGAGGGAATGACATCATATATTACAATCAAGAATCCTCATTAACAGAATTACACCACTTCTTCTGAAAAAATGAGTGAGTACAACAAAGTTTGGTGTATATCCGCCTTTTACGTGTCAATCCGCTTTGTCCACCAAACATTCCCCCTTCCTATTCATTGCACATCCTCGTGCAATGTGTCTTTGATTGTCTTCTAGTAGTCGATCAGTCTCTTTTCTAGCATCCCAGTGAGGTGCCTGAACTTTTGTGCCCTTTCCTTGATCTCCACTTTTGTTGCCAGCTCTCTGAAGGGATTATTGTTGAGAGTTCTCTGATATGCTTTGTGTCAAGCTGGTAAATCTTCGGTCATGGGATTAAATATGGAGAAGTCTACCTCAATGAATCATGTCATGAATGCCTCCTCAAAGGTTTGCATGTAGTGGGAGGGCGGGAACATGACTCTTGCAGATAATCCCATGATGACATTTTTGCTTGGAATTTCTGTTTCCATATTCCAGCACAGCCCTCATGTGCCTTCGACAAAAACTTGCCAAGGATGCTCCACTGCTTCCATCTCATTGAATGCCATAATGCAGGTGATTAGCATATTTGCAATCTTCACGAGCATCTGGCATGCGAGATCTGGTATCTCCTTCATCATGTTGATGACCCCCTTGAGTGTCTGAACCATATACTTTTTTGACGGGGGATTGTTATTGCTTGGCTTTTTTATGACTGGGTAATTCAAAACTGCTGGTCTTTTGCTTTGCCATGAATAAAAGATTTCCCAAAATCGTCGTCTGTTGATGGGACAGTAAGTTGGATCAATCTTGAGATGCCGTGGAGCATTTCTATAATATGTTTCATCTGTTGGGTGCTGCTCAAACCATTTCTTTCGCCAGAGGGGTTGATTGTCGATGATAGTCTGAATTTGTAGTGCAGTGACAGGAACATCCCTATAATCCCCTCTTTTGTTTGGATCAAGGGTAGGTAGCATTTTCTGTTTCCAACGTAGAGCCTCCTGGCTCATCAGTGGTAGGGTGATCATCTCATGCCCGAGATTCTTTACCACTTCATCTACAATGATCATGAAGAGGGCTACCGACTCCAACACTTTGAGCTCATATTGTAGATAGTCCTTGTGTGAAGGGTCTTTGACTTCCCAGATCCAGCACTGAATTTCCTCTTTTGTCGTATCCGAGATGGATGTCGTGGCTGGATCTTCAGATTCCTGTGTTTCTTTTCCTATGCTTGTACTTGGCTATCCGTTTGGTGAGCTTCAAAAGTGAAATGCTCGAGTCCTCTTGTTTTCTCAAATTCCATTGAGGTTGTTTATTTGGGCTTTGCATGTGTTGCCCTTAGAGCATCCAAATCTCCCTGTCCCTCTGCCAGATGCTTTCTCAAATTTTCAATCTCTTCATCTTTAGCTTTTTGCAATGCTCTATGCCCTACTGTCATAATTTGTCTGTCGTGTTTCTCTTAAGCAAGGACCTCCTTTAGATCCTGGACCTCTTTGCTCAGTGAGGTTGATCTAGACGTCATGCTTGAGGAGCTCGACGGCTCCTGCAAGGCTAGAAGTTGGGTCACAGTCTTGTTGACCACTGCGTAGGACTCTTGCAGCTTCTCACTCTGTTCCCTCCCCCTCACTAGTTCTTCCTCTAGTCTTTGTTGCTCAACTTGCAGAGTAGTGTTGGCTTCATTGAACTGCTGGACTTCCTTGTAGTAATAAGCGGCGTTCTCTTGTGCCCTTTGTAGCTCTGATTGGAGTTGCAGTTGGACTTTTTGCAACTCCTCTATTTTGTTTTGTAGCTGCAATGTGTTTTTACCTGCTTTCATTGCCTCCTTCTTGGTGTCCTCCAGCTCTAGTTTGCACAAGTTGTAGAGAGCTCTTTGGCATTTGATCTAGAGCTTGATCTGGTCTAAATATTCATCAATGTTGAACGACTTGATCATTTCAGCTCCCTCCTCTACCACAGCTTGCGAATGAGGCGATCTTGGTTTTTTTAAACTTCTTTGGCCCTGATCTAAGGTACCAGCCTCATCCATCGTTCTTTCCTTTGTTTTCCGCACTTCAAGAGCATCCGAAGCTGTAGTGGTTTTTGGCGGTGCTATCTCTTTTTCTTGATCTGCCTTCTTTTGTGACTGCACTTGATCCATCACTTGTTCTGGAAGATCTAAAGCTTCTTCTCTTTTTTCTATTCTAGCCTCTGAAGGTAACTTTTTGTCTTTTGGTGATTCAAAATCATACTCTTGCTGGTCAAGTGTGTCCTGATCACCCTTCTCTTCTTCATTTTTTTCTTTTTCCTTTGCCTTGGTAGATTCGTCAGATGATTCGAGATCATCAACGCGTGTCCACTTTGCTTCTTCTCTTGCTCTTTGCTCCATCTTGCTCTTAAGATCGTTCTGAATCCGTTGCCACATTTTGCTGGCAATGTTCAAATTTTCTTCTACTTCCTTTTGTTTGTGTTGTTTGATCCTTAAAGCGCTGCTAATTTTTTGTGCTATAGAGGCACTTCTTCTTCTTCTTCTTCATTATCCGCTTCCATCCCCTTAATTATTTTTTCCTCGTGTTTCTGTTGGCGGATTTTTTCTCGTTGTGCCTTTGCTTCTACCATTGTTCTTGGGGCTTTGGTGATTGGGATGGCCTCTGCCGCCCGAGTTGTTCTTTACTTCAGTCTCGTGTGTCAAAATAACAACTCACTTCCATGTTCCTCTTCTGAAGACTAATATTCGGAAGGAGTATTTCTTTCTTTTGACCCTGCTTCCTCGCTGTTTGGTGCATTGGACTCCGTCTTCTCACTGTCAGTGTCATGTTGCCTTGAGCTCTGTCGTGTTTGTTTGATTTCCGTATTTGGCCTCGTGGATGGTCCTGCTACTAGCTTTACTGCTCTTTTAGATTTGTCGATCAAATTTGATTGTGCTTCTGCAGGTGGTAGATCTTCAATCATTCCCAATGCTTGGTAGGCAATTTGAGTCAGCATTGGTCCAACATTCATGTAGGTCTTGCTCTTTTGGCTACCCTTAAGATTTGTTTCCACTGTGTTGTCAAGTAGGTAGTTGCCAAAGTCACAGCTGACTGTTCTTCTTTTTGCTAACCCCATTTCCATCACCACTGCCATGTGCAAACGTGGTTCAGTGTATCGCGGTGGTTTTTGTACTTTGAAATGTTGTGATATGAGGTGCAACGGCAATTCTTTCTCTGAGTATATCAAATCTTGATAGGTCAATTTGTGTCCTCTTTGCTTCAGAAATGCTTTGTCATTATCTATTGCTTTGGTCTTTTGCAATAGATTGTGTGTTCCTTGCTGCAGATGGAGAGCTTCATTGATTATCTCCACGATGATTTTAACTTTGACCTTAGCTCCAGTTCGTGAGCTCTTCTAAAATCTATTCCCCATGGTGCTAGTCGTAGGAAATTATCTAATTGTAGACACCTGGTCCTTACTTGCACTTCGGACTTCTGGTGTAATGCCCACAACTCCCTTGGAAAAATGGTGGTCTTCACTATCTCTCCGTTTGTTGCCTAAAACCTTCCAATGAAGATGTTTGCTGGTATCTTTCTCATTTGAGGATATATCTGTGATCTCATATGGAGTTGCTTCCCCCTCCCTTTGTGCTTTTCTTCGAGGCATCCAAAGGCCATTTTAGAATTTGTAAATAGGATTTAGCAATTGATCAAAACTGCCAAAAAGTTGAAGAAAATGCAACCTTTGACCGTAAAATGAAAAATGAACATAACTTTGTCAAAACTACCCCAAATTTGACCAAATTTCACTAGTGCATCTAAGATTACTATAGTAACAAGGTCATGAGGTCACATATGAATTCTAGCTCTGAGGTACATGGATCGCGATCCATGTTGGAACACCTTTTGAAGATCTGGTGATACCAGCTGGTAGGGCACATCAAGGTGGTGCCTTGGTCCAATTTTTTTGGGATTTAGATCATTGGTTTGGTACTTAGGTCAATTCTTGGAAATTATCCTTAGGCTTGGAGAAATTTGGCATTTTGATGTGGATTTTGGAAGCCAATTGACTTTATACTTCATGGCTAGGCTATATTCTGAGCCAGATGATGTGACTTTTTCTTTGATTGGGCAAAAAGGTACATGGATCGCGATCCATGTTCCTATAGGTCTTTCGAGCATACTGATGAAATATTTTCAAATTTGGACTTGTTTTTCTTGTCTTTACTCAATTTCCCAGTTTATGGCCATGTTTTTCCCATCTTGACCATATTGGTTTTTTGGAACCAAATTTGGGATATTCCTTTGACTGACATCTGATAGTGCCCTGACTCTGGATGATTTGTGACTGAATACCACTGTTTTCCCTATCTACCCATAAACTTTCATCAATTTCTGAATCCATCTGGAGGGGAAAAATTGGTCCAGACAATTTGCATGACTTTGTAGGTACTGTTTTGTTTTGCTTTGACCACAATTAGACCTTTAATGTTACATCTCCTTGGTGCGCGTGTTCCACCCTCTTCCGAACTCCCTTTTGTTTTAATTTTCTTTGGAATAAAGCCCTAAGATGTTTCAATTGCTGCTCTGGCTAGTGGGGTAGCTTCATATCCTTCTCCTAACCCTACTCCATAACGTTTTTGCTAGAAACTGGCCAGTTTACCCTTGATTACTGCCAGATGACCATTTGCAGATTGATGGTAACAAATTATTAGGTTTTAATGATTTTAAGACCTCTTTTTGTGACTATTTTTGCATGGCCACTTCTACTTTTGCATCCTCCAGCCAGTGATCAACTCCTGCCTTGATTTTGTCATCAAGATACATGGATCGCAATCCATGTTGGGAAGCATATTGCAATTCCAAGTAGTTGAGGTTGTTTTTGGGATTATGGGGAACTTACTGTGCAATTTTCTTTGGTTTTAGGGTTTGAGGAACATGGATTGCAATCCATGTTCCACCCCCTTTTGCAAAAATTGTTTTTGCATACAATGATTCTGCTAGTTACCAGGGGTCTTCTGATGAAAAGATTTTGGTTTTGGGTAAGTTTTTAACTCCCCCATTGGCCTTGACAACTTACAGAATTTGTGACTCTGATCTACTCTGATATGTTGTTTTGGTAATGCTGGTGCAGTGTGGAGCATACACAAGTGTTCTTGTTGGGTTAATGATCATACCTATCAAATCTGGTGGAGTAAGAGCTACCGAGGTGCTCGCAGCAGGCAAAAACAAAGCAGGAAACTCTATGCTTCTGTAGCTCTGTGTGTGTGTGTGTGTGTGTGTGTGTGTGTGTGTGTGTGTGTGTGTGTGTGTGTGTGTGTGTGTGAATGCAGATGAGCTTATGTTGCTCCATTTGGCTATATGTTCCCAATCTACCTGAAATGCCCCATTCATACTTACCTCCATTGATCATATCTTTCTGTTCATATCACCTGCAGTTGGAACCGTTCTTCATTCTAATATTTGGTCAACAAATAGCCTTTCATCTGCAGTTTTGATCCTTTAGAAGTTGGCTCAAAATCCGTCGTGTGCCGAATCTTTCTATATTTTTCATGTTCGAAGCCCTTGCTTTGAAGTTTTGGCATTTGCTTTCAAAAGTCAATTTTGACTTTCCTGGCTCAACTTATTAGTTTTTGTTGATTATTTGTTGTTTTTAGCTTTTTAGTGCTAAAATTAAAGGAAAAATTACTTACAGTTATTATTAATTGACCAAAATTAGTGTAATCACTCATACATACATATTCTTAACCCGACATTTAGATGGTGTCAATATGGCTCATGATTATGTCTGTTAAGAGTTAAAAAGCTCTGAAAAATTGTTGAAGGAAAAGTAAAAGAAAAAGAAAAGAAGACAATATATACAATCTGTAGCCACTCATCCAGTTAGGCATCTCCTCACCTTCCAATGGTACAAGCTTGATGGCACCACTTTGTGATATATCATGTATTACAAAAGGCCCCATCCCTCATTTTTTGAGTTTTTTGGAGTGTTGTTTTAGGGTATACACCAAAACATAATCCCCCTTTTTGGAAATCCTTGCTAATCACATGTTGATTGTGGAAAGCTTTCATTTGTCTTTTTTGAGCATATATCCTAGCTACCGGTCTCACTCTGGTTTCATTCGAATTGCTCCAGGGTGTCTAGTCTCTCTGATAGCTCGTGTCCCGCCCATCATAATTGTGTTGCGACCCGTAATTTTTTTATTAATAATTCCATGGGTAGAATTGCATTAATCCCAAACACAAGGTTAAAAGGAGTGGTCCCGATGGAAGTTTTAAAAGCTACCCTGTAAGCCCATAATGCATTGTGTAGCTTTTGATCCCAATCATTCCTTGAGTCACTGACTATTTTGGTGAGCATCGTGCATAGGATTTTATTGGTACTCTCGGCTTGTCCGTTAGCTTGTGGATGATAGGGTGCTGATTTGCAATGGATTACCATGAATTCGTCAAGTAAGCTTTCAATGACGTTGTTCAGAAAGTGTGTTCCTCTATCACTCACTATTTCAATGGGTAGACAATATCTGGTAAAGATATGTTCAAAGAGGAACTGAGTCGTAGTCCATTCATCGTTTTTCTGTGTTGCCTTTGCTTCTGCTCATTTGGTCATGTAATATATTGCTACTATTATGTATTGTGCGTACGTCCTGTATATAGGAGGTATGATGGGGCCAATAAAGTCAATGCCCCATTTGGCAAAATCGTGTACTCCCATCATTGGCCGTAATGGCATTTTATCTTTTCGTAGTGGTGGTTTTGTGCGTTGACATTCATCACATCTTTTGACATAGGCCTCTACATCCTTGAATAGGGTTAGCCACCATATGCTTGAGTGAAGTACTAGCTTTGTAGTTTTATCAGCAGAGAAATGTCTCCCTTGCTAGCCCGAGTGTGCTTGTACTAGGGTAAAGAAATATTTGCTTTCCTTAGCACACAATTGCAATTGTTCGTCTTTTCCTCGCCTGTACAGTTGGTTTGCAATCAGCAAATAATGTTTTGCTTCTTCTACTACAGCTATCATTCTTGCGTTTCCCCATCCCTCTGGGAAGGTTTGGTTTTTTAAATACTTGGTTATGTGAGTACTCCATTTGGGTGCTTGTACTACTCGAAACAGGGTGGCATGTTCCACTGGAGCTCGCTTTGTATAGATATCACATGATTTTACATAAGTATGGATGCTGTTTTTTATGTTTTGCCAGTAGCCTCCTAGTCTCTTTAGTCTTTGGTATGTTTGCGTTTCTCCATTGTGAAACCCCGTATTTTGTATATGAGTCTATTTGAGGTAGTGTTCATATTCATCCAGCTGCACACATAGTCTCAAAATCCCATCCTTACTGTGCTTGTACAGTTGTCTGGCTAAAAGCTGGAGATTTCTTGTTAGATGTATGATTGATGGTTGTCTTTCTACCCGTAATGATCTGATTGTGAGTAGAGGGATGACCACTTCACTCCATCTTAGAACCATTTCAATGTTAAATAGGTATGAATCTGGAAGATCATCATCAATACCTTCAGGTGCTTCCCCATGGAACAGTCTCAAAAGATGATCTGCTCGTGTGTGTGTGTGTGTGTGTGTGTGTAGTCCCCTTTTTTACAACTACTATGAAATCAAACTCAAGCAATAGTATAAACCAATGAACAAACCTTCCTATGTTGCAAGGTTTGTTTACCAGATATAACAGTGCTTGGTGACCTACAAAGAAAACGAATTTGTTTGCAAGAAGGTAATGCCTAAATTTTTTGACAGCACATATCATTCCTAGACCTTGTCTTTCCGTAGTGGTATAATTTTTCTCTGCGTTGTTCAGTTGCCTATTAGAGTAGCAAATGGGAAAATCCATTTTCTTCTCTCCAAGCTGGGCTAATATGCATCCTATGGCATCCTATGGCTGGACTAATATGCATCCTATGGCATAGGTTGATGCATCAACATGAACATGAAAGATCTTGCTCTAGTCAGGGGCTTGCAAAATTGGAGCATAAATTAATCCTTGCTTCAATTTATGAAAAGCCAGCTCACATTCACCTATTTATTCAAATTTAGCAATGAGGGCATACAAGGGCTTAGCTATTACAACATACATGTATATGAAGCACCTATAGTACCTGCAATGACCCATAAATGCCTGCACTTCTTTAATTTTTTTTGGTCTTGGTAGTGTGGCAATTATTTGTATCTTTTCTTGATCCGTGGAAATCCCATTTTTGGACACAATTTGTTGTCTTGTTTCTTTTGTTCATGCGTTTATTCAGATATCTACGTTATCTTTGAGGGTTTTGGTTTGGAAAGTCACAGTAGATCACTTGTCGATCCTTTCGTTTGATGTCCTGATCTGAACTACTAGAAAGCGCGTCATCCACGTTGTCTTCTAAAAGCTTATCCGTGGACTCTTGGAATGCTTCCTCATCAGTTTGGTCAAGGTCCCTTACCGAGATCTCATCCACTATGCGTCGGCAATTTGCAACCCCTTCTCTGTCAGGGATTTCCAATTTTGATTTTGGACTTAGGCTGACACTCATCATCTGGAATGTAATGATATCATATCCTTCCTCATCACAGAATTTGGTCAGGGTCTTCTCCTTCACGCACACATCAAGAGTGTCCAGTATCTACTGATATCCAAAAGGTTCAAACCTCTATTTCAAAAAAGGCTCTGGTACATATGTCTCGTCTTGTATTGACCTATCATGAATGCAATCCTCTTTTTTCAAACTACCACCCTCAGAAGCTCCACATGTCCAATTGTGAGCTTTGTTTTGCAGCCAAGCAGGTATTTCTCCTTCTTGGTCAGTTGTGGAGTTTAGTTCCTCTTTTGAAGTTTGTTCCACATCTCTATAACTATGGTCCATGACATTGATCTTCGTAGTGACATCCTTGTTTCTTAGGTAGATATAGTCGTAGCCCCAATCTTGTACCATTTTAAGCTGATGCATAAATGGTCTACCCAATATGATATCAAATTTGCTGCTCTCATTGAAATTCATAATAGCGAATGTGTGTTCATATGCGATTCCGCAAGAGGTTACTACGATTTGCTCCAAAATGCCAATAGGTCTCTCTAGGTACCCATCCGCTAATTGAAATTTCATTCTAGTTTTCTTGAGAGCAGGTTTTCCCCATTTTTCCCACATTGCTTTGGTGGCTATGGCAATTCCAACTCCACTATCCAATATTGCTACTGATTTTGCATCCTTGTACTCCACAGGCAAGGTCGTGTTTCCTTCTTCACCTTCACAATAGTCTCGTACCTTGTTCACTGGCACTAGCTCATGTTTAGTTTGTTTCGAGGTTTGGTTGTTCAATGTTTTTAGAGAAACATTTGGTGGCGGAATTACCAGCACTATTTTCTCCAAATGTTTTCCCACCTCTTCCCAAAGATGAGGAATTATTTGCAGTAACTAAGATAGAGTTAGCGTACGATGGATAGGGGACGATGTTAGCTCATGAAGAGTTTTGGTATCCATCATCTTAGGATTAGCCTTCCATTGAGATGGTACTTTCTTTACTTCTAATCTGATTTCATGGTTGCCAATAAATGAAGGTAACGTCTTCAATGACTGAGGTTTGCTGTTTTCCAATATTTCCGTATGTGCATCACCATACAATGATCAGATATCATTTGGGTAGAGATCATGTTCCAGGTGGATCTCCGTGATAGGGGCTGACTGAAGTGTTTCACTTCCATCTTTTTTGTTTTGGATATGCTCCCACAAATCTTATGTCCATTGTTCTTCCACTTCAAGAATTATCATAGGTGCTTGTGAATACATTCCATCTGCCGTATTAGCTGGCTGCCACCCTCGTATCCAAGGGTGTTTCCTTTACCGAATCTTTTTGGTCTCCATATATGATCCCTCACTCCGTTAACTCTTGAATTTTTTTATGGATTAACACCTCAGTTTTTGGAGCAGTTTGAACTGGTGGTTTCATAAGCGCTTGAGCGGCTTGGATGAGCTCCTTGAACATCTTTAATCTCTCTTTTTCATACCTTGGTGAGGGTACATTAGCCATCTATCCTCGTGGGTTTGGTTGGGCTTTAACCTAGCATCATAAGCTTTTAAAATCACATCCAAGGGTTCAAAGACCTTGTCCACCAAGACAGATCCTCCCGACGGTATTGCTGATGGTTTTGTTACATCGCCCTTTTTCTTAAGGTCTCTTTCCATTCTCAATTGTTCCTGTATTTGTAGTGATTTGATTACCAAAACTATTTTTTCTTTCTCTCTTTTGGCTGTTATGTTGCCTTGTTTTGCCTTCCAGGATTTCCTAGGGGTTCTAACAGACAAATTTCTAACCCGGTTTGGTTGGCTGGGGCATTCCTTGTAGCCTCATGTGCTTGGGCTCTAATTATCGCGTTTATCGAAATGGTTTGTTCTATTTTTGATCCACTTGATCTTGGTACTATTCCAATTTTGTTCATGGTTGCTTTGCCATTGTTATAAGGGTTTTTTGGACAATGTGGAATGAGATGGTCATTTGTACACCCCTCACAGAACTCAAAGAGTTTGATATGTTCTCCTTTGTGTGGACAACTCCTTGCCCAATGATCACTGCCGCATTCATAGCATGGTCCTACTGGTGGTGGAGAAGCTTGTGGAGTCCCCATTGGTTGTCTTGTTCTAGGAGGATATCCCCTAGGTTTGTAGTTCTAGGTTGCCATGAATATAAGCATATTTTCATCGACCAAGTAATGGTTTTTTTTGCTGGTTGCTATGTATGATGGATCTGGAATCTCCTCAGAAACCATCCATGGAATTTTTCCCTTAGAAGCATAAGCATTGATGGTGCCGATTAGGGAGGATGGAAGCGGCTGGAAGCCATGGTGAGCAAGCTACAGAGAAAACAAGAGAGAGAGAGAGTGAGAGAGAGAGTCAACACACCAAGAAAAAGACAAGCTCTACTTGATTGTATTCTTTTTGTGAAAGCCTTACAATATATAAATCAAAGATAGCCATGCAAAAGACTTAACCTTTAACAAACCTTTCCTTGCATGCTTTATGAGGGTATTCCCACACGCTAGACACTTGACACACTAGACATTCCCACAACTGGGCTTGCATACCCAACAACCCCCCCCTCAAGCCCAAACCATTGACTATGGACTTGATATAGACCATGGAAGAGTCCAATCACCTGAAACTATGAGTAGAAGTCTCCCCCCCCCCCCCCCCCCCCCCCCCCCCCCCCCTCGACAATAACATAGACGTGTATGTGCACTTCCCTCAAACAACTATCAATGTGAGACAAACCAGAACTCAGAACCAAACATAAAAGGGTGGTCTTACCACTGATATGTGGCAGTGTCTATAACCCGTACATTTTATTGACAAGTGACTGACATAAAAGGAAACATAAAACGGAAGAAAAACTACACGACATCACTATCTACGAAAAGTGTTGGTGCTTCACCATCTTCATCACTTTCAACCATGTTGATTTGTTGCTTATTCTTCTTAAAACATTTATCCGAAGGATGATTGGTCTTTCCACAGTGGATGCAAGGATTTTTGTTGAAACAATTTTTGGTTTGATGATTGCTGCGTCCACATATCGCACAAGGTCTAGTGTTGGTAGTAGGCCTAGTTGAATTTGCAGTCGAAGTACAACCACAAGCTACATATGCAGTCGATACAAAAGAACTAATATGTGGTACTAGTTTTTCTTCTTCCTACAATGAGTTAACAATACCATCCAAAGAAGTTAGTGGATCCTTCTCCTTTAAAATAGTTACAATTTGACAAAATTCAGCAGCAGGTAGGCTATTAAAAAAATGGCTATAAGATCTTCATTTGGGATAGGAGCTTCAACATAAATTAGCTGAGTGCGGATGCTTTTCAGTCTATTAGCTAAAGTTGCAATATCATCATCACGCATTGAAGGAGAATACAGCTCCATTTTAAGGCTCATTTTGGAGTATTTGGCTTTAGGACCAAAACACTTTCGCTAGTTCCATACAAGCAGCGTTTGCAGATTTCATGTCATCCAGATAATGAGTAAAATCATCTTCGAGAGATGTCAGAATAATACCTAATTCTTTTTCGTCCTTGCATTGTTTCTCGGTAGATAACGCTCTGGTAACTGCACTGGATGTGTCTGCTTCATCGGTTGATAGCGGCTTGATGATGCTCCATAAATTCTTGCACATTAGATATCCCTTTGCTTTGATTTGCCAGGTGTGGAAGTCGGATCCATTGAAATTATCCACCTTTGATACTATATTCGATATGCCAATGATAGCTTGGTCCTTTTGCTATGCTTACAAAGGCAAGTAAATAGAATTTCAAATTGCTTTTAAGGTAGAAACACAATTGCTAGTAGCCACTATAAGCCTTGGTTGGTATGGTAGATGAAAAGACTTTGAAAATCACCAAACCTTCAACACTGCTTTGAAGAATCGGCAATAATTGAATTTAATTCAATAGCTAATTTGCAACAACCGAATGTTTGAGAGGCAACTTTGATGACGCCACACTCTTGCTGATATGCTTCAAATTTGAAAGTTTCATTTGCCTTTTCAATTTGCTATTAATGGGCACCGAGCACCGAACACCGAGTCGGGGGTACCCCAGTGTGGAAATCCCTACTTGAAAGATGAAATGGGTGGCCACTTTATTAAAGCGTGAACACAAAAGCAAAATAGGCCCTCTCTGTAGCAAAGTCGAGCAGAGAAGAACAAACAGCGCGATGCAATCTTTCTTCTAAGGCACCTGTAGAGGCCGATTTGGCAAGAGTTACAATGTCGAGATATCATCAGTATCCCAGGGTGACCATATTGATGCCGAGTTTTCTTGTTTTGATGCAACGATAGTCGACTTCCCAGTCTACAAGTGCCTATTCCCACGAACTGGGTTAGCCGAGACCGGGTAGAGCTCTCATACCAGTTGATGGTGCCGGTTAGGGAGGATGGAAGTGGCTGGAAGCCATGGCGAGCAAGTTGCAGAGAAAACATGAGAGAGAGTTGACATAGCAAGAAAAAGACATGCTCTACTTTGTTGTATTATTTTTGTGAAAAGCTTACAATATATAAATCAAAGGTAGCCATGCAAAAGACTTAACCTTTAACAAACATTTCCCTGCATGCTTTATGAGGGTATTCCCCCAGGCTAGACACTTGACACACTGGGCATTCCCACAATTGGGCTTGCATACCCAACAAGAATTGCCATCAAACCCTCTCTCGTAGTAGGTATTGTCTAATTCTTCTTAGTATGAAACTACCTGGACCATACTCTGATCAAAAGGTGCTTCTATAGGTTGTGAAATCCTTACCATGGCCCTATTTTCATGGGGTAAAGGAGGCTGATGCCCCAACACAGGTTTGGGTTTTTCCTGTCCTTGGATTGCGTTATTTTTCCCTACTTGGTATCTTAGAGGTGGTGGTAACTGTTGCCCTCCATGTGGCCCGTATTGTCTTTCTCTAACATAGTTTCTATTATAGAAACATTCATGGATTTCATGGTTTGTCCATTTTTGTTTAGTAGCACACCACTTAAGTACACGCGGTACGTTTATTCCTAGGCTCTATTGAAGGTTGCACCACTGAGTTGGATGATCTCCTCCACAAGTGTCACATTTTCGGGTGGGCTGTTGTCGTGTGTTCGGGCTCATCTTGTTTCCTTGGTTCATCCTTCTGATCACTTCCTTGATCATTTGATTAGCATTAAGCACAGTTGGGTTTTGCCGGCCCAGTTTCCTTGTGGACTCACTAGTGGTTGAAGAGATGCTACTCATCCCTTGGTCTGTGTCTTCTGTCACCTCTCCATATGCCTTGCAATTGTCTACCAGATACAACGCCTCTTTCGTGACTTGCTAAAAAGTAACACATGCCCTTAAGTGCAAGTCTTTTTTGAGAGTGTCATTTTTCAATCCTTCTATGAAAAGGACCGACAGTCTCTCATCATGAGGTATTTCTCTAGCAGGGCATCTTTCTATGTATTGCTTAAATTGAAGCGAGGATTCCTTCAAATTTTCCTTTTCCTTTTGTCTAAATGCATAGATCTGGGAGACAATAATATGCTGAATTCCTCTCTTTGAGAATTCCTTAGTGAATTCTCGAAGAAGTTTCTCGATACTTGGGAATTCTAGGCTGTTTAAAGGTTGAAACTAGTCAAAGCAGTTCCTCCTAGAGTCAACCCAAAGCCTTCATATTGCATATGGAAATCAGTTACCTGTTCCACCCTCATAACTTGTTTGAAGATCGAAACATGAGCATACGGATCTCCGGATCCACGATAATTTTTGGGTACACATTTTGCCACTTGGGACGGTCGCATGCGTCTGGACTCCGCAACCATCCTCACCACCCTTGGTCCTCCTGGTGTGGTCTCTCTAGGTTCATATTCTCCTCTTGGCACTAGAATTGGTATCCTACCCACCATACGTTCATCAAGTCGATCTCGTGTAATAGTAGGAGGGATTCTAGTTGTGTAAGTCAAATCAGATGCCGCACTACCCCTCTGCGTATTCATAGAAGCCCTAGACCCCATTGATCCCATAGGCCCTATGTTCGAAAACCATTGATGTCCAAAAGAATCCTCCACTCTGGTTCTTAGTGGACCTACATTCCTAGTTTTCGGTCTCATGTGAGTAGTCGTGGTTTTCACTTCTTCTGAATTTGCATAGTATTGGTGGAGTGGTCCCCCAAAATATGTATATTGTTTTCATAAAAACTAATATCTAAAACTCCCAAATGATTTTCTCATGTTAAACTGATCATTTAATATGGGGAAGTACCAGGGGAGTAAAAGCTATAATATTGGTAAGACTGCCAGACCGGTCTCTGCAGGGATCCAAAGAGGGAAAATAGGGATCCAAAGGGGAAAGAGCAATGTGCTTCAATGGGGCTTAAAAGACCTAAGGTTCAGCTCCATTAAGACTTCCATAGGCTAAGGTTCCTAATTTTTTATTCAATTGTCCAAAGGCCAATGTAGGGGAAAATTGGATGGTGATGGGAAGACTAAAAAGTCTTCCCACATCCCTATCAAGGAGGGGGCGAGCCATGAGAGTAGGGGATGAGAGAGAAACACACTCTCTCTCTCTCTCTCTCTCTCTCTCTCTCTCTCTCTCTCTCTCTCTCTCTCCAAGGCTTCCCCTTTACACAAAGGGAATACTAGACACATGTCAGGCTCCTAGGCTAGTTGCTCGCAACCTCCACTCAAATCCGTAGAGGTGGACCTTTGAGAATAAGGCTAGAGTAAATTTAGTATAATCAATTTAAAAATGCTTGATAAAATAACCAATATAAATTAAGCTCCATAGAAGACTATTGGACAGTCTACCAAGGGGTCCATTGAGTATTCAGCAGCCCAATGGCTTGCCTGATTCCTATTGGCCAGAAGACTAAGAGGTCCAATGCGAGTTTAGTTGAATTATTTAATTACCTTAAGCTATCACAAAAGGGAAAAGGGGGACGCATGTCACAAGGCTATCAATTATGCTTCTAATTTGTGATTGGCTAAGCTTTGCAAGAGCCAATGAGAAGCCAGCATGAGCAAAAAGCAAGAGGGGTCGACCAAGAGAGAGAGAGAGAGAGATTGGAATTTTTAGACTTACACACTTTTCTACACACACACACACACACACACACATGTTATGTGTTGAGCAAGAACTTCATCTCTTTCTCCAAGAATTGAGAAGTAGAGGCCTACACCAACAACTCTTGGCTATGGAATGCAAATCCAACCAAGAGCCAAGCTTCAATGGCATGCTCATCTCCTCTACCATGCTAATTACTAAGCTATGCTATGCTATTAGAGTGATTATGTGAGGAGAATACTTATTTCTTGTAAGATACCTCTTCTTCCTCTCAATCTATCCTCATTCCCTGCTAACTCTCACCATTTTTGAAGGTGTGTGAGGTCTTGGGACTGAGGCTAGGGACACTAGGTGTGTTTTTCAAGAATAATTTGGTGCATGAAGCCTCCATCTTCATTGCACCAACCAGTTTTGTCAAGGAACACAAGAATTGTATTGTACAAAAGTGTCCTTTGATGGGAGAAGCTATAATACAAAGCCTTTCTGGAGGGGGGACCGGCTCCATGTAAATCCGGTCCTCAAATGTTGTCAATTGTTCTATTTTATCTCTCTTTTCAAGTATTGTCAATGAAAAATTAGCTAGGTGTAAATTGATGTAATCCTAGGGGCACCATGGTATCAATTTCCGCTACACACAAGTTACTAGTGCATTAAATGTTACAATCGCTCTAGCTCCTACGATCCATAGAAGAGTATTTTCAGCCATACTTATCCATTATGACCACTTGAATATTTCTCCCTTTTATGTAAGTAAAAACGTATAGCTTTTTGTGGTCAGTCAGTTCCTTGATGTGAATAGAGTGTTTGTTCTTCATTATTGAATTTATATAGCCCCACGTAAGTGTTTCTTGTATTAAGCCGCTCTACCTCATTGGTGCATCTGAGCACCACATTTTGCTTGTCCATTTTGGGTGGTTCATCTGCTAGCTCTTCATCTACCTTGTCCTTGGTGCCAATCATCACCCATTTGTCCACGATAAAGGGGTTGTGAACCACTAGGTACATCATTCCCTCTCTGTCAAAGTATCTGTCTCCATCATAATCCACATCTGTAGGGTCCTTGAAGTTTCTTGGCTTATTTTCCAACTTAATACAGTAGCAGTCCATTCCATCCTTATAGATTTTGACATTAAGCACATTACAACAATTTCATGTCAGATGCAGGTTGAGAAGAAGGACCTGCCCCCATGGAAGTGGTTTCCTTAGGGTTCAGCTTATTGGACTCCTCAATCATTAGGGTGTATGATCTTTCTGACAAGGTGTCAAAAAAGCTTTCCTCTACAACGGATTCTAAAGGATGTAGTGGTCTTTGATTCGTGCTACCTTCATTTGAGTGATTGCTATGATGTTGGGATTCCTATTCTGGTACAATCTTCCTGATCGCAAATACATGAAGAATTGATATTTCCAAATCCAAACCAGGTTACCTCATTAGTTACCCTGAATTCCCCGTTCTGATCTTACTTGTTGGGTAGTATTCTCTAGTACTTGCAACCTGTCAAAAAATGCTTGATAGCTGTGAGTTTATAGCCGTTCCTGTTAGTTCTAGCTTTCAATCAACAAAATTTAATTAGGTTTTTCAATATTTCACAACTTTACTCACAACATCATCAATTCAGGTCCAATTTCAATTTTGAAAAAGCCACCAGATTCCTAGGAACTACCTCTCTCTGTGGTCAAATTTTTCTCTTAGAGGAACATGGATCGCGATCCATGTTGGGAGGCCAAATTGACTTTTCTTGGTACCATCAAATTCAACATGATTACTAGGTCCTATGGTATCAATTTTTTTGGAAATGGATCTCTGGATTGAAAATTAGGTCAATTCTGACACTTTACTAGAGTACTTGGAAGTTTTGGGCTTTTGGTCTGGTTTTTTATATCCAAATTTAGTTTTGGAAAGACCACTAGAATCCCTATGATGTCCTCTAGCTATGGTGCAAGTTTTATATCAAATTGTGTCAGAGGAACATTGATCGCAATCCATGTACCTCAGTGCCACAATGTACTAAAACTTGGCACACAACTTGTCCTTGGTCTATTGATGCTAGCTATATGGTTTTTGTGTGATTTGGAGTTTTTTAGGTCAACCAAAAATCAATTTTAGGGTCTGTTTCAGTGGTTTTCCCCTTGATCTGTTTTATGTCCTTTTGGCTCACCTTTTGACCTTCTTTGATAAGAGTGGTTTATGAGAAATTACTTCAAATGTTATCGCTTTTCTACTTGTCAAATATTAGTTCAAAATTGCATAAAGGTTCATGGATCGCGATCCATGTTTGGAAGGATTTTGGCATGACCTTTGGTGAGTTTGTGACAGAGGGTGTGTTGATGCTCTTTCCCAACTCTTTTTGGATTTGACCCACTTTTTCCAGGTCAAAAGCAAGATTTTGTGTTTGCTATGCGGTTTATTGCAAAAAACTCCTTTTTTGGTATTTTGATCAGATTTTTTAACTTTTTTATTGTGGGTCCTTTTGGAAAAGTTATTCCCTTAGTTCTCAAGAGTGCACTGGTCAAATTTCCCTTACAAATGTCTACCAGGTACATGGATCGCGATCCATGTTTGGCAGCATTTGGTCATGATTTTTTGTCATGCTGGTTTCCTGCTTTTAGTTGAACCCAAATCTCACCCCTTTCTGAATTTGGACAAATGAAAGTTCAGTTTCCCCAATTTTTCTCACTTTTCATAGCTTTTTCTTTGCTTAACCAGTTTCTTGATTTGGATGTTCTTTTAGCACCCTATTTCTGGCCAAACTCAAGATTTTGATGTTTGAGAGTCAGTTCTAAGCAGAGGAAAAATTTCTGCTCACTTGGCCTGAAAGGTACATGGATCACGATCCATGTTGGACAGGCAAACTAGAAGAAATCTGCATAGTATGTCTCCTGCAAGCTTGTATATCCCCTTTTGCCAAGTTTTGTTGAGTTTAGTTCATCTTTGAAGCTCTGACCATCAATTTTATAACTTTTCACAGTTATGGTCTTCGGCACCAAAATAAGGTTTTGGACAGTTTTTACCTTGGTCCTTTTGGCCCCAATTGATGTTGGAATTTGTTACTTAGCCTACTCCTATCAACTAAAATAGATGCACAATCATAAATGAATTAACAATACAGAAACGACAACGAAGTGTATGGTGGAACAGTCCTTTCCAAGCATGAGAAAATCAAATGACAAAATACTCTTTTGAACTTCACTCACAGATTTCTTTGCTCATAAGGAGTAGCATTGGCTGGCCCTCGACTTTTCAGAGTTATGGTCTTCGGCACCAAAATAAGGTTTTTACAACTTTTCAGAGTTATGGTCTTCGGCACCAAAATAAGGTTTTGGACAGTTTTTACCCTGATCCTTTTGGTCCCAATTGATGGTGAAATTTGTTACTTAGACTACTCCTATAAAATGAAATAGATACACAATCATAAATGAATTTAACAATACAGAAACGACAACGAAGTGTATGGTGGAACAGTCATTTCCAAGCATGAGAAAATCAAATGACAAAATACTCTTTTGTACTTCACTCACAGCTTTCTTTGCTCATAAGGAGTAGCACTGGCTGGTGGTCCTCAACTCCAGTCCCTACTAAGCACTAAACCTACGTCTAGCTGTTTTACTGTCTATGTGTAAATGGAAAGGATGTCAAAATCTTTGGAAGGGATTTTTCGTACAAGTAAGTCACTCACCACCTAAGGATTGACTTCCCCGGCAGTGGCGGCAATGTTAGCGGGCCGCCACCACAACGGACGTCTGCAGCATAGCTTTTTGTTACTAACATAATGTCAATATGTAAGGAAGCGACTCGGGATGGGGCATGGAGACTCAATGAGAGTGTCAATCTCACCAAAGTGAACTTAGAGAACTATTCATACTACTACAAAATCAAATCAACCACTTCCTAATCAAAAAATCAGTCTAGGTCCAATCTCACCGCTCTAGGTTATCACGCCTTTTCAGCATCCAAACGAATTTGGAATGCAATGAAACTTAAGGAGAGGTATTACAACACCTAAGGGCACATTCCTACCAATTCTACAGCCATCTGGGAAGGTACATAAATCACAATCCATCACAAAAAATGTGCATAAAACTGAAACAAAAATACACAAAAAGGTCCCACTTAAGCATAGAAACACTCTTCCAAGGTCAAAACATCAAAAAACAACCATTTAAGACCTCAAATCAATGCATTTAGCTCACAAACATTACGTCGTGAACCACAACATAATTGAGAATGATTACACTTAGATTGTAGAGCAAGAGACAAGGAACACAATGTGCTATTCAAAATCTAATTTTGATTACCAGACAAGGAGAAAAGCGGATTACAGTTTGTAGCATCAAAGATCTCTCACAGTCGACATCCAATTCTTTCTAAGATAATGATTGTGTGTTTTTCAAAATTAAGGGTTTTGACTTAAGAGCAAGGGGGTTCGGCCACTTACATGGTGTGTAGGCTCAGAGAGGCTATGCGAAAATGACAAAATATATTACAATTAAGAATCCTCATTAGCAAAATTACACGGCTTCTTTTGAAAAAATGAGCGAGTACAACAAAGTTTGGTGTATATCCGCCTTTTACATGTCAGTCCTCTGTGTCCACCAAACAATCAAGAACATTCTGCACAAGTGACCTGTTAGAAATGACTTCATTTGCAAAAATGAGTTGCTCATTAATATCCTTGATATCAGCAAGGAAAGCGTGCATGTCATCTTCCTCATGCATAATCTTCGACTCCAACTCTTTATGCAACAATGCAATTTTAGCCTCATTGCGACTTGCATAAAGACCAACCAAAATATCCCAAGCTTGTTTTGTTAATTTAGCTGAGAAAATGTAAGGAGTGATATTGAGAGTCATAGAGAATTCAATTAATGTACGAGCCTATCCATCTCTAACATTCCAACAAGACTTCTCGGCCATAGGTAAAATAGCTCTTGTAGCAACATTCCTACCACCAGAACGTGCAACATCCTCAATAGAGCCTATATTCATAGATGGAGGATGTACATCAATGCCCTACACATGCCCTTTGACACAATAACATGTTGCATCATGTAGTCAAAACAATTGCATTTCTTTGTCTTGGGTGACAAGGTGCATGAAACATTGTTTTTCCAGTATTTTTTTATGTTGCATTGTAACTGGTTGCAATGCAATTGGTTGTGCAGCAGAAAGAAGGTATCACTCCAAAGCAGCATTAGGTCTAGTCACATGGTGTCACTTATCCTCAATAGTTTAAGGATGCTATACCATTGTATTTCATTGGAAGGTATGGAGGTTTGATAGGAATACCTATGAGCTAGTTCTTCTTTGGCTCAGGGAATAGAAGGGAGAGCACAATGGAGTAGGTGCAATTTTTAGAAGGAAATTGACACATGAGTAGTTGAAGCCTGATGGGGACACCTTAAACTCTGTAGGAGCTATGGTTGCCTACTCTAAATCCTTGTCAATATGTGTTAGTGCAACATATGCTTCAAAAAAAGGAAAATGTGTCCATGTGTTTTGGGAAGTGAAAGTAGGGGATGTGGATAGGTTGCATAAGCAAAATTACAAAGTTTTTGGTCCTTGCATGCTTTTGTTGTCATAAACTATAGGACCCAACTGCCATTGTGTGTATGAAACTAACATGCTTTCACATTGCAAAGAATGTATGCATTTGTGCTAGAATCACTACACCAACAAAGCTCATGTCAAGCCTTGGGAATATCATATGCTCCTCCCTCTAACCCATGATGGCATGGAATAAGCATTGATAGCAACCCTTACCATGTACATAGTAGTGTATATACTCATAGATGTGTGTACATGTAAACATAAATGAATGCATTGGAAGCCTAGCCAACTTGATGTAGGGTTTCTACAGGTGGCCCTATGTAGTCTCAACTTGTTCACTTCATTGTTTCTAAGTGTGTGGAAGAGTGAATGAGGGTTTCTTCTCTTCAATTTTTAACTTGGGAGATTTTGTGGAAGTGTTTAGGTTTCCATGGATGTGTGCTCGGAGGGTCTACTATCTAATAGTAATGGAGCGATATCACTTGCATGCCGCCAAACTAGAGAAACCCCCTATATACAACTCCTTCCATACTAACAAACCCCTCTATATACGGACATGGTTGAAAAAATTAAACCCCCATCTGACATATAACGATAATCTGCAAAAAAAATTGTAGCACCCCCTTGTACAAGGATATAAATTTCAAAAAACAAAAGTGCCACCTAGCTAGTAGGATTTCCACATGGGATTTAAGGCAACAAAAGTGAAAATTTAGAAAATTTTATTGAATAAAATATATCACTACAAATATTGGAAATAAATGACCATAAGAAGATTGAAGCTCTATCAAAAGAAACAACCATAAAAAAATCCACCACTTATAGAGTCACCGATCAACTACAAAACAATTGATTCAAAGACTAGTGACTACCAATCTCCACAATGATTATTTGAATGAATTTTGATAATGAATAACAAAATAATTACCACAATCTTTCACTTTTCCATACAAACATGTCAAACTAAGAACACATAGTACATAGAATTGAAATGCTACATGAAATCTATGGCAATGATGGTTCAACATAACAAAATAGTGTTATGATCTCATTACTACCAATCTTTCGTTATTGTAACTTTTGAGATACATACATTTGAATCCACACAATGTCTTATGTTCTCCCATCTTCGTCATTGAGGATCCAAATTGAATGTCAACTTGCAAGATTCAAATAACTTACTCTAATTAAATTAAAACAATTATAATTTTTGTCACATTGCTTAGCTTTTTTGCAATAAGTATCATAAAACTTACCATTTCAAGAGGGATCATATAAAAGTTTAGTTATCTTTGACATACTCTTTACAGCCTTGCATTCATCAACGTCAAGCTGATACTTCTTAGTCTCCAAATAATATGTTAATATAGATTCCTAGGGTACACATTGATTGTCTACAAGATCGTATGTGTATTGCCTTGTTCCCTTTGCTTTCTGATACCATGTGAGATGTATCTCTACATTATCGGGCCAATCAAGAAGATTAATGGAGCCTATTTTCTCTATCTCAAAGCAGTCCCCAATTTTCTTCTCATGCACATAGCCCTTCCTAAGTACCATGCACATTTAGTAACTCCCTCATTATTACTAGAAACCTTTCCTTTTCTTTTACATATTTTGTTCTGCCTAGAAGGTAAGCTCTCAAATAGAACAACACACTCTGAACCATGCTGATGATGGTTACACAAAACATCAAGCATTGGTAGAAGGGGTTAGCCAAGAGAGCATGAGGCATGATCATGTATATTGGGGAATACGAGGAGAATAAACATGCATACACTTTTCCATGTTCCACTAATACCAATTAGCAAGGTTGAGCAAGCGTACTACCTAGAATCTAGCAAAGAAAAGAAATATGGAAATGGAAAGAGATAGATGGACAGAATGGGAGATTTAAATCAATTTCATGTCATACATACCATATATATGTGGTAGTGATGTGTGTAAACATACTAAGGATCGTCACGGTATTTTCTCCCTAACTAGGAGGTTCCCCCCCCCCCCCCCCCCCCCCCCCCCCCGTGAATTGTATATATGGCTATCACTCTAGGGATAACTTATCTTTCCATTGTGCACTAAGAAATACACTGCCTTGAGCTTCTTCATCTTCTCCAAGTTGTGCGTGTTTCCCTCCCATTTCCGTGCAACCCTATTTCCAACAATTGATACCAGAGCATGTTGCTTCCTCTCGGGCATAGTCATCAGTGTTTGCAACACCCGCCTCCTCATTTTCTTTGATTTGGGTGAGCTTTGGGCTCATTTCGGCCTTTGTTTCCACTACAAGAAGTATTGTGCAGGTACTTTTGTCCTTTCGTGTAAAAATTTTGTAGTGCAATTTTCTATAGAACAGGTCTCTTATAGTTCTCTTTGGGTTGTGCTGTATAGTACATGTTGGTCCTACTTCATTTTTCCTCTTTTGAGTGTTCACATCAAGTGTAGTCACTCACCATGGTTGACAACAACACAAATGTTTTCAAGATACTCTCTGTTGAGGATAAATTGGATGTAAATAACTACCCAATGTCTGCATTTTGCTCCTTGAAAGAGTAGTTCTCCACAAGATCAACAATTGAAATGATCACATCATCAAAAACCTGAGTAGACACTCCTTGTAGTTCTCCACAAGATCAAAAATTGAAATGATCACATCATCGAAAAACCTGAGTAGACACTCCTTGAATTCTTGTGCTTTCCATCGAGCGAGATAGTTATGAGTGACAAACAATTTGAGTTTGGTCTTCAATAATTGAAGAAAGTCCTGGCATTTCATTTCTCTAGCCAACAATACTTTCTAATCTTCTTAGAGTCATCCTTATCTATTCTTTCTACGTATGCAAAAACTTTCACTAGAACAATCCTCACTTCCCTTGCTCTCTCTAAGCAGTAGGTCTAAAAATTCTTCACAACTCTAGCAATTTCCCATGAGGAATTTCCTCCCAAAGAAGCCAGAGTCTTTTGGATTTGGACATAGAATGGACCCTTACAATCCACAAAAACCTTTAAAATTTGTGATAAGTGGCTAGACATCCACCATCATTTCCATCACTTGGGGCCCATAGAGACGTGTACACTTGCATTGAGATCCATGGAGCTCAAACCCTTGGGATCATATATGATTCAAAGCATCTTTTAAAAATGACAGCTATAAATGTTTTAGGCCACCACAAAACTTACCTTAATGTATGCATGAATTGATAAAAGCACTGATTGGGAAGGTGCAAACTTTTGTATCGTTGTGTTCATGCAGAGTTATATAGATAGGTGCTCTTTGCATTTTTTTAATGTATCAAGATGAAGTTGTATTCGGATGTTAATGATGATGATGATGATACTACCTCATATGTGTGTAATGTTGTAGTATAGAATTCTATTTGTAATCATTTCTTATACACGGATAACACTGGCACAACCATGATCGACTGCGAATCAAGGGTAGTTGAGGAGTCCAGGTTCATGCCGCTGACCTCTAAGGCAAGGTGGATTTCATGCACCAGCAGTAACAGTCTCAAGGTCCACCTTCTCCCATTCTTCTTTCACCATGGCAACAACACCGATTACAACAATGTTGCCTAGCCCACAATGCCAATTTGGTGGAGCCAAAAGACCCATGAGGGGAAAAGGGTGCTAGAAGTGGATACGATTGAAGTCACAGATATATTTTTTCAAGTTGAAACTACTGAATTGGGTCACATTGTAGACAAAAAATGCCGATATGACTCCACTAATGAGTTTTTGCAAACCACTTTCGCCGATGCTAATGGGATTTGGCCTCAGAGAAACTGCGGATGCAACTATGGGTATAATACTAGCAGCTGTTACAAGTTATGATCTTGGTGTGGATGGAACCACCATTCCAAATCACATTGTATTGTTGGAGGGACCAATTACGGCTACGGGAGTCCCACCTGCGGGTTCAATGGTCCTTACTCCAACTGGACCAGACCTTTTTGGACCTTTTTGCATGGCAAGACCAACCGATAAGCATCATGGTCTTAAGTATAGCAAATTTGCAAGAAAACTTGATGAAGATCCGGATTTCCATGTTCAACCCTCTGAAAAGCGATATGCACTATTGGATGGCAATAGCCATGATGCCCCTAGGATAATATCCTCATGTTGGAGAGGAGAGATGAAAAAGTCTTCTTTGTCCACGTAGCTTTGGACATGAAGCCTCAACTTCCCAATCAAGGGAGTAGCGGAGGCTTGCCGTCCCTTGACAGTTGCATCGGCAGTTACAGTATCTCCCATCTCGAAAGCTTGAATGCCCAACTTAGTGGCCAACTCCGTTGATATGACGTTGTGAGTAGAGCCAGGTTAAAAAAAGATGAAGAAATCACGCTCCCTCACCTTTCCCCAAGCATAGGACAGAGGTGATCCTTTGCAATGAGCATTCTCTTTTGGAGCTTCGATAGTGGAAGCTCTAGGAGTCTCATTGTAGGCATTTCTCTTGGGGCAATAACGATAGCCATGTCCTTGCTCCTCACACTTAAAACATTTGTGGTCCTTACAAAAATCTTCAAGCGCTTCAGGAGAGAGTTTATTTTTACCTTTGTAAACTCCCTTCTCCTTGGAGCGATTGTTATTGTTGTTGTTGTTGGAATTGCCTTGGAAAGAATTTTGGGCTTGGTACAATACTATATTTGTGTTCCTTTTGACCTCGGTGATGCAATGAATATGGAAAGCTTCATGCATCACGAGCATGACATTGACTTTGTAGAAAGCATTAACTATGCCTGGCTTTAGTCCCAAGGCCTCAAACACATTTAAAGGTGGAGAGAGCTAGCGGGGAATGAGGGTAGGGAAGAGGAAGAAGAAACATTTATAGGAGAAAGAAATAGTTCCTTACTTATCATCACTCTTCTTTCTTAGCATACATAATATCATAGTAATGAAGATGGAGAAGATGGCAAGCTTAAGCATTGGAGAATGGATCTTGTTTGGAGTTTCATTCCATAGCCAAGAGTGTTGATGTAGACTCTCAACTTCTCTATAAGCTTGGAGAAGGAGATGGAGCTCTTGCACTTTGCACGTCACACAATGAGAGAGAGAGAGAGAGAGAGTATACCCCCCAAGCTAGCCCCTAGCTTCCTTCTCTTCTAGCTCATGATGGAAGCTCAATGGACCCTTGCAAGCCTGTCCAATCACATGCAGAGTGCATATCAAGCAAGCATGCTAGCCTTGAGTCAAGTGTCCCCCTTTCCCCTTTGAGAGAGAGGAATTGATAAATGCACAGAAAATTAATTTAATTAAGGAAATTATCATTGGACCCCTTGAGAGGCCAACCAATAGGCTTTAGGCACACCATGAGGGCAACATGATGAGGAACTTGACAGGTGTCCCATTTGCTTCTTTAGAGCAAGTTTGCCTTGTGTGAGGGTGTGTGTTTTCTCTCTCATGATCCTACAATGAAGGCTCAGCCCCTCATGAGTAGGGATGTGCCTTGACTTTTTGAACGCCTTAACCCCTCAAGCACCTTAGTCGTGGAGCACCTTAGCAACTTAGTCATTAAGCACCTCAAGCACCTTAGTCAACAAGCAAGATAAGCACCTCAAGCATAGCCCTAGCTTGCCTAAGGTCTTTAGTGAGCTAACCCTAAGTTATTTAAGCTCCATTAGCTAGCCTTGCTCTTTGAGAGATCATCTCTCATTTGGATCCCTTTAACCTTGGCCCCGTGTTGAGATAGTTCCACAAGCACATGTCTATATTCTAACCCTTGTTCCCGTTTATTCTCCTACATTAAATGACCAGTTTAATATGAGAAAATCATTTGGGTTGGTTAGATATTAGATTTAATGACAATTGGTGTCGTAACAACTATTTAGTTAGAATACCTCTTCAGGTCAAGGTGTGGTTAGCTAAGACTACTTCTAAAGTCCTTTTCAATGTCTTGGGGTGGCCCCCTTGTTAGCCAATGTATCAGGGGTTGCTAGGAGACGTCATGGCTTATCACGATCATGGATTGAATTTGTAAAGTATTGGATTTTCTAATATATTTTTTTCATCATTTTGAGCTTTGCAAGAAAAAAAGAGATTCTGTTTTTTCCTTTTACATACAAAAATCTAGCCTTCCATACTTCAAAGATTATTTTATTTTAGACATGAGAGGAGGAGGGAGAATAAGGGCATGGAGGGTCATGGAGTTATCTCGTAGTTTCTTGGTCTCATTAAGAGCCTTGTAGAACCTACAGGAGCTTCCCTACTCATCCTCTCTCATCTATAATGCACCATGCACGAGGCTTACCGTGTTGCAAGCAAGATTTTTTGAGCAAGGAAAAATCCAAGTGAATGAATAAAGAACCAAATGGATATTTTTAATTTTCTCTCGTGCCTCCAAGATACTTCCCAAGCTACATGGAACTACACCAAGCCAGCCCTGATGAAGATATAGCATGGAATGTCTTAGAGAGTCTCTGCAACATAGCAAGACACTCTGAACCCAGCTCGATGAATCATGAATAAAACTGAGCAGTGGCACTACAATAAGACATACAACAGGAATTATGTGGTCATGAAAAGAACCTTGAGTATGCATTTCAAACAACCTAAAGAAAATCGATACCTCTCTCAATGAACCACTATGCGGAGTATTGGAGGGTGTACTAAGAGATTGCTTTTCTTTAGGTTGTTCAAAATGGTTAAGAAATCTAAGATCCTAAACAAACCAATGAGAAAAAGTAAAGTTTAGGTTTCAAAGTCCATTTAAAAAAAAAAAATTCACGCAATGACCTTGGTATAAAGATCTTTTTGATACACTCAGACAATGCATTGTGATGCGCTCTTTTTACAAAGACTAGAAATCACAACCATTTCAAACTACTCGTGCCAACATGGGAAGTTTGAAAGCAGTGCAAAGGAACCTTGATTCTTTTTGGCCTTCTAAAGGCCTGAGTGCATGCACTATAGGTGAAGGTCGTTCAAAGTTTATGGCTTGACAAGTGTCCCAGGAATCTTAAAAGTCTTGCAATGAAAAGAAATTATAGTCTTTTGATTTAAAGATTTTATAAATATTTATTTCATTTATTTATTTGATTATAATTTGCAAACTTATTGTAATCTTAACAATTCATTAATACATTTATCTTCAAAAAATCTAATATTCTAATTAAAAAAAAGCTTCAAAATGTAGTGTCACTTTCTTGTTTTCTTTATTATAAAATTCTTTTCAATAGCCTTTATGAAGTCCATAGGGAACTTTCACCTTGTTTTCCTAGCTCTTGGTCTTGCAACCTATCTACTACCTCCTGGGGAAAGGGTAACCATGGCCATAAAAAAGAAGTAAATAAAATTTTTAAAAAGCTCATGCCAACGTAGGAAGTTGCAAGGCAGGCGAGGAATGTGGGGTTGTGTCTATGTTATTGTTGCGGTTGGTTTTTTTTTTTTTTTTTTGGGAGGGGGGGGATAGGGGTAGGTGATATATGAAGACGATGTTGAGGTCCTCAAAATATCTTAGACAATGCATAGGGAACATGTCAAACTAATTCATTATAGTTTACGTAGTTTCATTGGCAGCTTAAGCTTAATCTTTGCCGTTTGGAATTGGCCGCATCGACACTAAAGGTTTTGGATGGTTGGTTGTCTCCCCTTTAAATGCCACGGGGTCTCAACCATGGGATCAATGGTTCCAAGTGAAAGATCAATCTAAACCATCGATTTGTTAAAACTAAACTCGAGATCCCGAATTTAGATTTTTCAAAACTAATTTCGGGATCTTGAGTTTAGTTTTTATCAGCCACAGGGGTCCCTAATTTTGAGATGTTCGCGCTTTCTCAGCTGGGATTTGAACCCACACCACTAGCTTGAGAGTCCGAGGCTTTAACCATCACGTCCGCATGCGCTTTTTGAAAATAGATGTGTTTTTTCATAAACTTAAACCCAAAACAATAGATTTCAACATAAAAACTAAACTCGAGATTCCAAGTTTAATTTTTATGGACCCCACCATAAAGACTAAACTCAGGATCTCGAGTTTAGTTTTTACGCATCGACGATTGAGATCTACGAGTGCACTTGATTTTGCACAAGGGCCATTGATCCCATGGTTGAGACCCCGTGGCACTTAAAACTAAGGGGTTGAGAGAAGGAAAATGGATAAAAGTAATATCCAAAATTAAACTGCCTCTCTAGTAGTGTAAAATTGGCCGTGCCAACACGGACACTTTGGGACGGCTGAGAGATTAGTCCATGCAGGGGCGCTGATCATCCACGCCTATTCAGTGTCATAGCATTCATAGACATGGTGAATCTTCGCACAACTAATTTGGCACAGTTCTTTGGCGCAATTGCAAGACTCTGTGAATTTGTCAAAGTTGACTTGCCATAGCCATAATTGCAATAGTTGTCAGAGACAAGAGAGTTCTCCTGTCATCGTAGGAGTTTGGTCGCCTCATGCATGCCTTTGGACGCTACCGCAGGCTGTAAGGAAGGTGACTGCCGCAAGTGAGGTGGTGCATATGCTGCTACAAGGTGGGAGATGGCGCAAGGCAGCTAGCGCTCAAGCTGGTGCCGCAAGGTACCCCAACCACTCTCACTACTTGCACATGCAACAGCCTAAGCACAACCAGCTTCGTCACAATCTGAGAATTGAGCCGCGTCACATGCCTTGGCGTCCTGCGTGGGGCAACAAATAACGTTGTGGCTAGGTATCTAATTAAAAAAAAGGAGAAGGTGGCCTCAATCTATTGTCACATTGAGGCCAATTAGCAATACAATGTGACCTAGCTACACACGGTACATTAATGTTGGTGGTGGGGGAATTTTTTTTTTCGTTTCCCTCTATGATGCTAAGATGGCAGCCCACCATCCAAAAAGGCATTCGGCGGGTGTCCTTGACGTGTGGTAGGGGCTTAAGAGCGCCCTGTCCATAGACCCCATAGTTGTGGTTTTGAAGGGCTATCCAAAAACAAAGGAGAAGCCCATACATTGACAGGATTGCTACTAAGAGAAAGTGGGAAAAGTTTTTGCCTCTCATCTGCAAGGTATTTCAACCACCCTGCAGAACTGAGAAGCACCGTCGAACCTGTTATAGACGATAAACCTATATTCTACAAACACACAATCATTGGACGATATTGGTTGCTATTCAAAAGGTCAATTGTAAGAAAATTGTAAGCCGCTATCTTGCTACACTATGGAATTGAATCCATGCAAGTAATGCAATGCCCTCATGCAGGACCATTTGTATAGAGGCAAATTTGAGCGATGTATGGACATGCGCTCTTACCACTAGCATAGGAAGCTATATCAAACTCCATCATTGATATGTTTAAACACTTTTGGGGTGGGGGTTAACCTTCAATGGTTGACCCAATTGTTAGTATAAGTGAGACTCCTTGCCGCCTTGGCAGAGAGTCCAATTTTCTTTCGCTTTAAGCAATCTATGAATGGGGCATGGAAAATCAATTTCATGAGGAGGTTTGCAAATCCATGTAATATATCATTACTTATGAACCTTCTTTATGTAGCTATACTCACTTATGAATCTATTAATGTTTAGTAGTCCTACTTTTTTTTCCTGTTTCTCTCTACGAATGGTGCGTAGAAAATCAATTTTATGAGGTTGTTTGGAGTCCTACCAAACCCTGAGCAAAAACATCCCAGCAAACAAAAAATTACCGAGCAAGATATTTATAAAATGGAAGTTCATAAATGAGGAGCTATAAGGTTTCAAGTCAATATAAATCATATTTGACTATCTGCATAATGCTTTTAGCAAGGATTCCAAGTCCTAGGTATCAACATGGTACAATGCTACATCTGTATGAACGTAACTAAGCTCCCATTACTCATGGTTTGTAAGGTGATATTCTTTATCTTCTTTCCAAAGACCATAACTTCAAAATGATAGTGATGATCCTCTTATAGTGCTACTCGATTATGTCCACCCTGGTAAGTAGGAAGTAGCATAAACCATTGGCTAGCGTTCACAAAAATTAGGGTTTAATATATTTGTAACCGGATAAAACCTATGACTTTGTTGAATCTGTAACAAGAATCTCTGACAAACGTTGTTTACGTAGGATGCACTTCAGAATCTATGACTTTGCCCAATCTGTGACAAATGTTGTTTACATAAGATACACTTCAAAATTTTGCATATAGTTGTTGGCTACTGGCTAGTTCCTAAATTGCTACTCATTGGACAAAATTGCTAGGTCTAGGACTCCATGTTGGCGTGGATTGCAAGAGAGAGAGAAACAAAAACGGAAAATTAGTAACGGACTTGAGGTTGAGAAGAAAAACAAAAACAAGAGAATTTTTAACATCGTGGGAAACGAGAGAGAGAGAGAGAGAGAGAGAGAGAGAGAGAGAGAGAGAGAGAGAGAGAGAGTCAAAATGCGATGGCAAGAGGAGAGGTTTTCTTGTAGAATGAGGGTCCTTGTTGTTGGCAAGCTCGTTAATCATTAACAACACATAAGAAGAACGATGGGGATGAAATCTATGGCATACTCATTCGTAGTTTTGTTGGCCTTGCTTGAGTATGATGCCTCATCCGATGCAAGGACCCATTTTGAGGGTTTTCTCTTTATACTCTCAACCCCTCTTGTCCTCAGGTTTTTCTCCCTTGACTATTTGAGAGAGAGAGAGAGAGAGAGAGGGAGAGAGAGAGAGGAATTTTAGCCTGACGAGCTTGCCATCGACAAGGCCTAATATTTTACAACATAATGTCTATATTTTTTTTGTTATGCTCTCTCTCTCCCTCCCTCCCTCCCCCCCTCTCTCTCTAGTAGCACACATGGAGTGCACTGCTAGAGAGAGCATAGCGAGAGATTCTAGCAAAATTGACAAGCTTGCCATCGAGTAGGGCAAATATTTTACAATGTAACGTCTGATTTTTTTTTTTGTTATACTCTCTCTCTCTCTCTCTCTCTCTCTCTCTCTCTCTCTCTCCACAAAAAACGGCCTTTAGTGTATTTTTAAAGGACAAAAATCGAAAAGTTTGCTACTTTGAAGGGTCACCTAACTTTGCACCGAAAAAAAAATCCAAGTCATATGGCTCAAAGTTTATACTTCCTTTATTTATCTTTATCTACCCTTTTCTGGTGGGTTAAAGCTGGAGGATTTGAGTGTTAAAAGTGGTAAAAACCCTAAAATTTTCACTGAAAACCGAGAGATTTCCTATGCTCTCCTTTTTTCCATCGTTGCTAAAAAAGTCTTTCATGAACATCTCTCTCTCTCTCTCTCTCTCTCTCTCTCTCTTTCTCTCTCTCTCTCGTTTTGTGATATTGAAGTATCTCAATTTGTACACATTTTGTCCTTCTTAGGAGCGATGGCTCGGAGCCAATCTCCCTGACATGTGCCTTTTTAGATTGTTAGATATTTAAAGGGAAAATTACCAAAATACCTCTCTAATTTGTGGAAAATACCCCCTATATTTTGCCTTCAAAGTTTCCAAAACTCCCAAAATACGCCTGGTTGTGAAAATAAATTTCTCCAAAGATTAAAAACTTTGTAGCTTTTTGTAAGAAGACTCATTGGTTATCAATATAAGATGCTAAATCCAGAACATGAGTTGATTATGTAGGCTTTGGAGTGGAATCGCTTCATTATCTTTAGACATAATTGCCTTTTTTTGGCAAGGTATTATAATGTGACAAATTACATGCTAAGAACGCAAAAACAGATCCTGATTGTCAAAAAGGAATAAAGATTAAAAAATCTTGAACAATCCAACCAAAATAGATACAAGGGTATTTTTGAAATTTGAGGTGTATTTTGTGAATTTCCACAAATTAGAGAGGTATTTTGGTAATTTTCCCATATTTAAAATACCTTTTCGAGAAAGCGCTCTTAGAAATAACACTGGTCTTATTCTTCTCACGAGCAATGGTGATAGCGTCGTCAAAAACACCCACCTTGCCCCCAATACGACAGTCCTGTAGGAAGTTCTCAAACGAGGCGATGTCCACAATCTTGTCCTCAACGGGCTTGCCGCATGGTGAAGGTTGACTTCTCCTTACTCTTAGGGCCTGCCACCTTTTTTGCCCCTGCAAGGGCGCTTGCCGAATGGTGAAGGTTGACTTCTCCTTACACTTACCTGGCTTGCTGCCTTTTTTTTTGCCCCTGCAGCTCCTGCGGGCGCACTCACGTTCCTAATGAGACTGACTCTCTCTCTCTCTCTCTCTCTCTCTCTCTCTCTCACTCACACACACACACACACACACACACACACACACACAGGGGCCTTTGCATCCAATTTCTCTCCTTTGGCTCGCCCACATTGGCCAGGACCAGATGATATGCAAGCCAGAAAGCGTCCGCTTGCAATTTGATCCCCCAGATAAGTAATTTGTGATCCTCATTATGAGCAGATATCTTCTGTTTGCTTTGCTTCTTCTCCCCTTCACATGTGGTAGCATCCGTATCCTCAGCTTCCCTCTTGGGACTGGCAGCTCTTTTCTTCTTTCCCAAGTCCACACCATATAAGTGTTGGGTAAACCACTGGCAAAAAGGTGCAGCATCAAACTGAACAATGGCAAACTTCACAAGCGTCTGTGCTGTCCTAACTAGCCCATTATTGGATGCATTGTAGACAGAATCGAAGATACGGGTCTTCCTAGTCGTTGCTTCTGATCCCCATGTCTTGTTGCTGGAAAGCTTTGTCATGCCTGATTGTTGACCCAGCTCAGATGTTCTTTTCTTGCGCCATGTCTTCTTCTTGCCTCCAGATGTTGCCCGCCTCTTGTGCGTGGAGTCAAGTAAGATACCCAACCTGCGGTCGAACTCTTTTGGGCTCTCTCTCTCTCTCTCTCTCTGCTTGCAGTTTCTCTCTCACTTTGTGCTTGCCATAGAGTGCATGTGCTTCTCCTCTTCGCCTGCATTCCAAAGATTTTTTGCATTCTCAAGACCACCCTCTGTTCATTTCGGTTGCTCTCGGCCGTCACTCACTTTGAACTTCTCCTTCACAGACACTCATATCGCTTTCCCTCATTCCCTTCATAATATGCCTCTCTCTTTGCGAAATGCCCCCTACACCATCGATCATTGATGCCTCCATTCTTGCAAAACCCACCAGCTTGAAAGCTAATGAACCCAAAGACACTCCTCCTCGTAGCATATCGGTGATCCTTCTAGCAAGAGAATGGGGGTGCCTACTTTACACGTCGAGGGTGTCTCTCCTCCATATGCTTGGGTGTTCAAACAAGAGTAATACAGATTGCAGATGCAAAAAATATGCCTCATACGGAAATATGTAAAAGTTGTTATGGGCGTGGCAAGTTGGTTTGTCCTATTTGTTTTGGCACTGGGTTAGCAAACAACAAGGGTGTTCTGTGAAGCCTAGAGTAGAGATCCCTCTTGAACAAGATGTACAATGGAAGATTGTTACCTAACATGTGAAGGGTTCTTTCCTATAGAGCATGATTAATGTGTATATTATTTTGGGCATCTCACCATGCCCTACATTTTTGGAAGCTATAATGGCTACTCAGGAGTCAAGAGTTGAGAGAGAGAGACAGAGAGAGAGAGAGAGAGAGAGAGAGAGAGAGAGAGAGAGAGAGAGAATGATTCTAGTAGTAGCTAATGAGCTCACCATCGAGTAGTCCTGATATTGTACAATGTTGGTTTTGTGGATCCTTATCGCGAGGTTGCAAGTTAAAATGTCATTTTTTAATCTATGTATTTATCTCTCTCTCTCTCTCTCTCTCTCTCTCTCTCTCTCTCTCTCTCTCTCTCTCTCTCGTGTGTGTGTGGCAGTCGACACTAACGTGGACTCTCTCTTGTGTGTGTGTGTGTGGAAGTCGACACTAACGTGGACTGAGAGAGAGAGAGAGAGAGAGAGAGAGAGGAGATTTTATTATCATCCTTGGAGGTTAAATATGACCCATGGGACCAAAGTTACATGTGATGTAGTATGTGTATGGCTAATGAGTGACTCTCGATGCTCCAAAATTGTGGTGATGAGAGTCGGAATGGAGAGCCCACACTGTGGCTAGGAGAGGAAAGTGTGTAGGTCTAAGTCATGGTTGAAAATGTGAGAGAACCAAGTGTGGATGTGACCAAAAGTTGAGGACTCTAGTAGTGTGTGGTACCCAGACTCTTAAAAGTTGCAGTGAGCATAGTGTGCACAATCGATTTGACTCTAATTCTCCATTTTCCCAATGCCATGTCTCACATCAAAGGGAATGGGAGATAAGCCAAATAGCTGCGATAGTACGTATCATCGACAAGGGGAAAGGCTCAAGCATGTAAGTGTGAGTACGGTTTCCTTTTTCAACGAAGAACATGGTTTTGTAGTTGGGGGCAATATAAGTGGTGTAATGTATGAAACGTGACCTATTGGATTTCTCCCAAGCTGTAATACATTGGTGTTGTAGAAAAGCTTCATTCACTTGGGAGTAAGTTGAAGCATCATGTAGCAAGTGTAATACATCCCATCTCCCAAACCACTTATTTATGTCTTGCATCCATCCCATGCTCAAGATCTTGCTTTTATGCATCTTTTGAACTTTTTTTCTTGAGGGCTTTTGAGGCATCTTTGTCATGTACTCCACAACCCTTTCCATACCCATAACCTCAATTGGAAGAGATCCCGACTCAAGAAGTAGGAGCATATATGGTGTATGCGTCTTAACTTGGAGAAAGTTTGTAAGAAAACGCTTTTGGACATTCTCAAACTCTTTCCAAGTAGACTTTGAGATTGTCTCGCCCCACACTTCAACTCCATAAAGAAGAACTGGTGTCACCAATGCATCAAAAAGGTACTTCTTGAGAACCTAATACTTGATGTTTCCCGCATTACACATGTTCTCAGATGCATAATATGCTCTCTTTCCTGCTTCCAAATGATGCATAGCACATTCATGCCACTTGTGATTGGACTGAAACTCAAGGCCAAGGTACTTAAAGCTCTCAACAACTTCAAGTGTCTCATTGTTGTACACAATGCATGGCTTATCCTTATGGTTGGTTCTCACAAGCATAACCATTGTTTTGGATTCATTCAAAATCAGCCCACTATGCAAGCAAAAGTTCTCAAGGATAACCATAAGCTTTTGTGCATGTTCTAAAGTGTGTTCTAGAAGCACTACATCATCTGCATACAGCAAAAGCATGATTATTGCATTGCAAATAGTGACATCTTCAATGCCTTCTTCTTGCATAAAGTCAAGTACCATTTGTTCCAATTGATCAATGCATAGACCAAAGAGAGTTGGTGACAACGAACATCCTTGTTTAACCCCAATAGTGCCTACAAAAATTTCTAAAATTCCTCTTCCCATGCGCAATTGACACATCACCTTCTCATAGATTTGAGAAGCCACAAACATAAACTCACTTGGCACTTGGAGTTCTTCCATCCTTCTACACAAATTGGTACGTGGAATCATATCAAAGGCTTTCTTAAAGTCCACAAAACAACAATACAATCGCTTGCCTGTCAACCAACTTTCCTGCATGAGAACACAAACAGTGACAAGATGATCAATGGTGCTATGGCATGGACGAAACCCGGTTGTCCTTTTGCACGCTTGTCATTCTCTTCAACCCAATCACTCAATTTCATCTCCATTATGCACCCAAATAACTTTTCCGTAAGAAAACCCAATCATTATAGTCCAATACTTGTTTACATCCCCTCCTTAATGAAGAGACTTAACCCAATTAGTATTCCAATCATAAGGCATACCATGTTGAAGTGCAAGGTTGAACATATCACACATCCACTCATGGGTAAAATCTCCCATCCAATTGATCATCTTTGGCTTGATACCTTGAAGATCTCTCGCTTTGTGAGTGGCCAACTTTTCAAGCCCACTGCATACATCCTCAATATTGAAAAAGGAGGGCATACATGGGAGTGAACCATAAAATGGTATTTTTAAAGCATTTGGTTGCTCATATAATTGCCTACAATGTGTGTACATATCCACAAGACTCAAGCTACCAAAATTCTCAACCCACTTGCTCTTCAAATTTCTCCAAAATCTTTCACATACACGTGCCTTTTTTTGGACTTGAGAAAGTTTTTGCTTTACTTCCCATATTCTTCTCTTCTTTTGAATCAATGCCTTATATGTATGCAAATGACTTTGAGAGTTGTCTTTGTCCATAGTTGCATAAATCTTTATCAAGGACTTTCAAGCATCTTGAAATTCTTTATCAAACCACCTTTTGCATTATTTATCTTTGTTGATACCATGGAGATGCTTTATGGAAAATCATTCTTCGGCACAAGAATGAATAACTTTCTTGAAAGCTTCCCATTTAGTTTCCAATGGTGCATCATATTGAAGCTTTGTCATCCATAACTTTTTCTCAACCATTTCAATGTACATTGGTGCCCGTTTAAAATCCATACATAGTGATAACTTCTCTTTTCTTTGGCTGAGATTATCATGCTTAGTTGCTTCTCCACATGCAAGGTCAATACATAAGGTCCGATGGTCTAATTCTAGGGTCCATTGGCCAAACATAAAACTCTTTATGCGATACATGATGGATTCGGAGAGTAGAATATAGTCAATCACACTATCTCCATTATGTTTTCTACATGTAAATCCATTGGTTCCACTCCACAAAGATACACCATTGGCAATGAGCATACCCGTGCTAGTACACATGTGTAAAAGTAACTTCCCATCCAACTCTTTCTCATCCATTGAAGTACGATCATACAAGTGAACTTCCTCCAACTCCCTTGAAATGTATAGCATATCAAATTGTTGAGTATCATATTGCAATGTTTTTGTGTGAGCATTCATATCCCCAAGTACAGTAACATCACCTTCGCCTTTGAAATAAGCAATGTCCTCTTTGAAATTGAAAAATGGTTGATCTCTATCCATGGAAGCATAAAAGGGGGAATCATGATGAGGAATGTAGCAATCGGCTACAAAAATGGGTGCTCTTTTTGATGTCATAATTTTCAGCCATACATAACGTTTGTATTTGTCATCTTTCACAATTGATACAAAATATTCCAATCCTTTCTTAACCATACATGATACCCCTCCTTGCCCTCTTTGTTGCTTGAGATTCTTTGAACACATGAATGAATGTACATTGTAATCCTCCTAGTCATTAATCCTTTGTATATCATGCTCCCAAGTTTCAACAAGAAGTACAACATTGGCTTTGCTTGTTAGTACATCAATGCCAACCCCCGCATTTCATGGGTATCCATTGCAATTCCAAGCATATTTTCAATTGTAACTCGGCCTCATAGGTCGCACATCCCTATTGCTCGAGGGGCTTGCCTCCTCCTTGGACACATTTTCTTCGTGAAATATCTCCTTGTTTTTCTTATTATTTTTCTTGTATGCCCTGTAGCACATATTTTGTTGCTTAATAGTACGATCTTCACATACAAAACATTTTGTATCCCTGAAATAGATCCAACTGTTATCAAGGATAATCTTTCATTTGGTCACATCCGGCACGGGGCATACAATTGGCCATTCTCTCAAGCAAGGATCTCCTTGCTTATCCACTCTATGTGCTCCATAGACCAGAACTCCAGACATATCAAAGTGGGCTTTGAAGAAATATTTGATAACAATGGCAAGAGAAGGAGGCGTCTCTAACTTCTCTTTGGGAATTCCATGAATAACAATGTTCTTAGAACGTCGCTCCCATTCTTTCAACTCCTCTACATCCACATTCTCAACATTCTTTGTTTGAGCCATAGCTTGCATGAGTGAGGAGGTAGGAACCACATTTCTACCACATACATCAACCAAAACTTGTTTTTGTGCATACATTTTTCATGACGCATACATCGCGGCTCATGGTGTCAAATTTCTCCTCTTTCATGTAAGGTCCGCAACCCCGACTACACCAAGATCGGGATGGAATCCTTGACAGGTCTCTAGGTCTGATAAAAATCAGAGTCTCTAAACAAGAAAAATCCAAGGAATAGACCTTTACCATTGACAATGGATTGGGTCTATAGCCTTAGAAGCAGACCTAGTCCTGTCTCGTAGCGAAAACGGGACAACATATTCAGATGGCCTACAAAAAAATTCTTATTCCGGCCCTATAACTTCATCATTCAGATTATGGTTTCCTTAGCCAACGCTTTTTTCCCCCTAACATATGTGAGGGCACAGCCGTTAGTGGATTCCTCTTCCAAGTGAAGAAGTTTCTAAAACGTTTTAGTGCGCAGGAATGGATAGTTACCTGACTAATCAGGTCCACCCTTCCATGATTGACAACCTTAGTCAATCCCCACTTACCACCCCGCACTCACACATGATTCATTTAATTTCTAATTACTATCACGTTGTTTAAACATTTAAAATAATGGTTTCTTTTACGTTCCGTCACAGTAATTCCTTCAATCAATTATTAAAGACAGCATTGAAAGCATTCTTTTAAAAAACAGACATCTTTAAACTTAAGACAGGGTACTGTCAATCAAAACATTATCCATAATAACCATGACCAGTACTCTTCTTGTTTCAAGACCACCTAAGGGTGAAAAACGGCACCCATTCTTTATTCAAATCCGGAGTGGATAAACCCCCACCCAAGGTTCCGGGTGCCCATACACCAAATCAGTTGCCCATACAACCGGGCGGCTCCCCTAGGATAAAAAACGGTATCCTAACTTATGTAGAAACATCAAGACATGACACGGAGTAGAAACTCATCGTTCATGGGGTAACCGACTTATCCGTGGCTAGAAAGCCAATCACTATCCCATCAATTTATACTAAGGAGTCGGAGGTGTCTTGAGACAAGCTGTCTTAAGGATGATCAATCATATCTTTCCTATTTCAACCACTTTTAATCCAAAAAATTCTTTCCTACATTATAAACAAATGCACGTTGGAAGTTACCTTCCGTTTTCAACCAATTTATCCTTCTTATGTATGCAATGCTAACTTATAAAAGAACTTAAACTAATTAAAGACTTAATTGAATAATGGGACATCCACCTGGGATTGATTGGCCATATGCTGCTACTGCGCTGGCATCTGAAGACTCTCCTCCGTAGGCCTACTACTAGGCCCGGCTTCGTCGTCGTGCGACGCTCTAGTTCGTTTTGGAGCTACGTCCTCATCATCAGATGTAAGATTTGCTCGGGTTCTTTTTTTTTTTGCCATAACTTCTTATCCTTATAAAAAGGTCGTCTAATCATTAGGTAAATAATTCAAAATCTAAACTTAACCTTTGTATTCAACCGTAACCCATCCAAGGTTAAATTTATAGTCTTAATTGATAAATCTTCACCTAGTAATTTCTTATTGTCTATATAGGCACGATAACTTTTTCCACCGCTTCCCTAAGGGTTTTTCAAGATCTCCTAACATTCTTATAATTTTCTATATCTTTTTCCTAATTTTTCCATCAACTTTTAAGCTAATAATCTACTTATTTTGGGCTTAATATTTATTGTATTTAATTTCTCTTAAAGATTTCATTTCTTTAACTTGATATCATAGGTTTACACTTACTATAATTTTTCTAAAAAATTTTAACCACAAAGTCTATTTATTTTAATTAATCATTTGCTAAAAATTTGACTTTTGGTCAATTATAATTTACTAACCTCACTAATTAACTATGGTATAATTACCACAAGTAGATAAGTATATTTTTGACCTTTGGTGATTATATTATTATTTTTCAACTTAATTATATAATTTCCATCTTCAATTTTCAACTAAAATTAGGATAATTTGACTTAGATAAATATCTATACTACTTTTTTATCCTTGGCATAATTATCACGACCTCTTTATCCTATAATATACCTTTGCTAAATAGCATGTAATCATATAGCATTATTTACTAATTTTTCTCTTTAGTTTTTAGCTAGAAATAGTATAATTTGACTTAGATAAATATCTATACTACTTTTCTAACCTTGGCATAATTATCACGGTCTTTTCATCATGTAATATAGCTCTCATAAATAGCATGTAATCATATAGTATGATTTACTAATTTCCATTTTTAGCTTTTTGCTAAAAATTGTGTAATTTGACTTAGATAAATATCTATACTACTTTTCTAACCTTGGCATAATTATCACAGCTTCTTTACCCTATAATACAGCTTTAATAAATAGCATGTAATTATAGAACATAATTTACTAATTTCCCCCTTTAATTTATCCATAAAAACAACGTAATTCCACTAAGATAATTAGTTAAACTAATTATCTGAGATTAGCATAATTATCACGATTTTCCTAACATATAATTAACCTCCTAAAAATAACTCAATTCCATTTGAACCTATTTGCTAATTTTTCCTATTTAAATTGTCCAAGAAATAGAGTATTTCTGCTAAAGTAATTATCTAGATTAATTATCTTAGTCTCTTCTAATTATCACACATTTTTTAACACCTAATTAACCACTGATAAATATCTCACAGCATTTTAAATCAGTTTACTAATTTTCCTTATTTAATTTTCTCTAAAAACAGAGTATTTGTGCTAAAGTAATTAGCTAGGTTAGTTATCTGAGCTTTTCCTAATTATCATGGATTTTTTAACACCTAATTAACCACCAAATATATCACAGCATTTGAAATTAATTTACTAATTTCTCCTATTTAAATTGCTAAAAAACAGAGTATTTTTGCTAAAGTAATTAGCTAAATTAATTATCTGAGCTTCTCCTAATTATCACAGGTTTCTTAACACCTAGTTAACCACTAATAAATATATCATAGTATTTGAAATCAATTTACTAGTTTTCCCTATTTAAATTTCTCAAAAAACACAGTATTTGTGCTAAAGTAATTAGCTAGATTAATTATCTGAGACTATCCTAATTATCACGGGTTCCTTAACACCTAGTTAACCACTGATAAATATATCATAGCGTTTAAAATCAATTTATTAATTTTTCCTATTTAAATTGCTAAAAAAATAGAGTATTGCTTCTAAAGTCATTAGCTAGATTAATTATCTGAGCTTCTCCTAATTATCATGGGTTCTTTAGCACTTAATCAAGCTTCGATAAATATATCATGGCATTTGAAATCAAAATACTAATTTTCCCTATTTAAATTTCTCAAAAACCAGAATATTTCTACTAAAGTAATTAGCTAGATTAATTATCTTAGCTTCTCCTAGTTATCACTGGTTCCTGAACACCTAATTAACCACTAATAAATACATCATGGCATTTGAAATCAATTTACTAATTTTCCCTATTTAAATTGCTTAAAAAACAAAGTATTTGTGCTAAAGTAATTAGCTAGATTAATTATATGAGCTTCTTCTTATTATCACGAGTTCCTTAACACATATTTAATCACTGATAAATATATCATGGCATTTAAAATCAACTTACTAATTTTTCCTATTTCAATTTCTCAAAAAACAGAGTAATTGTCCTAAAGTAATTAGCTAGATTAGTTTTCTGAGCTTCTCCTAATTATAACAGGTCCCTTAATATCTTATTAACCATTGATAAATATATCACAGCATTTGAAATCAATTTACTAATTTTCTCTATTTAATTTGATCAAAAAATAGAGTAATTCTGCCTAATTAATTAAGAAAATTACTCAGAAAATTATAGAATAATTTTCCTAACTTAATGACTCTCTAATGCAACTTTGATAATTACCTCAACTTAATCTAAGCTTAATTAATATATTTACCATTAATTCTTGGTTAATTTGGCTAATTTCAGTCCTAATATGATAGGATAATTAATTAGCTTAATATTACTAAGATTAATTACAATAATCAACAGAGATTAATTAATTAAGAGAGGTTTTATGAGTATACATAGGCCTAATCTTTGATTTATTAACAAAATAGCTTAATCTAACCTTGCTAATTAAGAAGGATTAGGATAATTAATGTTTAGGTTGATCAGTTAGAGATTAATCTCTAATGATTTCTGCGTAGCGGTCTATCTAGATGAGAGAGAGTGTGTCAAGGCTCCGAGTCTGTCAAATTATAAAGCAAGGTGTCCTATTTATAGTTTTCTGGCACTCACAGGCTGTAAAAGGCAGTTGCTTGAAGTTCAAGCAGCCCCCAGCAAGTCAAAAAACGCCCCCTGCTGCTAAATGAGTCCGTGGCAGGTCACTGATGACCCTCCCATTACCTGCCACCTTTTAAAATATCAATTCTGCTATATTTTGACCTATTTTTGCTTAATTGGTAAATATCTTGTAAATATCTAGGAGGACGTTAATAAAGTCTATGCTTAAATGATTACTGCAACCCTTCCATTTTACCTATTTTACTCAATTCACAGTGTAAACTTCTAGGGGTCATAACTATGCCAGTTTTTATCGGAATTCAATTCTGAAAATTTCTAGCCCGGGGTTTGCTGTGCTTAAGATTCCAAAAATACCAATATTTGCTATGGTCGGAAAATTCTACATTGCTTTTTCAATAATCGTATCAGTTTGATTAAGCTTTATACAACCTTTAAGGTTTCAGAAACTGGAAACCTTACATTTCAATACATGGTCATGCTCTACTTTGCTCATGCGCTCCTTCAAAGCATTCAAGTCCACAAGAGAGTGTTTACATTCCTTAACTTCCTCTTCAAGTTGCATCAAATATGTTGTTTGCATCTCAAGTGTCCTCTTGAGATTCTCATTCTCAACCACAAGTACCCTTAGCGTGCCATTCTCCATTGCAAGTGGACGTAAGTCTTCACCTTGTTTGTTTACGATCTCTTGCAATGATACCAAGTATGCCATGATCATGGTTTCCGATGTCGTTGGTTGAGTGGTCGTGTTTCTATCTCCATACTTAGGAGATTTGGGATCATTTTCCACAATGATTGTGGACCTTGTTGAAGAAGAAGAACCCTTGCGAGTGCCGAAAGACATTGTATGTAAAATAAGAGATGAAAGTCAACTTTCTTGAACCTGTTCACTTCAGAAATGCTGCTACAAAAATGCTTTTCATAACTCTAAAAACTTCCATCTTTACATCAATGCGTAGAGGGCATTGTTCTATTTGATTGAGGCTATAGATCACCCAAATCGGAGTTCGGATGAAGAAGTTATGATCAAAAGAGTGAATTGTTGTCTACTAGGTCAAAAATATAGCTGCACTAGCGACACACACAAATACACACACAGAGAGAGTCTTCTTGTGGAGCTTATCAAACTCAGGATGATGGAAGACATTGTGGCACTTAAAAGGCAGGAACAAAGGTGTCTCATGATACTACACAAAATGTAAATATGTAACAAAAGGATTTTCACAAAGAGAGAGAGAGAGAGAGAGAGAGAGAGAGAGAGAGAGAGAGAGAGTCTTCTTGGCATAGAGAACAAAATTTAAAAAAGTGCGTGAAAATCGTCTTCTCAACAAGAGGCCAACATAGGAGCTAGTGTTTGTCTCGACATAATGGCATTGGCTATGAATTGCATGAAGGCCGGTAAGTCCGGTCTTGAGGAAGCTCAAGAACCTGTTCATAGAATCTAATTACTTTGTCATCAAAGAATGTCAAGAATCTTGAAAAGGTGTGTGCCAAACTTACTCCAGGCTCAATAGACAAGAAGCTAAAAGTTAAAGGACTTGTGAGAATGCCCACCAAAGTGTTGCACATCACCACCCATAATTCTCGTACCAACACATGGGACCGATTTGAACTGCGAGTGCAAAAGAGGGTATTGATCTTCATAGCTCCTTTCATGTGGTGAAGCAGATTACATCTATTACCATCATTGAGCCAAGAGTCGAAGTAGAGGTTACCATAGCGGATAGAGAGAGAGAGAAGCGGGGGGGGGCGGCAAGAGAAAATCACAGAAACACTCCCAAGAGAGTTGTTTGTTTGTGTGTAGGAGAGAGAGAGAGAGAGAGAGAGAGAGAGAAGAGGGAGCAACCACATTGAATATTGGGTAATGTGGGAGGAAAGTTTGATCACGTGAACACTCTCAAGGACATCACAAGAACACTCCCAAGAGAGTTTTTTGGGTGTGTGTCGGGGGCGGGGGAAGAGAGAGAGACATCAATCACATTGAATGTTTAGTAGTGTGGGAGGCAAGTTCAATCACATGAAAGAGGAAGGAGAGAGAGAGAGAGAGAGAGAGAGAGAGAGAGAGAGAAGAGCAAGAAGTAGCATTTTGAACAATGCAAAGCACACCTCCACCAATAAAAACTCTCAAATAGAGCCATCAAAAACCACTAATTTTTAACATTATCACAATAAATTTGACAAGTTCATCTTTAAAAATATTTTTTTCTCCACATGGAGAGCCCTTTAAAGGTAGAGAAGCCATATTGAACACAAATAAAAGTTTAGATATAATGCATTATTGTAGCAAAGCTTCATACACACTGCAATGGCACCATTGAAAATATTACAATGTTTGAACTATATAGAAACACATACTTTCACCCTCTCATTATAGTGTGCACAAGTATTGAAAAATAATCTCAATGCTTTGTGATTTCCTAAGTTTTAACTTCCTCTCACACAAAGACGAAAGTGGAACTAAGTGTAAAGAGAGGCCTCCAATTTTTGGCACTAATAAGCAATAATAAATGTTAAATACCAAAATCCACAAGAGGTGTCGAGGGTTATGCAATAAGTGGCAGCCACCACACAAAGACCAAAGTGGAACTAAGTGTAAAGAGGGGCCTCCAATTTTTGGCACCGATAAGCAATAATAAATGTTAAATACCAAAATCCACAAGAGGTTTCGTGGAGTTTGGGGGTACAATCTTTAGGCCATTCTTGTGTGAGATGATCTCAATTTTCCCTTTCCCCTCTCTTAATCTATGTCTTGGGCTATGAAGCTTCTTTGTGCCATCTTCCTATGTAAGAGTGTATAAGATTGTGTTACCGATCCTTCCTTGTGTACTATTATGTGTAGGTGTGTGTGCTTGTCAACATTAACCCTTCTATCTCTCGCTTTTCCCTTCTCCATCATGGAAAAGGAAATTATGCTATTTCATGGCCAAGGGTGCAAGACGAGACCCAGTCACTTTTCCATTTTCTCTAGTTGCTCCATCAACCTCTAATTTTGTACAGTCAACTCATATATTTTCTCTCTTTGTGCCGGTATTGCCTTCAATTGCTGACTTTGTTTCTTCTTGTGCCAATTAACATGGAACATGAATTAATGGCAGTCCATAACTTGTTGAGATTGCAATGTGTAGTCGAACTGTAATCAAGGATAACCCGCACTCTAGCTCTATCCAACCAATCTCTCGACCAAATTTTGTTGTCGTACCAGAAAATAAAAGTGCGGAATGATCAACATGAAAGTAAAACAATTTGCCAAGCAAATAGTGTCTAAACTTCTTCACTGAGGACACCATACCCAAAACTTATCTCTCTATCACTAAAAAAATCTTATCCATTGTGAAAAGTCTTCTATTGGTATATTACACCGGTCTGAACAAGTCATTAATTATCTCTTGCATCAATTTTCTTTTGATTGCGATATCAAATACATTCACAAAGACATGAAAATCCTTACCCCCATCTGGAGGTAAAAGAATGGGTGCTTTAGTTAGCATTAGTTAAAGGTGAAAAAAAGCCAAATCAGTTTTGGAGTCCACTTAAATTCTTTCTTTTCCACATGTGCCATCATATTCAATGGCACCACAATATTATTTTCCACATGTGCCATCATATTCAATGGCACCACAATATGCGCCAAAAACCCCAGATGTCGGCCATGCCAATGAACCTGACCAAGAAACCTCAAGGTTGTCTTCAATGTATCAGGTGAGGGTGCCTACATAATGGCCGCAAGCTTGATGGGATTTATAGCAATGCCATCTTTAGGGATGGCCCAATAACATTCCTCTAGCCACTGCAAACGCACATTTCATTGAAATCAGGCTCAATATGGTTTCGCGACATTTTTTGAAACAAAGCCGCAAATGATGCAAATGCTTCAGTTTATCCCCAAAAATGGAGAAATCATCCAAAAAAATGCTGATAAAATTAGTAAGGTACGGATCAAATATTTGTTGCATATCCCTTGGAAAAGTACTAGGTGTAGTTCTCAAACCAAACCACATCATTATGCAAGCAAAAACTCCCCGTGTTGTTATGATTACGAACTTTGGTTAATATGCGATGATTGCCATTTGGAGCTGATTGTATCCATTGTAACCATCCATAAAGGAATACATCAACTGACTGGCTACCTCACCTAAAGTGGAATCCAAAAAATGAAAGTGGAAAAGGATCCGGTATTGTAGCTGTATTCAACTTTCAATAGTCAACACAAATCCGCAGTTTCTTGTTTTTTCTTTAAAACCACAACAATTGGTGAGATCCATTTTGGAGTATCAATTGGGATAAGGAATCCAACCTTGAATAGCCTATCTAGTTCTTCTTTAACCTTCTTAGCATAATTCAAATTTATGCGATACCTAGCCTACTTGGTTGGAATTGTATCCTTCTTCAAATTGATCCGATGTTGGTAAAATTAGGGATCAAGACACTTCATTTCCAAATAATCCCATGCAAAGACATCCATGAAATCCGTCAAAATCTTGAGAAAATCCATTTGAAAGGATTCATCCAAAGCCACACAAACCTTAACAAGTTTAGGGTTGTTCGATGTCCCCAAGTTGACTTCTTGGATTGCATCCTCTTTGACTCACGAGACCTTATTCATCTCCTTATCAAATTCATGTTCTTGTTGCAATAACTCCTTCAAATCCATCACTTTGGTTTTGGATTTACTCTCCTCTGCCAAGCTTGGAACATCACTTTTGAACTTAACTCAACTATGGTCTGTTTCGGACAATCTTCGCATAATAACTTCGAATGGATTCAATATCCACCATACAAATAGCCATCAAATCACACTTTTTTCAACCTCCATGTAGGCCTATGATTTGGTTCCATTTCATTGCTGCAGATGATTCAACTCATTTTTTCTAGTGGGATAAATATGCTAGAATGCTTTCATCCATTTTACTCTTAAGACACATGACAAGGTCATGTAGGAGAAAAAATTATGGGACATTAGAGTACTCGGTACATTTCTACATCTTGTACTTATGGACCTACAAGGTAGGGTTTTGTTTGGCACATGTTGTCACAAGAGGAGAAACATATTCTAGGAACTCATGGAGTTTGATTTAGCAAAGCGTGGAGAAAGGTTTACAAGGGTCCCTCTCACTCATCGTGCTGAGTGTTTGCAGTTACCTCCACACACAAGTATGTCTTGTACTCGTTGGATGTCACTTTTTCTAACATCATCTTTTGAGACATATTTTGCATGTGGAGAATATGAGTCTCTAGGATTGACATTGGTGCATATTTTCTAATGATGTGTTGCAACAAAGTCCCTAGGTGATACTCACATCCATTTATTAGAACAATTTGAGCACATAGTATCAAGAGCAATTTTAATGGCCCAAGATTGTTGGGTACTAAGTACAGACTTGTTGAGGTTACAAGTATTGTAAGCAACATTGACAAATGGTTGTTTACATATATAGCATTGCAATGTTCAATTAATGAAAATTTTTCATTGTTGGTACCTAGATGTGATCGAGGTTTCTTATTCTATTATGGTCCAACTTTTGATGCAAGGTTTTCACGCAATTATCGTGGAAATCTTGGTCATGAAAATACAAGTTTGGATAGGTTTGTGTTAAATGCATGCACACTAGGTGTTATGGGCCCTAGTGTTTAATACATGCTTGTTTGGAATGGCATGAAAATTCATGGCATTATAGCTTGCAAAGCATATTGCACCACAGGTGTAATATTTCTATGAGATTTACTATGGATCTGTCAACTACCATATGAGGTGAGAACTCTTTATGGGTATTTGTAGATAGATTTCCTAAAGTGTATAACCTACTCTAATCAAGTTCACTCTGCCACCACATTTTTGTGAGTAATTGTAAACCCACATCTACCACTCATTTCTAGAGGACTATGCGTAAACGCTTAGGGAGAAGCAACAATACATACTACCACTCATTCAGAGACAGATGGGTAGACGGTAAGTATTGATCTAGTGCTAAAGGATATTCAAAGAGCATATGTTATTAGGAAGAAACCCAACTACAAAGATTACCTTTCTAGTTTGGAGCTTGTTTATCATGATGCAAAACATGCTGCGACTAGGTTAGTCCCTACATGCTTTTGTCAGATTTTCAACCTTGATCACTAGTTATGGTGGGGTTGCTTATTGATAGAAATGATAGCAAGTCAAGGACTTAATTAGGCTAATGAGTTATGTCAGTAGGTCACTTTCATGGAAAGTTGAAAAGATGTATTCTTGCACGGTCCAGTCTCTTCAAAAAGTTTGAAACATTGTCATTCATTTAGACATCTCTTAGTTGTGAAAACTCATTTCAAGTACTCAAGTGAGTTATAAATTGAGTCTACATGTCTGGGGGTCCCACAAGGGTCAACGTCTATCGCATTGTTGAAAGAGATAGAACCAAGATGAAATGTCAATCTTGGGAATCAAGTGACTCGACTACGGCATGGAGGCACTCTAAGAGGTTTTAGTCTCTTGTCTGAACACAACGCGCTCCCATTGGAGTTCTTGATAGCTTCTAACCAAGCCATTAGAGGGTTTTTGTAACTAGAGAATTATTCCTTCCAAATTGTTGAGACCCAATTTTGGATCTTGGGGACAATAAAAAGAGAAGGGTTTGTGTGGAACCAATGATTCCTAATTTTAGAGGCTTTGTTGTTCAAAGTGACCCATAATACTGCCCATGTGTGGACTTTGATCCCAATGCTAAACTTGTTTTGTAGTTTATTTTTTTGATGGCCATGGAGGGTTGTTTGTCCCTTGACATCTGCCAAACAATCTACAAACTTGCAAAATTGGTGCAATGGATCTCCTAGAAGGAGATTGATGTAGTTTCTATTATTTCATCCGCCAAAAAAATGTTGCGGAGGGCGTTTTCATGTGCAAGACATATTTTCCTACTACCATACTAACCATTCAAGTGCATCTTCTTGTTCACGTAGTCAACGAGGTGGAAATAGCAGGCACAATGCATTCCATGTGGATGTTCCTTTTAGAACGTTTTAGGCTGTACGCTTGCCTCATTGGAATTTACATTCAAGTGTCCACCATTAAAAAGAGGCAACAAAGTGTTTTAAATGACCTATGAGCTCACATAGCTTTCTCTGGTACATGATAACAAAGGCCGAACAAAATCTTTCATAAACACAATATCTTGAGAAACTAAGATACGTTTTGTTTCTAGATGGTATAACTTGTAACCTTTGCTTTCCGTACTGTAACCAATAAAATTTCATTTAAGAGCCTTATCATCCAATTTTATGTGTTGTATTTGTGGCACCAAAGCATAAGCTAAACAACAAAAAAGGTGCATGTGATCAATAGATGGATTCTTATCATCCTATGCTTCATTAGGAGTCATACACTACAAAGCTTTCATAGAACACATGTTAAGACATAAGTAGCACACATGATAACCTCAAGACAAAAGTAATGTGGTAAAGCTTAACTCTTGACCATACATTGTGCCATCTCTATAAGAGACATATTATTTATTTCAAAAATACCATTTTGTTGAGGTGTATATGACACTGTACATTGGTGTTTTATCCCACAATCATCTAGAAATGCATTAAACTCATGAGACATATACTCCCCCCTTGATGTAAACGGAGGGTGTCCATAGTTCATTTAGAGACATTTTCAGCCATAGATAGAAATTTCTTGAAGCACATGAACACTTCCGACTTAGCTTCAAGCGGATACACCCATGCATGCCTCGAGTAATCATCAATGAAAGTCGCAAAGTATAGGTAGTTGCTTAAGGAAAAAGTTTGCGTAGGCCCACAAACATCACTATGCACAAGTTGCAATCTGTATGTAGCCCTTACTGAACCATGCTTTGGAAACTTTGAACTTTGCATCTTACCCGAGATACAGCCTTCACAAACATGCCTTGAAGGTGCTTCAAGAGGTAGCAAAGAATCGACCATATCCAAACTTGCAAAGTTCAGATGCCCAAAATGTGCATGCCAAAGTTTTTCAACTAAAATAGCCTTTGAATCCATTACTGCATTTGCAAAAAATTTGCCCACTCTTGTCATACAAAGTGAGCTTATACAGTCCATGACACAAATTTCTAGATGCAACAATTCCATCATCAAAATTGAGAGCATAAATTGTACATCGTTCATCCACAAATTTCACAACAAGACCAAGTCTAGCAAGTGAAAATACATACAAAAGGTTCTTTTTAATCCCAGATGCATTAAGTGCATCAACGAGTTGCACCATGCACCATGGACAAAAGGATCATAAGTGCATGACAGACGTGCATCATGGATAGAAGGATCATAAGTGTATTCTACACTAAATGGCCACTGTTCATCTACATCAGCATCACAATACCCTTTCACAAAAAATTCAACAATAGCTACACTTATAGTGAAAACAGCCTCTTTCTTCTTGGCCTCTTTTAACTTCAATTTAGGACATCACTTAATCAAGTGATCAGTAGCCTTGCAATAATGGAGACACATCTTCTTCTTGCCTTTTTCACCAAATTCTCGCATGAGGTGCTACCACCAAAAGCATTAGGAACAAGTGATTTGCCACTTGCTGAAGAACCATGAGAAGTGGATACATTGCTATTACCATCTTTTCTTTGAGTAGCAACAAATGCCTATTCAACTGCACACTTTTTAGCCTTGTTCTTTCTTGAAAGTGACTCTTGCAACAACAATGTACATAATGCATCCAATTGACAACATCAAGATTTCCTTGGGTCATAAGTCTCCAAGTATCAGCAAAATTTTGGTAAGAATCTAGCAATGCATCAAGAACGCTCTGCATAAGTTAAATGTTAGAAATGACCCCCTATGTACAACTCCTATGTACATGCAACCAAATTAGAGAAACCCCCTATGTACAACTCCTTCCATACTAACCAACCCCTCTATATATGGACATGGTTGCAAAAAATTAACCCCCTATCTTTCGTATACTGATAATCTGCAAAATTTTTGGTAGCACCCCCTTGTACAAGGATATAAATTTACAAAAACATGTGCCACCTAACAAGTAGGATTCCTACATGGGATTTAAGACAACAAAAGTAAAAATTTAGAAAATTTTCTATAATAAAATATCACTACAAATATTGGAAATAAATGACCATAAGAAGATTAAAGCTCTATTCAAAGAAACGACCAAAAAAAAATCCACCACGTATAGAGTCACCGCTCAACTACACAACAATCGATTCAAAGACTAATGAGTACCAATCTCCACATTGATAATTTGAATGAATTTGATAATGAATAACAAAATAATTACCACAATCTTTCACTTTTCCATACAAACATGTCAACTTAAGAACACATAGTACATAGAATTGAAATGCTACATGAAATCTATGGCAATGATTCAACATAACAAAATATTCTTATGATCTCATTACTACCAATCTTTTGTTATTGTAAATTTTGAGATACACACATTTGAATCCACACAATGTCTTGTGTTCTCCCATCTTCGTCATTGAGGATCCAAATTGAATTTCAACATGCAAGATTCAAATATATCACTCTAATTAAATTAAAACAATTATTATTTTTGTCATATTGCTTAGCTATTTTATAATAAGTATCATAACACTTAGCATTTCAAGAGGGATCACATAAAAGTTTAGTTATCTTTGACATACTCTTTACAACCTTGCATTCATCAACATCAACGTGATACTTCTTAGTCTCCAAATGATACATTATTATAGATTCCTAGGGTACACATTGACTGTTTACAAGATCGTATGTGTATTGCCTTGTTCCCTTTTCTTTCTGATACCATGCGAGATGCATCTCTACATTATTGGGCCAATCAAGAAGATCAATGGAGCCTCTTTTCTCTCTCAAAGCATACCCCAATTTTCTTCTCATGCACATAGCCCTTTCTAAGAACCATGCAACTTTAGTAACTCCCTCATTATTATTGCAAACCTTTCATTTCCTTTTACATATTTTTTTCTCCTTAGAAGGTATGATGGTTACACAAAACATCAAGCATTGGTAGAAGGGGTTATCCAAGAGAGCACGAGGCATGATCATGTACACTTGGGAAATACGAGGATAATAAATATGCACACACTTTTTCTATAAATATGCACACACTTTTCCATGTCCCACAAAAATAATTAGCAAGGTTGACCAAGCGGATGGTACTACCTAGCATATAAAAAAAAAATCTAGCAAGGAAAAGAAATATGGAAACACAAAGAGATAGATGGAGAGAATGGGAGATTTCTTTGTCTCTTCAAATCAATTTCATGTCACACATATGCTACCATATATATGTGATAGTGATGTATGTGAACATACCAAGGACCGTTGGTGTATTTTTACCCTAACTAGGAGGTTTCCCCCCCGTGCATTGTATAGATGGCCATCACTCTAGCGATAACTTATCTTTCCATTGTGCACTAAGCAGTACACTCTCTATTGTGTGCCTTGAGCTTCTTCATCTTCTCATGTTTCCCTGCAACCCTATTTCCAACAATTGGTATAAGAGCAGGTGCTTCCTCTCGGGCATTGTCATCAGTGTTGGCAGCACCCACCTCCTATCTTTCTTTGATTTGGGTGAGCTTTGGGCTCATTTCGTCCTTTGTTTCCACTACAAGAAGTACTGTGTAGGCAATTTTGCCCTTTTGTGCAAATTTTTTTCAGTGCAATTTTCTACAGAACATGTCTCTTTCAGTTCTCTTTGGGTTGTGCTATATAGTACGTGTTGGTCCTACTTCATTTTTCCTCTTTTTGGGTATTGTTCACATCAAGTGCAGTCACTCACCATGGCTGACAACAACACATATGTTTTCAATATACTCGCTGTCGAGAATAAATTGGATGGGAATAACTACTCAATGTCTTCATTTTGCTCCTTAAAAGAGCAGTTCTCCACAGAATCAACAGTTGAAATGATCACATCATCGAAAAACTTGAGTAGAAACTCCTTGAATTCTTGTGCTTTCCATCGAGCGAGATAGTTATGAGTGAAAAACACTTTGAGTTTGGTCTTCAATAGCTGAAAAAAGTCATGGCATTTCATTTCTCTAACCAGCAATACTTTCTATTCTTCTTTGAGCCATTCTTATCTGTTCTTTCCACATATACAAAATCTTTAACTTGAACAATCCTCACTTCCCTTGCCATCTCTAAGCAGTAGGTCCGAAAATTATTCACAACTCTAGCACTTTCCCATGAGTAATTTCCTCCCAAAGAAGCTGGAGTCTTTTGGCTTTGGACGTAGAATGGACTCTTACAATTCACAAACATCTGTAAAAGTGTGATAGGTGGCTAGATATCAACCATCATTTCCATGATGTGGGGCCCATAGAGACATGTACACTTGCATTGATATCCATGGAGCTCATACCCTTGGGATCAGATATGATTCAAAGTGTCTTTTAAAGATTACATCTATAAATGTGTTAGGCCACCACAAACCTTACCTTAATGTATGTATGAATTGACAGGAGCACTGATTTTGGGACGGTGCAAACTTTTGTATCGCTATGTTCATGCAGAGTTATACAGATAGGTTCTCTTTGCATTTTCTAATTGTATCAAGATGAAGTTGTATTCGAATGTTGATGATGATGATACTACCTTATATGTGTAAAATGTTGCAGTCCTAAATTCTATTTGTAATCATATTTTATACATGGATAACACTGGCAACCACGATCGACTTCGAATCAAGGGTAGTTGTAGAGTCGGGGTTCATGGAACTTGCCACTAAAGAATGGGATTTCATGCACCGGCAGTCACAGTCTCAAGGTCCACCTTCTCCCATGCTTCTTTCACCATTATGGAAACACTGGTTACGACAATCCTGCCTAGCCCCCATAATTCGAGTTTGGCAGAACCGAAAGACCCATGGGGGAACAGGGTGCTGGAAGTGGATACGATTGAAGTCAAATATATATTGTTCAAGTTGATACTACTGAATTGGGTCGCATTGTAGACAAAATATGTGGTAATGAGTTTGTGAAAACCATGCCTCCTCTAGATCGGGCTTATGAATCAGATGGTGTCGACCTTCTTGAACCACTTTTGCCAATTCTAGTGGGGTTTGGCCTCAGAGGAACTGCGGCTGCAACTATGGGTATAGTACTAGTAGTCATCACAAGTCATGATCTTGGTGGGAATGGAACCACCATTCAAAATCCCTTTGTATTGATCAAGGGACCAATTGCAGCTATGGGAGTCACACTTGGGGGTTCAATGGTCCCTATTCCAAGTGGACCAGACGTTTCTGGAGCGTTCAGTATGGCAAGAACAATCGATAAGCATCATGGTCTTAAGTATAGCAAATTTGTAAGAAAACTTTATGAAGATCTAGATTTCCATGTTCAGCCCTTTGAAAAGCAATATGCACTATTGGACGGCAATGGTGATGAGGTGCATAAGGAAGTAGTATATGAAACTACTCTGAGCGACAAATCTTTGAAGTGGCTTGCGGAATATTTGATTGATTACTTCAAAACTTTTCTAGAGATTGTTGCGGTGTTCTTGAAGAGATTCTGTACAAAGAAAATGACTCCACTGATGCTAGAGTGTTTGCGCTTGTGCAAGCAGAAGATATTTGATGTGGAAACTTACATAGCTAAGCTCCACAGATTACTTTAGTGAGTGGAAATGGCATGTCTAGAGGACAAAATGCTAAATTTGTATTATATCCAAGGTTTATGGAAGAGACTTTGAACCGCACTGGCCATATTTGACCTGGAAAATGTATTATTGGAATGGCTTATGTTAGTAGCCCAAGCGGTGGAGAGATCTTTGGGTGTTTCCTACCTAAAGAAATCTAACAAACAATTAGTAGAAACTGACTTCAAAGACAACACAGATAGTGAATCAAAAGAGGATGCAAGCTTGAAAGAGGATGAAGATCCTCCTGCATGATCAATAAAGACCAAGGAAGCCAAAAGAAGGCCCTCAGAAGCAGACACCTCGAAATTACAATATACTAAATATCAAAATGACGATCATGCAACCAACAACTATGCACTAAATCAAATGTGGTGCGACATTTGTTAGACAAAGAATCACAATACCACTCAATGCCAATATAATTCCCAAAACATGGCCAGTTGAAAAACTCAACAGAATAAGCAGCCAAGTCAATCTACAATGGGGTACAAGTTTTGTAACAAGGACAACAACAAAAGAGCCAGAAAACTATGTGGACCCTTCAAATTAAGGAAGTCCCTTTGGTGGCTAAAGGGCTATGGTCGGGGAGCACGCGGACCAAAATTTTACCCACCACGGTTGAAGCATTACCCATTCTGTTTGGGTGATGATCACTAGCACAACAAGTGTAATGAGGCTGAGAAATATGACCTCAAGAAAGTGAAAAAAGGAAAAGGGCCCAATACTAACATGGTGTCCATGATCTACTAGCAATGGAGGAAGTATCAACAGCAGCACCTAACTTTGCTGATCCACAAGTTCAATTGATCACTCTCTTGGGAAAGAGAGTTCATCTGAGTTAGAAAGGCCATTTTGCAACCCGCTATAACCATCTTACAAATTGTGGTGAAATAAGAGGAGCAAGAACTCGAATTATTACCTCAATTTTTTTTGGAGGGAATTCCACTAGAAATCCTGGACAGGCAAACATAACCGCAATAGGGCAACTTATTGGCACGAACTCAATGGCAACCATCAAATAATAGACAAGATTTTGGAGTAATCTATGATCTCATTGAGGAACCGATTAACATGTACCTTGTGATAGATCCAAGAAAGGGAATGGCCTAGTCTGATATTTAGGATGCTATCATACACGTGCATATTCATATCAAGATGGGGGACATGCTCTATTTGGTCCTTACTTTCAAAAAACAATCAATGCATAGAAAGGAAAAGCAACAAATAACATTGTACCAAAAGAAATGAGTTCTTTGGCATATGATTTAGCCCCACTGATCACAGTGCGGTATCAAGGTAGAAACTTAAAAAATACATTGGTAGATATCAGTTCCAAAGTGAATATCATTATATGGAAAGCATGTAAGAAGTATGGATGGTGTGAATTGGAACCAGTCCCATTCTTTGTTTGGATGGTAGATCAGAGAAGAGTCTGACCTTGCAGAATCTTACAAGGTATCACATATGGTATTGGAGAAATTGCTTTTGACTACAAGCCAAGGTGAAAAAAAATATGGCTAGGCATACACTAACAATACACACAGGATCAAGGAAGGTACAAGTTCCATATCAACAAGCCAACCATCTTAGCGATGAGAGTCAACATAATATGGCCAACCTATAAACATGATGGAAGGATCAACAGATGAGGAAGAAGCCAAATTACTGCAAGCTTCAAAAGTAGGTTTGCACTCTTAAGCTAAGCTTTAATGGTAACTTTGCACTTAGGAAAAGCTTTGAAAGACAAGCTTGCAATTTAGGGTTTAGCTTCCATGGTGACCTTGTGTGATTAGGGTTAAGCTTCCATGAAAACCTTGTCTCATTAAAGAGAGAAAGGTTTAGTCTCATTATAGTAATCAAGCTTAGGGTTTGCATGTCTCTTTACAATAGGAAGAATGTATGTTTATAATCCTCTCTTTCCAAGCTTTAATGGAAAGCTCTAGATTCCCATTTTATCTCCAAAGCGAGATTTAATGGAAGACTCATAAATTATAGGACGACCTTCTAGCTTCCTAAAATGGAAAGCTAGGCACCATAAGAAACGAGTAGTTGTCTAACTCGATATAAGTAGTTCAATTTTTGGTATTGAAGAGTATTTCTAAAGTTGTTTTCAAATTTGTTTGCAAATACGGGATGGGAGAGATAGGGGATAACTTTGCAAAATTGATCTCGGTGTTGTTTGAACCGAAAACTGTACAAGCTTCCATGGAGATGTCCCGTGGATGGTAAAGGATTGCATAAATGCCTATGGCCAAAAACTCGCTTGTATTTTCTAAATAAACTTGGATGTTAGATAATTAATGAAAATAGGAATTAAGGTTGATAAATGAATGAACTTGGAAATTACTAACTAAGAGTTAAAAAGGAATCTCGAGAGGTGATAGGGATAGCCCATTGCAAAACATAGATTTAACTAAGAGTTTTGAAAATTGATTGGAAATGACCGGAAACCAAGATGGATATTTTTGGGGTCAATTTGATTGAAAGGCCGGCCCATTGAGAGGATTCTCTTGGGGAACTTAACGGAGATTGGCCCTTTTCGACTAGGGCAGCGTAATCGGCAAGTTGTTATACCTAGGTCATTCATGCCCGAGGGATAAGGGATGAATGGGTTTGTTTTATTTTTGCTCGTCCGGGTGAAGTACTCGCAGTTTCTTATTAGAAAACGACCGTAATCCGGGTATGGCATGATGCCAATAGTTGGATGTGAAAGTCATACTCAAGGAGGATGATGTGAATTTAATTAAGAAAATTTGTTCGACTTGGTTGCTTAAATTGGAACTTGAAAGGCTAGGAATATAGGGGCTATCCTGTGCATCTGTCACCAGATGGTGCTATACCTCTCGAAATAAAATGTTGAATTGATTGAAACTAAATGTGTTGCATGATTAGTTAGGAAATTAGTTACAAGCTAATTATAGCAGATAAAGGAAAGGAAATGAATTTAAAAGTTTCTAAATAAAGATATGGTAGGAATAACCGGATGAATTTCCTAAACGAGGGTATGCAACAAAATGCATGATGCTTGTTGTCTGACGATGTCTGATAGATTGTCTTCCTGATTTTGTAGTAGTTAAGTACTACCTCGGTAAGGGCTTTTCATGAAATGGTTCGGTGGGTGGGTGGATTCGGAGGGTCAGATGGCCGGATGTTGATTTAAAAATTTTATGTTAAACGCTAGGACTACGTGGGGTAAAAATGGGTAATCGGGGACGAGTGAGACTATGTAGGATTGCAAAATCCCTCTTCTTAGGGGGAAGTGATAACTCTCATGCATGCTTATTAAGAAAAAGGGGTTATCTCCATGAACTAAGGGAGAACAAGAAAGCAAGAGCAGATCCTCAAGTTAAAGATCAAGAGAATCAAGGCTAAGGACCACGATTTTGGGTGCGGAAATCTATCAAGGACAAATTGACTATGATAAGCGAATAGAATCATTGAATGAAGGGATGTACCCCCTTGGGTTCGCATTCAAGATAGACCGGAGTCCTGTCTAAATGTCGGTCCCAAGTGGGAGGGATACCTGTAGATAGATCTACGTCATTCCTTGGAACGGTCTGGAGGACAGAGGGAGGTGAGTAGGGTCGAGTCTAGGTATCCTCATAGTGGTACTAGAGCCTAATTTTGAATCTTGGACCTTAGAATTTTGAATTTTGGATTAATGCATGAGGGAAAAACAACTCAGTCTATTCTATACCCAAATTTCAATAATTCATTACAAAATGAAGTCTTGATGTTTCAATAAATTATTCAAACACTTTCAAGATGGCTTGGGATCTGCCAGAAGAAATTCAGTAGATAATCTATGAGAGGATGGAAACTGTTACGCTAGAGCAAAGGCTCGCTATGCTGGAACATTTTAGGGAGCTCTTATTTCCAAAAACCTATACTTGTCCTTGGGATTTAAGCAAATGGGAAGTGTGAGTAAAGTTGGAAATGAACGATATAGAAATTTGTGAAAGAATAGGTGATGCACTTGTGCGAAGACGCATGGAAGTGGCATAAATAAATGAAGATGCATGCACTTGTGTGGAGACACATGAAAGTGGCATGGATAAAACTTTTATTGAGCTTTACTTGTCATTCTCCCTTAAGCTTCGTAATAAGGAGAAAGATTAGGTAAAGTTGCTACCACATGAACAATTAATTTTTGGGACATTGACTGGAAGATAATTTTGAGTAGTAATGAAGAAATCCAAGAAGTTCTTATGATTAGCCACAGATAAAGCTATAAGTATATATAGCAAGACTCGTTTTGAAATTATTGATGGCTTGCAATATTCAAGAAGAAGAAGTTTATAAGAAGAAGAATTTTATAGGATAGTCCTGAAAGAATGGGGATAGCTGAACCAGAGAACACGTTAGCCATGTAGAGACACCTTATCAAACTTTTCTCTCCTAAGGAAAGTACCATTTCTATTAAGAAACGGAGAACATGTGGGTCGAGTGGAGTTACACAGTTAAACCTATGGGGATGCTTACAACTATTGAATAATTTACGGATTGCAATGATGAGAGAAAGCTAAGATTGGGATCAAAGAGATATGGTATGGTCCAATCTTATTTCCAGATTTTTAAAGTAAACTTCTACTTATAGCATCTCAAGTCAAACAGAAAAGACAATAAAGGAGATGTGCTTAAAAACTCACAAGGAAACAAGATGGGAAAGTGCAATAGATAAGCTTATAAATATTACAGACATTTAAACTCCAAAGGAGAATAAGAAAACAAACTTATGAGTTAGCCAAGAACTCAAAGTTGGAATATTTACTCAAGACTATCATAGACAGAAGACCCTTTGCTGAAAGCACTAAATAGAGATGTCTTTAAGAATTTATTTAAAGAGGAGAGACTGACATTTCAAGACAAGGAAGTACGGACAATACTCAAATTCTTCAAAAAAGGATTATTTCTTCAATTAAAGTAAAAAAGGATTACAAGCGAGGCAAGAAGTAATTACAAGAGAGGCAAGAAAATTTACAGACCCTCAAGATCCTCTAATATATGGTCACATAACCAAGTATTGCAAGCACCAGACATATTAGGACGCTCACCCTCTGAAATGCTTCTACGAGAAACAGCTTGAGTAATTTCTTGGGTATGAACTGAGAAAAGAAAGGGACCTCTAAGAGGAAGACTCCAGATGGTATCGAGGCAACTCTTGGAATGGAGAATAAACTGCACAAGCAGGAACAACCTTGGGGAGAACCCAGGATCTTGTGTCTTTTTGACGCAGTAGTATCGAGGGCCAAGTCCTAGAGCCTCTATAACCATAGCAAGTCGGGTGTTGTTGCGGAAATGGTCTCTACCCCAGAGAGTCACTCTTATGAGATGTTGTCATGTCTTCCATGTCATCTGGCTGACACAAGAATTTGGTTGAGGAAAGAGATCTTTGTTTTTCTCTAAGAACTATATTTTAACTGCCTCATCTGTACTTTGCAAGTGAGAGTTGCATACAGGAAGAACCAAGTTTTCTTGTCAAGGCACCATCATATAAGAAAATGACTAAGTTACAAGAGAGTGAAGATCACAAAAATAAGAGGATAACAAGTGTTGATAAAGAAGGGATTACCAGTAGCTAATAAAGAGGAAGTAGCGTATCAAAGAAGCCACAAACGCGATGACTTATTCAAGAAGATAGCTTATTAAGAAATATTTTCCATGACTCCAATATTATATTAGCAGATTTTTGGGAATGAATAAGAGTAAGAGAGAAGTCAAGTTGAAAGCGTTAACAAGAAGTTAAGGCGCAAAGACATATCCAAGAAGCTTCATCAATTACGTATTTTATTCAAGTTGAGAACAGCTCTTTCTTTTTTTGTTGGGGAGAGATGTTGCCTTCAATAGACTCAAAGACCTCTTGACCATCAGTTATGTCCTCATCAACCCTAACTAATTCACCCCTTAGCTCTTCTTTACCCGAGGAAGTTCAACAAGAAATTCATGTAGATCCCTACTTTAGACCTCTTTTGCAAGATATTCAAGCTCAAAACCCGAGGAAACACTTAACTGACTATACCTTAACAGATGGTCTTCTTTACTACCTGGAAAGCTTCAGCCCCTAGATATTCCTCAGATGAAGTGGGAATGTCTGAGTATAGACTTTATTACAAGTCCTCCAAAGACAATTGGAAACTATGATTCTATTTTTTGTCACAATAGATAAGCTCACTAAGGTGGCTCATCTAATTCCAGTCAAGCAGACAGCCACCACCAACGACATAGACCAATTATTTGTCAAAGAGGTAGTAATATTACATGGAATCCCTGCAAGAATCATCAACGATCAGGATGCCAAACTTGCCTTTAAGTTTTGGCAAGCCATGTTTTGATCTCTGGGTACCCAACTGAATCTCAGCTCAGCATATCATCCAGAGACTGATGGTCAAACTGAGCGAGTGAATCAAGTCATTGAAGGTATGCTTCGAACATGCTGCAACCAACAGTCTTAGCAATGGATCAAGTTTCTTCCCCTAGTTGAGTTTGCTTATAACTCTTCTCACCATCGCAGCCTCGGAATGTCACTCTTTAAAGCCTTGTATGGTCAGGAATGTTTAGTCCCTCTTTGATTAGCCGACCCAGCTCTTCAGGAATGTTTAGTCCCTCTTTGATTAGCCGACCCAGCTCTTCATGTTCCTGCCGCTAATTCTACCCTGAAAGAGATGGATCATCAACTTCTAGTCATTAGAGACAACCTGAAGAGAGCTAGTGATAGGCAGAAGAGCTACGCTGATCTTCACCGCTCCACTAGAAGCTTTAGCAAAGGTGGACAAGTTTTCCTCAGAGTCAAACCCAAACACAGCTAGGAAAATTCCGTAAGCTTGCCTTCAGATATTGTGGACCTTTTGGAATCAAATCAATATCTCCTTTTTGTCCAAACCCTTGATCATATTTTTGGTGGGTTCTTCGGAACAACTTATAATTATTCTTCAAGATAACGATGACACTTTTGATGTAATTTTTATGTGGATGTTATCAATCGTCATATTTATGGAATTCAAGCATCTCTAGTCAGTCAATTCTTTTGAGATTCAAATCGTCTATGGTGTTTTACAAATCTAATTGTTATGATACATGAAATATCTGATTACCAAGTGAAAGATGAAGCAGTAAGCTATATACCTAAGAGAAATAAAGATGGAGGAAATAAATTGGGTACACAAGGGAGGAGATATTGCAATATTTAATTGAAAGATCAATATGAAATCCTTAACTGTCAAGAACATGGTATCAGTTAGATGATGTTAATAGAGAAATAAGTCACTGCTCAAAACAAAAAAACGTTAAAGTCTAGGTAAGAATGGCAAGATTTTTGCAAAGCGTATTGAGGCTAGATAGAGAGCGACATGAAGGAATGCTCTTCAGACCTCACAAGAGAACACAATCCGATCACACCAAAGAAAAAATACCTAGTTGAGTAAGATCACACTCAGTAATTAAAGTAACCCCGAGTCATTAAGACTTCTTTATGATTAAGACTTTTGAGTCAGCGCTAAAAATGAAAGAGAAGTGTATTATTCAAGGTCCATACCAGCTTCATTGTCTTTTAATCTAAATACCCTAAAGTTCCTGACCATCTTCAATCATAATTTGAGCAAAGATTGAGTATGTCTACTCTCTAAAGCATGTCTCGATCTTAGGACAGCTCTTTCTTTTTGTTGGAGAGTTTGTAAGGTCCCTCCCTAAACCCTAGATCCATTCAGAACTTTTCCAGCTCAGAAAATAATTTAGAAAAAGCAAGACCGATAAAGAAGTAATGCGGACAACGAGACTTTACTCCAGAATGAAAAGACAAGGATATTTCGGATAAGAAATTACGTCATCCCTATATTTTTCCAAAAAGATTAAGATTATTTTATACTTCTTCGTCAAAAGCCGTGTGGAAACTGATCTAGATCGAGAACTTGAAGAAAAAGGGACTAACTTGATTGAAAGATAAAGTTAAGAGATAAGAATTAAGAAGAAAATTAGGGTCCAATAGGAATTGAGAAGAGACTTGATTGAAAGATAAAGTTACGAGATAAGAATTAAGAAGGAAATTGGGGTCCAATAGCAATTGAGAAGAGAATTGGGATCCAATAGCAATTGAGAAGAGAATTAGGGTCCAATAGGAATTGAGAAGAGAATTGGGGTTCAATAGGATTTGAGGAGAGAATTAGGGTCCAATAGGAATTGAGAAGAGAATTAGGGTCCAATAGCAATTGAGAAGAAATTGGGATCCAATAAGAATTGAGAAGAGAATTGGGATCCAATAGGAATTGAGTATTCTACCCACCATTTCCTATATAAGCACCCCCTCTCCTTTGTAATTTTATACACATATTGCTAAGCTACTTGCATACTTGTCATGCTCAAGATTATGCTTGAGTAAATCAAGGTTTCCATTAAACCTTACTCTTGCTCTCTCCCTCTCTTGAAGGCCAAACCCTTGAGGGTTTTGTGAAGAAGCTCCTCTCTCCTTCCTCTTCATCCTAAATCCCTTTCCTTCTTCCTTGAGCCTCACATCTCTTCAAGAAGGACTTCAACCCCACTTCTCTTTTGTTTAGAAGAGGTAATATTCATTTCTAGTAGGATTAATTAATCCATGTGTTTTAATACTATGAAGGTTTATGTGCATCATTTCAGGTTTAAGCTTTAATGGTAACCTTGGAATTAGGGTTAAGTATTAATCGTAGTTAAGCATTATTAATTTAAGCTTCAAAGATAGATTTGCATCCTTAAGCTAAGCTTTAATGGTAACTTTGCACTTAGATGTAAGCTTTAGTGACTACCTTGTATTTTAGGTTTAAACTTTAATGATAACCTTGAAATTATGATTTAAGTATTAATGGTAGTTATGGTAACCTTGGAACTAGGATTAAGTATTAATGGTAGTTATGCATCATTAAGTTAAAATTCAAAGGTAGATTTGCATTCTTAAGCTAAGCTTTAATGGTAACTTTGCAATTAGGTGTAAGCTTTAGTGACTATCTTGTATTTTAGGTTTAAACTTTAATGGAAACCTCGCAATTAGAGTTAAGTGCTAAGAGTATCTATGCATCATTAAGTTAAGCTTCAAAGGTAGATTTGCACTCTTAAGCTAATCTTTAATGGTAACTTTACACTTAGGTGTAAGCTCTAGTGACTACCTTGTATTTTAGGTTTAAGCTTTAATGAAAATCTCGCAATTATGGTTAAGTGCTAAGAGTATCTATGCATCATTGAGTTAAGCTTCAAAGGTAGATTTGCACTCTTAAGCTAAGCATTAATGGTAACTTTGCAATTAGGTGTAAGCTTTAGTGACTACCTTGTATTTTAGGTTTAAGCTTTAATGGAAACCTCGCAATTAGGGTTAAGTGCTAAGAGTATCTATGCATCATTAAGTTAAGCTTAAAAGGTAAATTTTCACTCTTAAGCTAAGCTTTAATGGTAACTTTACACTTAGGTGTAAGCTTTAGTGACTACCTTGTATTTTTAGGTTTAAGCTTTAACGGTAACCTCACAAATAGGGTTAAGTGCTAAGAGTATCTATGCATCATTAAGTTAAGCTTCAAAGGTAGATTTACACTCATAAGCTAAGCTTTAATGGTAACTATACACTTAGGTGTAAGCTTTAGTGACTATCTTGTATTTTTAGGTTTAAGCTTTAATGGTAACCTCGCAATTAGGGTTAAGTGCTAAGAGTATCTATGCATCATTAAGTTAAGCTTCAAAAATAGGTTTGCACTCTTAAGCTAAGCTTTAATGGTAACTTTGCATTTAGGAAAATCTTTGAAAGACAAGCTTGCAATTTAGGGTTTAGCTTCCATGGTGACCTTGTGTGATTAGGGTTAAGCTTACATGGAAACCTTGTTTCATTAAAGAGAGAAAGGTTGAGTCTCATTATAGTAATCAAGCTTAGGGTTTTTATGTCTCTTTATGGTAGGTAGAATGTATGGCTATAATCCTTTCTTTCCAAGCTTTAATGGAAAGCTCTAGATTCCCATTTTATCCCCAAAGCGAGTTTTAATGGAAAGCTCGAAGACTCATAAATTATAGGACGACCTTCTAGCTTCCTAAAATTGAAAGCTAGGCACCATAAGAAAAGATTAGTTGTCAAAAAATTCAATAGTAGTAGTTCAATTTTTGGTATTGAAGAGTATTTCTAAAGTTGTCAATTTCAAGTTTGTTTGCAAATACGGGATGGGGGAGATAGGGCTTGTAACCGATTATCTTGGTCCTAAATGGGGAGGCAAGATGAATTAGTTGAAACTAAAGGTGTTGCATGATTAGTTAGGAAACTAGCTACAAGCTAATTATAGCAGATAAAGGGAACGAAATGAATTTAAATTTTTTAAAATAAAGATCTGGTAAGAACAACCAAATGAATTTCCCTAAACGAGGGTATGCAACAGATTGCATGATGCTTGTTGTCTGACAATGCCTGATAGACTGTCTTCCTGATTTTGTAGTAGTTAAGTACTACCTCGGGAAGGGATTTTCATGAAATGGTTCGGTGGATGGGCGGATCCGGAGGGTCAGATGGCCGGATGTTGATTTAAAATTTTTATGTTAAACACTAGGACTACGTGGGATAAAAATAGGTAATCAGGGACGAGCAAGACCAGGTAGGATTGCAAGATCCCTCTTCTTAGGAGAAAGTGATAACCGCCGTGTTTGCTTGTCAAGAAAAAGGGGTTATCGCCATGAACCAAGGGAGAACAAGAAAGTAAGAGCAGATCCTCACGTTAAAGATCAAGAGAATCAAGGGTAAGGACCACGATTTTGGGTGCGGAAAGCTGTCAAGCACAGATTGACTATGAGAAGCAGATAGAATCGTTGAATGAAGGGATGTACCCCCTTGGGTTGGCATTCGAGATAGACCGGAGTCCTGTCTGAATGTCGGTCCCAAGTGGGAGGGATACGTGCAGATAGATCTATGTCATTCCCTGGAACGGTTTGCAGGACTGAGGGAGGTGAGTAGGGTCAAGTCTGGGTATGGCCCTCACACCTCCAATGTTGCAAGTTGGAATGTACCAGTTGGTGATATATCATTGATTACAGATGGGCCGTTACCCCGCTTTTTGAATTTTTCGGAGTGTTGTTTCAAGGTGTAGACTAAGACATACTCACCCTTTTGAAACTCCTTGTTTATCACATGTTGGTCATGAAATTCTTTCATCTATCTTTTTTGTGTGTAGATGGCGGCAACCAATTTGAGTCTCAATTCGCTCAACTAGATTAGTTGGTTCACTCTATCATGTAACTCATGTTCCGTCCATCCCAATTCTTGTGCAACGTGTAATATAGGGAGCAAGAATTCTACACGTAGTATGGAATTTATCCCAGACACCAAATTAGAAGGTATTGTGTTCTATGGAGTTTTGCATGCTACCCAATATGCCCATAAAGATGAGTGTAGTTTCTGATCCCAACCCGTTCTGGATTCACTGCCAATTTTTGTGAGCATCGTGCATAGAATGTTGTTTGTGCTCTTGTCTTACCCATTTTCTTGAGGGTGGTATGGTGCTGATTTAGAATGAAGCACCATAAACTCATGCAATAGATAACTAATCATCTCATTGAGTAAATGAGTCCCACAATTGCTCACTATCTCAATCAAAAGCCCATATATCATGAAGATGTTCTCATACAAGAACTGTGTTATTGTTCTATCATCGTTCTTCTGTGTTGCATTGGCTTCTACCCATTTGGTCAAATAATATGTGGCCACTATGATGTATTGGACATGCGTTTGATATTTTGGTGGTGAAATAGGCCCAACAAAGTCTATTCTCCATTTCGCAACAGCCCTAGCTCCTATCATTGGTCGCAGTGGCATCTCATCACGTCGCATTGATACTTTCGTTCATTGGCAAGAATCACATTGTTTGACATAGTGCTCTGCATCCATGAACAGAGTAGGCTACCAGATTCTTGCAGGGAGTATCGCCTTTGCAGTTTTGGCAGGCTGAAAAGTAAACCCCCTACCACTCCAACATGTGCTTGCTTAAGTATCAATAAGTACTCATTCTGAGCGACATAGATTCTCAAATTGTCATCTATTCCTCTTCAATATAGGTTATTTTCAATGATATTATAGTTCTCCACTTCTTGTTGGACTAAGTGCAGCCTCGCTTTGCTCAAGTTTGTTGGTAAAACTCCTTGTTCAATAAAATCCACAATGTACTTTCCCCACTTGTGTGCTTCTACTATTCAGATTAGTGTAGCATGTTTGACTAGCTTCTAAATTGCACAAGTATCACATGAACTAACATAGTCATGGATTTTTTTTTGCATATAAGGCCAACAAATCCCAAGTCTCATCAGCCTTTGGTATGTCTCGGTTCTTGCATTGTGAAACCCCGTCATTTTCCCGAGGGATTCAATGTGTTTTTTTGTACAGTACCACATGAGTATACAGGAGGAAGTTTTTGGATTTTGTACATAAGTGTATACAATAGGGGTAGCCCCTCATTATTTCATACTCATACCGTATACATAAGAAGGGAAGGGGGGGGTACATACAACTACCTGGGCCACATTAAATACAATGGTTTTATTGAAGAAATTGAACTAGTACATGGGTAATACACTTACTAGACATTTACCATTTTCTTCTTCCCCTCCATATCTTCCCTCCAAACCTCATCCTCTTCCTATCCTATTGCGTTCTTGAGGTTACCTTGAGCTTGTGTTATGTATGTTTTTCTTTGTAAATCATCAACTATCATGAATGTTATTGCTGCTTGGCTACCTTTAGAGGTATCTCCTAATGGTGGATCTCAAAAATTTGATCCACTTGTCTCTCGCTCAAGACATCACTCAACATCTCTCACGTACTCTCACATTGAGGATTGCCATAGACAAGAGGAAGATGGAAAGGCCTCCAAGAGGTGGAGAGAGCCAGCATAGGCTTTGGCAAAGCCAAACCAAGGGATGAGGATGGTGGAATAGGAGAGCAAGAAGGTGGAGTATCCAATGAAATGCACCAACATCTCTTGCTTAGCATTAACGATGACATCCAAAGCTACAACTATAGTCATTGGGGCCTCATCTTGGACAATAGAGGTTAATTAAATCACGGGTCTTGTTCACCATTTGACGAATCTAGTGCTTGACTTTGTCTACAACCTTAGGTTGGCCATTCAATTTGTATTTCCTGTTGCATTTGAGACTTTAACTCCATTGCATTGATAAATGTCCACTCATTTAAAGCACCATATCTGTGTTTCTCCCATAAACATAATAACATTCTAAAATGTATATCCCTTTGAGGCAGTGTCATTGTTGCCAGCTTAGTCACAATCTTGTTTCCTTTAGTGCTAAATGCTTGATGTGAATTTATGTATATCTTGTTATATTATATAGATGTTATATAGCAACGCCCACAAATCAAGACTAGTTTGGGAATCTTCACAAATTATAGGGAAATTTTGGTAATTTTCCCTTGGACCTTTTAAGAGGCGTGGAAGTTAGGTGCATGGATTTTGTGTTCTCTTAAATCCCTAGAAACCTTCCATCGAAAGAAATCCATGGCCAGATGAAAACAAGTGGTAAAGACATCGATATGGTGGATCAATTATTGATCCAATGGTGACAGATGTGGTTTGAGTTTGAGGGCAGGGAGTATAAATCCAAATGAACCACCTTTTGCTTAAGGTTTCCCTCCTCGTGTTCACATTCTTGCATCCATGTAGAGGTGAGCTTCCCCTGCTACAATGGCGCGTACCAAGCAAACAATCCACAAATCGATAGGAGGCAAGGCTCCTTGTACAGATCGCTACCAGGGCTGCCCACAAGTTTGGTACCACCTTTGGCGGTGTTAAGAAGCCTCATTGCATTAGACCCGGTATTGTTGCCCTCAGGTACGTTTGATCACTTCTTCCATGAGTGGAAAGTATATTATTTCTTGATCAAAGGCCTTATTTCTTCTCTATGTATCTCAGAGAGATTCGCAAGTACAAGAAATGTATAGAGATGTTGATTTGCAAGCTACCTTTTTAGAGACTTGTATGTGAGATCGCCCAGAATTCAAGGTTGCATTTCTTTGTTATTTTTTTTGTGCTTGTTGTTGCGTTCTTCTTGTTTTGGTTCAGGTGCTGATATTGTTTGTCTTTCTCATGGCAGATTGATTTGCGCTTTCAAAGCCATTTTGTTTTGTCTTGTCTAGTGGGCATGTTTGAAGACATTAACTTGTGTGCCATTCATGCCAAAAGAGTAACTAATCATGACCAAGGATATCCAACTTGCAAGATGTATCCATGGCAAACGTGCTTAGGTATGTTTCTCTAAGATGCAAAAATATCTCATGTACATGGGAGTTGTTATTTTCTCCCATCATGTTTTGGCTAGGAAACCCCTTACTGTATGAACTCTGATGCTTCATAGTAAATGTCCATGTAAACAAACATGTCTTGTTTAGTCAATCAATCTTCATTATGATACTTGATTGGAATACAAGGTTCCTTCTCTGAAAAATTAAGTCATTTTTTGTGCCCTTACATACGTAGTGTCATCGCTATCTATTGTAGTGAAACGATGGTTGAAGCCAAGTTCATCTTTCTTGAATAGTTATGGTCTCTGCTTTTTCTCTTGAGACTCTGACAATCAAACATTGCAAGCAACCAAGTGGCACTATAGACAATGATTGTTCTTTACTTAAATTTCATGGCTAAGATACTAGACTATGGAAAATCGCTCAACTATTGATGAAAAATTTCTCTAAGCTCTAGGTGTGTGTCACATCTTCTCATTGCCTTATCCAAATTTTATATAAATCTGGTTCAACTTTGTAAATTATTAAGTTGGTACTTGGGATGGCTTGTGTTTTGTGTAGAAAAGTAGATTTTTATTGCCATCATGTTTGACTTGTTCCTTGTTCCTTTTTTTGGCAACAAAAATTGCTTGTTTTGATGAAGTGTGAGTAGAGTTAATCATTGATCTTTTCAAGTTGAGTGAGGTAAGGCATGGTTTGTCAATAGACTCAATAAAGAGAAGGGTGTTGAGCTTCCTTATTTCATCAAAAGAATTGAGATTTGAGTATTTTCTTGGCTTTCATTTGTGATGAGAGAGGGAGAATATCTTTAGAAGAAGCTTGAGCATGAGACCAAGTTGAACAAAGAGGCACAACACAAAAGGAGGTGATGGTAGACATGATAGCAAACTTGATTGCATTAGAGGTCATTTGTGAGGTGAATCAACCTCAAAACAAGGCAAACAACCTCAAAAGAGTGGTTGTAATGTGTATAACCAAGAGGGATACTAATGAGATTGTTTGCAAGCTTCTTGTAGAGGCTGGTTATGTGAGTTTGAGGATGGTGGGGGGGTTGATGGAAGTGATTGTATAGTCAATTGTGCTTGAATTATATGAATAGTGGACCCTTATATTTTGTAGAAAATCCGTACAAGGGGGGATGGCTCATTGCAAGAATGTCCATATCTTGTCCGTATTTAGGGGGGTAGGTTAGTATGTAAGATAACGTACATAGGGGGGTTTCTCTAATTTGGACGCATGCAGGTGACATCCCCCATTACTAATAGTGAATCCCCCGAGGTCATTTGTACATGATCTTGACTCAAGTAAAAACATTTATCGGATGGCTCTATGCATAGTCTAAGTATTCCCTTGTTTCCTTGCTTATATAGTCGTGTTCTCTCACCTAACCACATGCAAATCCTTGAGAAAATAAACTCCAAATGACTCCAAACTTCATAAGCAATAAACTAAGGCTATATAGAACATAACTAGGTTATTAGATTTGCATTATGACGTCAGGAAAAAACCTACTTTTCTCTTGTAAGTTTGATGCAGGTCAGATTTTTTGATTTTAGATCTGCCTAATAGGTTCTCCTAAGTGTCGGAAATCAAGTGCAATTGACATAATTTCAAAACGACACTTTGATATAGAGAGATATCACTTGGAAGGTCATAGACATCAAAGCTTGGTTTTTCCATGATGTTTGCAATGTAGGTATCTGCACAAAGAGATTAACAAGACAAACACAATGGTGCTCTTGGAATTACAATGCGACAATCATGCAATGCAGTGTGAGCAATTGAAATACACAGTAGAGAAGAGATGACACATGATGTACAGAGGAAAACCTTATATGTTCTTCATTCATAAAAAACGATTGTACAAAAAACCTTACATTGTTCGGAGCTTCATTCATGCTCGGGGTTTCATGGTACAAAAGCTAGATTTGCCATAATCCCATCAAAAATTATATTTTTGGCTTCAAAATACATTCAGGTAATAGATACAAGTTGTGGGAGAGATGTCACTATCAATTGGGATTACAATTACAATTACATGTGAGATATAGTAAATTGGAATCTTTGATGGAACTCCTCATTACTCCCCCCTCCTATTTCATTTTGTCCTGACATGAGTCAGAGCCGTGGTTGCCTTTGAGAATAGCGTTTTGCTTGCTCCTTACATCCATCGTGATAATCCTTTGCTAGTTCTCAATCTTAAAGGGAAAAGGGTCTCATGGTGTCAATGGATTGGAGTTCCATTGCATGGTAGCAGAAAAACCTCTCCCGGATGTCACCAACTTCTGGTCCAAACAATGTAGTGTTCAGTGTGAAAAACCCGGTGTAGAAGGCTTCTTCAAATGTGTTCATGTAATAGGAGGGCATGAACATCAGACAAGCAAAGAATCTATGAACTTTTTCATTTGGCTACTAACTCAAATCATACACCAATCCCTTGTTACCTTCTAGGAAGGACATCCATGGCATTTTTCGCAACCCAAGGTTTATGATACATAGTTATGCAGGTTGTCATCACTCTGAAGAGTACTAAGCATGTACTTTCCATCCAATCTTTGTTTTTCTTTGGGTCCTGGAAAAATTGGTTACTTTAGCCATTTGTGATGTTGTTTGTGTATGGCTTCATGTCGGATCCATGTCCACACTCTGAGCACTGGGAAAAATCTCACCTCTTTTTCTATTGACATTGGCACTCTCACCATTTGATTTTGATATTCTGGATGCTTATCTAGCCATGCCAGTCTCCATTTGGGTTGTCTCTCTTGTGGTTGAGATTCTAACATCTCTTGCTCGATGGTGACCTTCCTTTGAATGCATTCATACTTTATCAACTGGAAGGGGAGAGAACAAGTATACCAGCCTTCATCTATGGTAGTGGATAGGAGGAGATGCAGATTGAATGAATAGAGGAGACGGATCTCCCATTCCATGGCCTTCTTCCGTTGCTCTTTCTCTGAGCCTGCAATTCTCTCCTTCATATCAGCTATAGCTTCAATCCAGTCTATATGCATTTTTTTGTGATTTTTTCATGCTCAAGTCTGCCTTCTACTCTTTTTTGTCTCTTTCTTGGGTGGCGTTTTTCTCTCCCTTGCCCTATGCTTTGCTTGTAGTAGGGCAAGTGGCCTATGAGGTGGACCCTTGCTGTTGAGTTTGTTGTGGTCCATATTGGGCATCTCCGTCTGTAAGTGTGTTGTCATGTTGACCTTGGTCATCATCTTTGTGTTCAATTGTGTCTAGATAATCTTATTTATTACAATCTAGCTACGCACTTAGCGCAATCACTTATGCTTTTAGATCCTCATTCTCATTTTTGAGGGCAGAATTTTCTACTTCAAGAGATTCCTCTCTAGCCAGGGCATCTATCGTGGCATCTTGCCACATACTCTCATGCACCCTACCTGCCTGCTCTGGCTCACAAATCCTTGAATTCTTGTGATGTGCTCATCTCTGCTAGCCTTGTCAATCAAGTAATTGCCTTGATTTTCTCTACAATGTAGTGTTGGCCCAGTGGCTCTTCCTCGGTACTTACTAGTTGTATCTCCACCATTGCAGACTAGTTTTCTAGTGTATTTTCTTGGTTGTAGACTTCTGAGAAAATTGATTACACGACAGTGATTACTTCTTTATGAACTCAATCGTTTAGAGGTGGCTATTTCTTCATTGGCTTCATCTAATTTTTTATTTTGAGGGAGCAGATGACTTGTTGATTCTTGTGCTTCTTGTCGGGCAATCTAGGCCTCTATAATCAACTCCCCTTGTTCAGTTTTTATTGTATGAAGCTCGTCATAAAATTTTGTGAGCTCACCCTATACTATTAAGAAAATATTCTGATCTTGCAATATTTCCTCTCTCACCACAGGTAGATTTTGTGGCTTTGGATAGCTGTCCTGATCCTTTGTCTCCTCTTGTGTGTCTTGCACTTCTAAAGTCTTTGGATGAGAGATGTCACCTTGTGTTGTTTCATTTCCATGACCTTCATAAAAATATTGCTCTGATTGTGAGTGTAAACTCTCTGTTGAACTGTCTCTGTCAGGCCTATCCTCGGCCTTCTTTGAGTCCTATGCGGATGATGGGCTTCTTCTTTCACAAGCTTAGCTCTTTCCATTTGCACCCACATTTAATCTAGTTGTTTTGTATTGATAGGAGTTGCTGATGTGTTTTTGGTATGAACCTTGTGTGGCACCCATTTTTCCACAAAATCTCCTTCGTCTACCCTTTTCTGCTTAAATTCTTTTGTTAACCTTTTTTCTCCGGCTTGACTTTGGGCCTTCTCCTTTTTCCTAGGTTTAGGCGCATTGGAATGGTCTTTTTACCTTTTATGTCTTCTTGCTCTCCTTCAAAGGACTCGAACTCTTGTCCTTTCCTCTTAGAGTGTGTCTGGGCAGTGGTCAAGTTTATCCTAATTTTTTTATTTCTTCTTCTCTTCTGCTTGAAGCTAGATCCAATCATTTTGTGTGGGAGGTTTTGAAAGATCTTGAGATGATTTGATAGCTTGATAAGCTATTCTGGTTAAAACTTATGGAGCTGACAGATAAGTGAGTTTGGTATGTTTGTTCTTCTTTGTCAGCAATTCAAGTAGATATTAGGTGTGGTCAATGGTCATCGGTGTGTTCTACTGGTAAGCCCAGGTGTAGGTTGTGGTGGCTGTATAATTGTGTAGTGTACCGGTCAGGTTCTCTTTTGTTGATGTGAAAAAACTATATAAACATGCAGATGGAAAATTCCCCTTCCTAGCATGTCATATCTGCAAAGGTTGTTTCTACTCTCTTTTTATATAAGACTTCCACTCCCATGTCCTTCTTCCCTTTCATGATGGCTCCTTTGTCCGATAGACCTAGGACTTTTGTAATCAGCTCTAAGGTGATTATGACTTGGACTTTGTCATTGTCAAGGGTGAAGATTTCTATTGCACTAGACTTTGGTAAAAGCAAAAACTTTGACATTATTTTGGGGCAACCATTTATGAGTCGACTCAAAATGGTGCAAGATTAGGGATATGACCATGACCACCTCTACTTAAGGCATAATGGCGTAACCACAAGGATCAGCATCGAAGACCATAGCTACACAGATGTTTATCGAACCTTGGTGGAAGGCTTTGACAAAACTACGGTTTCTGGCAAACAGCTACCTACATGGTTGAAAAACCAAAACACATGTTTGGATGTGCGGAGCGTCTGAATGTGGAAGCCTATGGAAAAAGGAAGATTGCATCCTAGGGAGGTCAGTAGAGGATGAGAGCTATATTTGAGAGACATTTCTTGAAGACTTCTTTGAACACTTTGGATAGGATCTAGTATTGGTGACTCTAGATGTGTATGTAATCAAGCTAACACCCACAAAGTTTTGTGAGACGAGGAAGATTTTGATATAATGCCCTTCAAGATGTTGAATCCTATCTTGGAACCGGGAGTGAAAATTGAGATGAAGGAAACTCAAGAGACGATTGATTGCAAACAAATAGTGGACGAGGCTTCCATTTTAGATATCTGTGAATGAAAGTGACAGTGATTTCTAACATTTGCAAGGTGATGAGTTAGAGATTGACACTGAAGATGAGCTATCGAGTAGCTCTAAAAACATGGATAAACCAAAATAGCACGAGGCGCTCTTCTATTATTTTCCAAAGCAAAAATCAAGAAGATAGTAAGCAAAATGAGTGTGAAAATAAAGAAACAAACGAGAGAAACCAATTCCTTAATTGCTGAGCAAAATGTAGTATTTGGTGCTTATATTAGGGAATAATCACATGGAAACAAGTGAAACCAACTTCTACTAAGACAAATCCAAAGAAAAGAAGCAAAGGAAAACTTAAGGACATAGCTGAAACATCATCAAAAATGTCCAAAACTGAACAAAAATGCGAATATTAAAAGCTAAAATAGACCTTAAAGGAATTTTGAGCAACAAACTTGCAAGGAAGCTTATAGCTTTCTTGATGAATTTGTAGTCTATAATCAGCTCATGATAAAGCGAAAGGATCACCACAAAACAACCTTTGCAACAAAATGGGACATATTTTCTTATAGAGTGATACCATTTGGCTTGACAAATGCACCCACCACATTCGAGAGACTAAGTCATGCGTTCAAAGAATATCTAAGACAATTCTTAGAAATTTACATAGATAACTTATTTGTGCATTTTATCATGAGAAACAAACATGTAGTGCATCTAAAAGTGATCTTTGAGAATTGCATGACTTATCATATTTTCTTAAATCCAGATAAATGTGTCTTCATGGTAAAGGGAAGATTTTGGGGCATATCGTGTCCAAAAATGGCATTTCAAAAGATCTTGAGAAGATACGAGTTATAGTTTCTCTTCCAAGGTCTATAAAAGTTAGAGAGATACAAGCCTTTATGGGCCATTGTGTTTATTACATAAGGTCTATCTATATGTATGCACATTGTGTCCAAAAATAGAATTTCCATAAATCTTGAGAAGATACAAGTTATAGTTTCTCTTCCAATACCTACAAAAGTTAGAAAGATACAAGCCTTTATGAGCCAGTGCGATTATTATATAAGGTTTATCTATATGTACACAGTCATTGAAAAATATCTCTATGCTCTCATCACAAAATTCAAGTGGACTCAGGAGTGGGAGAAAGCATTTCAACAATTGAAGTAGAGATTGAAAGCCTCTGATTGGGATAAGCTATTTTATGTCCACATTGATACATTGGCATATGCAATTGGATGCATCTTAGCCTAGCCTGGAGAGAACAATACGGTATTTCCCATTTGTTACTCTACTAGACAACTTAATAGTGCAGAAAGAAATTACATGACCATAGAAAGAGAAGGATTAGAAATGATGAAAGAATTAGGCTATGTATAGAGCCAACATAGAAAAATGTGTATGGAATGTCTCCTCCTTTCATCCACACCATCCATTTGAACTACTTCTTCTCCCCTTGTTACCCATTCAACCACTTCTCCTCCTCACTTCATTCCCGAAGCAACAGGCCTCTCTCTCTCTAACACCACAACTCTTCTTCTTCTGGTGCTACCATGTCAACCCCCTCCACTTCAAAGAAGCCCAAAGGATGAGGTAGAAGCGGTTTGCTTGCATAACACTAGGGATTCTGATGGAGAATGTGTGCCACAAGTGTTTTCTAAAGGATCTTGGGTCTTCATGAACCTATAGCTATCAAGCCTCATCGAGTTCAAAACCGTGGCAAACTTGACGAACATTGGAAGGGGAGACTTCTTGGTTTTAAGAACCATGGGGTCAATGGCACGGTGGCCATTGTTCAATACGTGTACTCTTGGCGTTACATGCTCTTGAGGAATGGAAGCTCAAGATATTTCCCATTAAATTGTAAGTCGTAAAACATTGTTGGTTGCGGATGCTAAATGCCTTTTTTTTTTTCTACTTGATAGTTTTTGGTGTTGTCATAGATATATTCCCATCCGACTTTGTTGAGGAACAACCAATCAACAGTCTCACAGGAACTATTTGAATGTTAATATTGTACAGTGATATGCATTAACTATTTGAATGTTAATTTTGTACATTGATAAAAAATTATCATGTGATTGGCATGCAAATTACCATTAGGTACTACAGGTGCCCTACATTTTCTAGATGATGGCTGATTGGGCCAAATTGGATGTGTCCACAAGGCAGTGAGAAAATACCCTACAAGACTGCTGTCTCGCCAATCATCGTTGCCTTGTGGACAGATTTAATTTTTCCCAATTAGCTATCATCTAGCAAATGCAGCGCACCTGGTATACCTAACGAAAAATTTCATGTTGGTCATAGGAAATTTTTTAAGCCTAATTTGTCATCATCTAACATATGCAAGCCATCTAAAGAATCTTTTGTACAGTTGATTATCATCTCACCTTCAACCAATTAACTAAAATAAATGTAGACAATTATAGACATTAAGTTTAACTTCATTGAGAGATATTCCCTCTAGCGTTCCTGCAAAATGAGCTAAATTACACAAAGAGAATAACTTGTTTCAAGTTTACATAGAGCGACAATAAGAGACATGATTGTATTTATCGCAAAGTGCAAATACACTGAGTTCCAAAGAAAACTTGATTCCAGTATAAGCCAATACAACGGTTAGTTACAAACAAAGGTTTGATGTCAGAAAGTATCACTCATGACTTAGGCGACATGCTAGTTGCATCTCCTTGGCCATGATTGTTACACGCTTAGCATGGACAACACATAATAATGTGTCCTCAAAGAGAATGACCAAATAAGCCTCTGCAGCCTCTTGAATTGATTTGAGGGCAACAATAGGCATCCAAAGCTCTGTGTTGTAGCTTTGTAGCACCTCCTTACATGTCCATGCAAATGGTGCTTTCCTGATAAGAAGGTCCGTTGTCTTCTGGTAATGCCGGTTCTCCAAGGGCATCTAGTGTCCATGGCAAGTCCTGTAGTGGCTCTCGGATCATGTCACTATCAAACTTGAATCCATCGTTGTCAATTGCCAAATCTCCTACTTGATGATCATACATTGGAATCATTGGAAGGCCTTCAATTTTACATGTGAACATGACCAACAATAAGGTCTCGACCTACAATATGAGTACTATTTGAAATAAAAAACACATCAATATCTACTAACCATGAAATTCATGGAGAAATGGTTGAGAACTTCTTGGAACTGTGAGGTCATCTATCACAGCATATGTACGTGACACCATCCAGAGAAAAATGGTACGAAGATGGCAAAAATTGTGCAAGTGGGCCTCCTCTGTGTGATGAGTGTCAAGTGGTCTACTTGGCACGTCATGACTACTGTACCATCAGATAGTAAAAACTCTGCAGTCAAGGTGAACACACTGGCAACAATCTCAATAGAGAATGCATTCCATTGGGGTATGCCACCAATGCCGGAACATGTCTAGCTGGTGAGTCAAGCTGAGCCAAGGTGCTCTAACTCTCAGCTAGAAATTGGGCAAGATGCCATCCAAATTAGTCTTCATCGGTTCCATGATTGAACACTAATTGCCATAACGGCTAGGAGCCACACACAGGCTGGCTAAGAGCCATTGTCAGATTTTGGGTAGGACCCAACTATTGGCATTCCTTGGGTGATTGTTCTTACGAGCGAACAGATATGCCCAATGGAGTACACATTGAATACATCGACGTTAATGGACAAGCAAGAGTCTTGTCACTTCGGATGATTAGGGTGTCATTTTTGCACTACATGTTTTTAGTGCGACGCTCAAGTGAGTTTTTGATACTCGAACTCACATCAGCTGATCTATACCATGGAGTCTAGAGGTAGCAAACAATTGAGACAGCGTGGTTGTTGATATAAGCTAGGCATCTCACTTGTGTAGATTTCTTACTCTCTCTATAGCACTACGAGTGTCTATGGCATCACAGTTTTGGGGTACGACCCAGTGGGTGCTTACTAAATCACCCCATAGGCATTGAAGTTTATAGTTTGATATATTCCCCTTATACTTTTAAGGAAAGAATTCCACAATCTATCACGCGGTAGCGGAAAAATTCAACTTTTCAAGTTGATTCTCATCATTCTGTACACGGTTAAATATGTTGATTACTGTTACCTGCTAGTGGAGCAGTTTCTACAAAGGGTCCTACCAAGGGGTTGACTACATAGATTCTACCCAATGGGTTTGGATTGCGAAGGCAACACCCAGGGTTTCCAATGCAATATTGCTTGGTTTTTTCACACGTGGGAGATGTGCTCCTTGGCATTTGAATACGGGTAAGTGACAATTAAGTTCAAATCTCCAGGTACGCATCTATTGATTTGGTGTTACTCAATTTTTTAGTATGCTTTGCTTGGTTTCTTTAAGTCGTATAAATCTGCTTGAATATTTCTGAGCCATGCCAAGGGTATGTCGGAACAAAGTATTTTGGGCTGTAGTGTTCAATATACAATATGTTGTTATGAGCCCACTTGTCGGGTTCACTTTGGCACATGTTGTCACATGAGATACAACATGGTCTACAAACTCAAGGAGTTTGGTTTAGCCAGTGTGGAGAAGGGTTAATGAGGGTCCCTCTCACTCCCATCATAGATGTTTGCAATTACCTCCACACACAAGTACATCTTGTACTTGTAGGATGTTCTTCCACCTTATGCGGGGCATAGAGGGATTTAGTCTACCTTAAAGGGAATTGAAACATATTTCTATTGGCCTACCATGAAAGTGAACATACAAGAGTATGTTTCTAAATGTGTGGTATGCCAAAAGACAAAATTTGATAGAGGGAAGCAACTTGGATTGCTTCAATCCTTGCCAATTCCTAATTCACCATGGGAGAGCATATCCATGGATTTTATCTTTGGATTTCCTAAGTCTATCCATGGGAATACGGGAATATGGACGATAGTAGAGAGGTTCAGTAAACAATCTCATTTTATACCTGTCAAAAAGACTATCAAAGCCCATCAAATAGCAACCCTCTTCATTTCACAAATTTTCAAGTACCATGGCTTGCCAATGTCCATAGTGTCGGATAGAGATCCTAGAATAACCATTAATTTCTGGAAGGGTCTCTTTGAGAATTTAGGGACAAGGCTAAACTTCTCTTCCGCCTATCATCCACAAACGGATGGCCAAAGTGAAATAGCTAACCTAACAATTCTCGATCTACTAAAAGCCTATGTAACGGAAGTAGATCAAAGATCCCAATGCGAGAAGTACTTACCCTTAGTAGAGTATGCTCCCAATAACACTGTACATACTTCCACGGGAAAAGCACCTTTCAAGGTAATTGAGGGAAGATCAAAAAGTCCCTTGCTACTTAAGGTACATGGGAAGATCTTCGCTGCAGATGAGTATAGCCGAGATCTACAAGAATCTTTTCAAAAGATTAAGGATGCTATCTCTATCTCACAGCAAAGGCAAAAGGCTACTGCTGACAAGCACAGAATAGCCCAAGCCTTTAGAGAAAATGATTGGGTCTTATTAAAGTTTCCCAAGGCTCGATTAAGGCACACCACGAGCAAGAATCCTACAAGACACCAAAAGCACTATGCTAAACTAGGAAAAAGGTACTATGGTCCCTTCCAGATTCTTAAGCCAATCAATGAGATGGCCTATCAACTCAAGTTGCCCAATCATTGGCTCATACACAATGCTTTCCATGTGAGCCTATTAAAGCCTTACAAAGGAGAGCCACCTCAAGAACCAACTACTGAAGACCCACCGGAGATCGAGGACCAAGAGGAGGTGTTGCAGCCCGAGTCCATTCTCCGACAAGAAGACAAGGTACTAAGAGGCAGTAAGACTATCCGACGGTATCTTATTAAGTTTAAGAATTATCCTTTTGAAGATGCTAGATGGATGCAAGGCATACAATTAAAGGATAACCTAAACCTTGTTAACGCTTACAATGCTTCCCAAGAGTAAGCAAATGTACAAAATGTTAAAAATAAACAAAGTTTTTGTCTTATAAGACTCTCTTTTTCTTTATTGTGCACAAAAATGAAGTAGTATGCATGCTTAGATCAAGTTTGCGGAGACGACGTCTCCCAAACACCAAGTAAAGCTTGTCACTCTACTATGGAAGATTGATAGGACTAATGTGCAGACATGCTTGCGGCAGCCTCAAGCTCTCAAGCACCAGATGGACTAGTCATCCATTGTGGAATGATGTCGTAGGGTAACATAGGGATCCTCTACCCGCTAAGAAAAGGACTCATGAATATGCTTTATCTTCTCTATACCATAGTCGAGGACGACTATGATTTCAAGAGAGAGGTAATGTCATAATAATCAATATCTAAACGATTTTCTCATGTTAAACTGATCATTTAATATGGGGAAGTGCGAGGGGAGAAAAAGCTAGAATATTGGTTAAGCTAACAGACTAGCCACAGTAGGGATCCAAAGGAGGGAAAATAGGGATCCAAAGGGGGGGCCATCTGCAAAAGAGCCATGTGCAACAATGGGCTAAAAAGACCCTAAGGTTCAGCCCATTAAGACTTCCAAAATGCTAAGGTTCCAAAATTCAAAGGTTGTGTCCAAAGGTCAACCATGGGGGAAATTGGACGCTTTGTGTGTGTCCCAAAAGTCTTGATCAATCCCTACATAGGAGGGGGCGAGCCTTGCTTGTAGGGGATGAGAGAGAAAGTCACACACACACACACACACACACACACACACACACACACAAGCTCCCTTTACACAAAGGGAATGAGGGACACATGTCAGCTCCCTAGCCCAGATGCCCACAAGGTGTACCCAATTCCTATTGGATAGCCTTGGAGGTGGACCAATGAAAATTATGCTGGCGTAAATCTAGTTTAATTAATTTAAAAACACTTAATAAAAGAACCAATGAGAATCAAGCCCTCTAGAAGACTATTGGACAATCTCCCAAAGGGTCCAATGAGCATTCATCAGCCCAATGGCTTGCCTGATTCCTATTGGCCAGGAGGCAAAGGGGTCCAATGAGGTTAAATTATTAAATTACCTAAAGATCTCACAAAAGGGGAAAGGGGGACACATGTCAGAAGGCTATCACTTATGCTACTTAATTGTCATTGGCTAGCCCTAGGGAGGTCCAATGAGAGAGTAGTGTTGGAGCCCAACTTGTCCAACTGTTGTAATGAGCCCACCTTGTAAAGCCTATCAAATTCTCATTTTTATGTCAAAGACGTCTTATCATTTTGATCCACTTGTTTGGGTTATGTCAAGATTAATCAGTCAGTCTCAGGACCCAGATGTGTTTCCACTTTGTAATTATGATGAAGAGAACCCCATGTACATTTTTGAGCTAAGGTGACTAAAGTATAAAAGTCACCTAAGAACCATTTTTTGAACGACATTTGAATATTAATCCTGTGTCGTACGAGTCTGAGAGAGAGAGAGAGAGAGAGAGAGAGAGAGAGAGAGTGTCTTATCCTCTTCGCTACACGCTTCTCCCTCACCGGATTCACGACGTGACCACACCATCGCGGTAGCCTCTCCGAGAGCTACGCGTCCATGCCACGCATTCACATTTTTTAGTTGTTCACGAGCGATCCTTCCTCGAGCTTGTTTTACTTGTAAGTAGCACAAACAGTGTCTGTTTTCAACAATCAAGTACTTTATGGAATGATAGAGAGATTAACTACGCATAGATACTCATATACTTAGGTTTCGCACACTTTTAGATTATGACCTGTGAGTCTATCGCGATTGTATTCGAGATAACCATGGTTAAAATCTGGTTAGATTAGACTTATAGGTAAGTATATCCTATTGAGAGGATGGTGCCTAGTAAGTTTGATGCGATTCCGAGTTCATTTGATGTGTAAACGGTGTTGTGAGCGTTTAGGGAAAGAGTGGGTTGCATTCAACAAGGGTTAATGATTGATGCATCATAGAAGTGTGTATGTGTAGATTGGTCTCAGCCTGATAAGCTAACGAGATTGCCTCTGTGCATCTACGGGTTAGTGGTGTCATCGGATGATAAGTATGTTGTCTGTGTCGTGCTTGTGAGCATGAACAGGGGAGTAGTTTTGCCCTAAAACATTGGCGCCGCTGTCGGGGACACAAGACCTTAAGTATGGAGATCTACGTCACTCGTGTGATGGTTAGCTTACTTTAGTTTCGACTAGAGAGAGCTTAAACTTTTAGAACAAGATCCAGGATAGAGTATCCTGAGGTCTAGTGGATAGCCAGGAAGCTTGTGTCTTGCCGAGGGTCTGTGACTAGTTAGATTTAGTTAAGTAGGATAATGTGGAGCTATGGTTTTTTGGTTTTGAGTGCTTGTTATGCTTGTGTAGAAATAGAGTAGAAAAACGTTGTAAAAACACAAAACAAACAAAAAGAAGAAACAATAAGGCAGTTTGCTTGCTTTGAAAGCAAAACCCACACCATATACTCTTTAAGGGGGTGAAAAGAGTGACATTAGAATTGATGATTCAACACTTGAGAAAACATAAAAATTGCGACCAAAACCAACAAAAAAAACAGGTGATTGTCGTAAGAAAACACTAAGTGAACCTAAAGAGGCCAAGAAGAGATATAACCATTAGCTTAGGGTAAACTGACTGTGTCATGTGGTACGACTGATATTCACAAGCTTAAGATGAAGTGTCATAAAATTTGCATCACTTTTAAGTGCATTTGAGTTATGAATTGCCATAGAAAAGTGAAATTTGTGAAGTGCTTGAGTCCAAGGTCAAAATAAGTCCAAACTTCATAAAACTTGAGGGATAGACTTATATGGGCACACAGAACACAACTATCCAAAAACAGACAAAACATCAAATGCCAATTGCTCTCTGTTGAGTCTATCGCGATAGACCCGTTAATTTGGTGATTGACTAACAAATGGAAAAACCCTTTATACCACAGGTTTAACACATCAATACAAGGGTACTCACAAAAATTGAGTGAAACTGAACACCATCTTGCCCACAAAACTTCAAAAATGGTGTTTTAGAGTCTGAATTCAGAGATAGGGGCAAGAAGCAAAGACAGGGGCAAGAAGGCTTTGACCGAATGTCCAAACAGTGCAAAAACTTGTCTATGCACTACACAGGGAGTGGGTGAACCAGCTGTGGAGATAACTTGTGAAAAATGCCAGCAGCAGTGAAGAACTTTCTGAGTCTATCGCGATAGACTAGGGAAGCTGCTGCTGAGGACCTTAGTTTTGAAATTTCCCCTAGGGAGAGCTTTAGCAGAGCCTATACATCATACATACCAAATTTCAAGGCATTTAGATCACTGAAAGTGAATCTAAGGTCCAGATAGAGAATCAGACTCTGACCAAAATACTAAAATTGAACCAAAACCCAAACCAAGTGTCCAAACTTCATAAAACTTAAGGGGTAGACTATAGAGGGTAAAAAGAACTCAAAGGTGAAGTCATAATTTTAAATTGACTTATGCTGAGCAATTTGTGAATCTATCGCGATAGACTCGAAAAGTGGTGATTCAGACAATTTTTTACAAGTTGTGACTATATTGCTAGGATATACTCTTCACATAGATCCCAGCCATCATTTCATATTTGAAATTGGACCACCAGAAGACTGACTAAGTGGTTGTTGTATATACTTGAAATATTTTTCGAGGTTCAAGGAAAACCCTTGTGAACAGACTAACCATACTTGTGTAGATCCTAGAAGGAGATCATCACAGAGCAGCACAGGAAGAAGGAGTCCAGGTAAGCTTTAAGTTTGCAACCCAACTTTCATTCTTATGTATTTAAGGTCGGGAGCCTTTTTTAAGTCAGGAGCTAATGTTATGGAATTGATGTTTTATTATTTATTGCAGCTGTGACAGGTGTAAAGGACTGGATCAAGCTAGTCCTATGCGAATGGAAATATATATATTGTACATTTTATTATTCAAGTGCTCTTTATGAGCTTTGGTCATTTATGACCGGCCAGCCAGTCTGTACTCAATTTGACCATTCAAGAAATCTATAAATGAAATACGTGCAAGAGAGAAATGGTCACTCTTACACGGGGGGAGATTGCACCCAGTGTCTGTGTATTCTTCTCTCCTCTTTTCTCTCTCACTGTGTCAGCGTAGCACTCCGCTCTAGGAGGTGCGCCTGCACATGCGCTATCTCGCTCTTGCTCTGTCTCTGTTCGCTTATGGCTTTGATCCTGTGCTACGAGACTCGTCAGGTATGCAGATTTGTCGGTTTTATGGTTGCAACGTGTTATTTTGCTATTTTGTATGGATCTCCATGTCTCCGTCTGTAGTAGTGGTATCAGAGCAAAGTGTCAGAAGTCAAGTAAGCACCACGTCCACCGAACAGAGTGTAACTCAAACGAGACTAGACCCATTAGCACCGATCATTGAAGAGGGTAGTGATACTAACACTTCGTCGGAGAAATCCTTCTTCATGATGGGGAGTCAACAGCAAGGAGGTTTCGACGGTGAAGGACCAATGCCAGGGGGAAGCACCTCCCTACATCCTTTAAACAAAACCAAGTTCATTATAATCTTCTTAGAAGGAATAAACTCGAGGGGAGCCTTAGTTTATTCTGACTATCGAGGACGCAAGTGTATTTGTATTGAAGAAAGACCGGCTCAGAGACTGGAGATAATTCGAATCTATGATGATGGAGACAGATTCCGAGACGAAAAGGGGAACCACTATCTGATAGTTAGTAACCCTGAGTATTACAACAACTATGGAGATAACGTGGCAAAAGGGAAAATGGTTTCAAAAACCCAAGAACCGCCTCCTAACATTGATCGACCTGGAACGCTTTTAATGTATGATAAGAAAACAACCAGGGTCTCAACCTATAATGAGAATGTGGGGATTTACAAGCATGAAAGCGAGGGAATAGTCTCTCACTTTCGATGCAAGGAACCCTACCCAAACGAATTAAGCAAAGACAAGGTTCTTTACTTATTCTCTTATGAAACTGCTATGGGGAAGGATATTGTTTTTGTTGACAGGTACGGGTGAGAATACAAATGTATTCTCCCAGAGGAGGTTGAAAAGGCAACAGTTCTAGGAGCATCAACATATGCCCCCGACGAAGTACCAAGAGCCACCTACACCCCAAGCAAGTCGACAAATCCCTTTTCTGATGAGTATGACGCTACCTCACATTCCACACGACCGCATGCATTCAACAACCAAAACCAACCATCAAACCAGCCATCATTGCAGGCATGGCTTCGACAGAGTGCTACATTAGAACAAGACCGAACCCGAGAGGGTTATCAAACCGCACCGAGGGCTAAGGGATTTACAAGAACCACCACTCTATACAAAGTATCAAGGAGAAAGTAAGCCAAAGACTCAGGGGTCAACAGAGCTTGGAAGACCACCCCTAGAACGAGTTCGGAGAGATGAACCATCTCTTGCAAAAACTGTTAGAAACTATGACTTAGGAGCACAATTGGGAGAGGAACCTGGCCACTACAGAAGACCAGAGGAGGTATATCGACTAGGACGTGGAGATCCAATGATGAGATTTGTAGACCATCGAAGAATTAGACCTTCTCAAGTGCAAAAATGGGTAAACAAGAAATACACGAGAAGCAGGGATCCGAGAGATCATGTAGCAGCCTTTGTGCGTGTAATTAGAGCTGAAGAGGTGTTAGACTTCCCTACCCAATTTGCAGGATTTGGTTTAACCTTAGAGGATGATGTTGCTACTTGGTTTGACTCGGTGGAGCGAAGAGACTTCGAGTCTATGGAGGAAGTGTTTGACGAGTTTATCGAGGAATTCTCACAAAGGAAAATAGCTCATAATATAGTCTCACAAATCCATAAATTCAAACATAAAGATGAAGAATCTGTGCGAAAGGCAACCCTACGATTAAAAAGATATGTTAAGTTCTGCCCTGTGGAAGAACTGTCAACTCAATCCAGACTTTTGCTTATATTTATCCAAGAACTAAAGAATGCAGATCTCCAGAAGGACTTACATATGAAGAGGAGCACGATGTTGAATGAGTTAACCAAGGAGTCTCTATACCTTGTGGACAATTGTGTGGTCTACAAAGAGGGTGAGTTCAAGGATCTCGACGATGATTCCTCCTCGCAACAAAGCGGAAGCAAGTCTGCTAAGACAACACCGAAAGGAGAAGTAGCTGTAAGCCAAGAGCATCTTATAGAGGAAGTGCTAAAAAAGATTAACTTGTATGCCAAATCACAAGCTAAACAGCCAAAATGGTATGCGATTGAACAAAAATGGACAAACCATGGGACGGAGGAATGTTATTATAACAAGGGATATGTGAGAGAACGACCATATGCTCCGCAAGCTCAGGCAACATCCCCTCAAGTCCCACCGATGCCTAGATATCAAACAGGCAACCTACCAGGGCCTGTAGGTGTAGAAAGACCACAACCAGTGTTGGGACAACAACCACCCCTACCAAGATTACGACCAGTCGCAATAAGATACACACCAAAAGTAATTGAATCAAAAGAGAAGGCTTTGGTGCCTATGCATGTATACTACGAAGATCCCAATGGATATGCAGCAAATTCTATATATTATCCACCGGAAGAACCCTCCACACCAGAACCATGGAGCATGATAGAAAATACAGGACCACCAATTGCTGCACACGCAGCGGGAGAAGGAAGATATAGCTTGGATGAACGGACACTGTTGTTCATAGCCAACGGAGGCATGAGCGGGCAGAGGCTTGCACACCAACAAAGAGGAGCTCAAGGAACACCTCAGCAGCCTAAGGGACCATGCTACAAGTGTGGTGGAGACCATTGGCTGAGGGACTGTCCTCATGATAAAATCATTAGGGTCAACGCATATTGCACCGAGTGTGGAATTACTCACTTAATCCCCGATTGCCCTAAGAACCTAAGTAAAGGAGCAAAAACTACTTTGAATATGCTCGGAACACTACCTTCTAGTGGAGGGTCAGAAAATGAAACTCCGATTCATGTTAAGGTCTTGACGAGAGCCCAAACAAGAAAAAATGACAATCAACCCAAGAGTAATGATGAAAATCAAGAGGAAATCAAAACTGACAAGTCTAGCGTCAGTCGTGATAATCCTTGGAAAGAACGAAGAGCGAAAATGAAAGCTAGACGTGAGCGAAAACAGAAAGCTGTAAAAGTTGAGCTAACAATGGCTCGAGAGCAACTTAAACAACAAAGAGAGTTTGACTCTCTAAAATCAATGGAGGGACCAAAAAGCACAAGCTCAGAAGGGTCTGTATTGGTAGATAAGGTCAATGAATCCTTAGATGCAATCTTGCAAGCATATGAAGCAAGACTGAAGAACAGACAGACTCTAGAGCAAAGGTGGATGACATATCCATATCCAGAGATAGAAAAATAGAAACTAGAGACGTGCAAGCAGCTGATTGAAACTGCACAAGCTTTACTAGAGCCTCCACCTATGGAAGTGAGAGATAGAATAATCAAACCATCAAACAATGAAACACCTATCAAAACTGAACAAAAGGTACCTGACAAAATAGAAAACGTTAAATCCTTGCCTGATGTAGAGGATGCAAGAATCGTTCCTAATAGCACTGATGAATCACTGAAAGATTTTCCACCATATACACCTATTGTGGAAGAAAATTGGCTTGAAGAGCTATGGGAAACGGTGAGAAAAGCTCAAGAAAAATATGAGACAAAAACAGTCAAGTCAGCGCCTTTCTCGGAGTTGAACTTGAATAAGCCTCCATGGGATTTAGACGCTAAATCATTTCAAGGGGATAATGGTTCAATTGCATTCGAAGATAGCAGACTAGCATCACTCAAAAATTTGCCGCCATACATGGGAGACTATGAGGCAAGGTCAAAAATTCGAAGGGTACCTTCTCAAAGAATAGGAGGGTCAAATCAATTGGACACTAAAATCTTGACAGACTTGTTGACCACTCCAGTCAAGTGTACAATCACATTGACAAAATTGTTAAAAATTAGGCCAAGCATGTGGACGAAAGTGGGCAAATGTCTTGAAAAATTTAGTATAAGGACGCCTCTTAAGTTCTTCAAAACTGAGCTTAATGACACAGAACCGAAGAGAGTCAACACTAGACGAGTGCCGCTCAACAAGGTCGGAGGGTGAAGACAGCAACACTACTCTACCAGTTGAGTATAACGGCATAGAGACTAAGGCCATACTTGATAGCGGAGCTGGCATTGCCATTGCGACCAAATTGCTATGGGGAAAATGGGGAAAACCGGCAATACGAACAACTAGAATGAAATTGCAACTAGCGGATGGGCACATAGAAAGGCCTATAGGATTGCTTGAGGCAATTGTGGTATCTTCATGTGGCATAGAGTACGAACATACATTTGCCATAGTAGATTTTGGCAATAAGAACAATTATGAAATTATCTTTGGTAGGCCGTTCATGAGGCAACTCAAGATGGTGCAGGACTGAGGGTATGATTATTTGTATCTAAGACATGTTGAAACCACTACATGTGTAAACATGAAAAATCATAGCTACCATGATGTCACGAGAACACATGTGGAAGAATTTGACTCAGCCACCATTAGTGGATCAGAAGTCCCAGCGTGGCTCTGTAAGAAAAAGGAGATATGGATATGCGGAGCATCTCAATGTAGTGAATTTAACCACAATGAAAGGACACTAGAGAGGGTCTTGGAAGATGATGCCTATATACGAGAACCCTTTCCAGGAATTTCGTGATGTATTTGCCTGGTCGTACAAAGATCTGAAGGGGGTGGACCCTAACATTTGTGAACATTCAATCCCTCTGAAGTCTGATGCAAAGCCAAACAAACAACGTCCATACACGTACAATGAGACATTCGCCAAAAGGATCAAGGAAGAGATAGACAAACTTATGGAGGCTGAATTTATTTATGAGATAGAGCACACGGACTGGGTGTCGCCGATAGTGGTGGTACCTAAGAAAAAAGAAAAATTACGTGTGTGTGAATCTCAAGAAGGTAAATGCAGCAACAATAAGGAACAACTATCCTTTTCCTATCACGGAACACGTCCTGGAACGAGTAGCAGGCAAGCAAGCCTATAGCTTTATGGACGGATTCTCTGGTTATAACCAATTGGGGGTCAAACTAAAAGATCAATACAAAACAGCGTTTGCAACAGAATGGGGCATATATGCGTGTAGGGTAACGCCATTTGGCTTGACCAATGCTCCAGCCACATTTCAGAGATTAATGACACATGCTTTTAAAGAATACTTGCGAATATTCTTGGATATTTACATGGATGACTTGTGTGTCTATTCCCTATTGAGAGAAAACCATATAGATCATCTTAAAAAGGTATTCGAAAAATGCAAAATGTATAGGATTTGCCTCAACCCAGAAAAATGTGTATTCATGGTACGACAAGGTAAAATCCTAGGTCACATTGTTTCGGCTAATGGAATTACCACTGATGAAGACAAGGTCAAGGTGATCATAGAATTGCCAAAACCAAACACTGTACGAGAGGTACAATCATTTATGGGACATTGTGGATACTACCGACGTTTTATCTACATGTATGTTGTAATAGCAAAACCCTTGTATAGTTTAATCACGATCTTCATATGGACCAACGAATGTGAGAAGTCATTCCAGAAACTAAAAGATGCACTGGTATCTGCACCAATTATAAAAGCACCAGATTGGTCAAAGATCTTCCATGTACATGTAGATGCTTCGACATTTGCAATAGGCTGTATATTAGCACAACCAGGGGAGGGTAATACAAATTTTCCCATCAGTTATGCTAGTAGACAACTCAACAGTGCAGAGAAGAATTATACCACCACCGAAAGAGAAGGATTGGGTATGATATATGCGGTAAAGAAATTTCGGCATTACTTACTTGCGACGAACAAATTCACATTTTTGTGGATCATCGGAACTCTTGTACTTAGTAAACAAACCTTGTAACACAGGACGAATTGTAAGATGGTTCATTGTGTTGCTGGAGTTTGATTTTACGGTAGTAGTTAAGAAAGGAAAAACTCATCAAAGAGCGGACCACCTTTCTCGATTACTACATGGCAAAAAAGCTACGGGGGTAGATGATGATCTCCCAGACGCATACCTGTTTAATATAGAGATAGTACCAAAATGGTCAAAGCAAATTATTCCGTTGCTGACATATGGAATGAATCTTGACGACAGACACACGGTGGAAGACGTTAGACAAGCACAAAATTACACAATGCTTGCGGGAAGAATGTACCATCATGGAAACGATGGGATTCTAAGGTTGTGTATAGACCCTGAAGAGTACGACGCGTATCTAGAGGAGGCCCATACACAAACAGGGGGATTCCATCGAGGAAATCAAATGACCTATGAACGATTAAGAAGACTTGGAGTGTATTGGCCAGGAATGGCAGGCGATGTAGCTAATTACATCAAGAAATGCAACTTTTGCAAATCCAATACCACTATGGATTATGCCACATTATACCAAGTGACAGTAGCACCCGCATGGAGTCATGCTATTGTGGAATATTTGACTAATAAGGAGTTGCCAAGAGATTGGTCTAAAGCTAGACAAAAGGCTTTACAAATCGAAGCGAACAGGTATACCCTCATTAGTGACCAATTGTATAAAAGAGGAACCGGTGACCAGCTGAGGTTAATTCCTCATGAAAATGACTACTTTCCATTATTGGAACAAGCTCATGCATGCATAACAGGAGGTCATTTTTCAGCGAGAGAACCGTAAAAATCATTATGGTCGTAGGCATATGGTGGCCGACCATGATTCAAGATGCAGCAGAATTCATGAAAAGGTGTGATGAATGTCAACGCACTAAGGTACCAGTTAAAAGAGACGAAATGCCTTTAAGACCAATGATGAGTGCTCGAGCATTCGCTAAATGGGGATTGGACTTTGTTGGTCCTATTACTCCACCAGCGTATCGTTCACAAGCACAATATATCATAGTGGCCACGGATTACATGACCAAATGGGTGGAAGCAAAAGCCACAACGAAAGCAGACGCTAGAACCACGACACAATTCTTATATGAATATGTGTTTACACGTTATGGCCTTCCAATCGAGCTAGTGAGTGATAGAGGGACACACTTTGTAAATGAAGTTATCTAACATCTCTCAAATGAGTTTATGGTAATTCATCGCAAATCTGCACCCTACCATCCATAAGCCAATGGTCAAGCAGCGACCAACAAAATATTGTGCATAGTTCTTACAAAACTGGTTAGTGAAACAAGAACGGACTGGGATCAAATGCTATATTCAGCATTGTGGGCTTATCGAGTTGCATATAAAACAACACTCAATGCTACATCATTTAATATGGTATATGGGTTAAATGCAATATTACCTATTGAATTTTTGATTCCCACACTAAGGGTAGCTACACAATTGGACAAGACAGGGCATGAGCTTTCAGAACGGTTAGCGGACCTTGAAAAAATAGATGAGTTACGACTCAATGCTGTAGCAGCCATATATGCAAAAAAAGACAACAGAAAGAGTTTTTTGACAAACATGTCAAAAACAAGGACTTCAAAACGGGCGACTATGTCTTAGTATACACCCTTAAACAGCATACCAAGAAGCTAAAGAAAAGAGAAATGGAACCTTATTTGATCCAAGAAATATCGTCCAGCAGAGCAGTAAAACTGTCGACATATGGAAAAGAAATGCCGAACTGGATTAGTGGGTGTCGTTTGAAAAAGTATCATCTACCTTTAACACCGGAAATGTTATTTCAATTGCATTATGGCAAAGCCTATAGACAGGAACAGCAACGAATTCAGGACCAAGCACAACAAGAAGCCAAGGAACGCATTGCTAAGCGAAAGCAGTTTCTAAGGACAATAAACATGGTCACACCAATGATGACTGACGAATATCCTCTTTCGACATTCCGAACAATCGAAGCGGATATACAAAGCGAAGAATTAGCAAAGACAATAACAGACTTTATGGCTCAGGACGAAAGCACCATTGACAACTTGGAAAATACGTGGTGTAGTCCTTACATAAAAGCTTATGTAGGCACAGAACAAGTTGAAATCTTTGCATTGCTCGACACTGGGGCAAAATTGAGTGTCATTAGCTTTGAGCTTTTTCATAAACTTGGACCAATGAGGAAATTCCCAGAGACACACAGGTTGAAAGTAGCATCGGGTGATGAGGTGACCACGTTGTGGTCTATTATATTACCAATCACAGTGCAGGCACACACGTACACTAACAAGTTCCATGTACTGCCACCAATTAGATCAGCAACGCCGTGTATCTTAGCAGTGTCATGGATGAAAGCTAACACGGTATTCATTGATTTGGATACTAATGAAGCACTGTTCAGAAATGAAAACTTTTCAGAACCCTTCTTATCATATGACCGATACATGTCAAGGTGGAGACAGGAGTCAATACATCCGCAAAGCATTGACCAACAACAAACAAAGTTTACATGTCAAGAAATGTATAATCAAAAATCAAAAATCATGCAGGGAACCAGGCAAGTTTGGGTACGACGTACAGATCTAGCCGAGGCACAATTTCATCAAGGACAGAAATATCAAGTTTGGATCAAGCAAGACAGCTTAATTCTTGTAAAAAAGTGGACAGAAGAACAGACAAAACACCCAAAGCCAACAAAGCTTCAAAGAACAATTATCAACCAGTCGAATCCGCAACGGACTATATTGGTATGGCGTCCAAAATCACCAATTCAGAACATGCCAACAACACGTATGGATGCCGAAGAAGACCAACGAACAGTTGTCTACAACTGTCAATGACAAGCTAAATCATACAACCAGCACGCGGAAACCAGCAGAATCCACAACAACAACTACGAGGATCTGTACGACCAAAGTCATCAAATGGAGACGAAAGAATGTTCCACCAGAAAATACAACAATATCGACTTCAAAGGAGCCACATACACAAATTCAAAAACCGTGGAAAACAATCAAACAAAGAGCGGCAGATTTACAACTTCTTCTTGCAAAGAAAATCTGCTAGCCAACTCAAGCTACCACAAGAAACCTCAACGACAAATGCCAATAAGCGAATCGCTTATACCTTCCTCTTACACCGCATAATTTTTTTCTAAATTCATTGATTGTGCATGCATATAGGGCTACATTACAAGGCCTGCATTAGCACGAGTTCACGCCCATGCACAGCACATACCCTTGACGATACCTTGTCGTCAGGGAGGACTCCAACTAAGAGGGGGGGAGGCATTCCAAATGCGGACTCACGTCATATATTAGAGGACAATGTTTGTGATTAATTTTTCAATCATTTTTGCGTTTTATTGTGTGATTTTTGGGAAAAGAATATGCCCTCATAATTAATCAGAATTGGGGACCAAATGATCATATATGAGCCCCTAGGGATGTGTATATACTATGAAGAGAGTCAAAACTAGCCGAAAACCGTCAAAAAACAGCAAAAAATAGGCCAAGGTTGACGATTAAGAGTGAGAATGTACATAGACGAGAGAAAAATGAGGTACAAAGTGTTTTGCTTTTCATTGGTATTTTTATAGGTTAGAATTGCTATTTTCGGGTTATTTTGGGATTTATTTGCTTTATTTTTTAGCCATTTTCTAGCAAAAAATATAGAAAAAATCCCATAATCCAGATGGAAACACAACAGAAGAGACGTCTGATCAGAGCAAGGTAAAGAAGACACAGAAAAAATAGGGGCTGCGAAGGTGACAGGGCAAAAATGACCACCGTCATGACGGGACCTCCAAAAGGAGAAATCTGCAAAAATTGTAGAACTGGAGCAAACAAGGTCCAAATCAGGAAATTTGCAAGCCTAAACCGCATCTCGCAAAAAGTTACGGCCACAGGTAAAAGATGGGGAAATTTCGTGTCGGAGTCTCGCTTACATATAGAGGGGCTAGGCTAGAAATCTCTCATTTAAGTCATTTTCCATTGTGAGAGAGAGAGAGCTCCCTACAACAGTTGAGACTGTCAGGAGCTCATCCATCGCGCACGGTCACCAGATCGACATTAGATATGAGAGGTATGCTCGTCAACACTGACTCTAAGTGTTGTTTACTTCAGTTAGTCGCAAAACCTCGCCAGCACCACCATCACAACCTGTGCACACATATTGTAGACGGGTTGTTAGGAAGACCTAGAGGCCACTAAAAGGAACCAAAATTGAAAGGCACAATGCCTATAACTTAGGGATCAAGCCTATGACCTCGGAAAGCGTGAAGGAAGCCGCCCAAAAAACCCTAATTTCACAGGACCTGCAGAAGGGCAACTGAACCAAAGTGATCGAAAATGAGCCAAAACTCATGGGTAGCAAGCCAATAACCTCGACTAGCCAACTGAATGGTTAGACATGAAAAGTTCTTCAAAACGGAGCCTAAAATCCCTATCTGACGAAAACTGCGCAAAGCGTCACGATACTCTAACGGGCCAACCAAGTGACCAAATGACACCAAATTTGACAGGGTACATCCAAAAGAGGTCAACTACGAGTTGGAATGTGTCCACTCAAGAAAAAGCTCTTCCACTAGGGCAAATGCCAGCAACATGCCAAAAAGACGTCCAAATGGTCGTTTTTATTGAGGTAAACCAACAGAACAACCGACTGCTTTGACGGAAGGTCAAAAGGAAATGAAAGTCATCCTGAGTCATACAATGACCAAAAAGAACGGCGACCATCACCTAAGTGGTCTACTCCGACTCCAGAACCACCTAAGTGTTGCAAATAGGGAGTACACTTTTCCAAATTGATTAAAACTTAACGTGTGTGTCTAGGAGAGCCTACTAACACCATTGTGGTCAACTAACATCAAAAAACTTGTAAAAATGACTAGATGCAGAGTTTATCGCGATAGACTTGCTCATACACTTAGACAAGTAACATTTTGATTTTGACTTCAAAAAGGATACTAAAAAGGAATAATGACCACAAATATCAAATCAAAGTGAAAAATTGCTCTCTTGACCAAGTAACTGAGTCTATCACGATAGACTTGCTATTTTTATCTTTGGGGGAAGGCTTTTCTAAATTTTCACAAGGATAGACTTGGGGAAGCATATGGAGGCAGTACACCAAATTTGGAGACAAGATGGACTCATATGGCAAGCCGAGATAGACTTGACAGCAACTCAGAATCAGAACAGGGCATCTCAATGGCAGACAGTTAAAATTCATATGTGAGAGGTCAAGAAACCTTACATCAACTAGGAGAAGGCAGACAGATGATCACAGAGCCAAAATATGACAAAATGACACTAAGTCCTAGTCTATCGCGATAGACTAAGAACAGTGATACAGAACCATCTGATCAAAAATTGGAATCAACAGTTAGCTTCAGCATGATGCAAGAGGACTACCCACTAAGTTTGAGCCCAAAACAACACAAAAGGAGGGAGATAGACCAACATCTCCTTGGAGGGAATCTGAAAAAATGGAGGTTGATCCAAAAAGAGGTCACTTGATATCCATTTGAGATGGAAATGGGATCAGATCATGTACAAGACATGAGGAACCAACTGGTGAAGTCACATGTGGAAAATATATCTCTTGTCAAAAGATAGCCAATCTATCGCGATAGACTGGGCAGAAATTGCAAATGAGCTGATTTTCAATTTGTGACTATAGGGTGACCTTACATGCCCTATGCCCATACACTCACACAAAATTTCAAGGCATTTGGACTTGTTCTCCTTCATCAACAACATTAATTTGAAGCCGTCAGAGTCGGACAATGAAAGAGCTTGTCTATCTGCTAACATTTTACCTTAACTCATCTTGGGATTAAGAAGGCTCACCTAGATGCATGATTAAGTGGTAATCAATTTAGAAAATAAGTACTATGTTTGTACATTAACCGTTATTTGTGAATACAGGATCCATGGATGCTTCCCCGGGAAAAAGAAAAGGCAAGAACCTGGCAACGGAAGGTGCAATATCCTATGCACTTCTACCCAAATCATTAAAGTCAGCAGCCACCTGGATACCTACAGACGTGCAATAGGCAGCAACCTTTCAAATCTACCAAGGTTCCTATGTGGATGACAAAGGAAATTTAGTGGATACAGTAATGATCCCCAAGGAGGCAGAAAATTACCTGAAAAGATCACCGCAAAGGTCATGGCTGAAAAAAGTTGGCTTGTGGAACTTTGTTTCACTACCACCAGTGGGGATAGATTTCAAGAGGGTACAACACCTAATTGAGACTATCCAAGAAGATGGAACTTGCAGGGTGGCAGGCATGGATAATGAGGTGATGGAGATTCAGATCACAAAGGAAATCATCAAAGAGGCATTAAAATTGTCTGATCAGGGAGCCAACATGAGAGAAAGAAGGAAGAATCTCACAGTCTACCTACAAAGATCCAAACTGCCTTCTTTCGAACTCATAGCAAACCCGGAAGTAAGAGAACTGACACAGGTATACAGTCAATGTTTGTTGAGCTACAGCAAGAGACCACCTAGATACACTACACCACACGGGGTCATCTCAATAACACTGACCTGGGCTATAGGAATGACACATGAGTTCTATATAGATCATGCATCATATCTGTTTGAGGAAGTAACAAAGCTACGGCAGGACAAGCCAAATTACATTGCAGGAGGAGAAGTCCTCACCAGAATAATATGCCAGGCTATAGGCGCGGCAAATCAGCTACCACCTGCTCCTCATCAAAACGACTGGCTGGTGTTAAGAGAGAATATTGAAGACAGATCACAAAGGCGAGTACCGGCCTCTACTAACACCATTGGAGGACGCAGGCTGGAAAGAATCACCAGAAGTACACAGAAAAAGATGGAAGAAGAAAGAAAAACTAAAGAAGAAGATTTGAGACTAAAGAACCGGAAAGCGGAAATGGAGAACAACACCAAATTGCAGAAGGTAGCAAAAATGGAAAGAATGCTAGAACGCTTTGTACTCGAGAGATCTCTACGAGGCGATGTAGGCGCCACTTGGAGACCCTCTAGTAGCACTTACACATTGAGAACAAAGAATAAATACAACCTAGCTTTTGAGTTGGACTGGTTTGAGAGGTACATCCAAGAAAGGAATGCTATGGATGAACCAAAACTGCTACTTGAAGAGGAAGATCTCCAAACCTTGAGAGATCAGTTAAGGCCAACTTCACGAGATCAGGAAACACCACCTCCATCTCCAAGGCCAGAGACAAGTGAAAGGCAATCAATCCCACCTGCTGACTCTCCTCCGCATTCAAAGAGCTCACATCGTGATGAGAGGGTTCATACACCACCCAATGAAGAAGAAGAACAAAGGACAAATGGTCACCCAAACACTGAAACAGTATCACACATTGATAAAGGCAAGCAAAAAGAGGTGGATCTGACAAGAGAAAAAGCTTCCTCCTCTCAAGAAATTGAGTTGGAAGCTACTATAGACCTAGATTTACAGTCAATGGAGACCCTACTAAACCGAACAAGACTGCACAGTCAGTGGTTAGCCGATCAGAACAGGGCAAACAAAAGGAAGTTAGAAACAACCCATCAAGAAGTTCTGAAGTTGCAGGAGCAAAGAGATAACACCCTTAAACTAATCAGCATTAGAGATGCTAAGATCTTGGGGCTCAAAAGCAGAGTAAACCTCCTCAAGGAAAATTTACAGGAGTCAGAAAATTTCAATGCCATTTGTGAAGATACAATCAATGTATTTCTTGAAGATGTCAGTGATGACAGAGATGAACAAATCCAAAGATTGGAAAAAGAAAAGCAAGATGCCCTGGAGACAGTCAAAAGTTTGCAAGCCGTAATCGATGACTTACAAATTGAAGTGAAGGATTTGAGAGCAGTAACAGATATACAAGCAAGGGAGATAGAACGAGCAAAGAAACAAAAAACGTTGCTACCAGCAACACCGGTGGTCCAACCGCAAGAAGAAGTGGCGGCACTGAAGAGAGAGCTGGAATTGGAAAGAAAACAGCGATTAATGATAGCCGAAAGTGCGCTTAGAGCAGAGGATCAATTGCAAAGACAAATTTCGAACTTACAAAGTGAACAGCAACAAGGACCAGCTCATGACAGTGAAATAGAAAGCATTGTTTCCAAGTCCCTCAGGGAGGAAAATGAAAATTTGCACATCAGGGTAAAAGAGTTAGAAGAGTTTGCAGCCCAAAAGGAGATGGAATTTCAAACACTCCAAATCAATAATCGAACAATGGCTGCACAAATTGCAAGTCTCCAAACTGTAAGGCAACGCCAAGGGCAGGTACGGGTGCACCTGGAGCAAGCAGCCACGGATTTGGCTGGACTGGCAGAAGTATATGGGAGTGATGATGACTATGAGGAAGAATCAGATGACCATGAGGCCCCAGATACGCAGACTGATCAAACTGGCTCCAAAAACCAAGAAGAAGACGAAGATTCAGTCACAAAATTTAAAGAGCAGAAGCTGGCCGAACAAATGGAAAAGCAATCAGAGATGATGTGGTACAAGGCCATGCAACTAGAGAAGGAGATGCTACGAGGGCTCTCCAGATCAGGCAAGACAGCGACAGAGCTACGGGAAGAATGGAATGCCCCGATGTTATCCTATGCTCTGCTCAAATATGAAACTCTGACACATCAACGGTAGCTCGTAAAGGAAGAACAAGTGTCAGTATCTGAAGGAGAATTACAAGATCAGGAACAACAAAACAGGATAGTAGATAGCCAGTCAAAGTGGAGGCGTCAATGGCTTTTGGATCACCCTAACAACCTGATCCACTTAGTCAATGCACCGCCTGAGCTGAGGAATGATAGGACTTTTTGCCCAACACTCCGAGCTTACACTTACAGCCAACATAAAGCCTTACAAAGCAGAAATCCTACATGGCTGAACTATCCAGTATTGCCAGGGCCTACCGAAGGAGAGAGAATATCCGGTTCTTACATGGTGAAAACCCTTCAGGGCACCATCGTAGAATTTGGAGGCTCTCCCGACCTATCCTACAAGATGCTATGTAAAATAGCTCGGACTTTTTTGGCCTGTCTCACAGTGTTCTCAGAAAGCTAGACTTCAAAGTACATGAATACATAAAGGAGCATATCAGAGCTGTCATATGATCTAAGTGGGCCACCTACAAAGCCAGTGTTGTATGCCTACTTCAGACGGCTAATGTTTCTGCCCAGCTACCATCTCCAAACATTCGAAGAAGCATTTTACACCGGCTTCTTCATGTACAAATCCAAAATTTTTGGCCCATTAATGGCGAGCGAGTCTATGCGATATCATGCGTTTCTACATCAAATCAACCAAGAAGGAAGACATCGACACTGAAGACAAAGACAATCATGTCATGGTAGACATGAACTAAGAGAGGGGAAGTGTTGGAGCCCAACTTGTCCAGCTGTTTTAATGAGCCCACCTTGTAAAACCCATCAAATTCCCATTTTTATGTCAAAGACGTCTTATCATTTTGATCCACTTGTCTGGGATATGTAAAGATTAGTCAGTTAGTCAGGACCCAGATGTGTTTCCACTTTGTAATTATGATGAAGAGAACCCCGTGTACATTTTTGAGCTAAGGTGACTCAAGTATAAAAGTCACCTTAGAACCATTTTTTGAACGATATTTGAATATTAATCCTGTGTCGTACGAGTCTGAGAGAGAGAGAGAGAGAGAGAGAGAGAGAGAGAGAATCTTATCCTCTTCGCTACGCGCTTCTCCCTCACCGGATTCACGACGTGACCACACCGTCGCGGTAGCCTCTCCAAGAGCTACGCGTCCACGCCACGCATTCACATTTTTGAGCTGTTTACGAGCGATCCTTCCTCGAGCTTGTTTTACTTGTAAGTAGCACAAACAGTGTCTGTTTTCAACAATCAAGTACATTATGGAATGAGAGAGAGATTAACTACACAGAGATACTCATAGACTTAGGTTTCGCACACTTTTAGATTATGATCTGTGAGTCTATCGCGACTGTATTCAAGATAACTAGGGTTAAAATCTGGTGAGATTAAACTTATAGGTAAGTATATCCTATTGAGAGGATGGTGCCTAGTAAGTTTGATGCGATTCCGAGTTCATTTGATGTGTAAACGGTGTTGTGAGCGTTTAGGGAAAGAGTGGGTTGCATTCAACAAGGGTTAATGATTGATGCATCATAGAAGTGTGTATGTGTAGATTGGTCTCAGCCTGACAAGCTAACGAGATTGCCTCTGTGCACCTACGGGTTAGTCGTGTCATCGGATGATAAGTATGTTGTCTGTGTCGTGCTTGTGAGCATGAACAGGGAAGTAGTTGTACCCTAAAACAGGTAGCATGAGCAAATAGCATGAGGGGTCGACCAAGAGAGAGAGGGGGCTGATTTTTGCAAGGCATTATCACACACACACTCACACAATCTCATGTGTGAAGTAAAGAAGACTCTCTCTCCTTCTCAAGCTTTAATGGAAATCTTATCACCTACTCCAAGCTTGTGAGAAGGGAGGCCTACACCAACAACTCTTGGCTTTGCGATGCAAATCCAACTAAGAGCCAAGCTTCAATGCATGCTCATCTCCTCTACCATGCTAATTACTAAGCTAAGCTACGCTAATAAGAGTGATTATGTGAGGAGATGTACATCTTTCTCGTAAGACTACTACCTCTTCCTCTCAATCTACTCTCATACCTCGTTAGCTCTCACCATCTTCGAAGTGTGTGAGGTCTTGGGTCTGAGACCGGAGATAATTGATGTCGTGTTTGAGAAGTGTTTTGCTTGGTGCATGAAGCTTTCATCTTCATTGCACTAGCTAGTCTTGAAGGAACACAAAGAATTGTATTGTACAATGTCTCTCTCGATGGGAGAAACCATAATACAAAACCTTTTGGAGGGGGGACCGGCTCCATGAAAATCCGGTCCTCAACTGTTGTCAATAGCTTATTTCTCTCTCTTTTGAAAGTATTGTTCATGCTATCTAACTAGGTGTTATGCTTTTTGTTGCTCTCTCTACCCAAGCACTCTTGTAATTCTCATTAGGAATCTATTCTAATGAAATGCCCACTATGTTCATGCTAAATTCCGCTACGCACAAGTTTTTAGGCCATTAAATGTTACAACATGAACCCGAGGCCACAACATACCTGTATTCCTGCATGGCTACATAAATAGAAATCAAACTCTATTGGATGACATATTTTGCGGTCAACAACTGTGCCTGCAAAACGATTTTGATTACGGCCATCCTGTTGAATCATGAACGCAACCCACACAAGAACCTAGATACATACATGACAAATAAGCTGACATACTTTGCTATGGGTGAAGTCAAACGTATTTGGTACAAAAAAGCAACAATGTGCCAACAGATGATTGATTTCCCATAAGAGGAAAAGATGCTACCTGGATAAATGTTTCCACTTTCATCTACAGTTCTCCCATCTTTGTCCCTGTGATTATGCGGAAAAAGTCGGGTATGGTGACGTTTCTGAACCACTACAAAGGTGACTCTAGGTTGATAGTTTTGTTCCAAAGATGCACAAGCCTTCACAAAGATATGGATTAGCCAAAATCCAAGGCACTTACGCTCAGAAATTGCTACAATTGTGTGTACCAATGGATGCTAACCTTTCTAATAGCATCCAGTTCATGCAACAATACTTGATGAAATTGTCCTTCACTTATGCTATCTCTGAAATCAATGTGAAAGCATCAGCAATACAAGCATCTAACCTCAATTCAGTATGTCTACACGTAGATATGCAGATCAAACCTGTAAAAAATTATTCGAGCTGGCTTTTGCCGTGTGTTGTGATAGAAGAAGAACATAAGGTCCCTGATGCATGAGATACATTAGTACTTTAATTAAGAACTAGATGATCATCTAGTTAACAATGGGCCATTGCTAGAGAAAAAAACGTGTGCCTGATCATTCCTCCAACCTGTTGACCCTTAACAGGATCATTCCAGCTCTTGAACAAGCCTTGAATCAGCTCCTCATGGTGTTCTTGTGCACAAACCAAACCTGCATACCTAGTCACCTCTGGCCAGTCTTGTGATGCTACAACCTGAAAGCCGTCTTGCAAAAAAACAGATTTCTTCACAGCTAACACAAGCCAAAAAAAAAGGCAAGAAATTAGAAAAGAATTGGAAAGACCTACAGCTGCAATGGAGGGACTAGAGTCCTCTCCAGGGTGTGGATGTGTCACGTCTGCTCCAAAGATAATGGTTGGCTCATCAGTAACAAAAGGTAGGCGCCCGTTGAGTGCATCAGCCAACACTGTGTTTCTTCCTCCAGCCTGAAATGGTATGAGCTTTTCAGAATTTGCATGTAATGCATCCCTAACACTCGTGAAAGCACTACTAACAAATGCTTAGCTCTAGCACGGGGTATGAGCTTACATCCAAAATAAAATGATCATAAAAGGTGAGGTGGAAAACAATAAAAGGCGAGTTTACCTTTACATTAATCTTCAGTGCAAGATTTGCTAGATATTGCTGTTTTCTTGCTTTCAAGACGTGCTTCGTCAAGCAGCAGTGAGAAAGTAAACTCAGATCTGTTTCACAAATTCGCTTCAACTCCCCTGATATGAAGCCATGCAAAGCACGATAATTAAGGTGATTATCAACACAAGCATGGGGAACAACTTTTCATTGTTAGCAGCCATACCATACAGGGTACCATTGTTGTCTGGCAGAATTGCAACAAGAAGATCAAGCTGTTCTTTTGGGTGGCTTTCTGAAAACTCTTGAAAGACCCATCTCAGCACACCCTCAACCTCATCAGGGGGCGCCGTCTGAATGTTTACTGCTGGTTGCAAAGTAAATTTCTGCAAAATAATGTACCCAAAGCTTCTCAATCAAAGGTCTGTTCTTCTCTAGTCATTGTCTTCCATGCCGATTGAAAGACAGACGTGATCAGAGCCATGTGTAACAAAAAGCTTGAAGTTAAAAAACCATTCACACTTTACCATGCCGGACACTAGGCACATATTCGCCAGATCACGACAAAACTCTTGAGCAACATCTTCTGAGACATATTCAGAGAAGTTTATGCAACTCCAATTCTTAACCTGTCCACCATTGACCATTTTCTGGGAAAAAATATTTAACAAAACACAAGTATATGTTCTTCTCAGTCTTCAAACAAGCTCAGATGTAACCAAAGTAAAGAAGAAAATACTGGTCAGTCTTAATTAATCACCTTGTCCTTCATATTCCAGTAGCCCTTTTCAGGTTGAACGTATTTTAACTTGCTTGTATCATTATACTTAAGCTGAAAACAGAAATCCGTACAGCTTTGCCACGTGGCTGCCCAATGCAATTTACGAACATCTTCTCACCAGCTGCGGATTGAGACTGGGAGATACAGCGGAGTACCAGCAGAGGCCAGGACATGCCCCTTGTGTGACATGGAACCTGAGACAGAGCTGCATTATACATGCCGCTGCCCCGTCTACTATGAGATACGAGGCCGCTTCCATTGCTTGTTCAGAGAGGGTTTTGGACCACTCTCAAAAGTCATGGGATACGAAGATCAGAGATGCCTGGGTTTGTTCTTGCTCGAGCTGCGCAGACACAGAGATAGCCTGATGAATGGCAAGGCTAGCTAGTCTCAAAGACGGATCACAGACTTCTTCAGAGCAGACACGGGACAGCCGCAAGAACCACTCCCACAGCAGAGCTCCCCCTCATCCCACACCAAAGGCACACTGATCGACCAAGCGATTGAATTGGGGAAATCCAGGCGCCCACGACTGCGGAGGACTACACAGCATCGACGGAGGCTACGTCAGAAGATTCGGAGAACACTGGCCAGGCATGCACGACGCCCGGTCAGACTACTAACCATGGAAAAAATTGATGAGATTCGCCAACGACCAATGCTAGATCTCTTGTGATTCAGCTATCCCAACAAGCCGCCCATTTTTTGCTTAGTTTTTGCTTAGTTACTTAGCTTTTTTCTTAGTTCACATCGACCAATCTAGGATCCCATAGTATATATCTTTGTTTTGTAATGTGGCTTTGTTATTTTGTTACTCTGACTTTGTATCAAATCCACCACCTTGTAACTTTCTGGTCTCATAGGTCACTATGGCCTTTTGAAAACGTTAATATAACATTTCATTTCATTTCTCTCTCTCTCTCTCTCTCTCTCTCTCTCTCTCTCTCTCTCTCTCTCTCTCTCTGGCTTTGACCCTTTGCATTACATAAAATCATCCATAGGTTCATATACAAGAAATATGGGGAAACCCCTCGAAGATATACAAATGAGATCATGGGGAAAATTCCCAAAACAAACGACAAGATACATCTAGGGATAAAGATACTCTAATCAGGTGGTGAAATGTAGTTGTCTAGATTGTGATCAAGTCTACACATATCCACCGGAACCTTTGTCCATCTCCAGCAAACCACAAAGTCCACTGTTGTGTACCTGACTATATAGAGCATCCTCTGTAAAAGCCTCCTATATCAGCTCACAAAAGCCAAGGGACTGAAACCCCTAGGCCGTGCCTCCAAAATCATCCGCATCCACTCTAATATTTCCTAATCATTAATGATATACCCCAAAAAAGGATGCAGATCTACAGCACGAGCATACTGTTAAAAAGGTAGGAGGGACCCACCAGTCGTCCACCTCAAAAGCCAAGGGGAGGTACCAAGATGCACATCTCTTTCACCAGACCAACTTCCCCAAGAAACTAACTTTCAACAAATCTGCAAACTGTGCAATAGGCTTGGACACCCCAAGCCAAAGATCAATGGCAACACACGAACAAACACTGCAAATAACTGAACTGAACTTGAATAGAGAGAGAGAGAGAGAGAAGAGGAGAGTCAGCATGGAACAGCAGAGTTTTGTCCCAGATGCACTCGCCCCAAAGATTGGCGCCCCTTCCGGTATTTCTTTATTATTGCTTTGCAAAGGTACAACTCCTTGAGAGTCCACTTCTCCAAGACTCTACATCCAAATGCTCTCCGAAGAATGGCTCTTGTAAAGAGTACAGGGAATGCCCAAAAGCAGAGCCCTAAAAGCACTACATCCAAAAGCGCTTCCCCCAAAAGCATGGAGTAAATCTGTCATCTTAGCAGCCAGCACAAATCACAGAAATCCGTACAGCTTTGCCACATGGCTGCCCAATGCAATTTACGGAAATCTGCTCCAGGACAAAGAAGTGGAGTGGCTCCCCCCTTGTGCAGCTCTATGAGAACTCTGTGATGAACTATTAGCTCGTTCCCTTGGTTCTTTCTTAAGACGTTGGTTCTTTCTTTCTTGCTGTCTTGGCTCCCCTATACTGGCACATCAATTTAAATCTTCAACAGTCTCTGATGAACTATCAGCTGATTCCCTTGGTTCTTTGGAATTCTATGATAAAAGACATGTCCCTGTTCACCACAGCCAGAACACTTGTCCCCTTTGAATTACTCAGCACGCTACTCTTCTATCAAGTTGGGTCCTGTGAATTTCTTCTTCGGATTTCGCTTTCCTGAACTTTTGCCTTGTAGAGGTGGATAGTAGCTTGTCCGTAGACAATGAGCCAGCATGCATACCAAAACCATCCTTGACATGTCCCGTAAGCCTCTAAATGGATTCTGGCTTTTGTTTCAAGCAATACCGTTGAAACTCTTTTGGTAGTCCGCAATAAAACCGCTCAATCTGGGTGATCCTCTAAAACAAGCACATTGGCAAAAAAGTATCCCAAAATCTCTACCAATAGTGAACCAAAGTGTCATTCTCAGATGATGCCAAGCTATGATGACATCTTCTTCATATTCTTCCATTAACCAAGCCGAAGAGAAAATTCTCTTGAATTTTATTCCTTTCTTAGGTGCTTTTCTATGCAGTAGCAGAGTAGACCACCATACCTTGGAGGCTTCCGAGAAGCGTCCTCACGAAAAGAGATGTCAAATTGCTGTATGAATGCAAGGGCTCGATGGGTGTGTATCAAACTCAATTGCTTGACCCTCATCCTTGAACTCCTTAATCTTCTTTCTCTATTTCTCATTTTCTGAACTGTCAAAAGAGGATGAGTTCTCCTCCTCTGAACTGCTAGATTGCTTTCTATGCTTTCTAGACTTTTTCTTGGATCTGCTTTTCTTGCTTTTTCTTCACTTCTACTTTTTCTTCACTTATGCTTTTTCTCATCCTCACTCCAACTAGAGAAAGACAAAATGTCGGACCTCTCTAGAGACTTGATCAATCTTTTCATGCACAAGTCAACGTGGAGATAAATTTGCCAAAATCTCCTGACTCCTCGGAAAAAGGCTTACTCCCATTAGAATCTTTGTTGGCTACCTCTGTTCCCCCACTAGGATTTGGGTTTTCTTATGTCCCCGTATCTAGTTTCACTGTACCTTGATTACGCCTGCAAAACAGACAGAGACGATAAACTGTCTTAGCAGACACTGACTGTTAGTACCGACGCACTAGGCACAACACATCTAGCATAGGTACCAAATCGACAGTCACATCACCGAAGATCACTTGACATGTAAGGTGCAGCGGATGTGAATGTTGAACTTTGCTCAAGATGAGTGCTCCGAACTATGCTCAAGGGTTCCTTTTACTTACGGAAGGGAGAGCCTTCCGTTCCTTTAGTGAGAGAGTGCAAATGATCACAAACAAGTGGTAAACACTGTGAATGAAGGTGCTGAGACTGAAAGATAAAGAGAGAAGAATACGACACCAAAATGTTGTCAAACCCTCCTCCAAAGGCCCCACTCTCTATGGCGAGAGAGGTCTACTATTGATTGCACAAATCTCTACAATGGACTTGCGCTCCCCGAGGTTCCACTTACTCTGCGTCCACCTGCTCTCCTAAGAATGGCCCAAGAGGCTCTTATAAATAGTAAAAAGGGATGCCCAAAAGCAGAGCCCTTAAAAGCACTACATCCAAAAGCTCTTGCACCCAATAGCACGGCGTAAATCTTCCAATTTGGCAGCCAACGCAATTCGCAAAAATCCGTACAGCATTGCCACGTGGCCTAAAGGACAAGGAACTCTAACCCAAAAGAACTTATGGACTAGAGAAAATGTGGTTGAAGGGTTAAGAGAGGTAAGAGTTTAAAAACTTTAACCCTACTAACTTATGGAGCACCGACCGAGGGGCCTAAATCCTAAAATCCAAAAGCGTAGGGGCTAGAGCAGATTTTCGTAAATTGCGTTGGGCAGCCGGTTGGACATTGAAACCGGCCTGTTCAATCCAAAAAGGGCGGTAGACCTTAGACTTAAACCTTATTTTCTTTCACCTATTTAATTTGTCGCCCACTTTACCTGTACTTTCAAGACACAACAAAGGGGAGAGGGATACATGCTGCTAGATTGCACCTGTATGAGAAGACTGACACTAGACTGGCCCCTTAAGTAGGCGCCCCTTTCGGTATTTCTTTATTCTTTAACAGAGGGAATAAAAGTTGTGGTTCCCTACTAGCTGCCCCGCACAATCTTGGCTGAATTTCAACTGTTCTGGCCTAATTTCGGTAACATAACTGTATTAGGGCCCTTCACAGTCAGTATTCCCACGCATTGGATGACTTTCCCGACGCATACGGACACTTTGCAAAACCTGGCGAGAATCTGCAGCACGCTGAATTCTCTGTTTTCTGCCCCGAAAATGCGCCAGATCACCTGTACAACGGTCCCATCGCGTCCCCGAACCTCCTAGGGATATTAGGGTTCGTTTAGGGCCAAAACCCTAAACCTGCAAAAATACACAGTAGGCTGTAATTCACTGTTTCGGGCTCCGTTTCGCGTGCCGGTCGCATCCGTAGCAAGTCCTCGAGCTCCCGCACCTGTAGGGCTACTTGCCCTTTGAATCGGACGAGATTTCTGGCGTGAAACCTCTCCGAATTCACTTGTACCTCGGCAATCACAACTGTACATTGGTCAATTGAAAAGCCCACTAGAGGGGCATAACATACTGCCATAGGGGAGAGAGAGGGCAGTGCGTAGCGTGCAAGGCATCACTCCTGGCACCGCACTGTACATAAGAGGGAAAGGAAGCACTCCATAGCTCTCAACCTGTGAACAGAGAGAAAATGAGCCCCTCTCCTCTCTAAAATCAGCGCCCCCTCTTCATGCATGAGGAAAGTGCACAGAAATGTGCCACTTGACACATTTACAGCCTATTTCCCGTTTCTGGGTTGCTGCCTAAAAATCTCCCGACCGGTTGCCCAGTTGACTTCACTGCAGAGTAATAAAATGTTCCCCTTGTCATTCCGGAGGTAATGACGCGAACACATTTTCAGGTCCCAAAATAGCAGTTCCCTAAATTTTAGGAGATGCTGCCATTGTATCTTTCTAGGTCATCTGACCCCCTTTGTACACTGCAGCCACACCCAGAACTAAAATGTAGCCTCTGTAGCAAAGGATTCCACTCACTTTGGCTAACCATAGTCCTTGTCCAACCTTAGTGCTCTCTTGCCCTCGGGCCTGGACTCCCTCTAAACAGTTCCACACTAGCTATGCAATGCAGGGCAGTTAGATTTCCCAAGGGGTGTTTCCAAAAAGTGAAAATGAATAAATAATAAGAAAGAAATCAACAAAAAAGGATAGATAGTAGTCACACGTTGGTGACATACCCCCCTCTTGAAATCTCAAACGTCCTCGTTTGCATCTATGTCGTACATGCTCACGGTCAACACTGGTGTATTCAACATCTGTCGACACATGCACGACACATACATGCTCATTGTCAACCCTGGTGTATTCAACACCTCGTCAACACATGTATTGCCTGCGTGTGAACCCTGTCCCAATGACATAGTGGTAGCTTCGCACTCTGCCATTGCTTTGAGTCCTCAACTTTCCAATGACAAAATGGTAGCTACGCATTTTGCCACTGTCTTTTAGTACACGTTGGATCCAGTAACACTTTCGAGCATACCCAAACCGACAATTTAAGAATGCAGTTACACATGTACCCTTTAATAGAAGCAATTACTGTATCCTTGACAAACTGAGAAGAAATACTCACTTCTATAGCACTAAGGAAACTTTTGGACTTTCCATAAGAGCAATTGCCAAACTGACAATCTGTACAACTCTAACATTTATGTAACATGTACTTGATTTGAGCTCACTTTAAATACCATGTACATCATTTCTTTCAGAAGCCATTGTCACACTAACAATCCATGTAGCTTTGAAAGTCAAGGGGTCAAGGTAGGTTGCAAATCGAAGGCTTCAAGGTAAAGTGATAACACAGTTGGTGACTCTGCAAGTTCACCTTCTTCCATCCACTTAGCATCCATTGGTGGATAGTTTCTAAACTTCACCAAGTAACACCTAGCAACCTTGCCTTTCACTTTTCTTTCTTTATGTGCCAGAATCTGTTCCGGGACCAAGATCTCGTCAAGTTCCTCGACTTCCGGCTGATCTTCAGCTGGCATATCCTCTGGCACATCACCCACATAGGGTCTGAGAAGACTCACATGAAACGCATTGTGAATCTTCCAACTCTCAGGCAATTTCAGCCTATATGCGACATCATTGATTATGTCGCATACTTGAAAAGGCCCATAGTAACGCATGTTGAGCTTTGGAAACACTCTTTCCTTGCCCTTAATCTTCTTTAACCTTGCCTTTTCAAAGCGTAGAAGCACCCAATCACCAAGTGAAAATACCACTTCACGACGGTGACGATCAGCTGCTTTCTTTTGCTTTGCCTGAGTCTTTTCTAAGTCCACTTTGACCTTCTTGTACATTTCATCCATGTCCTGAACATACTTATCTGCTTCAAATATCTTGTCCTTTGTATGGAGTATGGGAGGAACTTTCTTGCCACCTTCAACTATCTCAAAAGGTGCCTTGCCAGTTGATGAATGCGCTGTATTATTGTATGGATACTCCACAAATGGAAAATACTGCTCCCACTTTCCTTTATGCTCTGACACGTAGCATTTCAGCAGATCTAGGACAGTAGAATTTGCCTCTTCTGACTGCCCATCTGTTTGAGGATGAAATGACGAAGAGAATTTGAGCGTTGTGCCCATATTCTCAAACAAGCCTCTCCAGAACAAACTTGTCATGCGTGGATCACGATCGCTAACAATCGACTGTGGCATGCCATGATACTTGAAAATATTGCTCATAAACAAGCGTACCATCTGATCTGGCTTTATGTTCTTCCTGACAGGAATAAAATGAGCCTGCTTGCTGAATCTGCAAATGATGGTCCAAATACCATCGTTTCCTATCTGCGTTCTTGGAAAATCAAAGATAAAATCCATAGCAATACTTTCCCATGGTTTATCTGGAATAGGTAGTGGTTGCAATAACCCTGGTGCCTTTTGCCTGTCAAACTTGACCTTTTGGCATATTAGGCATTTCGCACAAAGGCATCCACATCTCTTCTCAATGTAGGCAAGTAGAAGAATGTCTCAACCGCTTTAACTATAGCATCGATAGCACGATGCCCTGCATACGGTGGGACATGACTCTCTTCCATAAATTTGCGTTGCAATGGCTTTGTGACACACAATCTGCCATGCATCATCATGAACCCATCTTTGAGAAGATAGTGTTCATGACGTTGTCCATCCATTAGCTGCTCGAAGACCCTTGCAAAATCTTCATCATTTGTATATTGTTCCCTCATATCATCAAGTTCATGATGATAAGGAATTGACACAGCTAAAATTTGTGGCTTCCTTGACAAGGCATCAGCCACAACGTTCTTCTTGCCTTCCACATGCACAATCTGAAAATGGAACATGGACAAGCTATTTGCCCATCGCATATGCTTCTCAGATAACTTTGCCTGTGTCAAGAAGTATCGCAAGGTCTGATGGTCCGTTTGGACAACGAAATTTGCACCTAGCAGGTAGTGTTTCCAACTTAAGAGCGCATGAATCACGGCCTGCAATTCTTTTTCATAGACTTGCATAGTCTTTTCTCGCCCTTGCAAGATTCTACTCTCATAGGCTACTACCCTGCCATCTTGCATTAGCACTGCACCAATGCTACTACCACAGGCGTCACACTGGACCACAAATGACTTCCTAAGATCTGGCAACACAATGACTGGATTTGAAGTCATCTTTTCCTTTAAGAGAATAAAAGCTGAAATCTCTTTCTGTGTCCATCTGAAGGTGAATGACTGCCTTCTTTTGAAGAGCATGTAAAGGTGAAGCAATCTCAGCGAAATTTCGGATAAACCTTCTGTAATAGGAGCATAGTCCCAAGAAGCTTCGGACATCGTGCACCGTCTTCAAATTTGGCCATGACTTGATCGCTTCAACTTTAGCGAGATCCATTCTGACACCATCCTTTGAGACAATGTGTCCGAGAAAATGAATCTCTTCCAGAAAAAATTCACTTTTCTTTGCATTGATGAGCAACCTATGGCTGCGTAGCTCTTTGAACACAATGGCCAAGTGATGCCTATGCTCCTATTCATTCTTTGAGTAGACTATCATGTCATCAAAGAATGTACCAACAAACTGTTGGTGTGGACGGAAAATTCTGTCCATCATCCTGTTGAACGTAGCAGGAGCATTTGTAAGACCAAAGGGCATCACTAAAAATTCGTAAAGGCCAAACGTTGTTCTAAAAGTAGTCTTGTGCACATCCTCTGATCTAATGCGGATCTGATGGTACCCACTCTTTAAATCTATCCTGCTAAACATAGCTGCTCCTTCTAATTTGTCTAGAATATCATCAATTCTAGGTATAGGGAACCTATTCTTGATGGTATTCTTGTTCAGTGCACGGTAGTCAATGCACATAAGCCATGAGCCATCCTTTTTCTGCACCAACAGCACTGGAGAACAGAATGGAGATGAACTGGGCTGAATCAGCCCCTTTTCTAACAGCTCATGTACTTGGCTCATTATCTCTTTCTGTTGAGCCGCACTAACCCTGTATGGAGGCTTATTTGGTGGGCTACCACCTGGCACCAAATCTATCGCATGGTCCTCGGGTCTCTCTCGCGGTAATTGAGACGGTAATGAATCGGAAAAACAGTCACTATACTGTTGTAAAAACATTGACCTTTCTTTATCTAACACAGATAAATTTGATTCATCACAATCTGACACTTCACGTGCAAAAACCAAGCACACAGAAAGATATTACAGAAGTAATAGCGGAAGGTGATACAGTGGGAATAGACTCCCCTTTAAGCTTTACATCCAGAATGTGAGTCTTTCCCCTGCTCTGTACAATGATCTTTTTGTTGTAGGCATCCATGATTCCCTGTACACGAAACAACCAAAGAATACCTAGCAACACATCACATCCGTCCGGTGGCATGATGTAAAATTCTTCAGCATCTACATAGGACTGGATATGTAGGCGCAACTTTCCGATGATGGGTGTCACAGCCTCTGTATGGCCAGGACATGCCAAACCTGCCTCTGCTGTATACCCCATCTCTTCAGGTCTGATTCCCAACTTTGAAGCCAATTCTGGGGAAATGAAGTTGGCTTTGACAACTGGATCAAAGAAGATAAGGACTGTTTGATCCCTAACCTTTCCCCATGCTCTGCAAAGCTCACTTGCATCTGAATTTGGCTTGTCGCCCACCATATTTGGCACTAGACCAGCCATGGGCCTCTTTCCTTTCCTGTCCTCCTTGTCTTCAGAATCAGCTGGCCTTTTCTTTTGAGGACAATTGTAAGCAATGTGGCCAAGCTGCTCACAGATAAAGCATTTGTTCTCTGACCTCAGGACCTTCTTTTGCTCTTCCGACTTGCGAGGAAAAACGTCTTTTCCATTTCTTTGCTGGTCCCTTTTCTGATTCAGCCGTAGCTTTGTCTTTCTCTGCGTTGGCTTGCTCCTGAGTCGCTTTAGGAACCTCCTTGGGAACGTACTTCTTCGCTGAATTTTTCTTGGCTGATCCTTTCTTGACGCCAGTATTAAATTCACAATCTTCTCCTTTGAGCAAACCATTGCCAGTGTTTGCTACCTCGATGAGCTGCCTCAAAGTAGTGACTTTGGTCTTCGTGCAGTACTTTCTCAATCCTTTGGGTAGGCCACAACAGTATGTTTCAATCTGTTCTCTCAATGGCACAAACCTATAGGAAGTTACTGGAAGTAGAGATTTCCAAAACTTCCGATTGTAGTCATCCAAGTTCTTACAAAGTCATCAGATAACCATGCTGCTGCAAAAATCTGCTCAAAGTAAATCCATGTGGACGGAGCTTGCCCTTGAAGCAATAAAGTTGTCCACCGTTGTCCCGCATTCCCTGTCAAGAAAGTGGCTGTCTTGCGGACCTTTGAAGCCTCTGTAAAGTTCCCCCCTGCATAGGCCTTGTTAAAATGCTGGAGGAATGAGAGAGCCTTCTTCCTGTCATCAAACCCTGTAAAGGTCGTGAATGTCACACCTTTGCCACCTTCTTTGTACGGAGTTGGCCTCTCCAGCGGCGTTAAGTTGTCATATGGAAGTGACTGAAACATGGGAACACTATTAGGGTTCATCTGTGTTCCTTGGCCGCTATTAAGTTGACCTGGATATGCCATATTTGGCTGTTGATTTGTAATTCCAGCCATACCAAAGTTTGCTTGTGGCATCCCAAATTGGCCTGAATGCTTTGAAACCCTGGTAGCATACCCGTGACACCATACATGGGGTTAGGCATCATTGTTTGAGCACCCCCGAACACTGTTCCTGGCGTGTAAAACTGATTTCCAGGTGTATGACCAGCCATGCTCTGGAATATCGATCCATCTCCAAAATAGCCAGGGTGTACTGAAGGTGGTGGGAAGACTTGTTGCATAGCCTGTAGGTTGCTTCCCGGCCCATTAGAACCAGCTATAGGCTGCTGAAAAGTGGCTGGTTGAACTGGTACAGCTTGAAAGACCGGCATCTAAGCCACCTGTTCTTGCACCTTAGGCACAGGTTGTGGAGACTGCATGTTCTGCGTCAAGTGTACAGGCGTTTCCATTGACTCTGCAGTATGAATCACCTGTGCTTGAGCCTTAACAGGCTTTTGAATATGATCCAGTGACCCAACTTGCTGAGACGGAAGAGGAGGTTCCAGAAAGGCTAAGGACCTCGGGTATTGCATTACTTGTGTGAACATAGCCACAGCAGTAGCCAACTGGGTCCTGAATATATCATCATCCGTCTGTGGTGGTCTTGAAGACTCACCCACTTCATGTGTCTGTTGACCCTGCGAAGAGGAAACCTCTTCAGTCACATCATCTGGTCTGTCAGCCATAATTGCAATTCCTTGTGTCTGGTCTATGATCCCCTGTGTCTTCAAGCCCAAACTGACCAAGGCTCACTTCTATGGGAAAAAGTGATTTAATCCTGGCGACGGAACCATGAAACCGGCCTGTTCAATCCAAAAAGGACGGTAGACCTTAGACTTAAACCTTATTTGCTTTCACCCATTTAATTTGTCGCCCACTTTACCTGTACTTTCAAGACACAACAAAGGGGAGAGGGATACAGGCTGCTAGATTGCACCTGTATGAGAAGACCGACACTAGACTGGCCCCTTAAGTAGGCGCCCCTTTCGGTATTTCTTTATTCTTTAACAGAGGGAATAAAAGTTGTGGTTCCCTACCAGCTGCCCCGCACAATCTTGGCTGAATTTCAACTGTTCTTGCCTGATTTCGGCAGCATAACTGTACTAGGAACCTTCACAGTCAGTATTCTCACGCATTGGATGACTTTCCCGACGCATACAGACACTTTGCAAAACCTGGCGAGAATCTGCAGCACGCTGAATTCTCTGTTTTATGCCCCGAAAATGCGCCAGATCACCTGTACAACGGTCCCCTCGCGTCCCCGAACCTCCTGGGGGTATTAGGGTCCGTTTAGGGCCAAAACCCTAAACCTGCAAAAATACACAGTAGGCTGTAATTCACTGTTTCGGGCTCTGTTTCACGTGCCGGTCGCATCCGTAGCAAGTCCTCGAGCTCCCGCACCTGTAGGGCTACTTGCCCTTTGAATCGGACGAGATTTCTGGCGTGAAACCTCTCCGAATTCACCTGTACCTGCGGGGGATTAGCCGCTAGCTAATCTAGTACCTGTGCAAGAGGCTCTTGCCTCGGCAATCACGCATGAACCCACACAACTGTACATTGGTCAATTGAAAAGCCCACTAGAGGGGCATAACATACTGCCATAGGGGAGAGAGAGGGCAGTGCGTAGCGTGCAGGGCATCACTCCTGGCACCGCACTGTACATAAGAGGGAAAGGAAGCACTCCATAGCTCTCAACCTATGAGAGAGAGAAAATGAGCCCCTCTCCTCTCTAAAATCAGCGCCCCCTCTTCATGCATGAGGAAAGTGCACAGAAATGTGCCACTTGGCACATTTACAGCCTATTTCTCGTTTCTGGGTTGCCGCCTAAAAATCTCCCGACCGGTTGCCCAGTTGACTTCACTGCAAAGTAATAAAATGTTCCCCTTGTCATTCCGGAGGTAATGATGCGAACACATTTTCAGGTCCCAAAATAGCAGTTCCCTAAATTTTCGGAGATGCTACCATTGTATCTTTCTAGGTCATCTGGCCCCCTTTGTACACTGCAGCCACACCCAGAACTGAAATGTAGCCTATGTAGCAAAGGATTCCACTTTGGCTAGTCAATGACCCCACTTTGGCTAACCATAGTCCTTGTCCAACCTTAGTGCTCTCTTGCCCTCGGGCTTGGACTCCCTCTGAACAGTTCCACACTAGCTGTGCAATGCAGGGCAGTTAGATTTTCCGAGGGGGGTTTCCAAAAAGTGAAAATGAATAAATAATAAGAAAGAAATCAACAAAAAAGGATAGATAGTAGTCACACGTTGGTGTCAGACATGCCACGTCACAAACTTGCTACAAACTGTCTGATATTTAGTAGTTGGCCTCAACCATTGTCTGCTCCTATATGGTAGCATGAATAACCTCCCTCATCTAGAAGGAGTCCTCATATAAAACCTACAATCTGAATCTGATCATGGGAGCTCTTTCTCTAAACTAAATAGTGGAGTATGTAAACTCCTATACAGATCTTGATGTTGTATTCAGTGGATCTCCTTCCCCTATGAGAGGGGCTGCATAGGACTAAATAGTGGAGTAAGTAAACTCCTATACAGACCTTGGTGTTGTATTCAGTGGATCTCCTTCCCCTATGAGAGGGGCTGCATAGGCGAGATTGACGAGGGGATATGCAACATTAGGAGGACTAGAGAGGATATATTCATAGGTGAGATCCATGCACTAAGTTATGGCTATTTGACACTTTGGTCACTTTTACCATGCTTTATGGAGTACAGGTATGGGGGCTAGCTTGTATCATCATAGAAAATCAAGGTGCATATACGATGGTAGGAGATCCATGGAGAGACTACTTGTATCCATGATCTCCAACCTAATCGAGGCGAAAACATCTTTTACTTTTTACTTTTTACTTTTTTGGGCTAGAGCCGGCAAGCCAGCAAGGAACTGCCTTTGCTTCGCGTGCACGCAAACGAGTCAAAGACAAATTACCTTGCGGACTTGCCGACAAAGGGAAAAGCGCTTCCATGCCGTATCGTGGCATGTCAACGGGGAATGGAAGCAAGTTTCCCCCTCGGGGGAGTAAAAAGTCTTTTCATGCCATGTTAGTCAGTCCATGTTCCCTTGTTAGTCACGCCACCCGAGGGTAACGTCGGGAAATCACCAAACGAATTCAGTGATGCATTTAAGGACCAAGGCTGAGAGAGAGGGACAAACCCTTGTAACTCACAGACCGTACTGAATCTTGCCAAGGTACTCCAGGATTTTCGCCTGGTAGAAAAAGGCCCCCGTCCAGCGGATGTCCGGTAGGACTGCCATACCCAAGGTGGGCGTCGGCTCAAAGGAGGCATCCCGATCCGGCCAACCATGGTCACCAAGGCCCGCTCGGAAAGCCCCAAGACCATGTTAGGTGGGACCGCACCGTACGCAATAACTACAAGCCCTACGAGCTTTCAACACCCTCACGGGCCAGAGCATTGTAGTATCGCAGTACGGCCCCGCAGAGGAATGCTGCAACGTTATCCGCATAGGCACTCCTCAGCTGCGGTCCACGACGACCATTATGGACCCCACGGGGGACAACCCATCCTGGCAATCGCTTTCCGCTAATCTCCCCTCCCAGGAGTAACACTTCGGTATCTTCACCGCTCGGATTGTTTAACAGCCGTCTAGCATGTTCCAAACAGGGTCGTATTGAGCTTCTGAGATTGTCCAGTTCAGGGCACTGTACCAACAAGTGCGTAAGTGACCTTGAACCTTCTTCCATTCCGCATAACGGGCAAGTCCTCGACTGTGCCCGTTCAATCTTATCCTTAAGCCTTAAGCCATCCACTCTTGCTAGTAACAAGACTTTCTCCTCCATCCCACCGGGGTTCTTCCCAATGCTCTGCCTATAGAGGTATCCACGCGTGTCCTCATACTTCCTCTCGATATAAGGATCAAGGGAGACACATTGATGTGAGTGTTCCCAGAGCTTCGAGCTCTCCTGTCTTGCGGTTTCAACAGAAGCGCCGTTGATATACCTCTGCCCCCAAAACTTTGTCCTTTTACACCAGGTCCACTTCTTGAATTGGTTCCATTCTGGTATATTATTAACCAAATCTGCAATCCAAGTCTTCAGACCTGTGTACTTGGTAAAAGCTCGTACCCTCTGTCCTGCACAGTAAGCTGGTACGGGGGGGAGCCCTAACTCCCGGTGAAGAGTTGCTGCTGCCACAGAACTCGACTTCGCGGCCTTACCGACTACCCACCTCATTCCAGTTGCTATAAGCGTCTCTAATGGGTTCAACTTCCTCATGTCATGTGAGGCGAAAACATCAATGCCATATGAGGTGAGATGAGTACACAACCAATTGTAGCGGAGGTTCTTGCTAGATCAATGTGCTTCATTCATAGCACATGGGAGCTCCTACGTGACAAATATGCACAACTAGGCGCTTGAGTCATCACGACAATTGGCTAGTGAGGGTGATACTTCATGTTGGTTAGCACAAATATCATCTTGGTGTGAGCTACATGGATTTAGCTGCATCTGTCACAAACTGGTGACATGGCAGGCTTCCACACACACACACACACTGACCAGGGCAAGAATGCCACGTGGCAGCAATACGAATCCCCGCAAATTGCGCCAACGGGCTGGTACGGATTTCCGGAGAATGCGGCACAAATTCCATTAATTTGTTGATGTGGCATTGTGTATGGATTTCCTGAAAATCCGCTGGCTGATTTTTGCAGTTTTTGAAATAATTGCTTTTGAGGTTATAAGCTTTTGAGTTTAAGTGCTTTTGGGCATCCCTTGTACCTTGAAATAAGTGGGCAAGACCTCACTTCTTAGAGCATCTGGACGCAGAGTCTGAGAGTGAGCACCTGCCCGCTCTATTTGTACTTTGAACACAGATTAATACAGAAAGAAATACCGAAAGGGGCGCCAATCTTTGGGTTCAATACCTCTTGGCACGGAACTACAGCGGGCCGTGTCGACCTAATTGTGAATTGTGAACTGTTTTGAAGTGAATCTCTGTTGTGTCGCGGTAGAATCTTGACTTGGGGTGTCCAAGTTTGTTACAGTGGTATCAAAGCGGGCAATCGCATCTAGATCCAGTCGGGACCTCAGAGATGCCCGATTAACTAATCCATATTGCAATCATGTCTATAGAGATTTATGAGAACGAACTGTGATTTGTCATGTGATGTCCAGTGATGTCCAGTGATGTCATGTGATTCCTAGTGCGTCGGTACTAACAGTCGTGTCTGCTAAGACAGTTTATGTCCTTTGTCTGTTTTGCAGGTGTAATCGAGGGCAATTACAATTCTTTCAAGAGGGGAGTATGTCACAAACTGGTGATGTGGCAAGCTTCCAGACACACACCCACAATGACCAGGGCAGGAATGCCACATGGCACCAGTACGGAATCTGCACCGACAAGCTGGTACGGATTTCCGGAAAATGTGGCACAAATTCCACTAATTTGCTGACGTGGCATTGAGTACGGATTTCCTGAAAATCCGCTGGCTGATTTTAGCAGCTTTTGGGATAGTTTAAGTGCTTTTGGGGCTCTACTTTTGGGCATCCCTTGTACCTTAAAATAAGTGGGCAAGGCCTCACTTCTCAGAGCATCTGGACGCAAAGTCTGAGAGTGAGCACTTGCACACTCTCTTTGTACTTTGAACACAGATTAATACAACAAGAAATATCGAAAGGGGCGCCAGTCTTTGGGGCCAATACCTCTTGGCACGGAACTACGCCGGGCCGTGTCGACCTAATTGTGAACTGTTTTGAAGTGAATCTCTGTTGTGTCGCGGTAGAATCTTGACTTGGGGTGTCCAAGTTTGTTACAGCACCCTTTTCGGTATTCGCTAAATACACCATCCCTAACCCTTAAAAATTCAAAGACTAACAGGATTATCAGACATGATCTCATTCAGTTGGATACTCGGAAGATTTGGTTGTCTTCATCACGTGAGTTGGGAACGAAGATGGCTTTTTATCGAGACTATCTTTTCCGCACAACAAATGATGGGTTTATCTCATGTCCTAGGTATATGGACGCAAACCTATCTCATGGCATTAGATTGGTTATTGGTTAGCTACGCACCTCATCTCACATCATGGATACTATGATCAAAGGTGGCTAGGTCTGTTCTTGCTGGAGATCTGTACTCAAAGAAACTGCCCTCAAGAGCAGAAGACCTACACATAGAGGATCCATAAAGAGGCAGATCTCTACTTTTTACACGGGGACTAATCGGGATGGCCCATCAGAAGTTACCCAGTCACATCCTCATTTAGACATCCTTCTTGATCGAGCCATCCAGCTTGGCCACTCACAACGCCCAAGGGTGCAAGGCTACGGAGCATAATTGAGCAACATTGTGCCCCCCTTCCCCTCTGAAAGCTGACTATGGAGAACATTGAGGCCATATTGCAGAGACCCATGAGAGAGTTTATGGGATTGTCATACCTACCCGCCCTAGATATCCTCATTTATTTTATTTTTATGTTCCCCAGACAGTCACACATGGACCTTTTCATCACATAGGTCATTTTGGCCTACGAGACTCTCTCTCTCTCTCTCTCTCTCTCTCTCTCTCTCACAGACACACACACACACACACAAACGACGACTTAATACCTCAAGTATACTCCTTTCTCGTTGCAAAGGACGTTGACATGTAGCTTTCAATAATTCACTTATTTGCTTCTCATTCAAGCGCCTTTAGTACCGCTGCCCTTCAACAATCTGACAAACCTGGTATTAAAGCAATCATTATCAATCATTTGGCCTCAATCGAATTGAATTATGTCCATACAACCAAACACACTAGAAACTTGCCTCCATTGGTAAATAACCATGTTGCTTTTGGTTTCCAACTTGAAGACATGGCAAGGCCATATATTTAATTACATGCTTGTGAACTTCTTTAAAATACTCTACGACTGACTTCTTTGTCCCTTGATCGTCAATAGGAAACCTATTTTAAGGGGCAGATTTGTATAAGTAACAATGCTTACTGCTGTAAACAATCACCAAATTTGTTCTCTACAGATGCTTGACTTATGCTGTTGGACCCCTCATGTCAAATGCTGGTTATGGTGAAAATGTTCAAAATCAATGTCAGTGGAACTTCCGTTAGCTCTTTTGTAGGTTGTAAAGTTAAATCTGCAACGCTATATTTTTGTCGCATGTCTCCACGATGAGTGACCTTAATTTTAACACCCCGCAAAGCCTTTCTTATCTGCACATTCATGTCAAAAAACGATCGCGATCTCTACGCAAGCAGCTATCTTTGCCATGGCCAAGGAGCTATAAAAGCATCACACGGCCTCTCCTAGAGGGAAGACCAATCTTTGCAAGGAGGAGATGCTGCTGCAGATTTCAACTGTAAAAAAGACGTTGCCGGTGATTCCCATGGCTGTCCCAAGTGTACCAGATGTCGCCAAGACCCAGTGCACGAGTTCCCTCGCCAAGAAGTGCCTACGAAGCGTGTTTCTATCACGACAAGTTGCTGTTTTTCCCTGTTTTCAGCCCATAAACGTTGTAGACGGGGCTGATTTACGAGAAGGAACCCGAGAACACACCTCTTTTGTGTGTAGGATTGGAAGAGAGGATTTTCTATGAAGAGATCTCTTCCGGGGAATTGCTTTTCGAGAACCGAGTTGTGTTTCGAGCGTCGAGACTTTGAAGGTAACAATTTTCATGTTATGATCTCTAAATATTTGATTGCAGGTGTACTTCCTCTTCGTGAGGGAGTAGGAGCAGAGGAAGGTATGAGCCTCTGCAGGAGAAAAGCACTCTGAGGAATTAGAGTCCGATCAGCCCAAGGGTTTCGTACCTAAGTTTGGGAAGTAGATTCACGGATCGGAGAGATGTAGTCTCTCAAGTTGTGATCCGGAAGTTAGGATTCCCAAGTAAGGACTTCGTGTCCGGGAAAGCAGAGTTGCTCAGTGGGAAGAGGACTCTGGAAACAAAGTTGGAAAAGAGAGTTGTACGGATGTCATGCCCTGAGTCTGGAAGGTGAGATCCAGAGGCAAGAACCTTGGTTCTCAAGGATTTGGAATAAGGAACGGAAGTTCCTTGGAATAGGGTTTTGCCCTAGGAATAGGAAGCTAAGGCTTCCAGGAACCATCAAGTCTTATTCTAGAACGAACGTGGTAATACATTCGGTTCAAGTGCTTGTATAGGCTTCTCCTCAGTAATAAAGATACATACTATTTTGGTCCCCAGTACTGTGTCGATCTTCTCACTCTCTCTGTGTCTTTATTTATTTCTCTCTATATCCTTTGGCTTCAGTATTAAGTGATAAATTCTATTTATTCGAGTATATTTTATATTTTTATGCGCTCCCGTTTGTAACAATGGTATCAGAGCATGGTCTCCTCTCTTTCTCTGTAGAGGAAGACTCTAGGAAGACACGAGAAGAAGCCATGACAAGCCAAGAGAGAAGTAAGCATGCGGAAGTCGACACAAGACTTGGGATTCTTTGAGAAGGCGACAAGAGCACGATGCTCAAGAACCAAGAGAATCCAAGGAGCGGAATTCTCAAGATCGTTCAGAACCCAGAAGATATCCATGAACATCAATCTAGAACCATAGCCAAGAAATCCCGTCATCTCGGGAAGGACATGAAGAAGGTATTTAGACCTTAGAACACTCCGGTCATGTTTCATACTTTTGACAGAAGGGAAGATGTTCCGAAAGCTACCGCTTTCATTTGACAGTTTGAAGTTTCCTTTGCAAACGGCAATTTCTGAAAAGCGTTGAAGGTGAGGCATGTGACCAAACACCTCAAGGGGAATTGCAAGTACTTGGTGGTATACCAAAGCTCTGCAAGGAACTTACAATAACAATTCAAGGCTGAATTTTTCGGGAAATTTTATTTCCTCTACACTTTGAGGAAGGCATTCAAGAAGATTGGGATTGGTTTGCCCAATAGGAACATGAGCGAGTCAAAGCAAGTAGTGGTTCACTCTTGCCAAGGTAGCTCCATTCTTGATCCTCTCTGAGGAAGAAAAGATGAAAAAATTCAACAAAGGACTTTTGCCCGAATTTTGTAAACGCATCTACGGAGAAGAGGTTTTCTGATGGTCGTTGATCATTGAGTACTTTTGGTTGCGGTATATGTTTCTCCATGAGCAGGTCAAGTAGCATTTACACGCTGCTGGAATAAATTTGAACTATTATGTTCGTAAGAATATAGTTCGCCAACCGTTTCAAAATGGTAAGAATCAAAGAGAGTTCGCTCTATTGTGAACCGGGTTTGAACGTACGTTCAGAAAATGCTATGGCTAGAATCCTATCTGCCTAAGATTTTGCAAATCATCATTGATGCTCGCAAGGTGAATCATTTTTTATGATTTTGTAAGGAAGAGACGCTAATGGGCGTCGGGAAAACACTGCTGGTAGTAATAACTCGCAGGAGGAAAAGATTGGAAGGAAGTGCCGCCGTTCACAAAGAATCTTCGGATTGGAACTGTCTGCCTACGTTGAGCGACGGCCCGGAACAAGAACCTTCTTTAAGGTGATCACGAATTGTGAAAAAAAGACATCAGCTTAATCCTCTATGACTTGGGCATTCCCTATGTGGGAGGACACAAGAGGTTTAATACCCTCTGGACTAACAGCGCAGGATTATGCGCAAGGACAGATACCTAGATTGATTTCTAGGAAGATAATTCTTCTCGAATTTGAGAAGATGGAATCAAGTTAACAGAGTCTCGGATAAGTAAATTGGCCTACCCAAAGCAAAGGCCCAAAATAAGAACTTACTTTGGTAACATGGCACACTTTGTCTGCCACAGGAAGAGTCAGATCAGCTTAATGCTCTCGACATGCCCTATGCGAGAGGACACTGGAGGTTTAATATCCTCAGGACTAATAGCGCAAGATTATGTGCAAGGGAAAAGACCTAGATTGATTTCTAGGAAGATTATTCTTCTCGCGATTGAGTAGGTAGAATTGAGTTAACAGCTTCTCGGATAAGGAAAACTTCCGATCTGTTGGAAAGACGTGAATGATGAGTTCTTACATGGCTCGTAAGTTTGATGATTGGTGAAGGATATCCTCGAGGTACTAGAGGAAGGACATGAACCGGTAAGGTAAGTATTGAATTCTTGAATTTTTGTTTAATTTAATTTTTAGGTTCTCTTTTGACAAAAGACTAGCTCAACTCACCCTTGAGCAAGATTTGAAATCTTTCCAGTTTCTCCCCGGCAGTTCAGTTGGACCTCTACAGTCGAGGACAACTATTTATAAATGAGAGGGATCTTGCTAAATTGGCTTTATCTGATAATTCTAAGTGAATTATTACATTTATAAGTCGGGGTTTTCTCGCTTGGAACAACACGAAAAATAACTAAATGAATTATTAGAATTTTAAGTGGGAGGGTTTTTCTCACTGGAGACATCCGAGTACAGAGTATCCCTAGTGCGTCATTTAAAGTAATGACGAGAGCACTGAGAACGGGAATATCTGTAAGGCCACCAGGAACAGGTACTTTTGGTGCGTCACATCGGATGGGTGATAGGGAGCATCGGAAAGAAGTATCCGACCATCCGGGAACGGATATCTCTGATGCGTCATAGGATGGGTGACAGAGCATCGTGAAGGAGATTGTATCGTAAGTTCGGTAGGAAAGGACTAGGTGATGGGTATTCCTGATGCGTCACAACGTGGGTGACGGGTGCGTCGGAAAGGGAATATCCATAGTCAAGAGGAAATTCCGAACTGTGTTAGAATTGTGCACAAGGAAAAGCAAGCACTTGAATGAAGATGGGTTCAGAGAAAACTTTGAGGAAAAAAAGATACCTTTTGAGAAAGCAGGATTGCTTTTCAGGAAAGCAGATGCTTTCCCGCAAGGAAGTCTATGTCTGCATTGCAACTGTGCATGTGATTGCATCCAGGGACGCCTGGGAAGTGCTGTGAAAGCATTATTTTTAACTTATAAGGTTTTATTGAGTTTTTGGACAGGTTCCGACTATTTTTAAAATACGCCGGTCGCCCACTTAATAAGTGGGTAGCTATCTGATAAATAAGGCAACAGATCAGCCAGCGTTTTATTTTTCTCTTTTTCTGACAGAACAGCGGAAAAAAAAAACGGAAAAAAAAAAAAAACAGTCACGATCTCTACTCGAGCAGTTATCTTTGCCATGGCCAAGGAGCTATAAATGCATCACACGGCCTCTCCCAGACGGAAGACCAATCTTTGCAAGGAGGAGATGCTACTAGCAGATTTCAGCCGTAAAGAAGACGTTGTTGGTGATGCCCATGGCTGCCCCAAGTGTACCAGATGTCGCCAAAACCCACTGCGCGAGTTCCCTCGGAAAGAAGTGCCTACGAAGAGTGTTTCCATCGCGACAAGTTGCTGTTTTTCTCTGTTTTCAACCCATAAACATCGTAGACGGGGCTGATTTAAGAGAAGTAACCCGAGAACACACCTCTTTTGTGTGTAGGATTGGAAGAGAGGATTTTCTATGTAGAGATCTCTTCCGAGGAATTGCTTTTCGATAACCAAGTTGCGTTTCGAGCGTCGAGACTTTGAAGGTAACAATTTTCATGTTATGATCTCTGAGTATTTGATTGCAGGTGTACTTCCTCTTTGTGAGGGAGTAGGAGCAAAGGAAGGTATGAGCCTCTGCAGGAGAAAAGCGCTCAGAGGAAGTAGAGCCAGATCAACCCAAGGGTTTCGTACCCGAGTTTGGGAAGTAGATTCACGGATCGGAGAGATGTAGTCTCTCAAGTGGTGATCCGGAAGTTAGGATTCCCAAGTAAGGATTTCGCGTCCGGGAAAGCAGAGTTGCTCAGTGGGAAGAGGACTCTGGAAACAGAGTTGGAAAAGAGAGTTGTAGGGATGTCACGCCCTGAGTCTGAAAGGTGAGATCCAGAGGCGAGAACCTTGGTTTTCAAAGATTTGGAATAAGGAACGGAAGTTCCTTTTCCGTTCCTTGGAATAGGGTTTTGCCCTAGAAATAAGCCAAGGCTTCCAAGAAGCATCAAGTCTTATTCTAGAACGAACGTGGTAATACGTTTGGTTCAAGTGCTTGTATAGACTTCTCCTCAATAATAAAGATACTATTACGGGGGGACCAAAAGATGGATACTATTACGAGGGGACCAACCCATCTTCTGGTCCCAATACTGTGTCGATCTTCTCACTCTCTCTCTCTCTCTATTTATGTCTCTCTATATCCTTTGGCTTCAGTATTAAGTGATAAATTCTATTTATCCGAGTATATTTTATATTGTTATGCGCTCCTGTTTGTGACATAATTCACTAGAGTTTTCATTGTCTACATTGAAAATGACAAGATGCAAATGTTTGCTGTAAACTCACAGAGATACCCTGATTCCCCCCAAAAAGACAAAGTACTAGAAGGCTGCCGTGCCCTTTTTGAAAAGCCCAATTACAATATAGATTACACTTTCTTCATCCTAGTAAGATGAGGCTCATACTGTTCCAAAGCATACAATATGGTAACATGATCCAAACCATGAGACTTCTGTGACCTGGTTTTGCACTGAACTTCCTCGTTTGCGTAGGCACATCGAAACACTGGCAATGCTGGTGCATCCCTGGAGTGTTGCTCCATCTCTGATGCAAGGACATACCATACGAACCATCTTGCTACATCTCTGTCCTTCCAATCAGGATACCATTCCTTCACAGCATCTGGGTGAAAGAACTCCTCTTCAGTGCAGAGGTGATTCTTGAGACATCTCAAACTAATTTGCACACCCGCAACACTTAATCGCAACTTGCTGTAATCATCTAACAGCTCCTCAGTTTTCGGTGGTGGACCATTATGCAGCGACCCGGATCTATTATATTCTCTAATCACAGCATCCACACGGCGATAATTGAAGGCTGTGGGAACATATAGGATACAACCTTCCTCAATATCTAGATCAGCCTCAGAGCCTGGTTCGAAGTAGACGATCTTCTTACAACTTAGCATGGTATTGCGATAGAGAGGTATCCCATTCAACAATATTTCTGAAATGATCTCTTGCTCGACCATAAACCCAAGAAGAGCCGAATTCGGTACCTAGAGGTACCTTCAATCATACAGATCTGGAGTACTGAACACTCTACCTTGGGTCATAAATTGCAAGTACATCTGAAACCGAGTCCTCTGGTGTGCTTCATCATTTAGCTGCACATTTATGAACTCGGTTAAGTGGCTTTTTGCACTTGCAACTTCCTTCAACGTGATGAAACGCTGCCATGCAATCTCCTGAGTAGTGGCACCACTCCAACACTCCAAGAAAAGAGGAACGCAACCTGTTGCATCCTTGACCCTCAGCTCCTCTTCCCCTGTCAAATTGTAGCCAAAGTGCTTCTTCCAGTTCTCGTATTCCTCCTCATTTAAGCCACCATGATGAAATACCACAGGCATGTTGAGTTGCTTCTGGTACCACTGTTTGGAATTGATGTTGTTGGCCGACGCACTTGTGACAAGAATATGTTTAGTGCTCAATTGCTCACGATATCCTTTGCAGCTCCTTTCCTCTTCCATTCCAATTCACTGTCCTCCTTGCTGGGATCGAAGGCATTGTATTGGTCCACTAGGAAGTAGATACGGACACCCTTTTGTGCTTCCACAGAAAAGAAGCGAGTAAAAGAACTCTGGTCTGAAAGCACGTCGATGCGCTTTAGGGTCTCATCATCATCCGCATACGATAAATAAAGAGCTAGCCGCAGAGCGTCTGCCCTCTGAGCAGAGCCTGCCAGCAATTGACAGTCTGGTATGTAGACAACACGCTCCTTCTGAGAAGGGGTCCCATGTCTGCTGGCACTGAAATTGGCGAGTAGCTCACAAGCGAGTGCCGCAAGCATATAAGATTTTCCGGAGCCCATGGTGCCCCACAGAGCTGCTTTCAGATATCGGTGAGGATCAGTTATCAGCCCTAAAACAGTGTTGCGGAAATTTGCATAGCCTGTCCGCCCCATGTACACGAAGCATCTATCAGGTAACCCTCCTAATCTGAAGCGTTCGGGTGGTAGAGCCATGGAAGGGAATGGAAGGGCAGCAAGTCCCTTTGGATCTGAAAGCTCTCTTCCCTTTGTGCGGCTTATAACTGCTTCCAGCAGCACTTTAGCGTTTTCCTTCAGGCTTTCCAGATCGACACCTGCCTTCTCCTTCTCGATCTCCAGCTCCTCTAGATCCAAATCCATCTTCGATACAGGGCTCGGAAACCAATCAACAAAGTTAGAGAGAGACAACGAGAGCTGGCGGTGGGGGGGGGGGAGAGAGAGAGAGAGAGAGGACTCTTACCTCGCTATCTCCACCTCCAAAAGACTCACTGCTATCTCCAAAAGACTTACCTAAGGTAAGAAACGAGAAAAAAACACGTCATCAAAGGCCTCTCATAGGGCAACAATATCGAGACAACCTTCTCTCTCTCACATGGATTTTCTGGTCTCTCGATCGGAATTCAAGAATAGAATTCAAAAATAAGAGCGTATGCCCATACAGCACCCAAAATCGCCATTGTGCAGAGGTCAGTGGTTGCGTGTATTGTTCCGTATACAATCCCATAGCACAGCAAGCAACCAGTTGACGAACACTATTTCGTACTAGCTGTCGATATTGTTTGGTCAGTGTGCTGCTTGCAGTATCCAGTTTACCGCTTGTTGGCGGTGCAGAGGTGTTTTTCAATTGTAGAGGGTGGTCGAAACACCCTCCACCTCAAAGGCAAAACCTTTCCCCCCTTTCTTTCGGCGGCGATCTCATCAGTGTATGGGATTTGCCTTTACTTTTGGATGGCTTTCCAAAACCACTGCTAAAGGGCGTATGGGCAGTGTAGACATGTAGTAGTGTTAGTGTGTATACGCGCTTCACCAGGGGCACTTTTCTCCCACTGGGTTTTTCCCCCTGGACATCTGGTGTGAAAGGACACCTTATCTCTTAGGGTTTCATATAAGCTTTGTAGCTCTGAGTTTGTATATACACTATTATTCTAATACAGAGAGAGAGAGACTACAGAGATCTCGTACGCAAGCTCTGTGTCTTCTCCTTCTCCATCTTCTTCCTACTCTGAGTTGCTGTCTTCCTTCTGTTTCCTGTGTCATCATCTTCAACAATTGGTATCAGAGCGAGGTTATTTTCAAAGCCTCTACTTGCGTTTTCGCGTCCGCGCGTGCAATCGCAGTTTTCAGGCAGTTTTTGAAAAATTTGCTCGTGGGAGCATCCTCGACGTTCCGAGAGTATTCTGAACAGGCCACCTGCGGTTTTACCCCCTTTCGAAGTCGTTCGAGCCCTCAGAATTTTGTTCTGAGCAGCGTAGCAGAAGTTACTTTTCGGAGGCGTTTAGATCAAGAGGGTGTGCTTTTTGACAAATTTTTTTCAGGTAAACAGTTCTTTTGGGAAGCAGCTTGTCTTAGCTTTGTGCTAAGATTTTGTGTAGAGTTTTGCTTGCATTGGAGAGGAGATTTGTGAATCTCTTGGAGGTTCTTTTGCTCTCTTGTGTGCATCCACGGTATGGCTCAATCTACGGAGAAAGAGATTTTTGGTGCGTTTACATCCGAAGACAAATTGGATGGTACCAACTATTCTCTTTGGTCTTTTATGGCCAAAAATGTTTTGGTTGGTAAAGGATTGTGGGATTATGTATCTGGAGATGAAGTTCGTCCAGGTAGCATTGCACCTGCCACGCCTAGTCATGGTGCAGCTGTTGGTGCAGGACCCTCACAAGTCACTCCAGAGCAAAAGAGATGGGATACTAAAGATGCACAGGCTATGGTTGTGATTGCCTTAACCATAAAGAGGACAATCACACCACATATCAGATCTTGCAGAACATCTGAGGATGCTTGGAACACTCTGCAAGCTATGTTTGGAGGAAGAAACGCTGTCAGAATAGAGTTTTTGAAGAAACAACTTGACAAAATACAGATGGACGAAGGTGACGATATCGTCGAGCATCTTACAAAAATTAGGGATCTTAAAGAGCAATTGCTTAGCATTGATGAAGTGATTCCAGCGAAGGACTTGGTTTCCAAAACACTCAATTCACTACCACCATCTTATTTGACTTTTCAGACTTCTTTGACTCTGTCTTTGCAAGCTAATCCTGAGCCTCTTCATTTTGAAGAGTTAATGGCTTTGCTATTGCAGGAGGATCAATCACGTAAGAACAAGTCTTTACAGGTGGATGGTATGGATCATGCTCTTGTTGTACAGAACAAAAACAAGGGTAAAGAGAGTGCTCATTACTCCAAGTCTAGTGCAGGACAATCTTCAGAGAAGTCTAAAGGTGATTCCGACAAGTCCAAGAAGAAAGGTAAATGTCACTACTGCAAGAAACCTGGTCACTACATTAGTGAGTGTAAAAAAGCGAATTGCTAAAGAAAAGAAGAAAGAGTCAAGTTTGGTTGTTTCAGCTTCTGGTGATTCTTCTACAGCTAAAGAAGAGTCTGCAAACTTTGTGCAGGATTCTTATGCTTTCGTAGTATGTTCAAATTTTTCTGCTTACAGTGTTGACAAGACACAAATGATTTGGTACTTTGATAGTGGTGCATCCAGGCATATTACTTCAAGGAAGGATTTGTTTTGTTCATTGGATGCAGCTCCAGCAGGAAAGAAGGTGACATGTCCAAATAATGCTTCTTATCCAATCAAAGGCGTTGGTAAGATTTTGATTACCATTTCAGATGGTTCAGATTTATGCTTGCCAGAAGTCTTATATGTTCCAGAGATCAAGAAGAATTTGTTGTCTGTATCCTCTCTTGCAAAAAATGGTCTTCGGGTCATTTTTGAGGATGACAGATGTGTTGTACGAGATCGAGAGAATGGTTATTCTCTTATCACTACAGGTACGCTGGAAAATGGACTATTTGTGCTAGATCGTTAGGAAAAGCAGATTCAGGTATGTATTGCAGAAACAAAGACTCGGGCCATGCAGGATGCTGAGTTGTGGCATGCTAGATTTGGGCATGTTAGTTATGGCAGTTTGATGACTTTACAACGTCATAATATGGTGCATGATTTGTCTTTATTGGAGATGCCACCAAGACATGTATGTGAAGGTTGCGTTCTTGGAAAGATGCACAGATTTGCATTTTCGCAGGATGGTTCAGTTAGAGCAACACGAAAGTTGCAGCTTGTACACAGTGATGTAGGTGATCCTATGAGGACGCCATCTTTGGGAAACAACCTTTATTTTGTGACCTTCATTGATGACATTTTCAGGTTTTGTTGGGTGTATCCACTCAAAGCAAAGTCAGGACGTGTTTGCAGTTTTTCAACATTATGTCGCCATGGTTGAAAATGAAACAGGTTGCAAAGTACAGACTCTTCGTACCGATCGAGGAGGTGAATACATGTCAGGTGCATTTAAGGATTTTTTGGGAAAGAAAGGCATTAAACACCAATGCACTATGCCATACACACCACAACAGAATGGTGTTGCAGAAAGGAAGAACAGGTCTTTAATGGAGACGGCTAGATGTATGCTCAAGGCTAAGAGTTTGCCTCATAAGCTATGGATAGAGGCAGTTGCTTGTGCAACAACATGTTTTGAACAGGTGTCCTACTCGTGCCTTGAAGACCATTACTCCATATGAAGCTTGGTATGACAGAAAACCTTCAGTCAGTTATCTTCGTGTTTTGGTTGTCTTGCTTATGCTCACATCCCTCAGCAGTTACGTGGGAAGCTTGATGATAAGGCAATCAAATGTATATTTGTGGGGTACAGTAGTGGAAGTAAAGGTTATAGACTTTACAATCCTGCTACAAACAAGATTTTTGAAAGTCGTGATGTAATTTTTGCAGAAACTACTGCTCAACCTATGGTTGCTTTTGATGTACCGTATATGCAGACACATGATGTATTTGAAGGTTTGCTTCCTTCTTTTGTGGAGAATCAAGAATCGCAACAGGTTGATAATCTTGATCAATCTTTTGATCAGCATGTGACACCTCATGATGTAGAGGAAATTGTAAGTGAAGAGCAAGAAGTTCTCAGGGAAGAAAGAACCTTGCCTAAATGGGTTCAGAAAACTTTGCAGGATAGCAAGTTGGATGCACCGTTGCCACGAAAAACACGTGCGGGTACTACTTTTGGCAGAGAGCAAGTAGATTTGGCTTGCTTTAGCACTCTTTGTGATGCAGATGAGCCTGATTCATTTGAACAAGCTTTAGAGTGTGTTCAGTGGAAAGATGCTATGCAGCAAGAAATTGATTCTATTCATAAGAATCATACATGGGATCTAGTGGACTTGCCTACAGGTAAAAATCCTATTGATACAAAGTGGGTTTTTAAGGTAAAAAGGAAACAAGATGGTACTGTTGACAGGTACAAAGCAAGGCTTGTGGCAAAAGGCTATGCGCAACAGAAAGGCATAGATTATGATGAAACCTTTGCTCCTACTTCTCGTGTGTCCACAGTTAGATCACTAGTTGCAATTGCTGCTCATCATGGTTGGAAAGTGCATCAGTTGGATATCAAAACTACTTTTTTGAATGGTGATTTGCAGGAAGAAGTTTATGTAAGTCAACCAAATGGTTTTATTGTAAAAGGTCAAGAGCAAAAGGTATGTAGATTGCGTAAAGCTTTGTATGGTCTCAAACAGGCTCCAAGAGCATGGTATGAGAAGATACATACTTATTTGATTGGCCAGGGGTTTCAGAATAGTCCAACAGAAAGTACTTTGTATGTCAAAAAGAGAGATGGAGTTCTCATTATGCTAACACTTTATGTGGATGATATGCTTCTTACAGGCAATAGTGCAGATGAAATTGAAGCGTTTAAAGATGCTTTGAGAAAAACCTTTGAGATGTCTGATCTTGGTTTGCTACATTATTACTTGGGTATTCAGTTTGTGCAATCAGAGGATGGCATATACATGTTGCAGGCAAAATATTTGCATAAAATTTTGGACAAGTTTGGTATGCAAAATTGTAAACCAATCTCTACACCCGTAGAAACTGGATCAAAGTTGAGCATGCACGATGCTGGAGAACCTTTTGATGTACATACTTATGTAGCAGCGGTTGGTTGCTTGATATATTTGGCAGGCAACACTCGTCCAGACATTCAATTTGGGGTTTCACAAGCAAGCAGATTTATGCACAGCCTAGGTATGCATCATTGGCAGGCTGTGAAGCGCATACTTCGTTACCTTTCAGGTACCCCTAATCTTGCCATGTTCTTTCCAAGGGGGGATATGTATGGAAAGCACAGTTCTATGCAGCTTCTTGGTTACAGCGATTCAGATTGGGCTGGTGATTTTGACACACGACATTCCACAAGTGGCAATTGTTTTTTCTTGGGAAATGCATGTATATCTTGGCTAAGCAAGAAGCAACCCACAGTGGCTACATGAACTTGTGAAGCTGAGTACAGGGCAGCTTTCACGGCAACATTTGATTGTGTATGGATACGCAGGTTATTGGCAGATCTTTGTGAGTGTCAACAGGCACCCACTACCATTTTCACTGACGTCAGAGTGCTATGGCAGTTGCAAGGAATCCAGTATTTCATGCAAGAACAAAGCACATAGAGGTTCACTACCACTATGTCAGGGAAAGGCTACATGCAAAGGAGATCACACTAAGTTACTGTCCTACACAGGATAACATTGCAGATCTATTTACGAAGGCGTTATCACGAGAAAAGTTTGAAGCTTTCCGAAAAGCTTTGGGCTTACTCTCATACACATGATGATCTGCTACCTTGTACGGATTCACACTATCACTACAGGGGGGATTTGTAGACATGTAGTAGTGTTAGTGTGTATACGCGCTTCACCAGGGGCACTTTTCTCCCACTGGGTTTTTCCCCCTGGACATCTGGTGTGAAAGGACACCTTATCTCTTAGGGTTTCATATAAGCTTTGTAGCTCTGAGTTTGTATATACACTATTATTCTAATACAGAGAGAGAGACTACAGAGATCTCGTACGCAAGCTCTGTGTCTTCTCCTTCTCCATCTTCTTCCTACTCTGAGTTGCTGTCTTCCTTCTGTTTCCTGTTTCATCATCTTCAACAGGCAGGCGCTCTAAGGCCGCCGAAATACGCTGTTGCACCACCTCAAAAAAATCAGCAAAGAATATAGGAATTCAAAAAATTTAGCAATGCCTACATGAGAGAGAGAGAGAGAGAGAGAGAGCGACAAATGGAGATCCTTCTGGTGGCATCTAAAACAACCGCCCACTTTGTTTTCGATTGTAAAAAATGGCATCTTGCTGAAACCTAGGTATAGAGAGAGAATCTAAATGGGATGCCATTTAAAAAACGCTTTTTCCAGCATTGAGTAGACATACTCCTTATCGAAAAATCAAATTCCTGCGTTGGAGCAAGGTCAAACCATTGATCTCTTTCTCTCTATGATTTCAGCTATTTTTTTATATTTTATTGTTTTCTTTTTCTTGCAAATAAGGTTTAATTAGGATAACGGTTGTTGCTGCGTGATATTAGAGTAGTGAATAATCATATCCTGGGGTACTACAACCTCTCAGCCTGGAAAGGTATGAATAATTACAACAAAATATATTAGATTAAATCATTGATGAGAAGCTTTGAGTGCCCCACCCGGAGATTCTGTTCTATTAGAGCTTGACGTATGGCTTAGATTAATTAAACATATAAAGCTAAGTTACCGCAAAGTATCAATAAACCTTGATAGGAATTATTTAGCAGTAATTCATGATAATCCCCACCCGCCATTAAATTACAAGTCTTTAGATTAATTAAACATATAAAGCTAAGTTATCGCAAAGTATCAACAAACCTTGATAGGAATTATTTAGCAGTAATTCATGATGATCCCTACCCGCCATTAAATTACAAGTCTTTAGTTGCCCTAATACGCTAGCAAATGTGTAGTGCGGAAACCCACTGTTGAGCTCCCCACTGAGGAACTCCACACAAGAAGGAGCACAATAATGAATCTTTCCACCCAACCATAGGAGTCCCATATATATAAACTTGTCCGTTCACACTTGGCCGGTCACTGGCCAAGCACGACCTAAGCCCGTGGTGTGTCGGGCTACACATCCCTGAGGCAATGTAGCCTCCTATCCGTCCCGTATGGCCGTCTAGCCATGCAATGGACTCCACCCCTTAACTATTGACACTCACGGTGTGCTCTGCGCACTCTGTCCACAATGTCACTCGTGCTTTGTGGTCCCCGTACTATAGGTAACGTAACATTGCCTCCCTCTGAAGCTAAGTTTACGTCCTCGTAAACATTGGGAACCCATAGTGAGAGAAAACCATAAGGTAAAAACTCTCCTTAGATGAGTTCAACTTTTAGAACTCCTTTATTCTTTTCTTGTGAGTTCTCTTTTTGAAAACTCCATATTAAAAAAAAAAAAAAAAAAAAAATTCAATTCAAAAAACCGTTCGTTCTCAAAGAATGTGTGTTCGCTCACCAACGCATGCACGTTCACTCTCTCACACATGCCATTTCTTCTCAGTCGCATGCACATTCATTCATCAAAGAACACTTGTACACTCACCAATCCACTCATGTTCGCCCTCTTATGCATGCTTGTTTCTCCTCAGTTGTATGCACATTTGCTGATGAATGCACACACATTCCTTCACTAGTCCATGCCCATTCGTCTGCCCATGTATGTCTGTGATACCCTAAAATATGGGCCCACAACCCTCACAATCTCACAATTTTCTCTCAGCCTAGCCAAACTCTTGCTAATTTTTCTCTCACTTTCTCACACTTACAACCACAAGAAGATTTAGAAATTTTCTCATGTAGGAAAACGGAGTCTTTCTCAGTGTTTTTCATACAATGCATACCATCATGAGCTTCTGCTCGATAGGCACCGCATACCTAGCTAGGTATGCGGCGCCTCCCTCACAGAAGCTCATGATGTTGAGGTAAGTCACAATGTGGGAAATATTGTGAGAATTTGTCCAAAACTTCTTGTGACCCCACGCCCAACAAATTTGATCCGGCTTACCTGCCAATCCACCAGTGTTGGGTGAGGAAACTTTTCCATAATGAATAGTAGCAGAACCCCAAGTTGTTGTTCAACTTCTCTTGGTTCGCACCACCAAACTGCAACAACCCCTGCACAGAGGAGAATATGGTGCAACATATGCAACTGTTCACCATCAGTCTCAGTATGACCAAGTTCCAGACCCAATAGTGGTCGCCACTATCTTCTTCTTCAACCTCATCATCACCCTGATAGAGTCCTTTCAAACTGGAACCATTACTTTTGAGGGTCCCCATAAGCTCGCCTTCGACATCAACACAGGGCCAACCCTCAAGCAAATGTTTGGCTACTACGAGCACCTTCAATGGATGCCAGCTTGGTGCCTACAGACATTCGAAGACATGGTGGAGATAACATGTTGGACCTACAAGGTCTTCCATCGAGCTCCCTCATTGGCACCCCTTTCGTGCCTCCAATTTGTGCATACATACTCTATGTACTATTGATGACATCCTCATTGGCTCTGAGGACGAATCTGAATTAGGGAGGGGGTATGTTAACCAGCACAAGAAGTTTTGGAAAAATTCTCACAATAATTCCCACATTGTGACTTACCTCAACATCATGAGCTTCTGTGAGGGAGGCACCGCATACCTAGCTAGGTATGTGGTGCCTCCCAAGCAGAAGCTCATGATGTTATGCATTGTATGAAAAAACATTGAAAAAGACTCCATTTTCCTCCATTAGAAAATTTATAAATCTTCTTGTGCACATCGATTAACATTATCCTTATCCCTTTGTGGCAAGCCGAAAACAAACAATCGCAAGGCTTGCTCATATCAAGATGGTTTAGGGCTTCAGGACTATGGTATCCGCGATGGTTTAGGACCGCGCGATAGTGTGTCGGCTTCAGGACTGGGCAATAAGGAATAGTCCTTCACTGCATCGCCCTGGGGTGATCGGTTGGTTTATGCCTCAACTCAATAGGGCACAAGGCCTGAGCTTTTTGAGGGTCGTGGTGGTGTGACGAGACACGGGAGCATAACAAACTGAACAATAGAAATTGCAAGTACACATAGTAGACAAAGAAAATCAGAGATCTGTATTGACGTAAATTCATGGGTACAAGAAGAGCGTAGCTCGTGTCAAACCTCCCGACCACCCCCGAGCTATCTCACTCTCAATCTTGTGCATAGTTCTCAATCTCAATTGCACTCTCACTCTCACTCTCAATCACACTCATTCTCCTTCACAATCACAATCTCAAGGCGCCATCACGAATAGCCTCCTATTGAGTATGGGGACTGTCTTCTTCACGAAAAGTCCCTATTTTCGGCCTCAGCTCTAGTCTTTAGCAAAGTGGCCCAAAATAGGCTCGAAAAGAGGCGTCCTGCACACAAACGCATAAGAACCGCTAAAACACATCCCAAACGGTTCAGAATTTGCACGAGGCCATCTCATATGAGTTCGTCCGTCTCGTTGAGCTCTTCGATAGTCGCGAGATGCAAAAGATCCATATCCTGCTCAGTTTGTCCGAAAATTTACTTGCAAGTTGACAACTAAAAAAAAGCGTAAAATAGCATTATCTCACATGTTCCTTAATCTACGGGCTGAAACGAACATCAAAATGAAGGCATCTGAAAAAACTCGAAGAAACAATATTTTTCATTGTATTGAGGACTACAATTCCTACATACAAAACCTTTCCATATTTTGACCTTAACACCCTCAAAACTGGCTCCTGAGAGGTGTCCCGGGTCAAAAATTGAAACTTCACGAAAACGATCAGAATAAAGTCCTAGACTTTAGTAAAACGCTGAAATGAACAAAATTTGCTCCAAACAAAATATATGTCAAAACTTTGAAAATAAGTCCTATTACATTCTCCCCTTGTCAAAATTAACTCTATCCTCAGAGTTGGAAGGAGGGGTATTCAACATGCAAAACATCTAAATCAACCCAGGAGGCATCTTCTATGGGATACATATCCCACTTAACCAAAAATTCAACAAGATTACTCCTAAGCTGCCTAACTCTACGATCAAGAATTGTTTCTTATTCTATTTTCAATGATCCATCATCTCAAAGATTATATCTCTCCTGCAAAACATGTCGAGGATTAGCCACATACTTCTTCATGGAAAACCGGATGAACTTTCACATGCGCATGCAACTCAAGTTTATAAGCAAGTGATCCAACCCTCTTCAAGACCTTAAAAGGACCAGCAAACCTGGGAGACAATCGCCTATCCTTGACAACAATCAAATTAGTATGCTTGGGAACAACCTTTAAGAAAACCTAATCTCCTACATCAAAGGACAGTGGCCTCTATGCCTGTCGTAATACACTATTTACTTTTTTGGGTTCCTTAATGTGACGTTTAATTGTGAAAAGCTCTAGGTCCATTTTCTCAAGCATTTGCCTTGAGACTTCTACTTTGTTTTCAGGGTCTGAAAAATTTAAGGGAGTTGAGCAATTACAACCATACATAGCTTCAAAAGGTGCCATTTGAATAGACACATGCCAAGAACTATTATAAGCAAACTCAACCAAAGGCAAGTAGTCCACCCAACTTGTCTGCCTCTCACTCACATACATCCTAAGCATGTCTTCTAACACCCGATTTGCCCATTAAGTTTCCCCATTTGTTTGAGAATGGAAAGCAGGACTCATTCTTAGTTCTGTTCCTATGGCTTGGAAAGTAGCCTTCCAAAAGTTTGAGATGAACTTAGAATCACGGTCAGACACAATGTTTTTGGGCATACCATGCAATCGAAAAATCTCCTTAACAAACAATTTAGAAACATGCAAGGCAGTATCAGTCTTCTTCATTGGAAAAAAATATTCCATTTTTGTCAATCTATCAACACAACAAAAATAGTGTCAAAATTTCCTCTAGTTGTAGGTAATGCGGTGATGAAATCCATTGATACAAATTCCCATTTTTTATCAAGAACATCTAGAGACTCTAACTCACTAGGTAACCTCTTTTGTTTAACCTTCACCTGTTGACATTCTAGACATTTACGCACATACAACAAGATATTAGCTCGCATACTCGGCCAAAAGAAAGAGATCTTCACTTTAGCATATGTTTTGTTAAACCTAGGGTGTCCCGCAAATGGAGTGTTGTGACCTTCCCACAAAATTTGATGTTTCAAAGAGGAATTCACAGACACACACAAGCGATCCTGACCCGATCGTGATAATACAAGTTACCCTCATACAAATGAAAGTTACCCTCAAACATCTCACCCACATGAGAATTCAAAAATGAGATAATGTTAGAGTAAAAAGGATCATTATTCACTTCATCTCAAACTTGATCAATCAAATCACTACGCACCACAGAAACTAGATTACACATAGGCCTTTGACTCGATGCATCAGCAACCTTGTTCTCTTTCCCAGCCAAGTATTTTAGATCAAAATCATACTCAGACAGTAGTTGAAGCCAACGCTTCTGCCTATTGTTAAGTAATGGTTGAGTGAAAATATACTTTAAGCTATGATGATCAGTCCTTAATTCAAATTTCACACGAAGCAACAAATGATGCCAATGCTTCAGTTCATGAACAACAACTCCCAATCCCAAATAATGCACATGATAATTCACTTCATGTCTTCTCAACTTTCTAGATTCATATGCCACAACTCTCCCCTCTTGACGTAAGACACATCGTATTTGTTCCCCGCTCGCATTGCATGTTACCACAAAAGGTTTCCCAAGTTCTGGAATTTTTAAAATACAATTTTCAACCACCCTTGCTTTCAATGTTTCAAATGCAGTTTGACAAGATTCAGACCATATGAAATCCTTGTTTTTCTTTGTTAACTCAATTGAAGGGCTTGCAATCTTAGAAAAATATTTAATATGAGCTCGTTCATATTGTGCTAACCCCTTAAAGCTCCTCACATCCCTCACGCTTTTGGGTGTTGGCCATTTCACAATTGCCTTGGTTTTATCAGGATCAATATGAATGCCCTCTTTTGAAATTACCTTTCCCAAATATACAATTTTTTCTTTGGCAAAGAAACACTTACTCAGCTTGGCATACAATTGATGTTCATGCAATACTTAAGAGCTTTCCTTAGATGCAATTCATGATCCGTTTCATTCTTAGAATAAACAAAGATGTCATCCAAAAATACCAAAATAAAGTCATCAAGAAATGGATGAAAGATATTGTTCATCAAACACATGAATGTCGTGGGTGCATTAGTTAAACCAAAAGCCATTTGTAGGCTAAATTAACGCTTGTGTTTGGATCTAGTGGGAGAGTCCTGGGCATGGGGGAGCAGTTGAAAGTACTACATACCTCGCCAAGGGCTTCTACTCAGTTAGGTTCAAGAAGGATGCTCATGTCTCAAAAATCCTAGAAAAAGACCCCCTTATATTTAATAGGACCATTGTTTGCGTGGTACCATGGGAACCAGTTTTTGACTCTATTGAGACTCTCTAGGGGATACACCCTGTCTGGGTCGAGTTTGCGGGTTTGCCTAGTTGGGTTTGGGATAATATGAAGCTGCTTGCCAATCAATTAGGCACCCCTCTGTTTGTTCCTAACAAGGGAGGCAGGACCTCCAACCGGGTCTGCATAGGCTAGAATGTCTCTAAGACACCTCCAAAGAGCATGGTGATCAATGTTGGAGCTGGCCTAATAACTATTCCCCTCAATTTTGGAACCTACTTTGGGGCTTGCTTTGAGTGTAATAAATTTGGGCACTTTGCCCTGGATTGCCCCTTGAAGACTAAAGTAAGTGATAATCCTACAATGCATGATGACACTACAGGGGAAGACAACCATGCCTTCCTCAAGGAATTAAATGCGGAAGAGAGTGTGATACAGACAAGGAGAATTGAAGCACAAGTGCAGAGGAGGGAAAAGAGGCTATGATTTGCGACAAAGAGGTCACCATTGTGCAGGATAATGTTGTGGAGATGAAAGGAATCACATCGCAAACCTCTGAAGGTCTATTCAATGAGAAGGTTTTAGTCTCTCCGGCTTCCACTCCTAAGCTTTGCATAGTAGCAACAATGTTTACAATTCAAAACCCAGGGTTGAAGAGGGCCAAAAGGGTCAAGATAGTGGCAAGATAATCCATGACACTCGGGACAACTGGCGCCTTGAAATGGAAAGGATCCTCTCCCCTTCCCGCTCTACCAAAAGGGGGGACTTTTGGAATCCAGACCCACAACCCCGTTGAAGTACTTCTTGAAAAGAAGTCCTGGACTTGAAAGAGCCTCTAGATTCTCTCGAAGTCAGAACTGCAGTGTCAGGGAAGGAGGCAGATGTTCAGGAATTCGTCCCTCTCCCCATTAATCCCACACTACAAATGCTATCTTGGAATGTGAAGGACATAAGAACGAAAGAGAAGCGAGAAAATATTTGGCAGTGCATGAAGAAGAGAAAGGATGTCAACTGTTGGTATATGCAAGGACACCATCTCAATGACTCAGTTATGAGAAAACAAACACTTGGTGAATTTTTTTTTAAAAATGACATGGCTCCTGATGGTTTTAGTGGACTGATGACAAGAGTTCATAGAAATTTTGAGCCCAAAGTTGTTTTTCAACACCCGTCCAAAACGGCTCTGGCAGTGTCTATCAAGGTACATAACAACTTGCTCACTATTGTCAATATTTACGCTCCTAATGATTCCAAAGGCATGATGATGCTTTAGAATGACCTCTACATGCTGCAAATAGAGGGTGAATTTTGCCTGCTAGGAGACTTTAACATGGTGTGCTCCAGAGACAAGATAGTCAAGGCCCTTCAAGTATTCTTGATGGGAGTGAGCATAAGAAATGGTCTTCCCTGGAGGAAAAATGGGCTCTTGTTGATGCATGGAAGACTAACCCTTGGAGGATGAGGCCCAATTCACTTACCACTGTCTACAATCCTCTCAGTCAGCTCCAGACTCGACAAAATATATTTATCGCACAACGGGGATTGGGTTCCTTCTACATTGCGTATGCACGTCCTTGTAAATGAAAATCTCTCTGACCACTTTTCTCTTGGAACCTCAATATTTTCTATCGAGGATGTACACCAGCCGCAAAGGTGCCAAGAAATTACTCATCACCTACCCAAATTTATTCAAAGAGGCTCTGGTGTTTACGGCTACGGAAGAGCTGAGCCAAGACATCACCCTGGAAAGGGCCAATGTATGGAAAAATTTTAGTAAGAAAAACAAAATTGCAATAAAGAGAGTAGCACTACAAGAGGCTATTCATATTAGCGACGCTCACACAGTGACGCTCAATTTTTTTTTTCCGGCGTCGCTATGAGCGTCGCTATAAGCGTCGCTATGAGCGTCGCTATGAGCGTCGCAAGTAAATTTGCGACGCTCATAGCGACGCCGGCTGGGCTAAAAAAAATAACAGAGAGTGCCCAAAAACTCAGATCTCAGATCTAAGTTTTTCGGCACCCTCAAGCAAGGAGCAGGTAACGCTCTCCCTCTCTCTCTCTCTCTCTCTTTCTTCTCCACACACACACACACACACACACACACACACACACACACGAGGAGAGGAAGGAGAGCCATGTATGCTCCTTCCCTCTCCTCACTCTCATGTTCCCTTCCCCTCTTTCTCTCTCCCTCTCTCTCTCTCTCTCACACACACACACACACACACACATAGTGTTTTTGAGAGAGAGAGAGAGAGAGAGAGAGAGAGAGAAAGAGTACAAACATAAACAAAAACTCACACACACATACATAAACAAAGAATGCACACACACATTGAGAGAGGAAAAGAGAGAGAGAGCATGCATAAACAAAAAACGCACACATTGAGAGAGGAAAAGAGAGAGAGAACATGCATAAACAAAAAACCGAACATTGAGAGAGGAAAAGAGAGAGAAAACATGCATAAACAAAAAAACGCACACACATTGAGAGAGAAAGAGAGAGAAACTAATTTAACGTCGTAGGAAACTAATTAAAATTAAAAGACCTAAAGATCTAGCCGACGAGGAGTTGAACTCAAGACCTATTATTCAAGAGGGAAATGGCATAACCAATCTATCATACTTGGCATGGGTGATAGAAAGGTTATACCATTTATCTCTTTTTATTGGCACACACATCCACACACGCGCACACACACAAGAAGAAGAGAGTTATAACGTCGTAGGAAACTATCCTAAAAGACGTTAAAGATTAGGTTAGATGTAGACTTACGTTAAATTAGATTTAGGTTTATTTAAGTTAAATTAGATTAGATTTAGGTTTATTTTTAGTTAGATTTACGTTTATTTACGCTAGATTTAGATTTTCGTTATATTAGATTAGATTTAGGTCTCCATAGACTGCGATGCCTGCATGAAGCGGGTGAAGAAAGCCCTCAATGGAATATAGGGTATTGCTGCCTTCACTCATGGTGGGTCCGTCGATCCAAAAGTACTGGTGGATCTTCAGGGCGGCAAGAGTCACTACATCCCCGACAATGACCATCTAGACAACCTCTAGTCATTCAACAGCAACTTCAAAGTTAGTAACAAGAGCAAGAACGGTCCAAAGGGCCAATTGCTGTCGTCAGATGTGGATGGAGATGAGGCAGCGTCACCACCGGAAGTTAACTCTCACATCTTTAGTGATGAGAATGCCAACTCTTGCCGAGTTATGTGAAAAATTATGTGTTAAATCAGTTTTAAGGTTCTTATAATCCCTGTTAGTTTAGTTCTTTGTTTTTAATATAACATAATTTACGTTAGATTTAGATTTATGTTATATTAGATTAGACTTAGGTTTATTTAGGTTTACCCACACACACACACACACACACACACACACACACACACACACACACACACACACACAGAAGAAGAGAGTTTTAACGTCGTAGGAAACTATCCCAAAAGACGTTAAAGATTAGGTTAGATGTAGACTTACGTTAAATTAGATTTAGGTTTATTTTTAGTTAGATTTACGTTTATTTAGATTTACGCTTATTTACGTTAGATCGAGTCCACGCAAGAATTACTTACGGTTTAGGGTTTAGAGTTAGACGAACAGTGAAAAGATCTACTGTGAAAAGCTGTTAAGATGTTGTGAAGTGCTACAGCTAGAGAAGAGGCAAAGGGGTTTTGTCCACTACATGCAGTATCATGTAGACGTGGGTCTGTAGATTTCTTGTACCCACAAATATAGGTATTGACCAATAAAGACGAGATTATAACCCGATGGTTCTGATCTCCGTGCACCTCTAGACCGAGGTGTGCGGGGATTGGACATGACTAGAGAATGTGAGGTAGAGAGAGAGAGAGAGAGAGAGAGAGAGAGAGAGAGAGAGAGAGAGAGAGAGAGAGAGAGAGAGAGAGATAAGACGAAGAATGCCAATAGAATATTAAATTTGTTGTCCAGGTTATAAGATTTTTATCCTCATTATGAGTAGTGACGAGGATGTGGGACCGTCCAACCGAAACACCTATCTCTCAACGAGGGTCTTATGTCCTTGTAATCAATGCAAGCATGTTGTGCGACGGACAAGACGTGTTTCTTTGCAGCACGTTCGCGAATTTGGCGAGTTTGATCCATCTATTATAGATCGAGTTGTTGCTAATTATAACTCGTCGGACTCTGACGCTGACCAACAAGCAGCAATCTTGCAACCCAATAGACGTGTTCGCAGGTGCTTTGGTCAAGCAACATATGTGAGGCCACAAGATGTAGCCTCTGACAGCTCGGGGGATGATCATGCAAAGCACATTCCCAACGAGGCAATGTTTGAGCCCGAGATTGATGAAATGATCGAGACGATCATGGATTCAGAAAGGCTTATCTATGATGATATGAAAAGTGAAGCCGATACGCCATTGTATAATGGAGCACGTATGTCTAAATTGAAAGCACTCCTGGTTCTTCTCAACATGCAGGCAAAGTTTGGATGGAGTGACACTAGCGTCACAGCGCTTTTCAGGTGATCTATTGCAATTAGTTTACTTTAATAAAACTCTAAATGTATAATGATCTGATAGATTTTTACACGACTGTATCGTATTTTTATGTTGTGTAGATTGCTTAAAGAGCACATACTACCAGCTGACAATGTGATGCCAGATTCTCGAGATGAAGCAAGAAAGATTTTGAGAAACTTGGGGATGGATTACAATTCTATCCACGCTTGTCCTAATGACTGCATTCTTTTCAGAGGGGAACACATAGACATGGAGAAGTGTCCGAAATGTGATTCCGAAAGATATCGAGTAGATCTCCACGGGACAAAAATTCCACAAAAGGTTTTGCGACATTTTCCTCTGCTTCCTCGCATCAAGCATTTCTTCGAATGTAAGTCCATGGCCGCCCTAGCATCATGGCATGAGGAGAATAAATCTTCGGATGGTGTGCTACGAATTCCTGCAGATTGCGTATCCTAGAAACATATAGATGGAACATGGTCGGATTTTGCCAGGGAGGCTCGAAATTTGCGCTTAGGCCTGGCTATGGATGGCGTAAATCCATTTGGTCAAAGATCAACATCTTACAGTGTATGGCCCGTTGTCATCGTCAACTACAACATTTCCCCGTGGTTGACTACGAAGAAGGGGCACCTATGGCTAAGCTTGATTGTGCCAGGGCGATATAAAGTGGAGAATATGGATGTGTATCTTCGTCCACTATTGGAAGAGCTACAACAATTGTGGATTGGCATAGAGGTGGTGGATATGAGCCGACACACAGGACGACGGAATGCTTTGATCAGAGGCATTCTAATGTGGACCATGCATGACTATCCCGGGCTAACAGAATGCTCAGGTGATCTATTGACACTCCTCACTCAGACACTGTAAATCTTGTTTTTTCCCATAGTTGATCTATTATCATGTGTATACATGCAGGGCTTCAAACAAGCGGATACAGAGCATGTGTCACATATGGACCTAGACTGAATGCACGTAGGGCGCCCTCATTGAAGAAGCAAATCTACGAAGGTCATCAAGTGTATCTTCCAGAGAATCATGTGTTACGCGACGGCTTTTTGGGAAGAGAGCCACCAAGGATGTCTGCACAAGCATGGTTAGAGCAGAAGGAGATGTGCGATGACGGATTGCCTCCAGGGATGAAGAGACTATCTCTATGGTATGAGTTACCATACTGGCCCCGACTCATGATGAATCACTTGCTCGATCCAATGCACATATTCAAGAATGTGGGTAATCTACTATGGGACCATCCGACCGGCAAGAAAGATACTTTGGGAGCCAGAGTTGACCTTAGAAATGTGGATCATATGGAGCAATATTGGCCGCAAACAGCGTCTGATGGATCGATAAAACTCCCTAAAGCACCATGGATTTTCACAGGAGCCCAAGAACGCAAAGTAAAAGAGACCATTCGATCTTTGCGGACCCCCACTTGCGTAATGCACTCGCTCCGAACGTGTTTTACTAAAGAAGGAAAGCTTACCGGTTTGAAGTCACACGATTGGCATAAAATGTGTCAGGTACGTTCATAGTGGACTTTAATATCATTGCATAAAATGTGGACTTTAATATCATTGCTGCACATACTTTACAGTTTATTTTACCGGTTGCCATTGAGGGATGTTTGTCTCTCGACATCCGTAACACAATCTACAAACTTGCAAAGCTGGTGCAATGGATCTCACAAAAGGAGATCAACGTAGACTCCATACCATTCGCCAAACTAAATGCTGCGGAGCTTGTGTGCATGTTTGAGAAACATTTTCCTACTACCATGCTAACCATTCAGGTGCATCTTCTTGTTCACATAGTTGATGAGGTGGAAATAGCTGGCACAGTTCATTCCAGATGGATGTTCTTCTTAGAACGTTTCATGAAAACGCTTAAGGGATATGTGCGTCAAAAGGCACGTCCGGAGGGTAGCATGGCAGAAGGTTGGTTGGTATCAGAGTCCCTAGTGTACATTGGAGAGTGGCTAGACGGATTTGATAAAGCCCGGGACACGCTATGGCGAACCATAGATGATGAGCGCATATCTGGGATTGTCATGTGCAATCTCGATGTTGAGAAGAAGATGACGAAAGATCTAGAGGCTAAAATCAACCGATTTTGCATGCTTCACAATCCAGTGATGCAAAAGTGGATTTCACAATATGAGGATGCAAAGCAAGAGCGACAAAGGGTACGAATCGAGTGGAGACGGGGAAGACGACCACCGATGCACTATCCGACGGGTCTGGAGAGCCTACCAACATTCATGAGCTTAAGATGGTTGCACAACCAATTGAAAAGCGCACAACAATGCGGTGACAAAGTGATTGAGGAAGAGTGGGAGTACTCTCGGGGTTGCGCGACCAAGGTAAGTTTGCAATGTACGACTAGCTAGTGACTTTATTTCTAAACGTTTGAACGGCCACTCATAATCTTTGTTCGTTGTAGTATAAGTCATACACAGGAGCATGGTGTAAAGGTCGACATTTTAGGGTGGAACGGATCGACAAAAAGCGTTTTACTCAAGATTGTGGAATCATGGCAAAATTTGAACAGTCTAGTCAACGACGTTCCTCTGATGCAGATCCTGTAGTGGCGGAACTCACTTACTTCGGCACGCTACAAGAGATTTTGAGGATCGATTACAGAGGATTTTTTGTTGACTTGTTCGACGTGCAATGGTTCAAGATAATCATGGAGGGTCGCAACGCTACTGTGCGTAGAGGAGAGTCTGGTTTTCTTGAGGTGGATTCTACTAAGAAATGGACTAACCTAAGAGACACTTTCGTACTACCCGAGCATTGTGAACAAGTAAGTATGTAAATAGTTAACATCCCCCTTTTACAAGTTATGTGCTTGAAAGCTCTCATGTAAGTTATGTGGCTCTGGCAGGTAATATTTCATCCTACAAAGTTTACATCAAACTGGTGGTACGTCATAGAGGTAGCCCCTCGTAGTGCAAGGACGTATGAAGGCTACCATGTGCCAATCACAACGGCATCAATGGAGGAGATCAGAGAAGATGCTCAATCAGAAGCCGCTGCGGTGGTGCCAGACGAGCATCAAGATGCTACTACTCTATATGGGGTGCATGCAGAGGAGCTACAAAATGAAACAGAGGATATGTGTTTAAACGGAGAGCTCTATATAGATATAGGAAGTTATGCTGAGTTATGCGAGGATGAGAGAGAGATCTCTTAAAGCCGCAAATATTGTATTTGAACAATTTTGCTCCGTGTTGTAAAAGCTCTGGCTCTCTAAGTACTTTCCATGGTGTATAACGCTCTTTTCTACTCGCGCTCACATCTTTTGATTGAAAATTCTGAGTTTTCGACTTGCCTCTTCTATCACTCAATTCATTGTGTCATTGTATTTATATGCGTCATTACGTCATTGTATTTAATGGTCTTTGTGTCATTGTCTACTCTATTCATTCAATATTAAGTTTAAATATTCGTGTGTTTAATGCAGGTATGGATGATGAGGAGTTTCTTTCTTCTTTGTCACCGCAACAGAGACACTGGTACGTGGAGCGTCATCGCTCTGGCGCATCATCGCGCGTTCCTACTCCATCCGCATCTCCCTCTCTTTCGGAGCATTCGGCGCACTCCGAAGCTTCGACGTCGACGAGACGATCTTCACACTCGGCTAGACACCGGCGCTCTAGTGGTGGCGGTGGCGGTTGTTGTGGGGATTCCGCCGCCGATGCCTCCACACCGCCTCGTGTTCGACGAGGCTCCTTACCCTCCCCTTCTTTGCCCGCCCCCACACCAGCCACAGCATCGCCATCTACGCCAGGTTTTGCGCGGTTGACTATTCCTAGCAGCTACACACCTCTACCTACTCCGCCAAGAGCCACCCCACTTGACACTCCTCGCTTCGGGGCCCAGACGCCGGTGGAGACACCTGACGTCCGTACCCCCATCGACACGCCGCTAGAGACCCCTGCCGGGACACCCAGGTTCACGCATCACCGACCATAGGGCTTGCCTTACTCCGTCGACTTCAGCGGAGGCATCATCATGGATGATGACGGCAAGAAGGTGATCTCGCGCATGCGTGGTCTTTGCTCTCAGCTGTTTAGACACTACATACTAAACAAATGGAGTGAAGTACCAAGTGATTTAAAAAACAGAGTCATCAGCATACTTCATGATGAGTTTCCCGTTCCAACACTGGATCAGCGCTTCAATGAAGACCTGATGAAGATTCGAATGCGCGAATACTGCAAACACAAGCGTTCCGAAGTGCAAAAAGCAATCAAGCATGGGTGGAACAGGCCAGATTGGCTGGCCAAAGAAGATTGGAAGAATGCGAAGAAAGCAGCGCGCGAGAATCCCGACAAGTGGAAGCAACAAAAGGATGCAGCCAGAGCGCGAGTAGAGGCAGGGAGCTCGCACCACTTGGGGAGCGGTGGATGGGCATCATTTGAGGCCGATTTTGTAAGTGTTTTCGCATTGCTCTTTATGTTCGATAGTTTAGGATTTATGAGTTTTTTAATTCTAACATAATGAAATCTTTGTATGTTTTGACAGTGGTCGATGACAGGACGTGATCTCACACCGTACGAGCGCGAGTACGCAGGCAGGAAGGGCTTAAACGCCCTGATGGACATTCTCAGTTCTCGCGGCGGCATGGTTAGTATTAGGGTTTACTCTTTTCTGTTTTTTGTATTGTTTTATAAATGTCGTTATATGTTTATACTTACTGAAAGCTGTCTTATTGTCTTTTTTTGCAGAATCCGATAGATACGCCGCTTGGACGCGATGAGACGTCTGACTAGACGACGTCAGTTTAGCCGTAGCTAGATAGCATTAGTTTAGGGTTTCTCATAGCTTATGTATCATGAGACGGATTTTATACGTCTTTTTGAACCATGTATATTATTACATTTGTCACCGCAGTTCATTTTGCCAATCAATTCTTTATGCCTATGATGTTGTACAATTGTCATTATTACATTTGCCAATCAATTCATTTTGCCTATGATGTGTACAATTGTCAATTTTACGCTTGTCAATTTTGCAAACAATGCGTCTTGTGGGTGACTATTTTGGGTCTATTATCTACCCTTGCACTTTTTTCAAAAAGTGTATCAAGTACAATATGGTTGATGGGTGGCAGGGCATTCAATGCCCTGTCACCAAAAAAAAATTCTCTCGGGCATCGCTATAACTGTCGCTATTTATGGCTCTGTAGCGTCGCTATGAGTGTCGCTATAGTCTTCTGTGTAAACGTCGCTATAACCGTCGCTATGAGCGTCTCTATATAGCGACGCATGTAGCGACGCCTATAGCGACGCTCTCGTAGCGACGCTATTAGCGACGGTTTTAGCGATGCCGGGGGTTATAAAAACCCAGTGTATTTCCGTCGCTAACAGCGTCATAAGAGCACACAACCTCTTGTAGTGTAGGGCCTAGGCTAAAAAAGACTAACATTCAAGTGATTTCAGTTTGCTAATCTAGATTTAAGGAGACATGCCTCAAGTAAATGCAAGGTACGGCCTCCGACCAAGATAACTATGATGGCTAAAGTTCAAGAAGACATTGCATGATAGGGAAATGGAGGAGACTAACCTCCTTAAGCTTCAAGCAAAAGAGAGGCTCATTAAGATGAAGGAAGCTAATAAAAGCTCACTACTCAGATCGATCAAGGTAAGAAAATGTCAGGCTTATGTATCTTCCTTGATTGATAACCAAAGAGTCTAGAGTAATAATCCCGATGAGATGATGCTTGATCATCTCAGCCAAATCATTGGAAAGGAGGACTCTCCCTATCCATTAACCAAAGAAGCCAGGACTAAGATTTTTTTTGCCACCCCAACTTTGGTGGACTCTGACCGGGCAAGCTACTTGGAGAGACCGTTTACCATGGAGGAATGCTCGAGTGCACTCAAAAAGCCAGGCAAAGAAAAATCTCTAGGTTGGGATGGGATCACAACCCGAGTTTTCTCAAGAGTTTTGGGAGGTCATGGGACCTTCTTTTTTGCATTTTGTCAACAAAGCCTTTACTAAAGGTGCACTTGAATCAAGGGTGAAGAAAGGATTAATTAAACTCATTCCCAAACAATTATCTTGCTCTCAACTCAAGCACTGGAGACTAATTACAATGTTGATAGTGATTTATAAGGTGTTGGCCAAACTCATTGTTGAGAGGATGACCCCGGTGTTAGCAGATGTCATCTCTCCCCACCAACGAGGTTTTATTAAAGGAAGATCGATATATTGTAACATACCGACTCTGCAATGATTGGGATGGAGTGCGCCAAGTTCAAGAGACAAGAATGTATCCTTCTACAATTGGACCTGAATAATGTGAATGATAGGATAACCTGGTCATTTGTACAAGAAACGTTGCAAACTTTGGGCTTCGGCCCTCGAATCTGTCAAGCGGTAAGTACTCTTGGGAAAGGAATCTCCTTAGAGCTACTGTTCAATTCTAGAATAGTCGACATCTTCTATATCAGAAGATCCATTGGTAGGGGTGCCCCTTGGCACCTCTTTGGTTTGCAGCCTGCACCCACCCGCTTATTGCTATGATGGAACAAGTGGCTGCAAAAGGTAAGATTAAAGGGCTTCAAACCCAAAATGGCAAACAACTACTTATGAAGATGTTTGTTGATGATTCGCTTCTCTTCCTCCAAGCGGAGGGGAATAATGTAAGACAAGCCCTGGAGATTGTCCAATTGTTTTCCATAGCGTCAGGATCACAATGCAACCCAAAAAAAATCAAGGCTTATTTCACTGATGGAGGAAGAAAATTTTGATTCTTCACGGTGGATTGGTGAGGTGGTGAAGAGAGGTAACATCTTTCGTCACACTGGCGTATGCCTATTGGGGAAGGGATTACTCCACAAAATTGCCTTTGACTGGGTTCAAGAAAAAAAATAAAAAGAAAATGAAACGTTGGCAATTCATCTTGATCCCCTTCCATTGTAGAGCCACGATAATTAACACCTTCTTCATCCCATATATAACCTTCACATCACCATTCCTACAATTATCCCAAAAAATTTGGAATTCCTTATTGTCACCAATCAAAGAGTTTCTATGGAGAAATAAGCTTTCTGCTAGAAAACCTTGGTAGTCGGGTAAATGGGCGGCGGTTGCAAAGTCAAAAGCTCAGGGAGATCTTGGCATCCACCTATCACTCATGATATAGCATTATGTGCCAAATTTTTTTATGCCCTTGCCAATTCTGAAGAGAGCTGGGCAGTGATGGCAAGGGAAATGGTAATGGCAGCCCCCATGAGTTCCAAAGGAGGTTCATGGTCCAACCTTCGGACATACAAAACAGGCTTCTCCCCCCTTTCGGAGTTAAAGCTCAAGTAGGAGGTTTTACTGGGAAATTTATTGAAAAATGTTGTAAAGCCGGGGACTCACTCAAGTGGAAGGAAGAGTTAAAATACTGGAGAGATACTTCACGACATTGGTCCACGTGGGGTCCCATTGTGGAAGGCTTGGGTCTAAATAACCACTGGATTGAAATAGCCCAGAATCTTAACAACAAGGGCTTTGTCAATCTGGGTTCTCTTTGGGATTATCTGAAAAGAGATTGGATCTCAATCAAACATCTGAAGCTCTCTAACAATCTATCGCTCTAGGAGGAGATCCTCATTGGAAGACTATCTCAAAAGATCTCAAACCTTACCCTTCCACCTTGCTCCAGACCATTTGATTGGAAGCCCTGGAATTGGCCTGGAGAAAGGATTTTTTGCTCGCCCAAGACAAAACCAATTTATAAAAAGCTTTGCTCTTTAGCGGTATGGATAGATCACCTCAGTAGAGTTTTGTCCAAGAAGTGGGCGGCAAACAAACGGAGCCAAGTAATCGGAAACATCTGGAAGGGCAAATGTGATGAGAAAGATAAAGTGCTCCTTTGGAGACTTCTCTTTGGTTTCATCCCCACCGAGGACAAGACTATTGCAAGAGGGCTAGCCGAAGGTATATGTATCACATGCAAGCACCCAAACGAATGCCTCATGCACCTGTTTGTAGGGTTGACCAAAAATCAGAGTTTTCACGAGAGCTATCTGCAAATGGGTATACACTCATTTGGGAACTCCTTTATTTAGATGAGACCTTGCTTTGGGATCTAGGCGCATTCAGAGTATGGAGCTTGTGATGGACATTTGCATCGTAAGAGCTACTGTGTTGACAACAATTTGGAAATCCAAAAATGAATTACTTTTTCAAAAGAAGGGGGATCCTCTAGACCCCAATGTTGTTCTTGAGTTTTGTCAATGGAAGCTGCTGTATAAAGGAATTGGCCTGGAGAAAGGATTTTTTGCTCGCCCAAGACAAAACCAATTTATGAAAAGCTTTGCTCTTTAGCGGTATGGATAGATCACCTCAGCAGGGTTTTGTCCAAGAAGTGGGCGGCAAACAAATGGAGCCAAGTAATCGGCAACATCTGGAAGGGCCAAATGCAACGAGAAAGATAAAGTGCTCCTTTGGAGACTTCTCTTTTGGTTTCATCCCCACCGAGGACAAGACTATTGCAAGAGGGCTAGCCGAAGGTATATGTATCACATGCAAGCACCCAAACGAATGCCTCATGCACCTGTTTATGGGGTTGTCCAAAAATCAGAGTTTTCACAGGAGCTATCTGCAAATGGGTATACATTCATTTGGGAACTCCTTTATTTAGATGAGACCTTGCTTTGGGATCTAGACGCATTCAGAGTATGGAGCTTGTGATGGACATTTGCATCGTAAGAGCTACTGTGTTGACAACAATTTGGAACTCCAAAAATGAATTACTTTTTGAAAAGAAGGGGGATCCTCTAGACCCCAATGTTGTTCTTGAATTGTGTCAATGGAAGCTGCTGTATAAAAGGAAAAAAAAGAGATAGCTTAGAATGTAAGCTTCGTATGTAAATGTAAGCGAGCTCTTGCGACCCCCGTTGATGTTTTTGAAGAACCCTATGTAAAGGATATGATAGGGCAGATTGTAACCTTCTGATTTTAATCCTCATCTGAGCACTTTACAAAAAAAAAAAGATGCACTTGAACAAAATATCATCTTGCTTAGATCCCAAAACAAGGTGAAGTTTGATGCATCATGCGAAGTGATATTCTTCCTTCAAATTTTGCAAGAGATTTATTACACCACCTAGTGATGGTTATACCTAATATTCAAACATAGAACGTCAACATATACAATGATCATCATATTTACATCCCTAAGTGTGCTTGTGCCTTGATAATTGAGCTTACTTTCAATCACACACATAGAAAGATGCTCTAGCACTTTCAAAGATAAACCACCCTAGTCTCAGGTATTATACCAAAACCAATGAAGGCATCATATAAAGATGAGATTCAACTACATGGACACAACCACATTTCAATGCTTCTCACCCTCTTTCGGGATTGTCGTGTTGAGCTCTCTCTCTCTCTCTCTCTCTCTCTCTCTCTCTCTCTCTCTCTCTCTCTCTCTCTACCAGATATGCACGCACCACCTTCGCCTTGGGTCCTTAGACCATAGTCCTTGAGCATGCTTTCTTTCCTCTTTCCCCTCGTCGTAAACAAAAATTCATTCATTTTCCAGAAATGGCACTTCCCCTTCTTCAATTAGAGCTATTGAGACGCTCTTACTTGTTCCCAATTCCACCCCAATGTCTAAAAAGCTATTGGATGCAAGACACGCCTAAATGTAGAGAATTTCTTGGCGTAACAAATGCACATAGAAGCAATCTCGATTTTGCATCACAAAAATAAGTCCACGCAGTGAATGAACCATGCATAAAGTAGCTTCTAGCTAGAGAACATATTTTCCAATGGCTTTGAATGCCCAAAACTATTAGTCTAGTGCTTTTAGACATAAAATTTACACATTGGTGTGATTTGTGTAGCTCTGAACACATCATGGTGCAACTTCAATCACTAAAAAGCATGATACCAAATTTGGTATGATGAGCTCGCAAAGCAGATGGCTTCTCCGATCACCATGCCATGGCTATGGAGAGTGAGCAAACGAGAGAGAGGAGAGGATGAGATAACACACAAGTTGAGCACAAAATAAGAGAGTCTTTTCATTAGTTTTTGAGACCTTTATAGGTATTGCACATTTTTCACACACATTCTCGTATAGTGGCCGCCCAAGTTGGGCTTATCCCCCCAACAAATGCCCCCTTAAGCGAAACTTGGGGTCATCATTGTCATCATGCGCCCCCTTGAACTATGTTCTACACTCTCATGACACCATGAGTTTTTGGTATACTCGCCAACTGTGAGTTTTAGGTTTTCTCACAACCTGGTGCTACTACCAAGATACCATCATGCGGGGTTTTTGGTTTATGCCCAAACCTCGGGTTTAGGTTTACCCGTTAGCCTCATGAGAGTGGGTCATAAAGGCATGGGGCTTCACATTGGGAAGGTCTTACCGCTTTTACACAATGCGGTAGTGTCAACTCCCAAAATACAACAAATTATCTCTCACCACAAGTGTCCAAAATCTATCAAGTTTTTTTCATATCACCACCAACGCATACACTTAATATGAATGAAATCTGACACCAATTTGCATACACTTACACCCATCTGTATCTTAGGCGCACCTAAGATAAAAATATGCCAGGATTGTGATTTTTAGAGCTCTTTTCTGCCTTATTAGCTTTTCTACTTGGCTAGGACTTGCTACTGACCAATAAATTGGATGTTGCTCTACCAGGTTCACTCTCATCTACTTCAAGAGCTCTAAAGAAGAATACCATGAATGAAAAAATTTCCGAGCTTCCACAGTATCAGTGACTCCCTGAAAAAAGCAAATGTCACATGGCTTGCAAAAGAATAGCTAGAAAGTCAACATGTCACTATTTACCATGGATCATTCAAAATCTCACACAGATCCAAAGTAGAACTTCAAATGTTTCCAAAGGAAGCTCAAGACCTTGTCAAAGAAGAGGCAGTCATGCCACTTTGGGAGAAAATTGGCCTCAAAGACTACATAGAGCTGGAGCCCTGCAAGAGGGCTTATGAGCTCTTACACAACATCACAAAAGAAGGAAGGGAAACCATTTTAGAGCATCACATAAGATTAGTTTGCAAATGCCCTAAATCTGCAGAAAGGCAGAAAATCCATGAGGGACCAACAGTTGCCACATCCAACATCTTCAATAGTAGGTCAACCTCTTTTTTGATCTAAAGCAGAGTAAGACAGAGCGAGCACTTTGGCTCTATCATCAGCACTTTCATTTCACTACTAAAAGACCTCCCATGTACATGGTTCCAAATTATGCCGTGGCTTCCACTTTCACATAGGCCTCAAAGAAAGAGGGAATGAGATAAGTGAACCACGCCCAATATGTTTACACAACCCTCACTCATGTGAAAAAGCCAAAGAACATCTTTTTCTTGGAGCTCCAAAAGTGCTAACACGGATTGCTTACCATGCTATAGGCTAGGCAGAGCATCTACCACCTACCCCGGAGCAAAATTTATGGCTACTCTACAAAATTGCTGATGAAGAAGAAGTGTAGACAAGAGCTCCACCAGTGGCGACACAACTGAGGACAAGATTAGTCAATGTCCCTAGCCAAGAAACCGTTACTGCAGAAAAGGCTACAAAAAGCAACAAAGAAGAAGAAGAAATGGGGGAGGAGGACACTCCTCTTGAAAGGAAGAACATAGAAAAAGGGAAAGCTAAAGTAGATGATGCAAAACCTACAAAGTGGCCATACATACACACATACTGGTATATATGTACTCCAAAATAACTATAAATTTATGACTAAAAGTATACAGTTCAAACACATGTACTCAATAAGCATCATGTGTGTGTGTGTGTGTGGGGGGGGGGGGGGCTATGAAATCTATTATAAGCATCATTCTTTGTGTGTGTGTGTGTGTGTGTGTGTGTGGAGGTTGTGAGTTTATTTTTTCTTCTTTTGATGGCTACACAATTAATGCTCTTTAACTTCTAGTCCTCTCACACACTCACTTAATTTATTCTCTAAGATCTTCCCACTCATTTGATCCTATGAACTGATGTTTCTCTCACCTTTTTTGGTCCTCCTTAGCTAGCACGTAATGAGCGCTTAAAGCTTTGTGTTGCTCTCTTGGCACATTGGTGTGGTAACACTGTCACACATGATATTCCCTTGCACAATGGTAAGGTATTGCTAATCTCTCACTATCTTCAAAATCTGCTACCCCATAATGTGTTTTTCCATGTAATCATTCAAGAAGAAGACTGTTTGTTTTAGATTTCTATGACTCCACATTGTGACCATGAAGGCAATGAACACTACTTAATTGATGGTCCTTTGTCAACCAAAAATATGTTATTTCACACCATAGAGTGTATTTATGTATCTGACATTGAGAGCATGGACATAAACTGTGACAAGGACATAACAAAAATGTTAGATGATATGAGACCTAAAAATGATGAGGCGTGTGTGGAAGTATTGAATCTTGATGGTGAATTTCAAAACATTGAAGATAGACCATCTATGTCCATTATTCAATGGATACAAAATGCACAAGGGGCACCTCAACTTATGAAGCTATTAAAGATGGGCATCAATCCTCCATAGGTAACTTAACTTCTGTTTGTGTTTTGAGTTTCATGCAACTTTTGGGAAAAAGAAGAGAATGGAAGAAATGGAGCAAAAAAATGATAGTCATCTCTGGACACGACCATCCAAAATGAACATGAAAATAGCTTGTATTTGAGGCTAAGTTATTGTCTTGGGATTGTGCAATGTCACCCATTGTCTTGTCAAATTCAACAACAGTTGTTTCCATGGTCATTTGAAGAGGTAGTTGAGCTAGGGATATCCTACATAGGTGAATGCAAACAAGAAAATTACTATCACTAGTGCCAAGACAGTGACATGCATTGATGTATGCAAGGCTATGATCTACAATGTTTTCCCTTTGGATGAGACTATGACTTGAATGGTACTTCATATTGGAAATCATAAGCATAGTGTTCAACCAGGCACCTCAAGAGCAAATAGAGCAAAAGTGAAGAACTTGGCTAGCACAATTCTTAAAATTGAGAAAGGTGGACCAAAAAAAATACAAATGCTAGTAGCTCGACAAATTTTGTTTGAATCTTTAACAAGAGAAGGTGAGGTCACAATTGAGCGAGATTTGCTTGGTTTTCTGGAGGAGATGATGCCACTAGTGCAAAAAAACGGGTATGCATGGAGAATATAAGCAAGTTTCTATTCATGTGTCTTATGTTTGCCTTTGGTATGTTATGTTATTCACATTGATATGGATATTGCATGTAGATTTAAAGATCTAATAAGCAAAGAAAAGGCAAAGCAAGGTTTACAGACGGGTGAAGGATATGACAATATTTTGTAGTTGCAACGATGTTGCGTGTTTCCCTTTTTCCATGGTAGTAGATTCTTGGGACAAGGCATTGGAGGAGAAAATTGTAACCTTTTTCAAGATTTCTACAAAAGGTCTTGCATCATGTGTGGAACTAGTAAATCAAATGAGACAAACTGGGTAAGGTGATTTGAGGAATCTTTGGGTTCACTTTGATCACACACATGGGATAGACGGATGGGCAACAATGTCGTGTTCCATGTATGATACAAGGTATGGTTTTTTATGATTGGAAATATGAGATATTTATTATCCAAAAGTTTTATCCTAACATTTGCATCATATTTGACCAACATACCTTTATTTGTAGGTTATCGCAATTTGTGAAGCAAAAGACAAGGATGAGGATTCTCAAGTATTGTTTGGGAAAGTCTGAATGCTACCATGGCTCGCTGTGGGCAAGAACCACTTGATTTTGTAGGGTTCATGTTAGATGAGCTAGGGGCAAAGTGGATGGCAATAAGGGCATTGTACAATGGAGGCATACACAATATTATGGAAGGTAGAGAGCGCTCTTGCCTTTTCCATTAGGAGAAAAGCTTGCAAAAGTATACTAGAAAATTTGTGCGTGCACCAAAGAAAAAAGAGCACATTGGGATAAGTGAAGTGTGAATACTCTCATCAATTGTAGAAGGCTACAACTCAATCAAGGCGTACCAAAGATTAGTGGTTGATTTATGTCCCAACAGAGAACATAGAGGTGCTTCAATGCTAGTTTAAATGGTGAAAACAACAAATTGAGCATTGAGGAAACATCAACAAGAACGTGAATTTATATTTTATTTCTTTGTGATCCAAGAATAAAAATGTCCAATACTCAATTATGATTTTGTGGATATGCTAATAAAAGTCCATGGGAACAGGCACAAATTCTAAGCTTGTATGAGAGCATCCATGCTAGTTGGTTAGCTGGTGAAGGGAAAAGAAGGAAGCTTTCCTTATATAATGCATGTGTTATACATGTCTTAAACTCATATATACAATGTGTAAAGCGTTTGGGATTCTTGATAGGTTGTTATATAGGCACGAGTCCCACACTTGAGTCTATGCTCTCAAGAGTCGAGAGACAAAAAACTCCAATTAGTCTAACTATTGTTGCAAGGGTGGTGCAAGGAGTTGTCACAAGAATCCCAATGTTTGAAGAGCCCACACTACATGGTGACAAGGATACCATGCAACAAAAGGAGAGATGGACAAGAAATGTTGCTAGCTCTCATTGTTGATAATATGTAATGAAGTCAAAACAATGCAAAGTTTGTAGTCATCCACGACATATTAGATTTGAAACCATGGAGTCAAGCAATAGTGAAGAAGAGGAGATTGAAAAAGTCTACAACCCTGAAAATGATCATTTGAAATGCAATGCACAGAAGGCCATCTATGCAGAGGAAGCTGATGTTCCATGTGAACAATGGGCCTTATGCTCGATACGAAATGTTTTGGTGTTGTGGGTAGAAAAAATTGTGATAGCACTCTTAATAGTCGTGGCACAGGTCTGGTTGCACCATACTTTTGGTAAAAAAGATTCTACGAAGATAAAACCATAGCACAATGGCTATGGTTTTGCAATCATGATGTGGAGCACATAAAGATAGTTAAAAAGCAAGTGAAGGAGGTACCAATTGCCCTTATGATCTGGCCCATTGCAAGAGGGACAAAAGTCTGAAGAGAAGAGCTTGTTGGTTTTACAATGGTAGGTTTTCAAGTGTCTGCTGGTATTACCACACCAAATTGCAAGGGAAGGAGGGTTTCTTGGCAATGTGGAGATGGAGGTTCAAGTAGTAGGCGACAAAAGTGGAGGCATGGTATTTCAAAGAAGCACATAAAAGGATTGAGGCAGCTGCAATGATGACTGCAGCCTTCTTAGAGGAAGTCTCAATGACTCCAAAGGAACACCTACGCTGACCCCGAGGGATGTTTCCTTCATACTTAGTCAACCCCATATTGCAATCCCCGTTCTATGAACCCTTAAGTTTCTATACAAAAAATAGGCAACCTAATTCCTCTCCTCCCTCTATTTAGCAAACTACTATGCTCTCAAGTTTTTGGCCACACAATGCTAGTTTTGTAGTGCTTTTTATGTTAAATGGTGTGGCTGTATATATATGTCTGTGTGTGTGTGTGTGTGTGTGTGTGTGCGCGCGCGCGCGCTTGGTTTGTGACACATATTGTGCTGATAATTCCTTTGTCCTTTTGAGAATAAACTTGTTGGGTGGTTTTGGACATTGTTTAGAACATGTATATTTGCTCTTAAAAACACATCTAAAAAGCTCAAAAAATAGCACAATGTTTAAAAGACACAATAATAGAAGCTCATTAAATAAATGCACTCCTATTGGATTGGAAAAAAGGCAGATGTGGTACGCTATGCTCACCAATGCTTGACATGCCAAATGATCGAGGCAGAGAGAGTTAAGCTCTCTGGTAGACTTCAACCACTTGACATTCCCCAAATGAATTGGTGTATAGGTATGGACTTTGTCATTGGTTTGCCTATGGTACAAGAATAATATACTTCACTTATGGTGGTCATTGACCTACTCACTAAGGTTTCACATCTCATACCACCCAAGACAAGCTTTACTCCTTCGACATTGCACGTCTATTTGTTAAAGATATTTTTAGATTGCTTGGATTGATCAAATGCATTGTAAGTGATTGGAATGTGAAGTTCACTTCAAAATTTTGGAAGTCTCTCTTCATGGGGATACACTATGTTCACCAATGCTTGACATGCCAAAGGATTGAGGTAGACAAAGTTAAGCTCCTTGGTAGACTTCAACAACTTGACATTCCCCAAATGAAGTGGGAGTGTATAAGTATTGATTTTTTCATTAGATTGCCTATGGTACAAGCAGGATATAATTCACTTATGGTGGTTGTTGACCTACTCACCAAGGTTACACATCTCATACTAGCCAAGACAACCTTTACCGCCTCCGACATTGCACATCTATTTGTTAAAGATATTTTCAAATTTCATGGATTGCCCAAATGGATTGTAAAGTGATAAGAGTAGGAAGTTCACTTCAAACTTTTAGAAGTCTCTCTTCAAGGCGATTGGAACTAAATTATACATTAGTACTTCCTACCATCCCCCAATTAGATGGGCAAATAGAGCAAGCCAACCAAGTCATCAAAGATATCCCCAGAGCTTATTGCAGTAGAGAACCCAAGTAATGGATTCAATTTTTACCTCTAGTGGAGTATACTTACAATGCTTGACATCATCAAAGCACTGGTATGATCCCATTTTGTGCCTTGTATGGTCAAGAATGTGTCTCTCTACTCAAATTTTCAAGTCCTACAATAAGAATTGAAGTGTCTAAGAGGATGCTTGAAGAAATGGAAAACCAAACCAAGGCCATCCAAAAGGATATTCAATCATCTTAGGATTGCCAAAAGTAATATGCTGATGGTAAGAGATCCAAAAGAAGATTCAAAGAAGGAGACAAAGTTTTTCTTTGGATTCACCCAAAGAGGAGTAGTATCACTTGGAAATTATAAGAAGCTTAACCCACGTTATTGTAGCCTTACAAAGTAATCAAGTGTATATGTACCCAAGCTTACAAGTTGAAGCTGCCAAATCACATCAAAGTCCAGGATGTATTCCATGTAAGATTATTGAAACCCTATATTCTCAATGATGACCAACTCCTTGACGATGAACATAAAGTCATGCCCACCCAAAACATCTTGGAGTTTCAAGCCTCTAGAATTTTGGAGTCTCAAGAGAAGGTCCTTTAAAATAGAATTCTCAAAGAACACCTTGCTCAATGGCGGGACTATCCTGAAGAAGATGCAACATGGGAAGATGAAGCTACCTTAAAGAAGGACTATCGTCACATCTTCTCGAGATGAGGACATCTCAAATTCCTAAGTCGGGGTAGCGGCAAGGCGGTGCGACAAAGTGAGCTTGACTTTCTCTTCTCCGCGATGGGAGGATCACTCAATGGTGACGCAAGGAGGTGAGTGACACACCAGTGACCATAGCTTTTGTGTGAGTTTATCATTTTTGGTTGTGTGCTTGGAGACCTTGTGGCATGTGCATGTGCACGACAAGTCTCCAACTTGACAATGTGGCACCATTGTTGAGGAAACACCCTTCCGCTCCATGAAGCCTACTACATGAGTTTTTCCTTCTTTTTTTTTTGGTAGGTGGTAGGTGGATATGTGTGATTGCATGTTTGTGCACACCAACTGCTTGTGAGCATGATGATTGTGACCCGCATGTGTCCCCACTCTTGCACGTTCACGACTATGAGCACGTGGTTCTGAAAGAAAACACATGTATGCCAACACATTAGAAGAAGAACAAAATAAGTCGAGAAATTTTTTGGAGATTTGTTTTCAAATTTTTTAAATAAAAATATCTTAAAAGAAGGAATCAGAATCATTGCCCGAGCTTGAGCATGAGCATGAGCTTGAGTTTGGTCTTGGTCTTAAAGTACTAAAGATAACTAGTTTCATATATATATATACCCTCACATTCCAAGAGCGCTCCTTGCCAGGTGGGATAAAGGCTCCCATTTCCCTACTTTAGGCTTTTCCACTTTGCCCACACCCCTAGGTAGAAATTGCATGTTTTGGTGACTACAAGGGCTTTGATTGGCCAAACCTTGTGCTTCCAAACACACCATGACCCCATGATGACGCACTTGTTTTGAGCTCAAAGCTTTAAAAAACGTTAAAAATCACAAAATACACAAACAACAAAGAAGAGGGAAAACGGTCAAAACACTACATAGAGAGGCTTCCGTTGGTCTTCTTTGACATTGTTAAGAGCCTGAAATCACATGAACGTATGATGTGGTCATGTATTGGAGTGTGAGCATTTAGCAAGCACGAGAGAGCACTTCAGATCACGTTTTTACCAACTGATCACCACACTTTCTAACCACTTGTTCATGCCCTTGGCCTTGAGTGGGTTCTCAACCTTCTGTTGAGACCAAAGGTAGGTCCACGACGTGATGGAGGGTGATCCTAGGCTACATTCTAGGAGTGCAAGTCCTTCCATGCCTGTCAAGGTCCCATAGCTTGGACCTCACATGTCTAGCCTCGTAAGAGATATTTTTAGTTGAGCTACACGCTTTGAACCCACGGCTAGTCAAGTGAAATAAGGGAGAGTGGAATCGAATCTTCTTTTACATCCCATGTGGAACCCCACTCCCTCAAAGTATCCATGTGAATATCCTATCCACTTCATTCAGTGAAGGTCCTACTGAGCTACCACCCTCTGAAGTTATATTACCTGATGGTATGAGTCTTGCCAAAGTACAAGAAGTCAAAAACTATATCCATGCGACTAGAGAGAAGGAAATCAACATCTTACACAAGATGCAACAACGCCAAGCAAGACAAGGAGAGACCTCTATGGTAGTAGCTTCATCACAAGGGCATTCAAGCTCTTTCACATTTGTTGCCCCTACAAGTCAGCTTATGGGAAGAAATGTTGCCTCCACATCAAGGGAACCCTCTAGTTTCTCAACCCTAGATGGGTTTTCTCTTAGTGAACATTGGCAATATGACCTACAAGTAGAAACCCTAACTGACCTATACACGAGCTACACGTACCATGTGGGTTGGTTGAATGTTATAAGTTTTGTGTTTCTAGTACCACTACAGTAGAAGAGCAACAACGAATGGTATGTGATGTCATTCATAGACTTGTCTAGTATGAGAGACACAATCAAGAAATATATGTGTGTTCAATGTGTCCTATGCAATTCCTAGACACAGGCAATGTCAAACAACCAATTTTATCACAGATAGAGATTCTCGTTAGGATTTCCATAGATCCTTCATATGTTGTTTTTCATGGGGCCTTGTTGCAATTGCCCGATGGTTAAACCAAAACACCTTCAGACTTGCCTCATGCAGCACGGATCCGTCCTGGCATGCACGTACAGAGCTTTGGGACTCTAGAGCCATCACTTTGGTCACAATAGCTATCTCCAAACGCATAAGCGTCTCCTTTCTCATTTGTGCATTTTCATTTATATACTCCTAGGATTTTTAAAAGTGACCGAGCGCCCCAAGTGGACAGACCTACTTCTACTACTGCCTAAACTACCTAGGCCCCAAAAATAGCACAAATGGTTACATCTTGGAATTTGCACAGAGCTCAAAACATGTTTCTAATCTGCTCTACCTTCATTTGATGGGAAGTTGATAAAAAACTAGAGAGCCACCAACGTTGATCGTAACTCCTGGCTCAAATCACTTCATCCAATTTTAGCGCATGTTGTTGCGTGTTGCTTTGATGGCAGTCACATGGAACTATTTTTGGAGGTGAATGTTGTGGTTGTGTAAGTATGAGGACTTGTAAGGTGGATTCGATGGGTGTGTAATATGGGATTATCATTGAGGCTCAATTAGAAGTGAACGTGGGCTTGATTTGTAAAGTAAAAAGGTATGTACACTAGATTAGAGTCTTGAACCTAGATGATCAATGTGCTCAATGGTATATGTACATGTATGAAGTATATACAATTGGTGAATTCTCTCTTGTCTCGTTGATTGGCTCTTTTGTTGAGAAGATTGGCTGGCTCCAATCCTCTTTAAATGATAGTGTTCATGTGCTTTGTTCTTGGGAAATGGAGATGACTTCAATATTCTTCTGGTTATTTTGATGTCTAGTGCACACACAGGTGATGGATAACTATTGCACCTACATACAAGTAGAAGAAGGTGATATGGTTGCACCCATGAACACCCACAGGTGAGCCGCTTATGATTCCAAGACACACACGGATAAACATGCTTATGGTAGGCTGCAGTTGTTGCAGAGGGGTAAGTACATCACATGAAGGCAATATGCATGTGCATCCATTTCATATGCAAGGAACTTGTATGCACCTCCAAAAAAACATACACAAGTGATCAACACCTTTTGGCACCTAGGCGCATGTGATGAGGTTACAAACAATAAGACATAGGCATGCATGATCGTCTAAAAACACACCCTCTAGCTTGCATGCATTCCTGGGCTTCCAACAAATTGTAGGCCAGTCCCAAATCTTCAGTTATATATTCTTGCAAAAAAATATTTTTTTTTCTCAAAGAATGCAGAATATATCGCTATGAACATACCTTTGCAATTGTTGATCTTAAAAAGAAAAGTAATTATGACATCATACTTAGAAGACTATTTATGCGACATCTTTAAATGGTCAAAGATTGGGGATATGATTATATTTATCTTTGACATTTGGACACCATCACATGAATTAGCACGAGGGATCACAGCTATCGAGAAGTAGTGCAAACTGATGTTGAAGACTTTGATTCTGCCATAATGAGAAATTTGGAGGCACTAGTATTTGGTAGTAGAGCTAAAGAAATTTGGATGTGTGGTGCATTTGAATGTGATAGCTTTGTAAGGGAACATTGTATATTAGAGGGTGCTATAGAAGATCCCTTCTACATGCCAAAGTCATTCCCTTTGAATGGGGTCAAATTCTAGAAACTCTTGATGTAAGTGCAAATGAGACCACCCCGACAAAATTTTGCGTTGAACATGGCAATAAAGTGCAACCAATCGTTATAATTGGTATTGCCAATGAAAAATAGACAAAACCCTAAGATATTGAAACTAAAGAAGGAGTGGAAACAAATGAAAGAAAAAAAAACAGGCAACAGAATCAATGGATTGCTTTTGCTAATTAGAAATGGAATAACAATGTATTTGGAACCACGGATGGAAGAGGGTATTGATTTCTTCTATGATTCATTAAATGTGCCAGATGGAGAATGGGAACAAGCTGATGATGATGAGCACACAGATGTGAGGAAAGAAGAAAACTTTTGCGATTTTCCAAATAAAAAACCACGAAGACAACGCAAAACTCTGCAAAAAAGAAGGTGGTTAAACCAATTAAGAAGACAATAGAAATGCCAATCTGCACAGGGAAAGATGTACCTCTTAATGATGGTGAATGCCACTAATTATATAAAAGAAAAAATCTTGGGGATGTTGTAGAAACAATACCAAAGCCTAGGGAGATGTTTGAAAATTTTAGTTCAACAAGAATCAAGTGACAAAAATCAATGAAGAAGAAGGCCAATGGAAGCGTGAGTTTGACAATGAGTAAGTTGAAGCGCTAGAAGAAGTATAACAAATTAAGCAAACATTAAAGAAGGTGTGGAACACGGATATGGAAATAGGTTCAAGTGAAGAAGGAGTTCCTTTGCACTACTATAAGTATACAATACCAGATCGACCGTTAGTGGTTCAACACTCAATGAGAGAGCCCAAGCATCAAAAGTCTTGTGATGGGTAAGAAAATGCAAAGAAAATAAACCTTGCAGAGCCTGGAGAGAGCCCAAAGCCTATTTTGCAATAGACCTAAGCATGGATGAAGAAGAGTTGTTGATCAAGACTTTAGAAGAGTATAAGGATGTTTTTTTGCATGGTCTTATAACGACTTGAAAGGGGTAGATCATGACATTTGTCAGCACACAATCCCTCTAAAGGCGGATGCTAAGCCTAGCAGGAAAAAACTTTATACTTATAATAAAATCTCTACCAAAGAAATTAAAGGGGAAATTGATAAATTGCAAGAAGCAGAGTTTATCTACGAGATAGAACACAAGGATTGGGCGTCACCTGTTGTGGTTGTCCCCAAGAAGAATGGTAACTTACAAGTTTGTGGAAACCTAAAGGAGGTAAATGCTACTATTTTTAGAGATAATTATCCTCTATCAATCACAAAACATGTCCTTGAATGAGTAGCAGGTAAAAGGGCATATAGCTTTATGGACGGGTTCATGGGCTATAATCAATCGTCTATCAGGCCAAATGTTCAACATAAAAAGGCCTTTGCAAGAGATGGGGCATTTAGGCCTATAGGGTTATGCCATTTGGCCCAACCAACACCCTTTGTACATTTCAAAGACTGATGACTCATGTTTTCAAAAAGTATTTGTTGCAAATATTATTGGATATTTACATGGATGATTTTTGTGTATACTGATCTCTCTCTCTTGAGGGAACAATACATAGAACATCCACAAAAAGTATTTCAAAAGTGCAAGTCATATAGAATCTGCTTGAACACCGCCAGGGTTAAGTCGTCTTCCCTATGACGAACTAGTCCTATTTTTGTAAGATTTTGATTGTAAATATTCAGACGGGAAGTAATAGTATGTCCGGACTCTTCAGGAGTTTCCACTTTGTATCAAATGACTGAGATTGTTTTACAGTCAGTAGGTTAAGTGTAGAAGATTGAGTTTCTTTGTGAACCCTAGTGGGAGGCTATAAAACCCAATTTTGTTAATACACTAAGGGATATGCTTTTGAATTAACTAAGGCTCAATAGTGAGCGTACGTCCTTTGTGTGTATGAGTGACTAAGAGAGTAGAGAGCTTTATTTATCCGCCACGCATTGTACGGAAGGGGCAATCAAGAACGGAGAGCACCGCTGCGATCCTTGCGGAGAGGGCTACGTGCCCACATCAAGCTTGCAAGCTTTCACCAGATCCTAGCAAATCTCAACCGCGGCCTACAAATGGACGTAATTCACTACCTTTGTGTCCAAATTGAGTATTTATCAGAACGACGAGGGTGATGTAAACTACAAGTAGGAGCTAGCAAAATTCAGAAATAAAGACCTAGAATTCTGCGCCTATTTTCATACGCATTATGAACATGTGTATGTTAGAGAGAGTTAATGAAGTCATAGACTTGGGGTTAGTGTTATTATATAACGTTAAGAAGTTTCCCTAAGTTTAGTGAAGTTTGGAAATCGTTAGACAGACTAATTGTTGTAGTTAGTCTCTAGTTGACTCTCTAGGTTTCAATTGCATTTGGTTAGTCATATCCTCAAGTAGATTAGCTTAACCCAAGGTCAGGTAGGAGATTGACACCCTCCTATTAGCTTCCATGTGCCTGTTGGTCAAGCTTTGTCCTTGGTTGACATTTTGAGTTGTTGGTCTAGTTCTTGTTGTTCTGACATCCGCTCGCGGCGATCCGTCAAGATTGGGGCCATTGCCGGGGACGAGGGCCCTAAGTAGGTGACAAATAAGTAGTCTACGAGGAGACTTCTCTGGTTTACCAGGGAATATTTCATCTAAGATAGGATCAGAGGGTAGGAGACTCTCTAGGTCTTAGAGAGGTGCTAGGGAGTGGAAACTTGCCTAGATCTTTGGCATTAGTTAGGATTAGGAATTAGAATAATTACGAAGTAGATTGGGTAATGAATCAAGTGGTAATTCAAAACGATGCAAGTTGACTGTCTGATGTGACTCAACAAACTCTTGAATATGAAAATTTCATCCCATATGACTTCTAGGAGTAGTATAAGATAGATAATCTTGATTTTGATCTTGAGCAATCAACTAATTGAAGATTTGCTATTTTAAATCAAGCATCGGAAAGAAGAGTTGTTGGAAAAAATTAAAAACCATGTTAAATGTGCTTTTTGCATGAAATTGTGAATGCAAAAGGTCATTGTATTCTAGGTGCATGAGTTCTGCTCTCTGGAATTGAAAGGATATGTCTAAAATAACCTACAGAGAACATACACGTATGTTTCTTGGAGGCCAATCTTGACCCATACATGCATAAGATGGATGTTGGCAGATGTTCAAATGAATTATTATAGCCATATTATTCATTAAAATTGATCATTTGCATTAAAACAAAAGAGAGAGATCAAAAGGCAAACCTGAAAGACAACAAAACACTTAAATTGTGAAAACAAAGTCAAAAGGTTGGTGCCACGTGGAAAAGATAATGACCCACCACACAATGGAGGAGTGCTTTTATAACAAGAGATATGTACGAGAGCGACCCTACGATCGACCTAGGCCAGCAATGCAACCTCCACCACCCAGGTATATACCAGGAAATTATCAAGGAGCAGCTGAAAGACCGTTACCAATATTAGGAGCTCAACCTCCATTACCAGGTGATAAGCAGATAGTTGTATGATACACTCAAGGGAGTGAAGAGCATGATGAGAGGGCTCTAGTGCCAGCAACTAGCTATTATGAGGAGCTTAGTCTTCAAATGAGTTATTACGGATCACAAACGGCAGAAGAAGCAATCCCACAAGAACACTCAAACAACATTATGAATGCACATCCAGGCCAAATAACAACCACGGGGGAAGATAAGATCGCTCTAGACTTCCAAACTTTAATGTTTATAGCTCAGCAAGGAGGAGCAATGAGAAAACCCTATCCTCCGAGACAACCTTATAGAGAAGGAATTATATCAAAGAGTTCCGGTAGAAGTGATCACGAGAGCTCAAAGAAAGAAGAAGAATCATTGTGATATGGAGAACAATGTGAAGAGTCACAAGAGCATTCTTGAAATGTGGAAAGAATGCAAAACATTATCAAAAGAGAGACACGAGAAAAAACTTAGATCAATTTCAAACAAGCTAGAAGAAGTGGAGGAGAAATTAAGACAACACAAAAAAGATATAGCACAAAAAGTGCTAAGGGAAACAAAGAGCACCATATCAGGAGGGTCTGTGCTCATGGACAAAAATTTTGAACAATTAGATGCCATTATGAGAGCGTACTCAGCTCAACAGACACAGGAGCAAAAATGGTTGACTTACCCATACAGAGAGTTAGAAAAACAAAGGTTTGAGATGTGCAAACAACTCATAGAAACGATGCAAGCATTAATAAAAAAGCCACCAACACCTTTGTCTAAAAAGATAGTGAGACCAAAAACGTTGCAACAAGAAGAGATAAGTTCAAAGAAATCATGAAAGTTGAGTGTAGCATCAAAATTAATGAGAACATTTGTTCCTGATTCTGTAAACTCACCTGTAGAAATTTAACCATTGGAAAAGTCCATTAAAATCAATGATTGGTGCACACAACTATGGGATGAAGTAAGAAAAGTCCATTAAAATCAATGATTGGTGCACACAACTATGGGTGCACACAACTATGGGATGATGTAAAGATCGCACCTATAAGTGTGGTAGACGATGATAATTTCTCATTAGATCATGGGACTGAATCCTTGTATGGGGATCAAGGATCGGAAACAATGAAAGACAATCGGTGAGCGAGCTTCACTCAGGACACTATCAGAATACTTAGGTGAACATGAGATAGCATCTGAAGTAAAAAGAGTTTCAACGAACTGTCTCAAGAAAAAGGAAACCATAAACACCACGATAGTGATAGATATATTGGAGACTCCAATCCAATGCACAATAAAAATGGTAGAACAGCTTAAACTTCGACCATGCCTATGGCAGGAAGTGGGTAAATGTTTAGACACCATGGGGTACAAGGGCACACTACCAATAGAAATCACGGAATTGACTCCACCCAAGAATTTCAGAGAACCATGTCACAGTCAGTACCTATGAACAATGTAGGTGATTATTGTGAGGGTGAAGAAGGAAACACAACCCTTCCAGTTGAGTAGAAAGGAGTGAAGACAAAAGCGATCTTAGATAGTGGAGCAGGAATCACCATAGCCACAAAAGAAACTTGGGTAAAATGGGGAAGGCCAGCCATTAGACAAACCAAGATGAAATTACAATTGGCTGAGGGGATATGTCGAGAGACCATTAGGATTATTGAAGAAAGTAATACAGTCATGCAGCATTGAGTATGAACACATTTTTGTGATAGTGGATTTTGGAAAGAAAAGTAGTTATGACATTATCCTTGGACGACCATTCATGAGACAACTTAAAATGGTCCAAGATTGCAGTTATAACCACATTTATCTCAGACACCTAAGTACCACTACAAGGATTAGTATGAAAGATCATAGTTATCGGGTGTAATGTGCACTACGGTAGAGGAATTTGATTCGGCCACGCAAAGAAATTATGATGCCTTGGTCTTTGGAACAAGGGCTAAAGAAATTTGGATGTGTGGAGCCTCGGAATGTGAAAGCGTGGTAAGAGAGGAATGCATATTAGAACGTGCTATAGAGGATCCCTTCTATATGCCAGAACCATTTCTATAAGCATTAGGAGAAAACATCAAACGAATACTATGATGTTTTTGCATGGTCCTATAAGGATTTGAAAGGAGTAGATCCAAACATATGTGAGCACACAATTCCACTCAAAATGGATGCTAAACCAAGCAGGCAAAAGCCTTACACGTATAATGAAACCTTTGCCAAAAAAAGAAAAGAAGAAATTGATAAACTACAAGAAGCGAAATTTATCTACAAGATAGAGTACACATATTGGGTATCCCCAATTGTGGTAGTTTCCAAAAAGAATGATAAATTACGAGTGTGTGTAAACCTCAAAAAAGTGAACGCAGCTACGATAAGAGATAATTATCCCTTAACAATCATAGAACATGTGTTGGAACGAGTAGTAGGGAAACAAGCTTATAGCTTCATGGACGGATTTTTGGGGTATAACTAGTTGTACATACGACCAGAAGCCAACATAAAACAACATTTGCAACTTAATGGGACATCTATGCATATAGAGTTATGCCATTCGAACTGACGAATGCACCAGCCACATTCTAGAGACTAATGACACATGCTTTTTTCAAAGAATATCTACGGATATTCTTAGATATATACATGGATGATTTGTTTGTATACTCTCTGTTACGAGAACAACACATAAAACATCTCACAAAAGTGTTTGAGAAATACAGAATGTATAGAATTTTCCTGAATCCAAAAAAATGTGTTTTTATGACAAGGCAAGGCAAAATTCTGGGACATATTGTATCCGCAAATGGGATTTCCACGGACGAAGACAAAGTTAAACTCATTGTGGAATTACCAAGACCTAAGAATGCCAAGGAAGTACAATCCTTTATGGGACACTGTGGATATTAACAACAATTTATCTACATGTATGCAAGTATTGCAAAACCCCTATATGGATTGATAATCATATTTATTTGGACCAAAGATTGTGAAGAGTCTTTTAACAAATTAAAAGATGCTTTGGTTCAGGCGCCTATATTGAAATCCCTGGATTGGGAAAGTATCGTTCATGTACACATAGATGCATCAACTTATGCTATAGGATGCATTCTGGCACAATCCGGGGATGGGACTATGGACTTTTCTATTTGCTATGCAAGTAGACAATTAAATAGTGCCGAGAAAAATGATACCACTACAGAGAGAGAAAGACTGGGAATGATATATGCTATTAAGAAATTTTGGCATTATCTATTGGCAAATAAGTTTACCTTTTTTGTCAACCACCAAGCTCTCTTATATTGAGTAAACAAACCATTTAATACGGGACAAATTGTTCAGTGGTTCATATTACTACTTGAGTTTGATTTCACGGTGGTAGTCAAAAAAGGTACAACATATCAAAGGGATGACTACCTATCTATATTGCTGCATGGAGAAGAACCTATAGGAGTGGAAGATGATCTCCTTGATGCATATCTATTTAACATAGAGATGGTTCCAAGATGGTCTAAACCACTTATCACAATTTTGACATATGGAATTACTCTTGGAAGACAAGATTCCATGGAGATAAGTGAAAAGAAGCAAGTACGGAAAGCAAACTAACTTGCAAATGATTGCTGGAAGATTATACCATTACGATAAAGATGGTATTCTACGATTATGTGTGAATCCAAAGCAATATGAGTGTTACTTAAAGGAAGCTCATGAAAGATTTCTAGGCATGCATTGCTTGAAAACGCAAACTTATCAACACTTGAAAATTTTAGGGGTATATTGGCCAGACATGAATGCAGATGTCAATTCATTTGTGAATGAATATTGCACAATATGGATGATCAATACTCCTATAAATTATGCAACACTGTTTCAAGTAAGAATAGCACCGAAATGGAATCAATATATTGTTGACTACCTAACTGCAAGAACTTTTCCTGAAGATATGTCACATACGCGACAACGAGCAATTGCTTTAGAAGAAAGGGAATATTCATTAATTGGTGATCAACTACACAAATGCGGTATTGGCAATGAGCTATAAATACGTGCAACGGAAGTAGAATATCCTCCATTACTGGAACAAGTACATAAGGGAGTTGTTGGAGGACATTTTTCCGCCGAAAGAACTTCCATGATAGTACAGACTACAGGCATATGGTGGCCAACTTTAATTCAAGACGCGGTAGAGTATGTAAAACGGTGTGATGAATGTCAAAGAAAAAAACCACCAACGCGACAGAATGATATGCCATTAAGGCCTATGATGGGTACTAGGGCATTTGCAAAATGGGGAATTGGTTATGTGGGCCCAATCAACCCACCGGCCTATAAAACATACACACAATACATTATAGTACCCACTGACTACCTTACCAAATGGGCAGAAGCAAAAGCAACAACCAACGCAAATGCAAAAACTACTGCACAATTTCTTTTATGAAAATGTGATTGTTAGATTTGGCTTATCTATAAAAATTGGGCGCGACCGAGGGACGCATTTTCTAATTGAATTGATTGAAAATCTACTTGAGGAGTTGCAAGTTGCTTATGTTTCCGTATCTCTCAAATGGAGTTGAATAAATTTGCAGTGATTTACCTGGTCTTTTGTTGCCTCTGAAGGCTGAGCATTTTGGCCACCTTGATTTTCCACTAGCAGGAGCATCATTGCCACCTTAATTTTCCACTAGCTGAGGCCTAAATTGAATGCATGGTTTTAGGTCCTTCCGATTTCCAGCTTTGGCCACATGTTCAGTCTCCAATAGAGGGTGAAGATAAAATCCCTTCTTACCCCTATTGTGAGCTTGACATGTGGGAGAATCTTCTCCATCATCCCATATATTGGAAGGGCAGAGCACATGAGTGACATCCTAGAATGGGACCTTGGCAAAACAGGAAGGAGAATCCGCTGGACTATTTATGCACCCAAAATTGTATAGCTTCCAAATGGGAGATCGTTAACCACCAAGGTTAACTCGTCTTTCCAATGACGGACTAGTCCCAATTTTGTAGCATTTTGATTGCGAATATTCAAGCAAGAAGTAAGGATGAGGAGACCCTAAAGGAGTTTCCACTTTGTATTAAGTGATTGAGAATATTTTGTAGTCAGTAGATTAAGTGTAGAAGATTGAGTTTCTTTGTGAACCCTAATGGGAGGGTATAAAACCCAAATTTGTTAATACACTAAGGATGCTTTAGAATTAACTAAGGTCTCAGCAGGAGGGTACGTGCTCTGTGTGTATGAGTGAGTGACAAAGTAGAGAGATTTATCCATCCGCCATGCGCCGTACGGAAAGGGGAATCAAGAACGTTGAGTACCGCTGCGATCCTTACAGAGATGTCTACACACCCATGTCAAGCTTGCAAGCTTTCGCTGGATTTGAGCGAATCTCAATCGTGGCCCACAAACGGAGGTAATTCACTACCCTTGTGTCCAAATCGGTATTTTAACATATCAGAACGACGGCGGCGATGTAAACTACAAGAGGAGCTAACAAATTCCAAAAATAGTGACCTAAATTTTTGTGCTTATTCTCATACGCGTTGTAACATTTAATGGCCTAATAACTTATGTGTAGCGGAAATTAGCATGAACATAGTGGGCATTTCATTAGAATAGATTCCTAATGAGAATTACAAGAGTGCTTGGGTGGAGAGAGCAACAAACAGCATAACACCTAGTTAGATAGCATTGACAATACTTTCAAAAGAGAGAGCAATTAAGCTATTGACAACAGTTGAGGACCGGATTTTCATGGAGCCGGTCCCCCCTCCAAAAGGCTTTGTATTATGGTTTCTCCCATCAAGAGAGACATTGTACAATACAATTCTTTGTGTTCCTTCAAGACTAGCTAGTGCAATGAAGATGGAAACTTCATGCACTAAGCAAAACACTTAACAAACACAACTTGAATTATCCCCGTTCTCAGACCCAAGACCTCACACACCTTCGAAGATGGTGAGAGCTAGCAGGGTATGAGAGTAGATTGAGAGGAAGAAGGAGTATCTTACGAGAAAGATGTACATCTCCTCACATAATCACACATATGTAGCATAGCTTAGCTTAGTAATTAGCTTGGTAGAGAAGATGAGCATGCATTGAAGCTTGGCTCTTGGTTGGATTTGCATCCACATGCCAAGAGAGTGTTGATGTAGGCTTCTATCTCACAAGCTTGGAGTAGGTGATGAGTTCTCCATTAAAGCTTGGGAAGAGATAGTCTTCTCTTTCTTCACACATGAGCTTGTGTGAGTGTGTGTGTGATAATGCCTTGCAAAAATCAGCCCCCTCTCTCTCTTGGGCGAGCCCTCTTGCTAATTGTTCTTGCTGAAGCCTCATTGGCCCTCCCCAAGTCAAGCCAATTACAATTAAGCAGCATAAGTGATAGCCTTCTGACATGTGTCCCCCTTTCCCCTTTTGTGAGAGCTTTAGGTAATTAAATAATTAAACTAAACTCTCATTGGACCCCTTTGCCTCCTGGCCAATAGGAATCAGGCAAGCCATGGGGCTCCTGAATGCTCATTGGACCCCTTGGGAGACTGCCCAATAGTCTTCTAGGAGACTTAATTCTCATTGGTTTCTTTTATTAAATGTTTTTAAATTAATTAAACTAGATTTACTCTAGCTTAATTCTCATTGGTCCACTTCAAGGGTCATCCAATAGAAATTGGGCACACCTTGTGGGCATCTGGCCTAGGGAGCTGACATGTGTCCCTCATTCCCTTTGTGTAAAGGGAGCCTGTGTGTGTGTGTGTGTGTGTGGCTTTCTCTCTCATCCCCTACCTTTAGGGCTCGCCCCCTCCCATGTAGGGATGTGCAAAGACTTTTACGGCACACACAAAGCATCCAATTTTCCCTAGGTTTGACCTTTGGACACAACCTTTGAATTTTGGAACCTTAGCATTTTGGAAGTCTTAATGGGCTGAACCTTAGGGTCTTTTTAGCCCATTGTTGCACATGGCTCTTGTGCAGATGGTCCCCCCCTTTGGATCCCTATTTTCCCTCCTTTGGATCCCTACTGTGGCCGGTCTGCTAGCTTAACCAATATTCTAGCTTTTTCTCCCCTGGCCTTCCCCACATTAAATGATCAGTTTAATATGAGAAAATCATTTAGGAGAATTAGATATTGATTATTATGACATTACCTCTCTCTTGAAATAATAGTCGTCCTCGACTATGGTGTAGAGAAGATAAAGCATGTTTATGAGTCCTTTTCTTAGCGGGTAGAGGATCCCTATGTTACCCTACAACATCATTCCACAATGGATGACTAGTCCATTTGGCGCTTGAGAGCCTGAGGCTGCCGCAAGCATGTCTACACATTAGTCCTATCAGTCCTCCATAGTAGAGTGACAAGCTCTACTTGGTGTTTGGGAGACGTCGTCTCCGCAAACTTGATCTAAGCATGCGTACTACTTCATTTTTGTGCACAAATAAAGAAAAAGAGAATCTTATAACACAAAAATTTTGTTCATTTTTAACATTTTATACATTTTCTTACTCTTGGGAAGCATTGTAAGCATTGACAAGGTTTAGGTTATCCTTTAATTGTATGCCTTGCATCCATCTAGCATCTTCAAAAGGATAATTCTTAAACTTAATAAGATATCGTCGGATAGTCTTACCGCCTCTTAGTACCTTGTCTTCATGTCGGAGAATGGACTCGGGCTGCAGCACCTCTTCTTGGTCCTCGATCTCCGGTGGGTCTTCAATAGTTGGTTCTTGAGGTGGCTCTCCTTTGTAAGGCTTTAATAGGCTCACATGAAAAGCATTGTGTATGAGCCAATGATTGGGCAACTTGAGTTGATAGGCCATCTCATTGATTGGCCTAAGAATCTGAAACGGACCATAGTACCTTTTTGCTAGTTTAGCATAGTACTTTTGGTGACCCGTAGGATTCTTGCCCGTTGTGTGCCTTAATCGAGCCTTGGGAAACTTTAACAAGACCCAATCATTTTCTTTAAAGGCTTGGGCTCTTCTGTGCTTGTCAGCAGCAGCCTTTTGCCTTTGCTGTGAGATAGAGATGGCATCCTTAATCTTTTGGAAAGATTCTTGTAGGTCTCGGCTATACTCATTTGCAGCGAAGATCTTCCCGTGTACCTTAAGTAGCAAGGGACTTTTTGATCTTCCCTCAATTACCTCAAAAGGTGCTTTTCCCGTGGAAGTATGTACAGTGTTATTGTAAGCATACTCCACTAAGGGTAAGTACTTCTCCCATTGGGATCTTTGATCTACTTCCGTTACATAGGCTTTTAGTAGATCGAGAATGGTTAGGTTAGCTATTTCACTTTGGCCATCAGTTTGTGGATGATAGGCCGAAGAGAAGTTTAGCCTTGTTCCTAAATTCTCAAAGAGACCCTTCCAGAAATTACTGGTCATTCTAGGATCTCTATCCGACACTATGGACATGGGCAAGCCATGGTACTTGAAAATTTGTGAAATAAAGAGGGTTGCCATTTGATGGGCTTTGATAGTCTTTTTGACAGGTATAAAATGAGCTTGTTTACTAAACCTATCTACTATCATCCATATTCCCGTATTCCCATGGATAGACTTACGCAATCCAAAGATAAAATCCATGGATATGCTCTCCCATGGTGAATTAGGGATTGGCAAGGGTTGAAGCAATCCAAGTTGCTTCCCTCTATCAAATTTTGTCTTTTGGCATACCACACATTTGGAAACACACTCTTGTATGTTCACTTTCATGGTAGGCCAATAGAAATATGTTTCAATTCCCTTTAAGGTAGACTGAATCCCTCTATGCCCCGCATAAGGTGGAGCATGAGATTCATACATTACTTTCTCACGTAGTGAGTTAGTAATGCATAGTCTATTGCCATAGAGAAGATAACCATCTTGTAAAGTAAATGGTTCTTCTTTCTTCCCTACTGCAAGGGCTGAAATCACATCTCTAAAATCGGGATCAATAGCATACTCATCTATCATTGAAGATAGATCATTGTGAGTTGCTATGGAAACCGCATTCACTCTCGGCCGTCTTGAGAGTGCATCAGCTACTTGATTATGCTTGCCAGCAATGTGAGCAATATGAAAATGAAATTGCGAAAGGAAATTTGCCCACCTCATTTGTTTGTCGGAGAGCTTGGTCTGCGTCATGAAGTACTTAAGACTTTGGTGATCCGTTCGCAGAATGAAAGGAGTCCCCAATAAATAGTGCTTCCATAAGTCTAAGGCATGTAGAACTGCAAGGAGTTCCTTTTCGTATATGCCTAGAGCTTGCTCAACAGGGTCGAGCCTTCGACTCTCATAGCCTATGGCGTGCCCTTCTTGGAGCAAAACAACTCCAAGGCAATCACCACAAGCATCGCATTGGACCTCAAATGGTTTTGAGAGATCCGGTAGTGTAAGCACAGGTTGAGAGATAAGCTTTTCTTTAAGCTTTTCGAAAGCATTGTTCTCCTTAGCATACCATGTATACCTAACGCTTTTCTTTGTTAGGTCATGTAATGGTCCCGCAATTTGTGAAAACTTTTCTATGAAGCGTCTATAGTATGCACACATACCTATGAAGCTTCTTAGTTCATGAAGATTCCTTGGTTTAGGCCATCCTTTTATTACCTCTAACTTGGATGGATCCATTTGGATGCCATCTTGAGAGATAATGTGACCTAAATACTGAATCTCTTGCAAGAAAAATTCACTTTTCTTTCGATTAACATAAAGTTTATTCTCTCTTAAAACTTGAAATATTACCTGGAGGTGTTGCTTGTGTTCCTCCAATGAATTAGAGTAGATGATAATATCATCAAAGAACACTCCAGTGAAGGTTCAATGAGGCCTGAACAGCTTCTCCATCAAGCGGTTGAATGTGGTTGGTGCATTGGTCAAGCCAAAAGGCATGACAATGTATTCGTAAAGACCAAATGTAGTACGAAATGCGGTCTTTACAATGTCTTGATCAACTATCCTTATTTGATGATAGCCACTTTTTAGGTCAACCCTACTGAAGTAGGTCGATCCTTGTAGCTTATCAAATAGGTCTTCTACCCGTGGAACGGGAAACCTATTCTTGATAGTGATCCTATTTAGTGCTCTATAGTCGACACACATACGATATGTGCCGTCTTTCTTTTGCACTAATAGCACAGGTGAGCAAAATGGAGATGAGCTTGGCCTAACCATACCCTTCTCAACCAACTCATGCACTTGCCGCATAATCTCCTCTTGTTGAGCTTGAGAAACTCTATAAGGAGGTTTATTAGGCGGTGAACTTCCTGGAAGAAGAATTGCATGGTCATCATTACCTCGTTTAGGAGGTAGCTCACAAGGGATGTCGTCAATAAAAACATCTTGAAACCCCTTGAGAAAATTGGATAACTCTCTAGTTTTCAGATGCATTTGGTTAGATATAGCCTTGAGTAGATTAGCTTATCCTAAGGTAAGGTAGGAGATTGACACCCTCTCACTAGCTTCCATGCGCTTGCGGGTCGAGCTTCATCCTTGGCTGAATTTTTAAGTAGTTGGTCTACTTCTCACTGTGCTGACGTCCCTCGCGGCGATCCACCAACATTGGCGCCACTGCCGGGGACAAGGACCCTAAGTAGGTGACCAATGTAGTCTACAAGGACACTTCTCTGGTTTACTAGGGAATATTTCATCTAAGATAGGTTTTGAGAATAGGAGACTCTCTAGGTCTTAGAGAGGTGCTAGAGAGTGGAAACTTGCCTAGATCTTTCGCATTAGTTAGGATTAGGAGTTAGGATAATTAGGATGTAGATTGGGTAATGAATCAAGTGGTAATTCAAGAGGATTGCAAGCTGATTGTCTGATGTGACTTGACAAACTCTTGAATATCAAGACTTCATCCCATATGACTTCTAGGAGTAGTATAAGATAGGTAATCTTGATTTTGATCTTGAGGAGTCAATAAGTTGAAGATTTGCTATTTTAAATCAAGCTAGCACCGGAAAGAAGAGTTGTTGGAAAAATAAAAAACCATGTTAAATGTGCTTTTCACATGAAAATGTGAATGTAAAAAGGTCTTTGTATACTAGGTGCATGAGTTCTGCTCTCTGGAATTGAACTGGTATGTCTAAAAATAACCTAAGAGAACGTACACGTATGTTTCTTGGAGGCCAATTTTGACTCATACAGGCATAAGATGGATGTTGGCAGATGTCCAAATGAATGATTGTAGCCATATTATACATTAAAATGGATCATTTGCACCATGTGATACTCCTCTGCAAATAATTTGTCACAGTAATCAACAAGAAGAGGCTTCGCAACTAGTGAATTTCGCTCATAGTTCTTTACAGAATAATGTGATGTCATTATCACATCGAACAACAGTAGACAATGTGAGCATGAAGATTCATCAAATAGTTCAGATGACCACAATGAATTGTATCTGGAACCAACAATAGTGGTTAAAATTCCATATGATCGACAAGAATTCTTGGCATTATTAGACACAGGTTTATTGGAAAAAGACAAGGGTGAACAATGCACCATTGAAACAGGTTTGGATACCAGTACAAGAGATTAGTCAGGTAATGTTTAAGCAAGGAAATCATTATCAAATATGGGTCTCGAAGGCAACCTTATGTCCGAAGAAGAAAGATCAAATCACAAAAGGACTACCCAGAAAACACAAGCAACATGTGCAGGGAGTCAGGCAACAGACCTAAAATGCAAGAAAAATGACAAACAAGAAAATCATGCTTGTTTGGTGACCAAAACAACAGGTCCCACCCCCTCACAAAGCCCTCTCCACCTCCTCCCAAAGCCCTCCTCATTCTGAACCACCTTTTCCCGCAGCTCTCTCTTCATCTCTCGGGATTTATATCTTTAAGTCTCTCTCTCTCTCTCTCTCTCTCTCTCTCTCTCTCGTACGCGCAAGCCCTGGAGATACTCGAGCTCGGGGCGAGCGCTGTCATTAAAATAATGATCAACATCAGCAGGATTACGTCAAGATGGCTATCTTCTTCTTCCCCTTCAAGCTCAGCTCGGCAGACATTGTTGCTGCGTATTTGATGCCATGAGTGAGCGGCAACGGCAGAGGAGGATTGCTGATGGTGAGAGAGAACAACTGAAGCAGCACCACCTACCATCACCACTACTGGATCCTGCTGAAAGGACTGATGTGAAGGTGATTTGCGCACTTAATTTGTGACATTGGAGAGAAAGAGCTGGGTATGGAAGAATGTCTTCAAAAAGCTCGCATCATCGAGGCCTAACAGGTGCAGCCATGCGGCGCAAGCACAGAGGCCTACTCACTGCAATATATATTGACTTGATAAGGTCCCAATTTTCACTTGAAGAGCAATCAAGAGAGATTCAAGAAACAAAATTGATGAATCTCATAGGTAATTCAAACTCAATCTGTAGCTGGAGAGAGAGCTGTATCCAAATCTTTGACAAATTTATCTACTGTAAAGATATTATCTTTGGTTTTGAGATGGTTGGGAGATGGGGTTTTCCATTGATAACTTCAAAAGGTGCCTTTCTTGTGGAAGAGTATACATTATTGTAAACTCTACCAATGGCAAATACTTCTTTCATTCTTTTTTTTCCTCTGAAAGGTAATTCTTAAGCAAATCCAATACCGTGGTATTTGCTATCTCATTCTGACCATCTGTTTGAGGATGATAAGAGGGGGAGAAATTAAACTCCGTGCCCAGATTCTCAAATAGAGCCCACCAAAATAGACTAGTCATTCGAGGATCTCTGCCACTTACAAATGACTTAAGCATTCCATGATGCTTAAGCATTTGAGCAAGGAATAACTTAGCCATACCATCTGCTTTGATGGTCTTTTGCACATGAATAAAGTGTGTCTGCTTGCTTAATCTATCTATAATAGTCCAGGTCGTGTCATTGCCACTGGGATTCTTAGGGAGATCCATGATAAAGACAATGGCTAAACTTTCCCATGGCTGAGTTGGAACAGGAAGTGCCTTAAGTAGGCCAGTGTTTTATCATCTATGTCTATCATACACTTTTTGACACGACATACATTCATGTACATATTGATCTATGTCTGCACAAAGAGTAAGCCAAAAGAAATACCTCTCAAGAGAGTGAGTAGTTGGAAGAATTCCTCGATGTCCTGCGTAAGGTGAAGCATGAGCCTCATCCATAACTTTTTGTCGAAGAGGTTTGGCCACGCAAATGACTTGATGATGATACAAAAAACATCTTTTAAGGAATAAGAAGGAACTGTATGACCATTATGGAGCTGCTCCCAGATAGTGGAAAAATTGGAATCTGAGGCATAGAGTGAAGGGAGTTTGAGATCCTTATGGTATGCACTAGCGATAGCATTGATTTGTGGACGTTCTTGTAGCGCATCAGCCACTACGATTTTACTACCGGATATATGAAGAATTTGGATGTGAAAACTAGAAAGAAAATTTGCCCATTGCATCTGCTTCTGCGAAAACTTCTTTTGTGTAAGAAAATATCGCAAAGTCTGGTGCTTGGTTTTGATGAAAAAGTCAGCACCCAATAAGTAGTGTTTCCATACCCATAGAGCATAGAAAATTGCCATAAGTTCTTTTTTATAAACTTGAGCATGAAGCTCATGATCTTTCAATTGCCTGCTTTCTAAAGCTACGGCATGGTTGTGCTGATTTAAAACTGCGCCGATGCAATCTCCAGAAGCATCACGATAACCTCAAATGGTTTTCACAAATGCTAAACCACAAGCACAGGCTCTTGACTCACAAGATACTTGAGTCTTTCAAAGGCCTGTACTCTTTGCCATGTGTCCCAGTGAAAAGTAATCTTTTTCTTGGTCAAGCTATGTAAAGGTGAGGTTACATAGGCAAAGCCAAGGATGAATGGCCTATAAGCAGAACAAAGACCAAGGAAACTGGGCACATCATGTACTGAGAGTGTCACATATTCACTAATACCGGAAGCGTGTCTTGACACTTACTCTTCACACAAAAGGGGTATGGGCTTCCCTCCCTATTGTTCACACACTTGAAATTAGTAAAACTTAGACAAAAACAAAGACACTTAGCACGGGAACAAGGTGTGGAGACGCGTTGGCCCCAAGAGTTGGTGCCCCTTAGCGATATTTCTTTATTTATCAACTTTGTCGCACTTAGAGTGCTTACAAAACTGGCCCAAGCCCTCTTGAGAAGAGAGTCACTCTTTGGGAAAGGTCTTCTTGCTTCTTGCCTTGCTCCTCCTTGCCTTGGCTCTCCTGGAAGTGATGATCACGAAGGGGGGGGGGGGGGGGGTCCATTTTATACCCACCCACTAGGGCCAGGAATAGAGCCTATGGAGATCGCGATTTCTCTCTACCTGCTTTGTTTAGGTGCAATCACATGTAAGGGGAAGCTTTTTTTATCATGCTTGGGCCCCAAGTCAATGGGTGGCCCAATTTGTTTTATTTTTAGGCCCCAGAACCATGCGATTTCTCATGGGGCTTCAATTAGCTCTTCCATTAGCTTTTTGACCTAGTTTTCGCTTTTCTGGCCCAAAATTAGACCATTTGCTTTTCTGGCCCCCAAAAGTAGACCATTTCTTCTGAAACTGCTTTCCTTACTTTCCTTTGGCCTTGATGGCCCTATCTGGCATTTCCCATGTACTCTGGCATCATTTTGCCTAAAATTGTCAAAAAACATCTTTAGGGAATCTTGACATCTGAGGCTTCTTAATGCTTTTTGCTTCCCCTGATGTCTTTCTGGGCCTTAGTCTAGGACAAATTGATTAAGAATTTGTCCTTGATTCTTTAGATTCCATGCTCTAGGAAGAGGGTTAGGAATTAGGATTAGGATTAGGGTTAGGTCAAAAACCCAATTTTGTTTCAGAAGAGTGGTGGTGGCTACTCCATGATTGTCTTAATTTTAGGTTGATCGATACGAATACAGATATGGGAACAATATTACCCAAATAGTGAATTTTTGGAAGGAAGAATTCACGTAATTGATGTTTTCATAACTCTTGGAAGATTGCATCAAGATGTCTTTTATGCTCTTCTTCTGTTTTGGAAAAGACCAAAATATAATGAAAGAAGACTCCCGTGTATTTGAAGTGAGGTTTAAACATTCTATCCATCATGCGATTGAACGTGGCGGGAGCATTAGTCAATGCAAAGGGCATGACTAAGAACTCGTATAAGCCAAAAGATGTTCGAAACGTTGTCTTATGAACATCCTCGGGTGCAATCCGTACTTGATGATAGCCGCCCTATAAGTCTATGCAACTAAAGATATGCACATGCGAAAAGACCCATCCTTCTCTTGCACTAACAAGACAAGAGAACAATAAGGGGAAGAACTAGACTGAATATGACCCTTCTTCAAAAGTTCTTGTACTTGTTGATATATCTCGGCTTGCTGACTGGCACTCACCCGATAGGGAGGCTGATTTGGTGGAGAACTGCTCGGAATAAAGTCTATGGTATGATCTTCCGGTCACTTAGGAGGCAAAGCTCCATGAAGAGAATATGAGAAACAATCTTCATACCTTTTAATGAAAGTGTGATTTGACTTATCAATTTCAAAAAGTGGTGGCTGAGAGGATGAAGCCTCGTGAAAAAGTACGGCGAGAGCTGTTGCTACCGGGCTACTCGAGAAAAGGTCCCTACTAGATGATCCTTTGATTTGCTGGTCGAATCAAGAGAACCTATACCGTATATGGAACAAAATATATGGGATATTTTGGCATTCAACTTAAAAGCAGCAATCTGGTTCTCAGGAAGTACAAGACCATGGTTGAGCAACAGTATAAGGAAAGCACATTATGCGTGCTAACAGTTGACTTGACCACAAACATAATTGCAAGCCATTCAATCACAAAACCTTTCAAACCCGACCAGCTCTGAAAGACTTGCTCTATCAACTTTGAATCGTCACAATCTCCACAATCATCGCAATCGTCACAATCATCGCAATCTCCAAGATCGCTATCCATGTGCTCTAATACCAGTCGTAAGGCAAGTGTGTCTGCTGTGAGTGTGCATGCCTGTGTGTACACGTGAAAATGCAATGGCTATGGAGCTGCAGAAGGGGAATCGGGATGGAGAAGTAGATGGAGCAGACATAAATTTTTTGTTAGTGGGAGAGAAAGTGAGAGTGCAAGTCAATAGGAGAGGGGAGGGGTGCTTTTTGGGGCTGAATAGATGCCACCTCCAATACTTCAACACGTATGCCCTTTTTTCCATGTACAATTTGCTTGTGTAATTGAAATAGGAGACATACGTGCAACATGAGAACAATGACAATATGCTCTCTCTGTCATCCAGACAGACACAACCTTGATAGAAAGCTTGGAGCTCGTATGCCAAAAGGTGTAAGGCAGAGTGAATGTCGCAACTCGGACAAAAAAATCGCAGCCAACCATAAAACTAAATAACTATTAGCTCCATTATGTGTACTATTGCGCAGTCAATGAATATTGATCTCATCTCGACGAAAGCAAAAAACGTTGTTTCTATTGTCACGTCTATGACATTGGAGTCTCTGCTTGGCATTCCGTTGTATTGGAACCTTGCCGTTCTCTCAACCAATCATGCATTGTCCTCGCTTAATTGTATTGAAGCAAACTCACATGTCTCTTTTAGTAAAGGCCCTTGTCCTTGACGTGTTTTCGAGGATTTTGATTTTGCATTGAGACTCTACTTGTTGCATCATTTTCAACAAGCAGAGCTTTGGTTGTGGAGTAAGAAGAAGCATCGCTATGCATAGAGGGAAGAATCGGTGGCAATTCATGAGTAGCAAGGGGAAAGTAGAAGTTGAGTGGGAGCGTGAAATTGGAAGGCTGCTGTAGTGGCAAGTGTGCAGCAGGTAAAACTGGGGGCATTGCGCAATGCGAGCAGATCAGCCCGTCATATCCAAAGGGAGCTTGGCATTGAAGCTCATCAAATTTGACCAGGCTCATTAGGAGAGTCTTGGGAATCACAACGAGTAAACACACGAGAGAAGCTACCCGAACAGGCAGTCACAATCGAGCACTTCAAGCTTGGGCAAAAGGCAGACCCATGTACAACTGGCTTGTCCCATAGGCTGACTTCGGCCTCCCATGAACATTAGTTTTTTTCTCCTTCAGAAAGTGTTTACAAATCAGAAAAGTAAGTTGTAGCATGTCCCTCCCCCCTCGCCCTATCCTGCCCCCCCCCCCCCCCCCCCCCTAAAACACATGCACACGCACAGGCACACACAAAAATTATCATCATCTCCTGAGCTATCACTCTTCTTGGTTTCATCTAGATATATGCTTGGATCATATTAGCAGGCATTCATATTCACTATGTGAAGTTCTTGACATTTTGTCCAAGTTGTGATTAGTTGATATTGTTTAAATTTTGCATATATTTAATGCTGTGTATGCACTATCCACCATCTTTTTGCTAGTGCAATTATTTTGTGCATTGCGTCTATTTATTGCTAGGCTTGAATATGGCTGAGTTTGTGATGAGGGTGCAATCTATGGTTTAATTTTCAATGACATGGATCTTATTGTGCATGGCTGGGAGAACACTCACTCTCTTGTTTTGTTTTGGGTTGCAACTTTCCTTGAACAGGTATGCTCCGATCCTCATGGAAGAAGGAACGCCTTCCCAAAGGTACATTCTTATAAAACATGATTAGGAGAGCAATAATTCTATATCTAATGTTTTTGTGTTTCCTCAAATAGCCATGCTCTAGTTCTCATGCAAGTAGAAAGATGTTCACAAAGATGTATGTGGAAGGAGCAGCGTGATAGCCAGGACTTTGAAACTTTTGACACAAAGGATAGAATTAAGGAGATGCAAAAGCTGGTTGCCCCAAGGTTTGTGCAGATGGCATTTCACATGCCTCCAGGATGCAAAAACTTTTGGGATATGATGGTCGAGAGCCTAGAGAAGGTGGCATTGTTGGACAATGATCCTGTCAATGCAAACGTTGATGATGTGCTTGGGTTTTTCCAGGATTACTTCGTACCATCCGTCGTTGATAGTGTTCACCTCAACTTCTTTTTTCTTCAGCACTCCTTGGGGTTTGAGTATGCTCTCCGGATTGGCAAGGCTGACATGGCCATCACGATTGTTCATGATATTGAGAGAGAGTGTGCTGGTGACACTCAGTCTCCCCTTCATGGTTTTATGGGCAAATGCGATGAAGAGCAAGAAGAGGAGGTCGGGGACAATGGTGAAGATGGAGGGGGCTGGCAGACGCAAAGAAGAAGGAGAAATCACACAAGGGAGCAAGGTGGAAGAGGCGAGCATGGTGGAACAAGCCATAGAGCTGGCCCCGGAGGTGGCAGGCGAGGGAGAGGAGGTGGTAGAGGTGGCTCAGGTGGAGGAAGAGGTGAAGAGCAGGGTGACCGATCGATGCACTTCCAAAGCATGGAGGAGAAGACAATCATGGTACATATTCCCCCATTCACCACTCCAGATCATGGAGAGCTAGATAGAGGAAGAATGTTGAAGTCTCGCTCGTGGGCATTTTCTACTCATGGCAGCATTGGAGACCTCACGCCGAAATCATACAATCCAGCTACATGCGAGGTCGAAAGGTGCTTCCGTTACCATGGCACGAGGCATTTCTCCCTCAAAACGTTTAGGTCGGAGGGAATGAATCCTAGGCTTCAAAGGAACAAGTTCAGTCGAGATCGAGCATTCTACGTATCAAACTCCCTTCGCCATGTGTACAAGCACCCCCTTCACTACCATGCTTCGGCGAGCATGATGGATTACGTGAGTGTATTGGTCTTTGATGTGGACTTGGAGATTTTGGACGGGCAAAAGTCCCCTCTGGCTGCTACCCGTCCCTTCACCTTTAGGTGGTTTGAGGATACGGAGGATGAGGACCCAACGTGGCAAGATTTTTGCAAAGGAAATTTTAATTAGACCAGGCCTGCACATAGCTACGACATAGTAATCCGGCCCATATGCAAACCAAGTCAGAATTGGGAAAAGCTAAGATTGAAGGTGGATGGTGCCCCTTTGACACAAGTGGCATTTTGTTCGGATCGAGCAAGGTTGTGGCTAGAGCAATCATTTAAAAGAGTCTACATGGAGATCAGGTGAGGATTTATGTTTTATAATTCTGATATTGTGTGTGTGTGTGTACCATAATTATACAATATCAGAATTATACAACATAATTCCTCACCTGATCTCCATGTAGACTCTTTTAAACGACTGCTCCTGAGCCACAACCTTCCTCGATCCGAACAAAATTCCACTTGCGTCAAAGGGGCGCCATCCACCTTCAATCTTAGCTTTCCCCAATTCCGACTTGGTTTGCATATGGGCCCGATTACTATGTCGTAGCTATCTATAGGCCTGGTCTAATTAAAATTTCCTTTGCAAAAATCTTGCCATGTTGGGTGCTCATCCTCCGTATCCTCAAACCACCTAAAGGTGAAGGGAGGGAAGCAGCCGGAGGGGGATTTTGCACGTGCAAGACCTCCAAGTCCACATCAAAGACCAATACACTCACGTAATCCGTGATGCTCACCGAAGCATGGTAGTGAAGGGAGGCTCGTACGCATGGCGAAGGGAGTTCGATACAGAGAACGCTCGATCTCAACTGAACTTGTTCCTACGAAGCCTAGGATTGATCCCCTCTGACTTGAACCTTTTGAGGGAGAAATGCCTCGTGAAATGGTAAAGGAAGCACCTTCCGACCTCGCATGTAGCTGGATTGTATGATTTCGACGCGAGGTCTCCAATGTTGCCATGAGTAGAAAACGCCTACGAGTGAGACTTCAACATTCTTCCTCTATCTGGCACTCCATGATTTAGAGTGGTGAATGGGGGCATATGTACCATGATTGTTTGCTCCTCCATGCTTTGGAAGTGCATCGATCGGTCACCCTACCCTTCACCTCTTCCTCCACCTGAGCCACCTCTACCACCTCCTCTCCCTCGCCTTCCACCTCCAGGGCCAGCTCTATGGCTTGTTCCACCATGCTCGCCTCTGCAACCTTGCTCCCTTGTGTGATTTCTCCTTCTTCTTTGCATCTGTCAGTCCCCCTCCATCTTCACCACTGTCCCCGACTCCCCTTCTTGCTCTTCATTGCCTTGCCCATAAAACCATGAAGGGGAGAGTAAGTGTCACCAGCACACTCTCTCTCAATATCATGAACAATCGTGATGGCCATGTCAGCCTTGCCATACTTGAGAGCATACTCAAACCCCAAGAAGGAGTGCTAAAGAAAAAAGAAGTTGAGACGAATGCGATCAACGATGGATGGCGTAGAGTAATCCTCTAAAAACCCAAGCACACCATCAGTGTTGGCATTGAAAGGATCGTTATCCAACAATGCCGCGTTCTCTAGGCTCTCGACCATCATATCCCAAAAGCTTTTGCATCCCGGAGGCATGTGGAATGCCATCTACACAAACCTTGGGGCAACCAGCTTTTGCATCTCCTTGATTCTATCCTTTGTGTTAGAAGTTTCAAACTCCTGGCTATCACGCTGCTCCTTCCACATACATCTTTGTGAACATCTTTCTACTTCCATGAGAACTCGAGCATGGCTATTTGAAGAAACACAAAAACATTAGATAGAGAATTATGGCTCTCCTAATCGTGTTTTATAAGAATGTACCTTTGGGAAGGCATTCCTTCTTATGAGGATCGGAGCATACCTATTCAAGGAAAGTTGAAACCCAAAACAAAACAAGAGAGTGAGTGTTCTCCCAACCATGCACAATAAGATCCATGTCATTGCAAATTAAACCACAGATTGCACCCTCATCGCAAACTCAGCCATAATCAAGCCTAGCAATAAATAGACGCAATGCACAAAAATAATTGCACTAGCAAAAAGACGGTGGATAGCGCATACACAGCATTAAAGATATGCAAAATTTAAACAATATCAACTAATCACAACTTGGACAAAATGTCAAGGACTTCACATAGTGAAATATGAATATCTGCTAATATGATTTAGGCATATATCTAGATGAAACCAAGAAGAGTGATAGCTCAAGAGATGATGATAATTTTTGTGTGTGCGTGTGCATGTGTTTTAGGGTGGGGGGGGGAGGGGAGGGTAGGTAGGGTGAGGGGGGAGGGACATGCTACAACTTACTTTCCTAATTTGTAAACACTTTCTAAAGGGAAAAAAAACTAATGTTCATGGGAGGCCGGAAGTCAGCCTATGGGACAAGTCAGTTGTACATGCGTCTGCCTTTTGCCCCAGCTCGAAGTGCTTGGTTATGACTACCTGTTCGGGCAGCTTCTCTCGTGTGGTTACTAATTGTGATGCCCGGGACTCTCCTGATGAGCCTCGTCAAATCTGCTGAGCTTCAATGCCAAGCTCCCTTTTGATCTGACAGGCTGATCCTCTCGCATCACAATGCCCCCAATTTTACCTGTTGCACACTTGTCACTACACTAACCTTCCAATTTCATGCTCCCACTCAACTTCTACTTTCCCTTACTACTCATAAATTGCCACCAATTCTTACCTCTATGCATAGTGATGCTTCTTCTAACTCCACAACCAAAGCCCTGCTTGTTGAAAATGATGCAACAAGCAGTCTCAATGAAAAATCAAAATCCTCGAAAACACGTACAACATATCAAGGACAAGGGCCTTTACTAAATGAGACACGTGAGTTTTCTTCAATACGACTGCGCGAGGACAATGCATGATGGTTGAGAGAACGACAAGGTTCTAGTACAACGGAATGCCAAGCAGAGACTCCAATGTCACAGACGTGACAATAGAAACAACGATCGTTCCTTTTGTCGACGAGATCAATATTCATTGACTGCACAATAGTACGTATAATGGAGCTAATAGTTATTTAGTTTTGTGGTTGACTACGATTTTTTTGTCCGAGTTGTGACATTCACACCGCCTTACACCTTTTGGCATACGAGCTCCAAGCTTTCTATCAAGGTTGTGTCTGTCTAAATGACAGAGAGAGCATATTTTCATTGTTCTCATGTGGCATTTATGTCTCCTATTTCAATTACACAAGCAAATTGTACATGAAAAAAGGGCATACGTGTCCTAGATTAAGGTAGGAAGACATCAAGGGAAGCAAAAAGCATTAAGAAGCCTCAGACGTCAAGATTTCCTTTTTGACAATTTGGGCAAAATGATGCCAGAGTACATGGGAAATGCCAGATAGGGCCATCAAGACCAAAGGAAAGCAAGGAAAGCAATCTCAGAAGAAATGGTCTACTTTTGGGGGCCAGAAAAGCAAATCGTCTAATTTTGGGCCAGAAAAGCAAAAATTAGGTCAAAAAGCTAATGGAAGAGCTAATTGAAGCCCCAGGAGAAATTTCATGGTTCTGGGGCCTAAAATAAAACAAATAGGACCACCCATTGACTTGGGGCCCAACCATGATAAAAAAAGCTTCCCCTTACATGTGATCGCACCTAAACAAAGCAGGTAGAGAGAAATTGCGATCTCCATAGGCTCTATTCCTAGCCCTAGTGGGTGGGTATAAAATGGACCACACCTCCCCCCCCTTGTGATCATCACTTCCAAGAGAGGCAAGGAAAGGAGGAGCAAGGCAAGAAGCAAGAAGACCTTTCCCAAAGAGTGACTCTCTTCTCAAGAGGGCTTGGGCCAGTTTTGTAAGCTAAGTGCGACAAAGTTGATAAATAAATAAATACCGCTAAGGGGCACCAACTTTGGGGCCAACGCGTCTCCACGACCTTGTTCCCGTGCTAAGTGTCTCTGTTTTTGTCTAAGTTTTACTAATTTCAAGTGTGTGAACAATAGGGAGGGAAGCCCATACTTCTTTTGTGTAAAGAGTAAGTGTCAAGATATGCTTCCGGTATTAGTGAACTTGTGACACTCTCAGTACATTACTTGCCCAATTTCCTTGGTCTTTGTTCTGCTAATAGGCCATTCATCCTTGGTTTTGCCTACATCGCCTCACCTTTACATAGCTTGACCAAGAAAAAGATTACTTTTCACTAGGACACATGACAAAGACAGGTTTTTGAAAGACTCAAGTATCTTGTGAGTCAAGAGCCTGTGCTTGTGGTTTAGGATTTGTGAAAATCATTTGAGGTTATTGTGATGTTTCTGGAGATTGCATCGGCGCACTTTTAAATCAGCACAACCATGCTGTAGCTTTAGAAAGCACGCGATTGAAAGATTATGAGCTTCATGCTCCAGTTTATGAAAAGGAACTTATGGCAGTTGTCCATGCTCTATCGGTATGAAACACTACTTATTGGGTGCTGACTTTTTTTTAATCAAAATCAAGCACCAGACTGTGCGATATTTTCTTACACAAAAGAAGTTTTCACAGAAGCAGATGCAGTGGGCAAATTTTCTTTCTAGTTTTCATGTCCAAATTCTTCATATATCCGGTAGTAAAATCGTAGTGGTTGATGCGCTGTCACAATGTCCACGAATCAATGCTATCTCTATCGCATACCATAATGATCTGGAACTCCCTTCACTCTATGCTTCAGATTCCAAATTTTCCACTATCTGGGAGCAACTCCATAACGGTCAGCTAGTTCCTTCTTATTCCTTAAAAGATGGTTTTTTGTATCATCATCAAACCATTTGTGTGGCCAAACCTCTACGACAAAAAGTTATGGATGAGGCTCATGCTTCACCTTACGCAGGACATTGAGGAATTCTTCCAGGTATTGACACTCTTGAGAGGTATTTCTTTTGGCCTACTCTTCGTGCAGACATAGATCAATATGTACGTGAATGTATGTCGTGTCAAAAAGTGAAGTATGATAAAACACCTGGCATACTTAAGGCACTTCGTGTTCCAACTGAGCCATGGGAAAGTTTAGCCATTGTCTTTATCATGGATCTCCCTAAGACTCCCATTGGCAATGACACGACCTGGACTATCATAGACAGATTAAGCAAGTAGGTGCACTTTATTCCTGTGCGAAAGACCATCAAAGCAGATGATATGGCTAAGCTATTCCTTGCTCAAATGCTTAAGCATCATGGAATGCTTAAGTCAATTGTAAGTGGCAAAGATCCTTGAATGACTAGTCTATTTTGGTGGGCTCTATTTGAAAATCTGTGCACGGAGTTAAATTTCTCCTCCTCTTATCATCCTCAAACAGATGGTCAGAGTGAGATAGCAAATACCACGATATTGGATTTGCTTAAGAATTACCTTTCAGAGAAAAAAAAACAAATGAGAGAAGTATTTTCCATTGGTCTCAGTTTGCATAAAACAATAATGTATACTCTTCCACAACAAAGGCACCTTTTGAAGTTATCAATGGAAAACCCCATCTCCCACCCATTCTCAAAACCAAAGATAATATCTTTACAGTAGATAAATTTGTCAAAGATCTAGATACAGATTATAGTCATGATAAAACTGTTATCCAACGCTCGTAGGATAAACAAAAGAAGACGGCTGGTAAACATCGCCGCAACTTAGAATTACAATTGGGCAAGTACGTATGTACTTCTCAAGTTTGAGAAAGCCCAATTGAAGAAGCAAAAAGGTCAGAAGGGAAAAGTTGTCAAACTTTCCAATCACTATTATAGACTTTTTAAGATCATTGAAATCATAATGCCTTCCATATTAGCCTACTTCGAGGGTACGCTTCCTCCATAACCAGTAAAAAAGTTTACCTAATGTCGGAGAACAAGAAGAACTACTTGTTCTTGAACAGATTCTACATCGTCTGGAAAAAGTTTTGAGGAATGGAAGCATTAAGAGGAATTTTTAGTTAAGTTAAAGAATTATTCCAACTCAATGCTAAGTGGATGACAGAGCATGAGTTAAGGGAATACTTAGACTTGCTTACTGGATATATAAATGCTAGATATTACCAACTGTATAAGTCAGCGGATAGTTTTTCTTTAATATAAATATTTAAAAAATCTCTCTTATGTCTTGTTGATTTCTTTGATTGAAGAAAGACTTTAAAATTTGGCCATAGATTATTCTACGACAAACGTTCCCGATATTTCACTGTGAATGGAGTAGGATATTATGATAGGAATCTTTGTTAAGAAACAGACAAAGAGAAAATTACAATCAGTTTAAGACTCTCAATTTGCCTGTCTAAGTAAAGTATATGCGCGAAGTCACAAGCACACAATTGAAGATGGATTCTAAGTATGGGCATTGTTCCTTAAGTATGGGTATTATATACCCTAAGTAAGGGTATTACTCCCTAAGTGCATAAGTGCATATCATTTAGATGAATGTTTTGCATTTTGGGGACGTCTGGATAGTGTGATGCATAAATGTGGCGCCTGGACAGTGTGATGCATAAGTTTGACGCCTGGACAATGTGGTTTGGTGTAACATTACTACTCCTTGTTTAGATTGTACTCTTTGCTTTAAATGTGCTCCTTCTTTAGAATTTAGAAATGTCGCTTGGGAGCATAGAGAAGAGAAAAAGGCCCACTTGAATCAAGAAGAAAATGGGTTGTATGTATGGCTTAGAAGCTATACAAGGGTGGGAAAAAAATTTGGTGAGCATTGTCTAGTGAGCGCTTTTTGGAATTTGGTGAGCAAATTTTATATCTCCAAAAGATTCTTTCTCTTGCCTTCTCTCTCTTCATCTCTCTCTCTCTCTCTCTCTCTCTCTCTCTCCCCTATCTTTTATTCTCTCCCTCCTTCTCTCCTCTCTTCTTCCTCCTCCTCTCTCTCTCTCCCCCCTCTCTCTCCTTCTCTTTTTCTCTCTCCCTCCCCTTCCTTCATCTTGCTCTTTCCGCTCTTCTCTCTCTCTCTCTCTCTCTCTCTCTCTCTCTCTCTCTCTCTCTCTCTCTCTCTCTCTCTCTCTCTCCCCCCCCCTCTCCCCCTCCCCTATCTTTTCTTCTCTCCCTCCTTCTCTCCTCTCTCTCTCTCTCTCTCTCTCTCTCTCTCTCTCTCTCTCTCTCTCTCTCTCTCTCTCTCTCTCTCTCTCTCTCTCTCTCTCTCTCCCTCCCCCCCTATCTTTTCTTCTCTCCCTCCTTCTCTCCTCTCTTCTTCCTCCTCCTCTCTCTCCTTCTCTTTTTATCTCTCCCTCCCCTTCCTACATCTTGCTCTTTCCGCTCTTCTCTCTCTCTCTCTCTCTCTCTCTCTCTCTCTCTCTCTCTCTCTCTCTCTCTCTCTCTCTCTCTCTCTCTCTCTCTCTCTCTCTCTCTCTCTCTCTCTCTCTCTCTCTCTCTCTCTCTCTCTCTCTCTCTCTCTCTCTCTAGCGGTGGGGCGGTGCGGCAAAGTGAGAGTGACTTCCTCTTCTTCGCGATAGGAGGATCACTCAGTGGTGATGCCAGAAGGTGATTGACACACCAATAACCATAGCTTTTGTGTGATTTTATCATTTTTCTTGTGTGCTTGGAGACTTTGTGGCGCGGGTTTGCGTGCAACAAGTATCCAACTTGACATTTTGGCACCATTGTCGAGGAAGCACCCTTCGCGCTCCATGAAGCCTGCTACATGAGTTTTTCCTTTGTTTTCTAAGCTGCCACACTGCTTTTTAGTTGCATAGGAGTGTTTTTTTGTCTTTTGGCAGGTCGTAGGTGGATATATGTGACTACTGTGAGCACGATGATTGTGATCTGCACGTGTCCCCACTCCTGCATGTTTGCTGTGAGCACATGATTTTGAGAAAAACACACATGTATGTGGGCACATTAGAAGGAGAACTAAAAAATCGAGAAAAAAATTGGAGAATTATTATTATTATTACTTTATTGAGAAAACTATTTTGAAAGAAGGAATCAGAATCATTGCTCAAGAGCCTGAGCATGAGCTTGAGCTTGAGCTTGGTCTCGGTCTTGAAATACTAAATATAACTAGTTTCATATATATACCCTCACATTCCGAGAGTGCTCCTTGCTAGGCGGGATAAAGAGTCCCATTTCTCTACTTTAGGCTTTTCCACTTTGCCCACACCCCTAGGTAGAAATTGCACGTTTTGGTGGCTACAAGGGCTCCGATTGGCCAAACCTTGAGCTTCCAAGCACACCACTACCCCATTGGAGACACACTTGTTTTGAGCTCAAAGATTTAAACAATGTTAAAAAACACAAAATACAAACAACAAAGAGAGGGAAAACGGTCAAAACACTACATAGAGAGGCTTCTGTTGGTCTTCTTTGACACTGTTAAGAGCCTGAAATCACATGAACCTATGATATGGTCATGTCTTAGATTCTGAGCATTTAGCAAGCACAAAAGAGCACTTTACATCACGTTTTTACCAATTGGTCACCAGTTTTTAACCACTTGGTCATGCTCTTCACCTCCAGTGGGTTCTCGATCTTTCGTTGAGACCCAAGGTAGGTCTACGACGTGATGGAGGGTAATCCTAAGCCACATTCTAGGATTGCAAGTCCTACCATGCCTGTCATGGCCCCACATCCTTGACCTAGCATGTTAGACAAGGCGGAACAATGCCAAGCAAGACAAGGAGAGGCCTCTATGGGAGTAGTTGCATCACAAGGGCATTCAAGCTCTTTCACGTTTGTTGCCCCTACGAGTTAGCTTTTGGGAAGCAATGTGGGTTCGATGGGTGTGTAATATTGGATTATCATTGAGGCTCAATTAGAAGTGAACATGGGCTTGATTTGTAATATAAAATAAAAGTAAAGTAAAAAGGTGCGTACACTAGATGACCAATGGGTAGAAACCACGTTGAAAATAAGAGTCCAATGGTATATGTGCATGTATGAAGTATTTACAACTGGTGAATTCTCTATTGTCTCCTTGATTACTATTTTGTTGAGAAGTTTTGCTCACTCCAATCCTCTTTAAATGATAGTGTTCATGTGCTTTGTTCTTGGGAAATGGAGATGACTTCAATCTTCTTCTGGTTGTCTTGTTTCCATGTGCACACAGAGGTGATAGGTAACTATTGCACCTACATACAAGTAGGAGAAGGTGATATGGTTGCACCCATGAACACCCACACGTGAGGTGCTTATGCTTCCAAGACACACACGGATGAACGTGCTTTTGGTAGGCTGCGCTTGCAGAGAGGTGATTAGGTCACATGAAGGAAATATGCATGTGCATGCATTGCATATGCAAGGAACCTATATGCCCCTCCAAAAAAACATATACAAGTGATCAACACCTTTTGACACCTAGGCGCATCTGATGAGGAAGTATACACACAATAAGACATAGGCCTGCATGATCATCTAAGTAAGCAAACACACCATGTAGCTTGCATGCATTTATATCTTCAAGCGAGTCTTGCAATTGAAAAATATGGACTAGGTGCCTTGGGTATCTAGATCTTCCAGTTACCTCGAGGACAGACTTGTGCTTGAAAAAATTAGATGGCAAAATCCATGATGTAGATGTTCTGGTATCCATTGTATATGTTGTGATTGATGTCCACTTCTGTGATTGTGGGAGCTTAATTTCCTTTCGGTTTGTTTTGTTTTGAAGCGAATTTTTACTCCATACGATGTTGTCGTTTGCTTTGGCAACCAATACTTATTCTAGCCACTAAAAGAGCCTCGCTCTTGTAAGCTGTATTTGGAGCCGATCCCATTTGTTTGCCGAGTGAATTCTAGCTAGAATTATCACTTAAATTTTTACTTGATCCTAAATGTTTCTCCGCGACATAGACTCCGGTGGACCGTTGGCATCACTGGTCTTTTACTGTTGGGTAATTTTGCTAGAAAATATTTTTAGGCAGATGGGCAAGCTTTTGATTCATTGGATTTGTGGATGTAAAAGCTACTGCAGGCATGTGATTGGTCTTGACTACCTTCTCTGCCCGTTGGTGAGGCTTTTGCCTTGTCGATAAAGAGGTTGGTTCTTCCCGAGCTTAGCCACAAAGGAAACTTGGGTAAAATGGGGTAAATCCGCCATTAGAGAGAATATAATGAAGCTACAATTAGCTGATGGCTATATAGAGAGACCATTGGGATTGCTAGAAAAAGTGGTCGTGCAATTTTGTGGCATTGAGTATGAGCATACCTTTTTTTTAAAACCAGAAGAACGCGTGAATATATTGAGAAAAGATAAGAAGTGATTACGATGTTCCACTAAAGGGAAAGGAGTAAGCAAGATTTGTAGTTAGTATACTTTTGCTTTCAAAATCAAGCCCAAAATTACACCAAATGGGGCTGGTTAGTTTACCTAGATCAAAGGGCCAAGTACATTAAAATGGCCTAGTTAGTTTACATCTATCAAAGGGCCAACACAATCACCAAAAAGGTCTATTGTGCAGCTCGACACTGATTGAATGGATCATCAGATGTTGGGGAAGGCATCCAACTCATCTTGTAGCACCATCAAGAGTGATTTAGTTCTCATCTTGTCTAGGTGTATTTCCTCCATTTTGTCGTGCACATCCATGGACCAGTTCAAGCGTCCAATCTGGAGGTCTTCCTGGGCTTCCAACACATTGTAGGCCAGTCGCAAATCTTTAATCATATATTTTTGCAAAAAGATAGTTTTCTTCTTAAAGAATGCAAAATATATTGCTATGAACATACCTTCCCTATTGTTGATATTAAAAAGAAAAGTAATTATGACATCATACACGGAAGACCATTTATGCGACATCTTAAAATGGTCCAAGATTGGGGTTATGATTATATTTATCTTCAGCATTTGGACACCATCACATGAATTAGCACGAGGGATCACAACTATCAAGATGTAGTGCAAACTCATATGGAAGACTTTGATTTTGCCATAATGAGAAATTTGGAGGCACTAGTATTTGGTAGTAGAGCTAAAGAAATTTGGTTGTGTCACGGTGCATCTGAATGTGATAGCCTTGTAAGGGAAGATTGTATATTAGCAAGTGCTATAGAAGATCCCTTTTGCATGCTAGAGCCGTTCCGTTTGAATGGGCTCAAATGTGCAACCAATCTTTATGATCTGTGTTTCCAATGAAAAAGCGACAAAATCCCACAAAAAATTGAAACTAAACAAGGAGTGGAAACAAATGAGAGAATAAAAAACATAGGCAAAATAATCAATAGATTGCTTGCTGATTAGAAATGGAATAACAATAGATTTGGAACCACGGATGGAAGAGGGTAACAAATTCATCTATGATTCATCAAATGTGATAGATGCAGAATGGGAACCAGCTGATGATGGGCGCACAGATGGTGAGGTGGAGAAAAGAAAAGTTTTGCGAGTTTTTGAATCAAACACCACGGAGACAACATAGATATTTGCAAAAACAAAAAGTGGTTAAACCAATTAAGAAGACATTAGAAATGCCCATCTGCACACAAGGAAAGACGCACGTCTTAATGATGGTGAATGCCGAGTCACGAAAAAACAATGAAGTAGAAGTCTAGTGCAAGTGTGACTTTGGGAATGAGTAAGTTGAAGTGCAAGAAGAAGTATAACGAACTTAAGCAGACATTAAAGAAGGTGTGGTCCAAGGATATGGAAATAGGTGCAATAGAAGGAGTTCATTTGCAGTACTATAAGTATACCGTACAAGATCGAATGTTAGTGGTTCAACACTTGATGAGAGAGCCCAAGCATTAGAAGGCTTGTGATGGGCAAGAAAATGCAAAGAAAATAGACCTTGTAGAGCTTGAACAGAGCCCAAGCTGGTCTATTTTGTAACATACCTAAGTGTGGACGAAGAAGAGTTGTTGATTAAGACTCTAAAAGAGTATAAGGATGTTTTTGCATGGTCTTATAACAACTTGAAAGGGGTAGATCTTGACATTTGTCAGCACACAATCCCTCTGAAGGCAGACGCTAAGCCTAGCAGGAAAAAACTTTATACTTATAATGGGACCTCTACCAAAAAGATTAAAGAGGAAATTGATAAATTGCAAGAAGCAGATTTTATCTACGATATAGACACATAGATTGGGCGTCACTATTGTGGTTGTCCCCAAGAAGAACGGTAACTTACGAGTTTGTGTAAACCTAAAGAAGGTAATGCTACTATGATTAGAGATAATTATCCTCTATCAATCACGAAACATGTCCTTGATAATGAGTAGCAGGTAAAAGGGCATATAGCTTTATGGACGGGTTCATGGCCTATAATCAATTGTCTATCAAGACAAATGTTCAACATAAAACAATGTTTGCAACACATTTAGACCTATAGGGTTATGCCATTTTGCCTAACCAACACCCTTGCTACATTTCAGAGACTGATGACACATGTTTTCAAGGAGTTATTGCAAATATTCTTGGATATTCACATGGATGATTTTTATGTATAGTCTCTCTCTTGAGGGAACAACACATAGAATATCTACAAAAAGTATTTGAGAACTGCAAGTCCTCTAGAATCTGCTTGAACCCAAAGAAATGTGATTACATGTGCATGTCATGTGCTATTGGATGTATCTTAGCATAGTCAAGGGACGGTAATATGGGCTTTCCTATTTGCTATGCAAGTAGATAGTTAAACAGTGAAGAGAAAAATTACACAACCATGGAGAGAGAAAGACTGGGAATGATCAATGTAGTGAAGAAGTTCAGGCACTACTTGTTGGCCAATAAGTACATATTTTTTGTGGACCACCAAGCTTCTTCTATACTTGGTAAACAGACCTTGTAATACGGGACACATTCTTTGATGGTTCATTATATTACTTGAGTTTGATTTTATATTGGTAGTCAAGAAGAAACCAACTCATCAACAAGCGGATTACCTTTCTCAATTATTACACAAAGAGAAGCCAATAAAGATGATATTTGAGACACCTATCTTTTCCACATATTAATGGTGCCAAAATGGTCTGAACTGATTATCATGCTAATAACCTATGGAATTACTCGTGAGTAACTAGGTCAAATAACAATGAGAGGCGTTGTAATGCAATCTAAAGATTTGGAAATGATCGTTGGAAGATTGTATCATTACAACAAAGATGGAATCTTGCGGTTGTGCTTATGTCCTGAAGAATATGTGAGTTATTCAAAGGAAGCACATGCTAGAGTTTTGGGCATGCATTGCTGAAAGAGACAGACTAGCCAGCATTTAAAGAGACTTGAAGTGTATTGGCTGGAGATGAAGGTAGATGTAAAATTATTTGTTAATACTGTTTCCTATGCAAGGTCAAGACACCTATGGATTATGCCATATTATTCCAAGTATCCATTTCATCGAAGTGCAGTCAATATATAATTGACTATTTGACAACAAGAACATTTTTTGAGGATATGTCTAGAACCAGGCAAAGGATTATTGAAAATGAAGCCAAAGACTGTTCTCTTATTGTAAATCAAGTGTACAAGAGACAAATCAACAACGAGCTAAGAATGTGTGCCATGCAAATGGAGTATCTAACATTGCTAAAGCAAGCACACAAGGGAATGGCAGGTGGACATTTTTCAGCAAAACAACATCTATGATAGTGCATAATAGCCTTGCTACAAAATGACACATAATATTTGAAAAGATGCAATGAATGTCAAAGCACAAAGAAACAGAATGAGTTGCCATTACGGCCAATGATGGAAACTAGAGCGTTTGCAAAATGGGAAATAGACTATGTGGGTCCAATCAACCCAATAGCGTATGAATGCCATGCATAGTACATCAATGTGGCCACAGATTATCTCATCAAATTGGCAGAGGCTAAAGCGACAACAAAAGCAGATGCAAGAACAATTGTGCAATTCTTATAAGAAAATACATTATGAGAGGCTCATCACCATGTCTACTTTGTGTTTAGGTATTAGTTTCATGCAAAAAACTAACCAAACAGTCCAATCACACATAGAGGTGTAGGAAATGAAGAAGCCCATTATGCTCTACCCACTAACCCAATTTAGTTTAAAAATTTTAGGGGGTTTGCCCTAGGCTAGGCTACCATTTCTAAGCGCTAAAGAGCGACTTAGGTCAAAGATTAGAAACCCTAGTCTCAACTAGACCTATGTGTGACATGTACGATGAATAGAACAAATCGTACCTTGAGCTAGAAGAAGTGGTAGACAAAGATGTCTCAACCGCATTCACATAGGAAATAAGCAATTCTAGTAATTTATTAGCTGCAGTCAAATATCAGGGTAAGAGCTTCAATTATTGATGGACACAAGAAAAATACATGCGTTCATCTCTTCTACATGCATTAGAATTCTCCCTTAATATCAGCATTTGAGCTTCAAATATTGATTGACTCAAGAAGGATACACTGGTTCATCTCTCCTACATGCATTAGAACTCTCCCTTTGCCTGAAAAATCTTGATAGTGACCTTATAGTGGCATTGGCTATGGGTAGCAAAGTTAAGTTACCATCTATTATTGGTAAACTAAAGTTCAATTTGCAAGGGTAGAACACTTCTTCAAATTTTAGCGCTACCCATAGGTGTGTATGATGGTATTTTGGAAATGGAATCATTGAAAGCAAAAGTTGTACATCTTCATTGTAAAGAAGCTTTTCTTGGCTTTGAAGAGGATACCGGTTTATTTATCTCCGCCAAGCTATCATACTTGGAGACTGATGTGAAATATTTGCTCATACATAGAGATAGTACTTAGTATGTACATGGTGATGTACATAATGCCAGTGAGGGTATGAAGACATGTGTAAGTGTGTATGTATGTGTATGATGCATACGTGCTTGCGCATATAGCCATGTGAATAGTCATACGTGTTCATGCGCCTATGTGTTGCATCCGTGTACATAGGCGTGGGTATAAACATATATCAACTCATGTGTATGGGTGTATAGACATATAGGACTCTACAAGCAAGTGTATGTAAGTATTTTATGACCGTGTACATGTATGTGTGCATCTACATGACATGTGTGTGAGGTTGCGTGGGTGAGAGTGAATGATGGCGTGTGTATGTGGAAGGGTAAGTGGAGGTGCATGGTGAATTTGTTGAAGGGTGAGGTGGTGAATTTCTGCCTCCACCTAGCCTTGGTGTGAATTGTTGCAAGGGCGCCGGTAGCTACCCCCGCTATAATAGAGGTGATCAATAAGGTTTCCCTCAGTAGAGGTCGGGTAACCTTTGCCCCTTCTTGGCCATTCTGATGGATACCGCCTTCTACCTCTCGTCCTGGACTGAAAATCTATAGGCCAAGTGCCTTGCCCTCCCTTGTTCTCGCTGGCTACCTGTGCTTGGTCATCAAATCACTAATCAAATCTGCTCTAAAAACTGGCCCTCTATCCAAGATAATCTCAAGAGGTGTGCCAAAACGTCAAGAAATATGCTCATAAACAAACTCTTGTCAGTTGTAATCCTTGTGGTTGAGGTAGCCTCTGCCCATCTAGTCATGTAATCTACCCCCATGATCATATAGTATTTACTAGAGTGTGCTCGAGATAGGGGGCCAATTGAATCATTGCCCCATTTTTTGAATGGTCCATAAGAGAGGATAGGAGTTTGGGGTTCTGGAAGGAGGGACCTTGGGCCTTCCTTTTGGCATGCTTGACATGTTTTGCACCAACGATGTACATCCTGACTGAGACTGGGCCAAACTTCGGAGGTCCTTTTTGAGACTAAGCTGGTTTCTTGTCTGCATAACCTTTTGTGAGGGTCGATAGCGTGGGGTTTTCTTGAGCTGGGGGATTCTCAAATGTTGAGATCCTTTCAATGATACAAGTTGTTGGAGTACCCCTTTTTTGTGGCCTCACCATAGGACATGTATAGAGAGGGCTAGGTGTATTTGACACCGTGTTGGTAGTCTTGGGTTAGCTTTTGACTTTTTATGCACAGTTAGTGGTTGATGCGCCTATCTTATGCTCTGAGAGCATTACTTTTGATGCATTACTGATCTCTTGTGACAGTTTTGGATTGAGATTCTGTCAATTTTTTTGAGAGAAATCTGCTGAATTTTTCCCAAAATTACCAGTGTTTATCGCCATATTATTTTTAGCTTGCAACCATGTCATCTAGCATTGAAAATGATATTTACATTATCTGGAAATTTGATGGGACAATTTTTCTATTTGGAAAGAGCAGATTCAAGATGTTCTCATACAAAAAGGCCAGCTCGATCCTATCAAGGAGCACCCAGAGAGCGAGTATACAGATGTTGAGTGGGAGAGACTTGATGCTAAAGCCAAATCTACCCTCCGTTTACATTTGGTCGAATCTGTGTACTTTACTATAGTTGGAGAAAGGACTGCTACAGATGTATGGAATAAGTTGTATCCCAGTTATGAGAACAAAAGTGCCACTAATAAGGTTTTCTTGATAAAGAAGTTGTTTGACCTTCGTATGAAGGAAGAGGGCACTATTTCTACTCACATAAATGAGTTCAATCTCATTTTCACTCAGTTAACAACTCAGGGTTTGTTCTTCGATGAGGAAATCAAATGTATCTTCTTGCTATGCAGTGTACCCTCGTCTTGGCATACGTTCTGTGATGAGAAACTCAGAACCTGGTACCGATCTAGAGTACAATGACGTCCTTGGGAGTCTGTTTACCGAGGAGATTTGCAGAAAATCTCTCAAAGGCAAGAAGGATGGTGATGCATATGTTGCTAGCGATAGACAGAGGAGTCACACTCAGAGTCGTGCCAAAAGCAAGGAACGTGGGGGCTCATGCAGTAAGTCTCGGGGTTCTATGTGTAATGTCGAGTGCTATCACTGCCATAAAAAGGGCATGCGAAGAAGGATTGCAAGAAATGGTAGCAAAGCAAGAAGGATAAACAATCTGATGACACTTCTAAGTCTGATGATTCAAACAAGGGCATAGCAAAGTTAGAGGAGATCAATGTGCTAGAGTCTTCAAATACTCCTATTGTAGAGACTCTTCCAGCGGTTGTTATGCCACTTACCTTTGACGTATTTTTCTTCACAGCAGATCTACCTGTTGAGGCTCTTGTTACAGAAGATGCACAGTATGCACAGAATTGGATAGTAGATTCTGGTGCGAGTTTCTATGTAACACCACATAGAGAGTGGTTCTCTACTTATTCTCACTCTTGTAGAAAAGTGAGACTTGGTGATGCTTATGAACTAGACATTGAGGGTGTCGAAAACATCAAATTGCATCTAAGGAATGGCACGCACTTTACTTAATGTAATGTCAGACACTACAAGAGGTCACTTGAATTCCGGCGCCACATTACCGGCGTCATTGCCGGGCGTCGGTATATGTGTGTGTATCTATGGAGGGAGACAAGGTTTTTTAAAAAACTTCATTTTCAAAATTCCGATGCCTATTTCGGCAGGTGTTCCGATACCAGCACGAATGCGCATTTCGACGTCCCTTTCGTTGGCTGTACCGATAGCTGTACCGTCAGTACCTGCAAAAACCGAAACCGCGGGCTTTCTCTGTGCATTTCTACTCATTTTTGCGCCACATCTCAAGCTCTCCTCTTCATCCTCTCTCACATATCTGCTGCGATACACGACGTCGGAGGTGCTAATCTTGATTGTGGGTTAGCGCATAACACTAAGGTAAGATTATTTTCATGTTTTCTTATAGATTTAGGGTTTAGGGTTTAACTTTGTGTTTGTGTTTGTGTGTGCGTTTTTGCAGGTTTTACGACTTAGGTGACAACTTTCATTGCTCAAATAGGACTAATGTGAGTGTTGAAACCTTTAAATGCATATTAAGTTTATATAAATTACTTTGTATATTAAAAAAAGAAAATTTCATGCTTTAAAATTTGAATGCTTAAAACTTTCAATGCTTTAAAAGAAATTAGGATTTGTTATGTGAAATTTCATTTCAAATTATGGAAAAAATTTGTTGAAGTTTATGATAAATTCTTGTTTTGAAGAAAATTTTTATTGAGTTATGTCGTTTTTCAAATCATGTAGTTGATGGGGTTTATGTTTTAGGTTAAGTTTAAGTTATAAGTTAAGCTAGATTAAGTTAGGTTATGTTAAGTTAAGCTACGTTGTTATGTTAAGTTATACGTTAGGTTAGATTAAGTTAAGCCACGTTAGGTTAAGTTATATTAGGTTAGGTTAAGTTAAGCTACGTTAAGTTAAGTTAGGTTATCCTATATGTTAGGTTATGTTAAGTTACGTTAGGTTAGGTAAAGCTACATTAGGTTAAGTTAGGTTAAGCTACATTCGACAATACGACAAGCTATAGAGCTTACCCACATCGCATATTAAAAACAACACAATGGCGTTCCGTTCGTCAATATAGCAAATCCATAAAGCTTACCTACAACACATATGCATTGTGGGCAAGCTCTATGGCTTTCCGTATTGCCAACGGCTCGCCATTGTGTTGTTTATATGTCCGCGAGCAGATTTCAAGTCCTAGAATAGCACCATGGTGAGCCGTTTGGCAATACGGCAAGCCATAGATCTTGCTTACAATGCATATGCCTTGTGGGAAAGCTTTATGGCTTGCCGTATTGCCAAATGGCTCACCATGGTGTTGTCTATATATCTGCGAGCGATTTTCGGGCCATAAAATCGCATCGCAACTCTAAAAACAACACAATGGTGAGTCGTTTGCCAAATTGGCAAGCCATAGAGCTTGCCCACATCGCATATGCATTGTGGGTAAGATCTACGGCTTGTCGTTTAATAAACGTCTCACCATTATGTTGTTTTTATGTTAGGTTAGGTTCTGTTAGGTTTAGGTTATATGTTAGGTTAGGTTAGAGCTATCGACGACATAATAGTCAAAAATACAAACGGACTTCGAATATGACGCATGTACTTCAGAAAACGCAATCGAACTTTGAAATGACTCGTGTACTTCTAAAAATGCAAATGGACTTCGGTTAGGTTAGGTAGATGTTATAAGATAGGTTAGGTATAGGTTTTACGTTAGGTTAGATTATATTATAGGTTAGGCATAATGATTATAGGTTAGGTTAGAGTTAGTGTCAAATTAATAGTAGTAAAAACGCAATAGGACTTTGAGGATGACTCGTGTACTTCTAAAAATGCAAGCGGACTTCGGTTAGGTTAGGTTATAGGTTAGGTAGATGTTATAAGTTAGGTTATATACATTAAGTTAAGTTAGGTATAAGTTTTACGTTAGGTTACATTATAGGTTAGGCATAATGATTATAGGTTAGGTTAAGTTTAAGTTATAAGTTAAGTTAGATTAGGTTAGGTTATGTTAAGTTAAGCTACGTTGTTATGTTAGGTTATACGTTAGGTTACGTTAGGTTAGATTAAGTTAAGCTATGTTAGGTTAAGTTATATTAGGTTAGATTAGGTTAAGCTACGTTAAGTTAAGTTAGGTTATCTTATATGTTAGGTTAGTTTAAGTTACGTTATGTTATGTTGCGTAACGTTGGGTTAGGTTATGCAATGTGGGCAAGCTCTATAGCTTGCCATATTGCCGGCTCGCCATGGTGTTGTGTATATGTCTGCGAGCGATTTTCAGGCCATAAAATCGCTTCGCAACTCTAAAAACAACACAATGGTGAGCTGTTTGCCAAATTGACAAGCCATAGAGCTTGCCCACATCGCATATGCATTGTGGGCAAGATCTACGGCTTGTCGTTTTGCTAAACGCCTCACCATTGTGTTGTTTTTATGTTAGGTTAAGTTATGTTAGGTTTAGGTTATATGTTAGGTTAGGTTAGAGCTATCGACGGCATAATAGTCGAGAAAATACAGACGGACTTCGAATATGACGTGTGTACTTCAAAAAACGCAATCGGACTTCGAAGTGACTCGTGTACTTCTAGAAACGCAAACGGACTTCAGTTAGGTTAGGTAGATGTTATAAGATAGGTTACATTAAGTTAGGTTAGGTTAGAGCTAGCGTCAAATTAATAGTAGAAAAAATACAATCAGACTTCAAAAGTGCACACAGACTGGAAGAACCTTAATATATAGTCATTGACCAATAAAGACGAGATTATTACCCTGTGGTCCTAATCTCTGTGCACCTCTAGACCGAGGTGTGCGGGGATCGGGCTTGGCTAGAGAATGTGAGGTTGTTAGAGCTAGCAGAAAATAGTTGAAAAAATGCAATCGGACTTCAAAAGTGCACACAGACTTCAAGAACTTTAATATATAGTCATTGACCAATAAAGACGAGATTATGATCCTGTGGTCCTGATCTCCGTGCACCTCTAGATCGAGGTGTGTGGGGATCGGGCTTGGCTAGAGAATGTGAGGTTGTTAAAGCTTGTAGTTATAACAACTAAAGTGTTTTAATTATTTGTTGCATCATTGGTAGATAAATTATGGGCGATAGGATGGCGTGTCCTTGTGCGCATTGCAAGCATCAGATCTTTTGAAAACGAAAAATCTGCGACCAACACATACGCAATCACGGTATCTTTTTGATAGATCAAGTACAAGACCTGTGTTATGGATCTCATGGTCTAGAGATTGAAGGTCAAAGTCCGCAAGTAGATATATATACTCCAAGTTTATCCCAGAGAAGACGATTTTCAAACGAGGAGCCATCGACTGAGTCCTCCCAACCAATACCTGAAGCAGCATTTCAAGAAGTAGAGATGGAGCAGATGTTGGATGCGTTCTTTGACTTGAATTCCAACATAGAAGGCGACAACATTGAACGCAGTACTATGGACCAACCTCAGCCATCCCGTTCATATCGACGGCATGATAGCAACGATGAGGAGGGCGAGATGATGCAAAGTCTTGCACGCATGCCGCTCTACACTGGTGCAAAAAGCTCAGTTCTCTGTACTGCATTGGCAATGCTTAATTTGTAGTCTGTCTACGGTTGGTCCTACGCCTCAGTCACAAAGCTTTTCAGGTAAACATATGTATCCTAAGCATGGTAAAGTGAAAATTACAGTTCATATAAAGTGATCAAAGGGCTGACTTGTTCATGTAACATCAGGTTGCTAAATGAGCAAATCTTGCCAGAAGGGAATCACATGCCCCCTACTTGTCTAGCCGCTAAAAACCTTCTTACTAATTTGGGCTTGGATTATCAGAAAATACATGCATGTCCTAATGATTGTATACTTTTTGGCAATGAATACTTTGGCTACATCCAAGACATCTTGAAGATTAGATTTAGAAAGTTTAATATGTTTATCTTTGATGTCAAGTGGTTCAAAGTTATTACCAACAGCCCTAATGCAATTGTGCGTAAAGACAAGAGTGGATTGATTCAAGTGAACTCTAAGCGGGTGTGGACATATGTGCGGGATACATTCGTACTTCGGCAGCATTGTGAACAAGTTGCGTTCATACACGATCCACTATGGACAGAAGCTGATGAGAATGATCTGTCTAAACCCTGTTGGCTCTATGTCTTTCAAGTTGCTCCACGTAACAAGCAAGTGTGTGAAGGATTGGATGTTGAGTTCGGAGAGGTGATTCATGAACAAAGTGCGGAACAGACTCCAACTTTAAGTTTAGATTTTGAGGTGGATGTCAGCATTGAGCAATTGTTTGAACCTAGAGATGAGGTGTCAAATAATGAAGCTGATGCGGAGAGCGACGAAGAAGTAGAGTTCGACGATGAAGATGCAGAAGTACAGATTGAGATAGACATCTTTGGTGCATCAGATCTCATAGAAAATGAGAGATTAACTAATGACTTTTTCTAGGAAACCTTTTGCATGGCTCTTTTTATTAGTCTACAATACACTTTAGATTTTGGTCATTTATATAGCAGTTTTGTTGATTTGTTTCATTTCCGTAGGAGTTTCGTTGATTTGTTGTTTGTATTGATTAAGCATTTCTTACATAAACTGACGTATTTTTTGTGTTTTGTTTGTGTATGATTAGCCATGGCCGATGACGATGAGCCCTACTCTCCTAGTTTTCCAATCACTCCGGCCGGCATGTCACCCAAGAAGATGGGCTCGTTTTTGTCTCAGTTCACACGTGAGTAGATCGCCATGGCACAACACCTTTGGGGTGCAGGTACAGGTACCTCTAGACCTACTACGGCCGACCCTATGCCTGGGACTAGTGTGGTCCCTACACCGAGCGGCCCCACACCTCAATCTAGTGTGCCCCCTACGCCTAGGACTCGTGTGCCCTCTACACCGATGGGTGGTTCATCCTCGAGACAACGTCGCCGTCATTTTGGAGGCGGTGGTTGTTGTGGTAGTGGTTCTACCAATGCATCTACACCACCGAGAGAGCACCCACCACTCTCTTCAGTAGATAGTTCACTGATGGGCACACCACGTACACCTTGGGGATCACACCAGCATGATCCTAGCAAGGTGTACAGAAGCAGGGATGGGGCTGTTGTGGCAGATAGGGTGGGAAAGGAAATGCGACAGAGGATTCGACAGCTCTGTATGATTCAGTTTGGTCATACTGTGATGGAGATTTGGGAAAGTCTCGATCTTCAGAGAAAGAATTACATTGTCGATACCATTCAGAGAGAGTACAGGCCGGCAGGGGGATACGACAAGGTCTCGAACGCCTGGATTTTGAGTGTGGCGAGGTCCACAATGTCACACCGTCGGTCAGAGGCCAGAGACAGATTCATCGACAGCGATCCCAAGCCGACATGGTTGGACGTAGAGGAGTGGATTGGGATTGCACGAGAGACACAGGACAATCCCAATAGATTTCAGCAGCAGAGAGATGTAGCCAGAGCACGTTCGGAGTCTGCTGGAGCGTCACATCTTGGGAGTGGAGGCTACGATACGCTTTGACATGAGTTTGTAAGTATTATACGTATGCTTTAAATTATTGATAGTATATATGTTATTTGAAGATTTATCTAATGGTTAAACCATAATTTTGCAGGAAGTTGTCGTGAAGCACCTTCCGACATGCCAAGAGGAGAAGTATGGGTACAAGCATGGACTTCTGGCCCTTTTGACCCAGCTGGAGGAGGAGGGAGAGGACGTCGATTGGGAGGCATTACCATGAGGGCTTCTCACTCAGTGACCTCTTGCATATGTACAGTTTTGTAGTACTTATGTTTATGGTATGGTTAAGGTTTGACATTCAACTTATGTTTATGGTTTATGGTTATGGTTATGGCTGTGCAAGGTTATGGTTATGGTTATGGTTCTGGAAATCGTGCTATGGTTATGGTTTTGCTATGGTTATGGTTGTGCAAGGGTATGATTATGGTTGTGCAAGGTTATGGTTATCGTTTTGGTTTTGGTTCAGGTGATGGTTATGGTTTTGCTATGATGGTATAGCAATCATGCTATGGTTATGGTTTTGCTATGGTTATGGTTATGGTTATAGTTGTGCAAGGTTATGGTTATGGTTATCGTTTTGGTGATGGTAGCAATTGTGTGATGGTTATGGTTATGGTATGGCACACAGGTTATGTTTATGGTTTTACAGGTTTTGACTCATGTTAACAAGTTATGTTATTCTTTCAATTTTGCTAATTGCCATACACTCGCTCTTTAGCGTCAGCTTGTAGGTGGAGTGCGGTTGCTTGTGCACTCTTCCTTTGGGCAAAGAGGGCTATTTTCTTTTGTTGCAGTACATGCAGCATTAGTTCCCAGTCCTCTCTGCCCAAAAAAAAATTGCAGGTTTTGGTCGTCGGTATAGGTTATGGTATGACTGTCGATATGGGTCACGGAATAAGCGACGGAAATTGATTTATTAATACCAAGGCTTATACCGTTGATTATTCTGACGCTTTTTGATAGGCCTATTTCGACGCCCGCTACACCAATACTTATACCGACGCTACGATACCGGCACCTCTTCGAAACTTATTTCAGTGCTTTTAAGTTTAAAATTTAGCGCTACTTCATCGGTACCTGCACCGAATTCTATGCGACCTCTTGTAGTGAGACATGTGGCCAAGTTAACTAAAATCTTGATTTCTATTGGTCAGCTTGATAATTTGGGCTACAACACCACATTTGGGAATGGTTCTGCATGTGTCAGATGTTGGTCATGATTACACATCTATAGACGAGCTACAGTCTACTAAGTTGTGGCATTGCCGGCTAGGTCATATTAGCCACAAAGCAATGAGAACTCTGACTCGTTTTGGCTACTTACCTGTCTTGTCTTATGTTGAATTTCCTGTTTGTGAGCACTCTATCTATGGCAAACAGACTAGGTCCGTGCACTTACCATCGGGTCAAAAGCGCGCTGAACCTCTAGATTTAGTACATAGTGATGTTTGTGGTCCTATGTCAACCAAATCTCTAGCGGGGGGCATCTATTTTGTGACATTCATAGATGAATCTACTCAAAAGGTGTGGGCATATCCTTTGACACATAAGGATCAAGTTCTTCCTGTGTTCCAAAAATTCTTAGCACTTGTTGAGAATCAGTCTGGCAAGAAACTCAAGAGGTTGTGGACTGACACTGGTGGAGAGTATGTCTCCAAGGAATTTGACAATTTTTGTGTTAAAAAGGGGATTCAAAGGAAATTTACTGCACCATACACACCAGCTCAGTATGGAGTTGATGAGCGCATGAATCGTATGATTCAAGAAAGAGTCACACCCATGCTTTCTAAGGCAAATCTCACACAAGGCTTTTGGGCAGTAGCATCTTGACCGCAGCACACATTATAAATCGTTAGCCTAGTATGTCATTGAATTATGAGATTCCAGAAGAGTTATGTTCTAAACGTAAGACCCACTATGACCATCTATATATGTGTTTTTGGTTGTGAAGCTTAAGCTCACGTGCCTAAAAAACTTTGACAAAAGTTAGAGTTAAAGTCACACAAATATATTTTCATTGGATATGGTGCAGATGAAGAGATGGGATATCGTCTTTGGCACCCAGAATCTCGTCGAGTCATCCGTAGTTCATATGTGATCTTCAATGAGTTGAAGATGCATAAACAACCTATCAAGGAAATAGAGATTCGTAGAGTCACTTTTGAGGATGTTGCCTCAGAGACAGTGAAATAAACTCAGCGAGCTAGTGATGTACCTTCCACGAGCAACCCTCCAGAGGGAGCGGATAGCAATGGTCAAGGAGTGAGACGGTCTACTAGAGTCTATCGTCCACCTGCGTGTTTCAAGCCAGGTCTTGATTACATCATGTTGACTGATTGCGGTGAGCCAAGCTGCTACCAAGAAGCCATGATAACGGATGATGTGGTGAAGTCGGAGCAGGCTATGGAATCTGAGTATAACTCGATTCTGGCTAATGACACTTGGGACTTGGTAGAACTGCCAAATGATGCAAAAGCTTTACCTTACAAATGGGTTTACAAGAAGAAATTTACCTCAGGTGATAGTACAAGGCTAGGCTTGTAGCCAAAGGGTTCAAACAGCAAAAGGGAGTCGATTTTAATGAAATCTTCTCATATGTGGTAAAGATGATAACGCTTAGAACCGTACTTGGTCTTGTAGCAATTGAGGACATGGAACTTGTCCAAATGAATGTGAAGACAACATTTCTTCATGCGGATCTTGATGAGGATGTTTACATGCAGCAGCCTGAAGGGTTTGTTCAAGAGAACGCATCTCGTGAGGAGCTAGTATGTAAGCTCAAAAAGGCACTTTATAGCTTAAAGCAGGGTTCAAGGTAGTGGTATCATAAATTTGATGCATGTATGAGGTCTCAAGGGTATAAAAGGAGCGAAGAGGATCACTGCTTGTACACAAGAAAGCTCGATGATGGCTCGATGATCATTCTAGTTTTGTATGTTGATGACATGCTTATAGCTGGAAATCCACTGCGAAAATTGCCAACTTGAAGAAAACACTGAGCAACAATTTTGCAATGAAAGATTTGGGGGATGCTACACACTTTCTTGGCATGCGAATCAAAAGAGATCGCAAACGTCGTACATTGAGAAAGTTTTGGAGCGTTTCAATATGCAGGGGGGAAAGCATTGAGTACCCCAATGCAGGCATTCTTGAAACTCAACAAGGAAGATGCACCCAAATCTGAAGCTGAGAGAGCAGAAATGGCTAAGGTACCATATTCTTCGGCAGTGGGCAGTATGCTATGGTGGCCACAAGACCAGACATTAATTTTGCAATGGGAGTGGTGAGCCGATATATGGCAAATCCTAGCAGCAAGAATTAGGAAGCAGTGAAGCACATTCTTAGGTACCTCAAAGGTATGATTCGCAGGTGTTTACAATTTGAGAAGAGTGATGCATCCATCGTGGGTCATGTGGATGCAGACTATGCAAGCTGTGTCGACAATAGGAGATTGACATTTGGCTATGTCTTCATATTTGCTGGAGCAGCAGTATCTTGGAGGTCATGTCTTCAAGATTGTATGTCGTCTTCCACAACGAAAGCAGAGTACGTTGCATTGTCAGATGCAAGTAAAGAGGCTGTATGGTTATCTCGCTTGGTCAAAAATCTTGGCATTGATGAGACTCTAGTGATATATTGTGATAGTCAGAGTGCTCTTGCATTGGCAAGGAATCCCATGTTTCACTTCAAATCGAAACACATTCAAGTCAGGTACCATCTCGTGAGAGATTTCTTGATCAAAAATCTCATTGATTTGGTCAAGGTACACACTGACGACAACCCAGCAGATGCTTTGATGAAAGGCTTAGCTTTGGAGTTGTTTACACATTGCAGTGAGTTGATGCGTATAGGTTGAAGCCACTAGATTACTTCACGGTTGTACATACCACGTCACTTTGGGTGCGTTGGCCTTCAAGTGGGAGTTTGTTGGGATTCATGCCAATTGGCCAGACATCCCACTTACTACTAACCCATCTACTAACTTAATCCATGTATACACTTATTCTTTAATACACAAAAGAATAAGGAGCTGCAACAGGATTACGTTGTTGTGCGCTCCATCAAAAGCAGGTCTCTCTCTCTCTCTCTCTCTCTCTCTCTCTCTCTCTCTCTCCCTCTCTCTCTCTCTCTCTCTCTCTCTCTCTCTCTCTCGCACTTGCACTCGCACATGCTTCCCATGGCACCTTCACTACAGTGGTAGAATTAATTGTGATAGCACATATATGAACCTGCTCAGATACGTTACTTTTTGGAGAAACACTACCAATTGTCGTGTAGTAGTGGGTGAGGGCAATGTAGTGAGTGCACTCACCTTACTTGGATCAACATTAATACCTTGGGCTGAAACCTCATGGCCTAAGAGTATCACTCTACTCTCCCCAATGTGACATTTATCCACATTCAATTGTCCCCCAAAGCTTTGTAGTCTAGCTAGGCCTTCACTCACTTTCTCTAGATGTAGAACGCGAGAGCTATATATACAAAAATCATCAATAAACACATGGATGGATGTGCCAAAGAATGGTTGGAACACATAAGTGACAATATTGTTGAAAAGTGGTTGGTGCATTGGTGAGGCCGAAAGGCATCACCCTGTATGCAAAGCATCCCCATGCTGTGAAGAATGTGGTTTTCAATTGATCTTCAAAATGCAATACCAATCTAGAAATAGCCCAAGTAGCCATCACACACAGTGTAACACTCAGAACCTGCCACTTCATTCAAAATTTCATCAAGAAATGGGAGAGGGAAGTGATCCATCTTGGTTGCAGCATTGTTGGCTTGTAATTCATACAAATCCTCCACTTACCATTTGTTTTGGAAGTGACTACAATTGGTGATACCCACTCAGATTTTTCAACGAGGTAGATGAACCATGCTTCCAAGAGCTTCCTTACCTCAGCCAATAGTGCCTTTTCTTGAATTACCCCTAGTCAATGTAGCTTTTGCAATAATGGTTTGGCTCCTTCTTGAGCTTGATGTGGTGCTCCACCACCATGATCCTTGTGATCTTGTCATACTTATCAATGAGCAAGTTAGAAAATCCTTTCAACATTTTTACGTGATTCTCTCTTTCTTCACTTGTTAATTCCTTGGATAGCATTCCTCTCAACCTACCGTCTTCTAAGGTTAGTGGTTCTTCTTCTGTCCTTGGATCCTTTGTGCTTTAGCCACCTTGCAATAGGGTGTTTGGTGTACTGATCCCATTCAAATTCCTCACGATAATTCCCATTACATCGATGGAACTATTGTTGTTGTCAAACCTTGTTGTCTCTTCTTCTGAAGTGGATGATTCACTTGGTCTCATCAGCCGACGTCTCCAGATCCAAGTGCTTTTGCCTACCAGTCTTCATATCGTAGCAGATCACTTCTCCTTTCTTGCCTGTCATTCGAAGAAGCCATGTGCTCCAATCCTGCGTAGTCTGCATGGCGATTAACCATGGCCTCCCCAAAACCATAGGGTAGCCCTCCCCTTCATGGGCATAACAAAAGAAAAAACATCAATTTCAACTATTGTATTGAAAGCTTTCACCTTCACAGCATTCACAATACCTACACATTTCACGTTTGTGTTATTGGCCATCTTTGCCTTGCAAGGAGACGCCTTGTCAACCTCGAGGCCTAGCCAAAGCATCATTGCCTTGCTCATGACACAAATTTGTGTGCCCCCATCAATGTAGGTGTTACCGACTCTTTGACCTTTAATGTTGAGGTCAATGACCGGCAGGATATCTTCCAAAATGCAACCCAAGATGGGCCCTGCCACCTTGGCTTTAGAATGACTCGTGTTTACCATATTAGTCCACTTTTCAGTACCTTGGGTGCAAGATGCAACAGTCGTGGCCATGTGAGTTTTGATCCTTGTTCTGGCACGTCTAGAGTGAGGTCATAGGGTTTTGAACTCTCACCTAGAGGAAAATCAGCAATGCCAGCTTCCAGTGTGGCCTAGAAGGTCTTTTGCAATCTCTCCCTTCATATTTCTCTCATCATTTTCTTGCGGTGCTCTCTCTTTCCTAGCTCTTTTTATAGTCATGGTCTCCAATGGTGCTACCCAACCTACCCTTCCTTTTCCCTTATCTTTCTCCTTCACCCTTGGAGGTTCCTCTATCTTAGCCTTACCCTGTTCTTCTAGGCTAATCACATGTACAGGGCGACCAGGTAGTGGTGGAATTTGTGCTTGTGGTGGGGTTTGTGGCTATCGTAAGATCTATATGGGAGGGAATGTTGCTTGTGAGGGAGGTACTCTTTCCTTGGGAGGTGCCATTGGTTGTGCCTACCCCTCCCATTGAAGTTACGATGCCTTGGGTGTGCACAATAATACATACAGTGGACATCTTTGCCACAATTGAAGCAATGATACTCCCGATTTTGCCACCGCCTTTTTGTTGGTCCTCGTCTCTCCTTTGGCCTCTTCTTGATGTATCAAGGGCACATATAGATTTTGCAATTGGTTAGTAATGGTGCCAAAATATGTTGTTGGTCATGTCTTACCTCTTGAGTTGGGGGTGGTGGAGGTGGAGTGGTGAATCGGTCCTTCTTCAGGAAGACGGGTGCACCTTCACCTCCCCTAATGATCCCACCCAGAGCTCCCATAGGTCCACAAGTTTGGACTCATAGGTTGCATATTCCAATAGACCATCTTGCTCCAGGTTTTTGAGTTTTTGCCATTGCTTCTCTGACGTAGACCCTCCTCCAAAGTGTTGTAGCTAATCTTAGTAGGATGAAACTTTGAAACCTTCATTGCCCACCCATAAGGAGGTATCACATAGAGCCATAGCTCCCATGCCATCGCTAGAGATCTCAACTAGAAGTTGATGTGTCTAGTGACTTGTACGATTAATATTTGGGAATCCATTTGTACTTGTCTATTGAAGCATGGAGTGGTTGTTTAACATTTTTCCACCGTTGTAACTGATGATTAGATGTTCTAGCAATTTGAAAGCTGGATTCTGTTGAGTTGAAGGATTGATAGAAAATCAGTGTTTTGGTTATCCAGATTCATTGTGGCTTTATTGCGATAATTGACTTTTTGACCCAAATTTTCTTAATCGATTTTCCATTAGTGCTTGCTGATTTTTTTGATGTTGAAGATCTGGTTGTGGTTCTCCCATCACTGATTCTTTGGACTGAGGCTGTACATTCCAAATATGATATGTTTGTGCCAAGGGCAGAACATAAGTTATACCCTTGAGATGCTACTTCAAAATTTTGTCCTGCCACTCGAGAACTGCTTTGTATGTGGGCATCCATGATACTCCTTAGATGGTTTTCTCACTAAGGTCCATATCAACCAGATAATGTGAAACTGATGTGGGTAATGTTAATGTTGATGTTAATTGAGAAATTTGCCTATCCCAAACTAACCATTGTTCCTTTGTTGGCTACCTTTATCATAATCTAGGTTGTTGCAATCATGGAGTTTGATAGTTTGAGGCAGGTCAAATACTGCATAGCAATGACATACGCCCCAATATTCACAAGTGCCCTTTCAGTTCTCCCCTTGGCTAATTGGACCGTCATTTGGACATCCATTCCACCAAGACAATTTTGCTCGATCTAGATCGCTGCCCTAGGAGGAGAAGGTGTTGCAACCTGATGTTTTTCCTTGCGTTTCAAAATTTGCAACCGAGCTTCCTTCTGTGCTTGTTCTCTAATTTCTTGAGCCTTTTGATTTTGCTCCTTTGCTTTGTGTATCTTCTCCAACATTTCTGCAGTGAGAGGTTGATGATACTTCTTCAATCTGCATCCATTAATCCAATAAGACATGACCTCTCCCTCCAATGTTCCAAGTTGGAATGCACCACTTGGTGATATATTATTGATCACAAATGGGCCGTTACCCCACTTTTTGAGCTTCTCGGAGTGTTGTTTCAAGGTGTAGACTAATACATAGTCACCCTTTTGAAGCTCCTTGTTAATCACATGTTGTTCATGAAATTCTTTCATCTATCTTTTTTGTGTGTAGATGGCGGCAACCAATTTGAGTCTCAATTCACTCAAGTAGATTAGTTGGTCCACTCTATCATGCAACTCATGGCCCATCCATCCTAATTCTTGTGCATAATGTAGGGAGCAAGAATTCTACAGGTAGTATGGCATTTATCATAGACACCAAATTAGAAGGTGTTGTGTTCTGTGGAGTTTTGTATGCTACCCAATATGCCCATAAAAATGAGTGTAGTCTCTGATCCCAATCTGTTCTGGATTCACTAACAATTTTTTTGAGCACCGTGCATAGAATTTTTTTTGTGCTCTTGTCTTACCCATTTGCTTGAGGGTGGTATGGTGCTGATTGAGAATGAAGCACCATAAACTCATGCATTAGATAACCAATCATCTCATTGAGTAAATGAGTCCCATGATTGCTCACTATCTCAATCAAAAGCCCATATATCGTGAAGATGTTCTCGTACAAGAACTGTGTTATTGTTCTATCATCGTTCTTCTGTGTTGCATTGGCTTCTACCCATTTGGTCAAATAATATGTGGCCACTATGATGTATTGGACATGAATTTGATTTTTTGGTGGTAAAATAGGTCCAAAAAAATTCTATTCTCCATTTGGCAAAATCCCTAGCTCCCATCATTGGTCGCAGTGGCATCTCATTACGTGCATTGATACTTTTGTTCATTGGCAAGAATCACATTGTTTGACATAGTGCTTTGCATCCATGAACAGAGTAGGCCACCAGATTCTTGTAGGGAGTATCACTTTTGCAGTTTTGTCAGGCTGAAAAGTAAACCCCCTAGCACTCCAGCATGTGCTTGCTCAAGTATCGATAAGTACTCATGCTGAGTGGCACAAATTCTCAAATTGTCATCTTCTCCTCTTCAATATAGGTTATTTTCAATGATAGTATAGTTCTCCGCTTCTTGTTGGACTAAGCGCAACCTTGCTTTGCTCAAGTTTGTTGGTAAAACTCCTTGTTCAATAGAATCCACAATGTAATTTCCCCACTTGGGTGCTTCTGCTATTCAGAATAGTGTAGCATGTTCGACTAGCTTCTAGATTGCACAAGTATCACATAAACTAACATAGTCATGGATGTTTTTTTGCATATAAGGCCAACAAATCCCAAGTTTCATGAGCCTTTGGTATGTCTCTGTTCCTGCATTGTGAAACCCCGTCGTTTGCCCAGGGGATTCAATGCGTTTGTTTGCCTGGGGGATTCAATGTGTTTTTTTGTACGGTACCACGTGAATGTACAGGAGGAAGTTTTTGGATTTTGTACTTAAGCGTATACAATAGGGGTAGCCCCTCATTATTTCATACTCATACCGTATACATAAGAGGGGGGGGGGGGAGGCTACATACAACTACCTGGGCCACCTTAAATACAATAGTTTTATTGAACAAATTGAGCAAATACATGGGTAATACACTTACTAGACATTTACCAATGTCTAGAACTCTCTTCTTCCCCTCCATATCTTGCCTCCAAACCTCATCCTCTTCCTATCCTATTGCGTTCTTGAGGCTACCTTGAGCTTGTGTTATGTATGTTTTTCTTTGTAAATCGTCAACTATCATGAATGTTATTGCTGCTTGGCTACCTTTAGTGGTATCTCCTAATGGTAGATCTCAGAAATTTGATCCACTTGTCTCTCGCTCAAGACGTCACTCAACATCTCTCGCATGCTCTCACATTGAGGATCGTTGTGGACAAGAGGAGGATGGCAAGGGCCTGCAAGAGGTGGAGAGAGGTAGCATAGGCTTTGGCAAAGCCAAAACAAGGGATGAGGATGGTGGAATAGGAGAGCAAGAAGGCGGAGTATCCGATGAAAGGCACCAACATCTCTTGCTTAACATTCACGATGACATCCAAAGCTACAATATAGTCATTTAGGCCTCATCTTGGGCAATAGAGGTTAATCAAATCACTGGTCTTGTTCTCCATTTGACAAATCTAGTGCTTGACTTTGTCTACAACCTTAGGTAGGCCATTCAATTTTTATTTCCTATTGCATTTGAGACTTTAGCTCCACTCCATTGATAAATGTCCACTCATTTAAAGCAATATCTTTGTTTCTCCCATAAACATAATAACATTTTTAAATGTATATCCCTTTGAGGCAGTGTCGTTGTTGCCAACTTAGTCACAATCTTGTTTCCTTTAGTGTTAAATGCTTGATGTGAATTTAAGTATATCTTGTTATATTATATAGATGTTATATAGAAACGCCCACAAATCAAGACTAGTTTGGGAATTTCCACAAATTATAGGGAAATTCTTGTAATTTTCCTTTGGACCTTTTAAGAGGCGTGGAAGTTAGGTGCACAGATTTTGTGTTCTCTTAAATCCCTAGAAACCGTCCATCAAAAGAAATCCACAACCAGATGAAAACAACTGGTAAAGACATCAATATGGTGGATCAATTATTGATCCAATGGCGAGAGATGTATTTTGCTTTTGAGGGTAGGGAGTATAAATCCAAATGAACCACTTTCCGCTTAAGATTTCCCTCCTCGTGTTCACATTCTTACATCCATGTAGAGGTGAGCTTCCCCTGCTACAATGGCACGTACCAAGCAAACAATCCACAAATCGATAGGAGGCAAGGCTCCTCATATAGATTGCTACCAAGGCTTCCCACAAGTTCGCTCCCACCACTAGCGGTGTTAAGAAACCTCATCGCTTTAGACCCGGTATTGTTGCCCTCAGGTATGTTGGATTATTGCTTCCATGAGTGAAAAGTATATTCTTTCTTGATCAAAGCCCTTACTTCTTCTCTACGTATCTTAGAGAGATTTGCAAGTACAAGAAATGTATAGAGATGTTTCTTTGTTATTTTTTTGTGCTTGTTATTGCGTTCTTCTTGTTTTGGGTCATGTGTTGATATTGTTTGTCTTTCTCATGGCAGATTGACTTGCACTTTCAAAGCCATGTTTTTTTGGCTTATCTGGTGGGCCTGTTTGAAGACACTAACTTGTGTGCCATCCATGCCAAAATAGTAACTAATCATGACCAAGGATATCCAACTTGCAAGATGCAAACCTGCTTAGGTACATTTCTTTGAGATGCAAAAATATCTCATGTACATGGGAGGTGTTATTTTCTCCCATCATGTTTTGGCTAGGAAACTCCTTACTGATAGAACTCTGATGCTTCATGGAAAATGTCCATGTAAACAAACATGTCTTCTTTAGTCTATCAGTCTTCATTATGATACTTGATTGGAATGCAAGGTTCCTCCTTTGAAAAATTAAGTCATTTTTTGTGCCCTTACATGCGTAGCTTCATCTTTCTTGAATAGTTATGGTCTGTGCATTTTCTCTTGAGACTCCGACAATCAGACATTGCAAGCAACCAAGTGGCACTATAGAAAATGATTTTTCTTTACTTAAATTTCATGGCTAAGGTACTAGACTATGGAAAATTGCTCAACTATCGATGGAAAATTTCTCTAAGCTCTAGGTGTGTGTCACATCTTCTCATTGCCTTATCCAAAAATTATCTTAATCTGGTTTAACTTTATAAATTCTTAAGTTGGTACTTGGGATGGCTTGTGTTTTGTGTAGAAAAGTAGATTTTTATTGCCAGCATTTTTAAATAGTAGATTTTTATTGCCATCATGTTTGACTTGTTCCTTGTTCCTTTTTTTGGAACCAAGAATTGCTTGTTTTGATGAAGTGTGAGCAAAGTTAATCATTGATCTTTTCAAGTTGAGTGAGGTAAGGCATGGTTTGTCAATAGCCTCAATAAAGAGAAGGGTGTTGAGCTTCCTTATTTCATCAAAAGAATTGAGATTTGAGTCTTTTCTTGGCTTTCATTTGTGATGAGAGAGGGAGAATAGAAGAAGCTTGAGCATGAGACCAAGTTGAACAAAGAGGCACAACACAAAAGGAGGTGATGTTGAATGCATTAGAGGTCATTTGTGAGGTGAATCAACCTCAAAAGAGGGCAAACAACCTCAAAAGAGTGGTTGTAATGTGTATAACCAAGAGGGTTACTAATGAGATTGTTTGCAAGCTTGCTGTAGAGGTTGGTTATGTGAGTTTGAGGATTGGGGGGGGGGGGGGGGGGTTGATGGAAGTGATTGTATAGTCAATTGTGCTTGAATTATATGAATAGTGGACCATTACATTTTGTAAAAAATCCGTACAAGGGGGGATGGCTCATTGCAAGAATGTCCATATCTTGTCCGTATTTAGGGGGGTAGGTTATCATGTAAGATAACGTGCATAAGGGGGTTTCTCTAATTTGGACGCATGTAGGTGACATCCCCCATTACTAATAGTGAATCCCTTGGGGTCATTTGTACATGATCTTGACTCAAGTAAAAAGTTTATCGAATGGCTCTATGCATAGCCTAAGTATTCCCTTGTTTCCTTGCTTATATAGCCGTGTTCTCTCACCTAACCACGTGCAAATCCTTGAGCATATAAACTCCAAATGACTCCAAACTTCATAAGCAATAAACTAAGACTATATAGAACATAGCTAGGTTATTAGATTTGCATTATGACACTGGGCAAAAACCTACTTTTCTCCTGGAATTTTGATGCAGGTCAGTTTTTTTGCTTTTAGATCTACCTAATAGGTTCTTCTAAGTGTCGGGACTCAAGTGCAATTGATGTAATTTCAAAACAACACTCTGATAGAGAGAGATATCACTTGGAAGGTCATAGACATCAAAGCTTGGTTTTTACATGATGTTTGCAATGTAGGTATCTGCACAAAGAGCTTAACAAGACAAACACAATGGTGCTCTTGGAATTACAATGCGACAATCGTGCAGTGTAGTGTGAGCAATTGAAATACACAGTAGAGAAGAGATGACACACGATGTACAGAGGAAAACCTTATATGTTCTTCATTCATAAAAAAACAATTGTACAAAAAACCTTATTGTTGCCTTTTATACCCTGGCTCGGGGTTTCATGATACAAAGGCTAGATTTGCCATAATCCCATCAAAAATTACATTTTTGGCTTCAAAATACATTCAGGTAATAGATACAAGTTGTGGGAGAGATGTCACTATCAATTGGGATTACAATTACAATTACATGTGAGATATAGCAAATTGGAATCTTTGATGGAACTCCTCATTACCCCCCCCCCCCTCCTATTTCATGTCGTCTTGACATGAGTCAGAGCCGTGGTTGCCTTTGAGAATAGCATTTTGCTTGATCCTTAAATCCATTGTGCTTCATCACTAGACTCATCTTCATCTTCATAAAGCTCTTCCAATCGTTTCCTTGAGTCCATATTATATATCTTCTTGGCACCTGTCTTTCCATAGAGGCTAATTGTACCACGTCTCCAATCTTGAACAGCTCCCACTGCACGTAACCATGGTCTGCCCAGTATCATAGGTTAAGCTCCCAACCCCGCTGGCATCACATGAAAATCAACCACCACCTTTGCATCATATGCCTCCACTTCTAAGCTCTTTACAACACCCAGAAATTTTACTTTTTGATGGTTTGCCAATCTGATCCGAAAGCCTGACACCCCACTCACTGTAAGACCCATCTTCTCAACGCATGAGTGTGTTATGACACATATTTGGGCTCCACCATCCACATAACCTTGTCCCATATTTTTTCTTTTATGCCACACATCTACTATTAGACAAATGTCTGGTAGCTCATCCATCGCCAATACCTTTACTGAACCTCTCTCTGGCTCTTTCTCCATTGGGTTAGGCTTTTTGACTCTTGAGCCCTTGTGGCATGCACTTCTCATTTTGTATCCATCGATCATCGATGTTTTATTAGCACATTTCAGTCTATGTGACTCATGTTCTTTGGTCTATTTAGTGTAAATTTATGGTCAAAGTGATGCTCTATGTGTGTGGCATGTGTGTAGGTCAAAAAATGCCAAAAAAACACTTTTTTTTTTGCCGTTCCGACCCCCGTCCCCGTTTCCTGACTTTTGCTGTCCCGGCCCCGTTCCCGACCCCGACCCGCCGTCCCATGTAACTATGACTCTAAGATTCGGAGAGCTGCCTCTTACTTTAAGGGGAATGCTCGAACTTGGTGGTCCACGCTTCTATTAAGCAAGACAGCTCCAGCTAAATGGCTGAAATTCAAAACCTTGAGAAGGAAATAAAAAACCCACCTCATGCACTTATCACCTTGAGAAGTTATGAGGGAGCGAGCAATGACAATGTGCTCCTCATGAATTTACTCCCATATCTAGAAGGTCTACATGCATATCTTGGGTTAGCATCGGATTATGTCAGGAACAAGCCTTTCTGAAAGGGTAACAAAAGTATGTCACAGGCTCTAAGTAATAGGTAATTGTTTACAATGTCTGCCAACCATGATGTTAAAAAAAATCTTGAATAGTAAAATTATTTGTTGTTGAATAACAATGTGCCTAACCAATATCTGAATGTAGTTTCTACAACAAACAACGATGAGGTAGAGCATACAATGGAGTCAATACACAGTCTTGGAGGAGATGGTGCCCATGGCACATAAATGGAAAGGACAAGAGGATAAAAATAAATGTTTGAACCACTTATTTAGTACTATACATTGTAAATTAAAGGCTTCAATGCATCACTGTTTGTTTGGATCGCCCTTTGGGGTATACTCGGTACCATTGTTACTTTTTTATTTGAGTTTAAATATCAAAATGTGATCTACGTATTTTCTTAAAACTTTGGTAATTATTGAAGTTTAAAGTATCATCGTCATTAGAATATGAGTTGAATGTTAATATGATCATAAAGTGATCAACTCATAAGATTTGTACATGTTAAATGATTACCAGTTCTATTGTAAAGTGATTGAATCATTACTTTTTTCTTATTTGATGGATGCTGATGTATATACGCAGTATAAAATCTCAATACACCAGTTATGAAGCCAATCGGACTCCAAAATCTTTCTAATTAATGTTCCAAATAAAAAAATGCAATTTTTGTCAAGAAATGTTAATTCTATCATAAAGTGATCGAATCATAAGTTTCTACCATGTTTGGTGAATATCGATGTATATACATAGTACTATGTTCCAACACACCAATTATGAAGCCATTCAAACACTAGAATCTCTAGTTTGGGCTCGAAATTAAAAATCGTTGTTTTCGTCGAAAAACGCAAATTCTATTGTAAAATGGTTGAATCAAAACTTCTTTCTTGTTTGATGGGTGATGATGTATATACATATTATAAAATCTCAACTTCCCAGATATGGAGCCATTCGGACTATGTAATCTTTAAACTTATGGCCGAAACCCAAAAACACAGTTTTTGTCGAGAAATGCTAACTCTATCATAAAGTGATCGAGCCATAAGTTTTAACTATATTTGGTGAATGCTAATGCATGTACATAGCACAATGTCCCAACACACCAAAATATGAATCCATTCGGACAACAACATCTCCAGTTTTAGGCTCAAAAATGAAAACGTTGTTTTTGCCAAAAAAACACCAATTCTGTCATAAAATGGTCGATTCAAAACTTCTTTCTTGTTTGATGGGTGCTGATGTATATACATGTTATAAAATATTTGACTGCCAAATATGGGGCCATCGGATTATAGAATCTCTAAATTTATGCCCGAAACCCAAAACACGCAATTTTCATCAAAAAATGCTAATTCTGTCATAAAGTGATCAAGTCATAGGTTTTAACCATGTTTGGTGAATTCTAATGCACGTACATAGCACAATGTTCCAACACACCAAATATGAATCCTTTTAGACAACAAAATCTCAAGTTTTGGGGTCAAAACTGAAAACAATCGTTTTCGTTGCTACACCTTGTGGGCATCTGGGCTAGGGAGCTGACATGTGTCCCTCATTCCCTTTGTGTAAAGGGAGCTTGTGTGTGTGTGTGTGTGAGTTTCTCTCTCATCCCCTACTTGCAAGGCTCGCCCCCTCCTATGAAGGGATTGCTAAAGACTTTTGGGACACACACAAAGCATCCAATTCCCCCAATGTTTGACCTTTGGACACAACCTTTGAATTTTGGAGCCTTAGCATTTTGGAAGTCTTAATGGGCTGAACCTTATGGTGTTTTAAGCCCATTGTTGCACATGGATCTTTTACAGATGGCCCCCCCTTTGGATCCTTATTTTCCCTCCTCTGGATCCCTACTGTGGCCGGTATGCTAGCTTAACCAATATTCTAGTTTTTTCTCCCCTGGCACTTCCCCATATTAAATGATCAATATAACATGAGAAAATCATTTAGGAGATCCCATGTCCTTGGAGCTTTTCTTTGTGCTCGTAGGCTAGCCCACCATTGACGAGCGGAGCTCTGGAAATGCATAGATACCTGACGCAGTTTAGAGGACTCCATGAAGTCCTCCTCACCGAAGGCCACATCAAACTGTTGGATGAAGGCCAAGATCTTGTCCGTAGTACCAAAGGTGCCATCATAGGTAAGGAAAGTGGTGTCCTTTCCTCCCTCCTTGAACTGCTTCAGCTTCTTGGGCCTTCTCCATACGGGATAGGACTTGCGATGGCCTTTCCTTTTGGGCTCTTTAGAGAAGATCCGCTACCTTCATTGGAATATGAGGAAGGTGATGAAGATGGAGAAGAGGGTGACCTCTTTCTCTCCTTTTCCTTCTTTTGGTACCTCTCTTCCTTTTTGTGATAACGAGGAGGACTTTGCAACAATATTTCCCTCTTGGGGCTTTTTTGTTGCTTTCTCCACCCAAGCACTCTTGTTAATCTCATTAGGAATCTATTCTAATGAAATGCTCACTATGTTTCTGCTATTTTCCGCTACACACAAGTTACTAGGCCATTAAATGTTACATAGTTGATCAAAACATTGTAAAGACCGCATTTTGCACTATGTTTGGTCTTTACGAGTACATTGTCATGCCTTTTGGCTTGACCAATGCACCAACCACATTTAACCATTTGATGGAGAAGCTATTTAGGCCTCACCAAATTGTTTGATATTGTTGTTTTTAAGTGTTCTTATGAAAATATATACTAGCTAATCATATTCAAAAGAATGCTTTATTCATCAATCATCATCGCTATTTTAAATGCTACATTTACATAAATTCTATGTAAAAAAGTATATGCACACAATTTGCATGGCAAATATTCACCTTTTTTGGCACCTCTCATGCCTTGCTTGTTTTTGGCCTTTTACTTAATAATACTCATGATTTCTCCCAGACCTCACTGACACACTAGTTGTTTCCCCTTGTTTGGGTTGTTGATCTTTCTACTCATTAGCCTGGTCCTCAGCATTTTCTTTTGCTTGGGCTCTAGTCACTACCTTCACAAGAATTTTGGGTTCTGCCTCTGATCCACTTGGAGAAGGTAACACTCCCACAACATTCATTGTTGTTTTCCCCTGTTTGTTTGGGTGTTTTGGACAATTAGGAACAACGTGTGTAATGGCACACTCCAAACAATATCCAACTATCTCTATACGAGAACAATTCTTGGCCCAATGATTACCTCCACACTTGTAGCATGGTCCATCTTGTTGAGTCACTGGTGGCACAATTGATGGTTGTTCTTGCTTAGCCAGAATGGTCTCTGGTCTACGCTCTTGATTGGCTATGAAAATCACAGTGTCCTCATTCAATGAATAGAGTTTTCTCATAGGCTCTTGCCCTAGCCTAGGTTGTGATACCTTAGCTCTTTGTAAAGCCCTTGATACAACCCTATTTTGAATTAATGGATGATTTGGTAATGGCATTTGTTTTTCAATTTGATGTCCAAATAGTATCCCCTTCGTGTAGGTTTGATTATAGTAGCACTCACTCATCTCATGATTGGTCCATTTTTGCTCAATGGCACACCATTTTATTCGTTGTGCTACTTGTGCTGCTAGCTCATCTAGGTTGGTCATTGATTGAGACATAACCACTTGCCCTGTGTTGGTTTCACTAGATGCTAAAGGATCATTATTCCTAGTGATCTTTGTATCACCAATTTCCTCGCCATAGGCTTTACAATTGTCAACTAGGTATAATGCTTCTCTCATGACTTGTTCAAAGGAAGTACATCCTTTTAAGTGCAAATCTTTCTTGAGAGTTTCATTTTTCAAACCCTCTATGAAGAGAATTGATAATCTCTCATCATGTGGTAACTCGCATTCCGGACATCTCTCTATATATTGTTTGAAGCGTAGCGATGCTTCCTTCACTCTCTCATCTTCTTTTTGCTTGAATGCATAGATTTGGGACACTGTGTTATGCTTGATTCCCCTTTTAGAGAACTCCACAACGAATTGTTGCAACAGTTGTTTAACGTTTGAGAAGGAATTTTTGTCCAACGGTTGGAACCAATTCAATGCTATCCCTTCCAAGGTTAAGCCAAATCCCTCATACTGTGTATGAAAATAAAATACTTGCTCAGCTCTTAACACTTGTTTGAACAAGGATGCATGTACGTATGGATCCCTTAACCCATCATACTTCTTCTTGACACATTTGGCCAATTGATATGGTCTCATTGGTTCTGGTTCAACCATGTATCTTAGCGTGCTGGGGTCTCTCACAAAGACATCCCTGGTTCCTTCTTCTCGTCTTTGAGCAAATCCTGGTGGGATCCCCTTTGAGACATGTTTTGGAAATGTTGATGGATTTGTAAGTCTAATTGGTGGTCTCTTGGTTCCACTCAATGAGGTAGGAGCTACACTCCCGTGAATAGCTATTTTGGATGTTTGAGGTCCATTTGATCCCATAGTTTCAATGTTAGCTTCTTGCAAATCAGTCTCAAAAAACCCTGGTACGCTTAGACTCGGTTGAAAGTAGTAAGCAAAGATTGGAGTACCCATGTATGTATATCTTTCTAGCTTAATTGGGCTGATAAGTTTGTACTCTCGTCCATACTTATCTACCATTAGAACTTGCACTCCCTGGTCATCTGTGTATGTGAAGGCATAGAGGTTCTTGTAGTTTGTCAACTCTTCAATGATGGAATTTAAACATCTATAGAAGTTGTTTTGATCCCCAATAGGTAACCTATAAAGGCCATCATAAGTGTAATCCGTTAGAACTCTCGTGGCTTCATTGGTTTTGATGAACCTCACATTGGGTTTGTTGATTAGAGGATGCTTCTCCTCTAAGTCTCCAGCAATTTCCACTTTTGCTCTTCCAAACTCCCGCATTTTAGTTGATTGGTTTGGCTTCCAGTGAGCTACATGATCACTTGACAAATATCCATAAGCCATGCCTTGAGGTTTGGCTTGATATGATTGATAAGCCTCATGGTCTTGTCTCAACCCTCTTGTTATAGGTGTTGCAGTATTTCTGGCTGTTTGTGTAGGTGTCATATCTCTGAGTTGAGTGGGAAACCCTAATGATGGATGAGTTGTCATTTTTAAGCCTCACTCAATACTCTCAAGATGGTCCTTGATAAGAACACCCTGGCTTAGTGCACACAATCCCTTTTTGCCCTTGGTCAAGTCTCTAAAAAGTCAGGAACTTTTTTGGTCTCTAGAAATTGCTCTTGCGGTACCCTAAAAGTTTGGATTTAGGAAACCTAGAAAAATTCATCTCTAAAATTCAGGTTTATGTGTGTGCTATTGCCCGCAAGCTTTCTTTCTAGCTATACCTGACTCAATTTGGAGTTGTCTATCAAAAGTTGGAGCACTTTTGGTGAACTGCACTTGAAACAACACTCAAAACAGTCTCAGGACCAGAACACAAGAACTTTTGTGCTTGTATCTTGGCCTCCAGAGGGTATTTTTAGCTCAAACTTGAGATTTGGGATGTACTCAAGTAGCTCTACAAACTTATGAAATCAGATACCCCCACTGTGTAGAGGTACACCGATCGCGATCGTTGACCCCATGTCACAGATTTTGAAGATTTTTGCATAGTAGCTAGCCCTTGATGTCCTGATACCAAGTGTCTTTGTATTTTTGAATTTGGAGATGTTTTGACGAATGAAAATCCAAATCCCAGGTGGTTTTGCAGTTATTGGCCTGATTGTGTAACTGGGACTTTTGACCACTTTCTTCTGCTTTTTTGACCTTGCTCCTTTTGGAAAATATGTTGCACTAGATGTCAGCTACCTACTCATAAATTTTCAATCCAAAATGTGACTGTGGTACACCGATCACGATCGTAGTTCCAATTGCTTCTTGCATGAAATTTTAAGAGTTGATAGACAAGGGTATGATTAGTCTATCCCCAAACCCATTTTGCATTTGGATCACAAAAACTTGAATTTTCTCAAAATTTTGGTCTGAAGGATCAGTGATCAGTGTTTGCCCTATTTGACAACTGTCGTTTGGTTTTTTGACCCTAGTTCTTTTGAGAAAGTTGTTTGTCTAGTTATCAGCTACCTACTCACCAAGTCTCTACTCAAAATGTCACTATGGTACACCGATCGCGATCGTAATTTGGAGCCCAAATTGGATGAAACTTGTGGATATGGTAGACAATGATGTGTACAGTCTACTCCCCAAATATTTTTGAATTTGGACTAGAAAAAGTCAAGTTTTTACCAGATCTTGGTCTGCTACAGTGGTTTCCTGACTGTCTGCTGTTTTTGGCTATTTTAGTGATTTTTTTTTGAATTTTGAAAACTCCTGGTATCTTATATAACCTAGGTGTATGTGTGGGTAAAGTCTGGTCAAAATCTGGGACTGAGGTACACCGATCGCGATCGTAGTTTGGAGCCCAAATTGGATGAAACTTCACCAGCTTGTTCACTAGGCTTTTTTAAGACTACCTGCCAAATCTTTTTGAATTTGGACTCAAAAAGGTCAAGTTTCTACCATTTCTTGGTTGGAAGTGCCTGTTTTCCCAATTTTATCAGTTTGACTTGATTTTGGTGTTTGTTTTGGGAAATGAAAGCTGTTTGGGATTGTCATGTGTACAGGCTATCCCTCTGTATAGTTTCTTCTTAGTTTTGATGTGTTTTGGTCTTCTAAAAGTCAATTTCTATGCCAGTTTAGCAGTTTTTGACTTGGATCTGTATTCAGATGATTTGACATGTATTTTGAGGTTTTTGGCTCTAGGTCCTTTAGACTTTTATGTTTGTATACACCTGAGGATCCCACATATGAAATCTGGTCAAAATCTGGCACTTAGGTACACCGATCGCGATCGTAGTTTGGAGCCCAAATTAGACCAGATTTGGCATGCTTGTAGACACTGATGTTTTAAGGCTATCCCTCAAGTCTTTTTGCATTTGGATCACCAAAAGTCAAGATTTTATAGTTTCTGGGTCTGTCATGCTAGTTTTACCCAAGTGGCCCGATTTCCTTGATTTTTGATGTTTTTGGGTGTGGTTGCTTTAGGCAAACTTGTTTAGAATCTTATCAGGAAGGCACATGTCAAATCTTGTACTATTATGGCACTGAGGTACACCGATCGCGATCGTAGTACCTGGGCCAAATCTGATGAAATTTTGTCTACTCCCTCTGACAAGTATTTCCCAGTGTTTGGTGCTACCACTTTGTGATTTGAATCAATTTCAGCTCTAATTGGTCAGATTTTCAAAATTTCAGAGTCTTATGGCCTTTTTGCCAAAGTTATGGTTTTCTGGTTTCTCGACTCTAACTTTTACCCCAAATCTGACTGGAATGTGATTTACTTATCCTACTCCTAAGTACAGAAATGAAAGAACATAAGAAAATGAATCAAACAAAACAAACAGGATAAAAAACGGATGATGGATTAGTACTCAATCGATACAAAGAAATTTGAAGAGAAAAAAATGCTTAAAGCAACCTCACTCACAACTCCCTATATCTCTCAAGAGTAGATCTAGCCAGTCCCCCGACCCTAGACTCCACTAAGCACTAAACCCCTGTCTAGATGCTTCACTGAAATGTAAATGGAATGGAAATTATCTTTTGGAACAATAAGAAAACTCTGAATACGCACTCGGTCACTCATCACCTAAGATTCATTCCCCGAAAATGGCGCCAATGTTTGCGGGTCGCCGCGACGGACGTCCATAGCATAGCTCTCAAGCATCAACATAAAATTATCAATACAGGGGAAGCGACTCGGATGAGGCATGCAAACTCACTAGGGTGTCAATCCTAATGAAGTGAACTCGAAGAGATGCAACTACTAACTCTACAAGCAAATCAAACGCACTAAAGCCAAGTAATCTGCTATGTCCTTCTACACAGCTCTACAGTCATCACGCCCGTTCACCATGCAAATCATATCGCAATCGCACGAAACTTGAAGAGAAGCTACAGGGGACTATCAGGAACATATCCTATCACTGTCACAGCATTCTGGAGAGGTACAATGATCGCGATCGTTCGTCCCACAGTATGCAAAAACAATAAACGGATGATCCTAAAGGGTCATTTTTGAGTCCCTAAAGCCTCTCCTAGGGTCAAAACAACATAAAATACGCATATAAACACTCAAAACAACGATTTAAGGCCTAAACGGATGTGTTTGAAACCTTCACTGAATCTTGAATGCTTACACTTGAATGAAAGAGCATAGTAAGAGGAACACAATGCAAGAAACAAAACTGAATTTGGATTACCGTAGCCACAGAAGCGATGATTACAAGTTGAAGCAAAGAGGTAGCTCTCTGTGCGTAACGCAATAGTCACTTATCTTCAAAAAATGATCTCCCTTTCCCACTAACCTTAGTGTATTATATACCTAGGGCTTTCTAAAGTGGCCGGTGGCCAACTTCTCATGGACCTTTACATACATCATTGGAAAAATTACATCTTTGACTTAGACTTGACATAGACAATTGACATTGGCTTTTACAGGGTTTGATGTATTAAACATCAGAAAAATAATGTGACCACATCAAAACTTTGGCCGATTGACTCATCGGCGCCTTGGTTAGGTGGGCACTTGTATGTTGTTATCACCTCCAAACAATGGGTAGGAGCATCTCGACATGCTCGACAAGTCTATGTGACCCGCATGGCCAAAAAGTGACCCGAAGGGGCACTAAACTTCAGAAACGGTATCAGACACACAAAGCGTCAAATTGCTCTTGCGGCCAAACTGCAAGCCCGTTTGCCACCAAACTTCACGAGCGGCTTTCCTAAACCATCAACAACCAAGTCCTATGGTGGTAGACCACCACAAATCATCGAAGGTATGTAAACGCAACCACGTGTGCTTCTAGAGAAACAAATTGCCAAATGAAGCTCCGGTGAAACCAAAGTCAACAAAAACCATACAGCAATGATCCCCAAGGGGTCGGGAAGCTATGGAGACCAACATCAAGAAATTTCATCGTCAAAAAGCACTCTAAAAGTCAGAAAACAGCTCGGAGGCTCTGAAGTCCACACAGGGAGTTATTCTCTATCCATTTGACTTTTTTGTTGAAATTAGTCTTAAAAGGGACTCGGGGGGCCAAGGGCAGGCACTAGGAGCACAATCCATGAAAAAATCATCAAGAGACATCCTACGCGTAGGATGTCTCTAGGACACTTCTGGGCACAAACTCCAACATTTTTCATCATACACATTTTCTGAATGACCCTCACATGCTATCCACCAAGTCTCATCACATTTGGACCAAAATTGACCTCATATGCATGAAAAAATGCAAAGTTAGGGCATAGAGGCAATAATGGACCATAGACATACCAAATCTTGTCCAAATCACATGAAACTTGCACAAGACATTCACCAACACATCAACAACCAATATGTGTGGTCATAAGCAAAAATTGGTGAAGTAGACATCCTACGCGTAGGATGTCTATTTGACTTTTTTGGCCTGTAGAGGATGTTTGCTCATTCCAGATCCAATCACCTCATCATCAGGAGCTCATATATCAATTTTGAAGCCATTCTCATCATTTTTGAAATCCAACACCTTCAAGATACACTTTTGGAGCCCAAAAACACCAACCAGGCTCGTACAAGCATCAATCCTTGTCCAAATCCAAATCCAAGAGTATAGCCATGTTCCATAGGCCAAGGACTACCCACATAACAAATTTCATGTCATTTTGATGAAATAGACATCCTACACGTAGGATGCCTCCAACATAATTTAGGCCTTCTGTGCAAAGATTGACATCATGGGAGCCAAGACCATGGTGCAATGAGCCCATATACCAATTTTCAACCCTTTTGGACATCAATTTCTATCTATGATGGACTTTCTACCCAATTTGTGACCTAAAGCCTGAATCAACCCAAAAATCCACTTTTTGATATCCAAATCCAAATCCAGGAATGTAGCCATGTTCCATGAGCCATGCACTACCAGCATGCCAAGTAAGAACCAATTCTGATGAAAAAGACATCCTACGCATAGGATGTCTAAATGGAAAATTTTGGCCAGATTTGCAGTGTGAGCACATGCACAGCTTCACAAGTTCCTTTTAAGCTTTATTTTCAATTTTCAAGTCATTTGGATAGTTAAAACTCAGTTTCTCAGCTAATATGGAAAAAACGCTAACTTTGGACTACTAATCGCAATAGGATCTATGGCAGCCACGAAGTCACCGGCAAAGAAGAAAAGAATGACCATCAAGGACTACCTAGAAGAAGTGGAGCCCTTCGTCATACCAGAAGGAACGGTAAAGCCCACCAGAACATGGATCCAAGAAGATCTGTTAGAGTCCAACGACCTAAAGATCTACCAAGGAGTGTTCAAAGACGCTGAAGGCAATGTGATCGAGCTACCAATGCTGCCGCGAGAACTCAATGAGTTCGTAAGAAGCAAGATGTCCGGGTACTTGGAGAAGATTGATCTCCACAACTACTTTGAAGCAATATCGGCAGGGGTGGACATAAAGAGAGTCTAGGAGTTTGTGACAACCATCAAAGAAGATGGAGTGGCCAAAGTAATAGATCTACAAGGCAGGCCAGAAACGGAAATAATCATCACTGAGCAGGTTGTAGCCGATGCACTAGACCTCTCCAACAAGGGGGATAGTGTAACGAAAAGAAGGGATGAGGTTAAGGTGTACAATGAGAAGAAAGGAAACTACACCTTTGAAGATATTGCCAACCCAAGAGTGGCAATCATGAGCCAGTTATACAATCAATACTTCCACATGTGTACGAAGAGGCCAGGGTGATTTAAGTGAACTCTAGAATCCATCTCTAGAGTCAATGTCGGGATCATCCCGAAGAGTGCAAAGGGACAGATTCGAGGATTATATCAAGAATTTTGAGATTCTTGATGCCACGTCAGAGAATATACCGCATGTCCCTTTCACAGAGGAGGAAGTGGAGCAAATACGGCAGAAACTGCTAGATGAGCAAGAGAGCCAAGAGAGAGAAAGAAAAACTAAAGCAGACAAATATTTAAAGGGAAAGCCTACATCTCTACTAGCCAGCCCTAAAACCAGCCCATAGCCCTCACCACCGCCCCCACCACCTCCTAGCAGCCCTCCACAAGAAGAGAAAGAGGTTGAAGACAAGCCAAAAGAACGAGAAGAGGCCAAGCAAGAGTAGAGCCAGGAGCCGGAACCAAAAGAAGAGGCTAAGCCTCGAAGTGAGCAACAAGAGTCAGATGATTCTTATCACACATTTTTGGACCTGCTAGCTGCAGGATACACGAAGGAAGAAGCCGCTACAATCGCACAACACAGGGCCGAAAGAACAAATGCAAGGCATCAAGCTAGTGGAATTAAAAGAAATTGCCACAGATACAGTGGATCTACACCCACCCTCCAATGATTGGGATGTGGTGATGACGAAGCTAACCGGGTTGAGAGCGCAGTCCATGGCTTCGGAAAGCGAGATGGCAACTCTCAAGGCCACTGAAGTGAAGATTAAGATGGAAGTAAACACTCTACAAGGACAAAGCCAAAGGCAGAAGGAGAGGGAAGCTGAGCTACAAGCCAGCCTAGCAAGGGCACTGCAAAGATGCCAGGCATGATGGAGGAAGAAAATCAAGCAGCAGCAAAAAGAATGCAAGGAGTTTAAGAAGAATGCAAGCAGCTCAGCAAATCACTGCTAGATGCCGAGAGGGAAAGAGATAACCTGACCCTACAATTGGCGGAAGAATCTAAAGAAGTAGAAGCCATGAGAAACGCCAAAGAAAAGGTGGAGATAGATCAAGAAGCAAGCCAGGATGAGGTCCTTGAGCTCAAGGACCAACTCAAGGTAAAAGATCAGACCATCCAGAGACTGCGAGCATCACCTGCCAGAGTCAGAGCTACTAGCTCGACTCACATCACTACGGAGAGTCAACTCTATGAAGAACAAATGCAAGAACTTCAGAAGGAGCTGACTCTAGAGAAAAAGCAGAGATTGATGATGGCAGAAGGGTCTATCATCATGCAAACAAGAATGGAAGAAGGCCAAAAATCCCTGCAAGAGGAAGTGGAAAGTATGAAAAGAAAGCTCGAGGAGGCGGAGAGAATAAACGCCGAATTAAATGACCTCCTTGTGAATATGGGCGAAGAAGCAGAAACGGAAAAACAGAAACTCCTAAGGCAGATAGAGGAGTTGAAAGGACAGCAAGCAGGAGAGCAAGAGGGCACAGGGCCAGCAGCCAATGAGGACATTGATTTAGAAAATGTGGCAGATCCAGTGGACACGCCTATGCAAGAGGAAATCCTAGAAGGATCCTCTCAAGAGCCATAGGACCTCACACAGGAAGAGGAAGAAAAGTTGCATAAAGCAATAGAGGTGGAGATCAGAGAGACATCAAAGGAAGCCTTGGAGTGGGAGCAGAGGGTTTTCAAGTCTATGACCATTCAGAAGATCGATGCCAGCAACCTCAGGCGCGAATGGCTTCAACCCTCTCTCCCATATCCATTGCTGAAATATGAAGCAGCCACCATCAATAAGCGGATAAGAGAAGAGCCGACCGTACCACTTTACAACGCAGATACCTTCTAGAAGGGGTTAGGCTAATTGTTGACTCTCAGCCAAAATGGAGGAAGGCCTGGCTCACAAAGTACCCACAATACCTAATCCACTTGGTAGAGGCACCGAAAAATATCAGAGACAACCTCAGCTTTTGTCCTCTACCAAGGATCAGGACGTGGAAAGCCCAGGAGATCTTGCAAAGGAGCCAACCCACTTGGTTGAATTACCCTAAGCTGCCGGTCTTGAAGGCAGGTGAGAGAATAAGTGTCCAATACATGGTGAAAACCCTTACGGGCGCCATCAAATTGTTCACTGGCTCACCTGACCTTACTTGCATCATGATGAAAAAAATCTGCAAAACCCTCTTAGCAGTATTTGAGACTTTCAAGCCAGGCCAGGTGATAGACAGTATCTTTTTCTTCCAAGATACTTATAGATGCGCTTATGATCTGTCTGGTCAGCCTTCCAAGGAGGTGATACATGCAATGTATCAGAGGATAATGTTTCTACCATCCTATCACCTCCAGGCCTTTGAAGAAGCGTTCTACACAGGATTCTTTACAATAAACACAGATATTTTTGGCCCAACAATGATGAGCCTGCATGCAAGATACGAATCACTAATCAAGATGCGCGAGACCATACGATGAAGAAGCGGATCAGTGGCCATGTCGGGGACGACATGAGCAAGGAGGGGGGGAGTGTTAGAAGCTAGACACACCCCACTGCAACTAACTACTCGGAAGATTATTATTTTTGTAATTATTCATTCATTGAGAAAAACCTGATTTTTCACCTTGTAAATATTGGGACTTACAAAAGTTTCCAGATTGTATCCCAGTTTTGAAAGTTAGATTAAGTAGTTAGTTGATTTTGGAACTTTAGGGTTTGAGAATTGTAAGGTATATATACCACTTTTTGACCTTAATGGAAAACCTTTTGTCATTTAAAAAAAACAAGTTTTGAAGTCTGTGAGTGAGCGTACTGTGTACGAGAGAGAGTGTGAGCTTCAACTTGACGCTACATGTGCACCGATGGTCAGAATCGAGTGCGGAGAAGTGCAACGTGTTGCCCCCAACGAGAGCTACGCGTCGATACCTACATTGCGCGCGTACGGTCCGGTTTTGCGGGCTCCTTCTACGAGTTTCATCTGGTGTTTGGGTGAGCATACATTGTCCGATTTTGCATTGCAGCATATCCACGTGTTCACATTGAGTAGATCTACACATTAGGCACTTTAGATTTCGGAAACGAAGACCTGCAGATTTCGGTCAGACATTCTATGTGATTTTGCACCGGGTGTTTTGGGTTGGGGTTTTGGTTCATAGACCTTAGGGAGAGCGACCTATTGGTGTTAGTAGGGTCTCCTTCAAGTTCTATGGTGTTTCGAGATTGTTTGATGGGTGTTCAGCTCTAGAAAGCGTTGTAGGAAGTTTCCTCTTATGCACTCTTGACGGCTGTGACTTAGACAATTGGTAGAGACCTCTGTAGGAATTAGTTAGGAGTCGGTCGAGTGTAGGTTGACACCTTATGCTTGCTTCCACGCGCCTGCGGGTCGAGCTTCGTCCTTAGCTGACATTATATGTCAGGTGAGTTCTCGTTGTGCTGACGTCCGTCGCGGCGTATCCGTCCAACAAACTCCGAACAAGAGACATTCTCCAATGCTTAAGCTTGCCATCTTCTCCATCTTCATTATTATGCTATTATGTATGCTAAGAAAGAAGAGTGATGATAAGTAAGGAACTATTTCTTTCTCCTATAAATGTTTGTTCTTCCTCTTCCCTACCCTCATTCCCTGCTAGCTCTCTCCACTTTTAAAGGTGTTTGAGGCCTTGGGACTAAGGCCATGTATAGCTAATGCTTTCTACAGAGTCAATATTATGCTCGTGATGCATGAAGCTTTCCATCTTCATTGCATCACCGAGGTCAAAAGGAACACAAAGATTGTATTGTACCAAGTCTCTCTTGATGGGAGAATCTATAATACAAAAGCCTATTGGAGGGGGGACTAGCTCCACATAAATTTGGTCCTCAACTGTTGTCAAGTTCTCTACACTCTCTCTCTTGCAAAAGTATTGTCCATGCCAAGTTAATTAAGTATTATGGTTATGTTGCTATTAGCACTAATTAAGTTCACCCTCTATGTTCTCAAAGTAGTCTCACAAGAATGATCACTCTAATTCTCTTAATTTTTTTATTCTCAAAGTTCATAGGCCATTTCCATTACATTGGTATCAAAGCTATCGGTTTCTATTTTCTTGCTTACTAAGAGAGGTCCTTAAGTTGTCCATGAAAGGTTGGGCATGTTCATTGCAATAGGGTAAGTGGGACAAGGATCTATTATCTTGGTTGAGAAGGACTTAGTTTGAGGTACACCATTGGGAACTATAGTCTTAATAATGGAGCCTCTCGGGGCTTGCCTTTGGCTTAACCATTATTGAGCTATGAGCAAGCTCAACAAGAACCATAATCAACCAAGCAACGTTAGACTCTCCCACTAGTCTTTGCAATCAATAGTTTCTAAGACACGGGTGTGGCTACTTGAGAACTAATTTTCAAAGGTAAAGAAGAGTAGCGACTAAGATTTTTGAGGGTACTAAAGCACAAAGTAATCTATACATAAGTTTAATTAGCATGACTGACAATAACCAAGAGAGTAGAATGAACATTGATAGCTTAGAGGAAACAAAGGAAGAAAAGGGCAAGAAAGAGGTCACCCTCTTCTCCTTCTTCTTCACCTTCCTCCTCTTTCGACAAAAGCTATCGCTATTCTTCTAGAGAATACAAGAGGAGAGGACATCACAAATCTTACCCTGCATGGCAAAGGTCCCAAAATCTCAAGAAGTTCAAAGAGGGAGGAAAGAGTATCTCTTTTCTCACCTATGATGGCACCTTTGGTGCCATCGACAAAGTATTGGCCTTCATCCAGTAGTTTCGGATGCGGCCTTTGGAGACGAGGGCTTCACGGAGTCCTTTAAACTATGCCATGTAGCTATGCACTTCTATAAGTCTTCTCATAAATGGTATGCTAGCCTTCGTGGCAAATGACAAAGTGCTTACCAAATGGTGAATTTTGAAGCTTCTCTCCCAAGAGTCTATCCACAAACATGTGGACAAGTTTTGGGATTTACGTCTCAAGGCTACTGTCTTTCAAAAGATAGACTTTGTCGAACAAAAGCAGCAATTCTGTGTGGGATTACTTGAAGAGATGGCTGAGTACACCAACTCCCAACAGCCTAGTTGGTTGCTTCGCGCATCAATTTCCAACAAGGGGCTAGAAGGATTTTCAAGCCCATGGAAAGCAAAGACAAAAGTTATGCAAAGGGGAAAACCAATGCCCAAAATTCTTCCCAAGGAAATTCCAACAACAACAACAATAATAATCGGTCCAAGGAAAAGGGAGTTTATAAAGGTAAAAATAAACTCTCTTCTAAAGAGCTTGAAGCTTTTCGTAACGACCACAAATGTTTTAAGTGTGGGGAGCAAGGACATGGCTATTCTTCTTGCCCCAAGAGAAATGTTCGCAATGAGACTCCTACAGCTTCCACTATTGAAGCTCCAAAAGAGGATGCTCATTGCAAAGGATCACCTCTCTCCTATTCTTGGGGAAAGGTAAGGGAGCATGATGCCTTTATTTTGTTTGACCATGGCTCTACTCACAACTTCATATCAACGGAGTTGGCCACTAAGTTGGGTATTCAAGCTTTCAAGATGGAAGATACTTTCACTGTCGATGCAGCTTTCAAGGGACAGCAAGCCTCCGTTACTCCCTGCAACGTGGGGGGAGAGACACACACACACACAGAGAGAGAGAGAGAGAGAGAGAGAGAGAGAGAGAGAGAGAGAGAGAGAGAGTGGAGCCAAGTGGGATATAATTGAGTAATGCAAGAGGCAGGTCTATCAAATTTTTGTTCTTGCAAAAAATGGACTCTCTAGAACTTCACACTAACGTGGAGAGAGAGAGAGAGAGAGAGAGAGAGAGAGAGAGAGAGAGAGAGAGAGAGAGAGAGAGAGAGAGAGAGAGGCTTGGCCTGCACACAGGAGAGCAAGGAGGTGATGTTGTAGCCGGTTCTAGGAATCCATATCATGCTCGCAACATTGGACATCTTATAAAAGATGCACCACTCAAACCCATTTAATTGCAATGCATGGTTAAAAGTCGTTGCACATTTCTACTATGCTCAAAGCCTTTCCTCACATGACCACCAAGGCATAATTATGAGAAGAAGTAATTGATGGTGTGACCATGCTCTAAACTTGTTCACAAAGGGTAGTACCAAATATGTTGCTTGGTCTATGCCTAAATGGTTGTCTCAAAATGAGAAGGCTTGCAAACAAAGTCGTTTAATAGTACAATGCCAATAAAAGCAAGAATAAGAATTCTCTGCCACACATGCATATGGCTATGATCTTTCCAGCAAGGCTATATTGGCATTGAGCTTACGAGGCCATGTAATTATCCAACTTTCTTGCATGATATCAAGCTCATATTCCTTTACCCCATTATAGACTAATATATAAAAAAGACAAAGATTTTATATACGAGAGATTTTTGGTATTGGAGGGATAGGGTCTTCAAGTTGTGAATATACATTTTCTTTTTGAATGTCCACAGTGGTTTGAGAACATCCATCAACTTCACTATGTTGGTGAGCAAGGCTTAACCTCTAACAATTTTTTTTTGAATTAGATAGAAACACATACTCTCACCCTCTCCTTATGATGCTTAAAAGTAATCAAAACACCCTCAATGCTCTGTGATATTTGATGTATATTTTTTGCCTGTTTTGCTCGATTTAGGGATTGCTCAAGAAAACTCGCTCGGAGTTTGAGATTCCTCATTGCAATAGGGTAAGTGGGACAGGGATCTATTATCTTGGTATAGTCTTAATAATGGAGCCTCTCGAGGCTTGCCTTTGGATTAACCATTATTGAGCTATGAGAAAGCTCAACAGGAACCATAATCAACCGAGCAATGTTAGACCCTCTCCACTAGACTTTGCAAAAAACAGTGTCTAAACTTGAGAACTAATTTTCAAAGGTAAAGAAGAGTAGCGACTAAGGTTTTTGAGGGTACCAAAGCACAAAGTAATCTATATATAGGTTTAAGTATCATGGCTGACAATAACCAAGACAGTAGAATGAACATTGATAACTTTGATTTGGCACATGAAGGTGCTAATGATGATGCCCCCATGTTTGTTAATTACCTTGTTACTAGGTTGCAACAAGCTATACACCAGAAACCTATTCAACAATGGATAGCCAATCAAGAACTCTATGCAAAGTAGATGAGATATAGTTGATGGAGTCAATGAATGCACCAAACATGGGAAATATCTGGCTTGGCAATGAGGTTTAGCTTGACATTACATGATCAACATGCACAAAGTTGGCACATGCAGAAGGGCTCCTAAATATGTTCATTACTCTGCCTATCAGTTGTATCCTTGGTTAGGTTAGCCCGTGTGCAACGTCTGGTTTGGGAAGGGAGGCATACCACAAATGGTGGAGCATAGCACACAATATATTCTCTTCGTGATGTGCATTCATTCTCTTTCCTAGTCCAACTAGATGCGCTAATATAGCCATTTATAGGTAGGCCTCGTGATTTCATCACTTCTTAAATGCCAAAGTGAGCCTTTCACTTGTTTTTAATCATGTGATGAAATATAAGCTCTATATTTCATGTCAACTGCCCTCACCAAGTGTCAACTTCCCTCATCAAGTGGACCCACAAAATGGGAGATCCCCCTCCTCCATGAAGAAATGAACTATTACCTACTTTCAAACACAAAATTTGTTGTTGGGTGTAGATTGAACCTAGCCTATTGGGCTCTCATCCAATGGCTTTACCAACATACTATATGTGATTCATTGTTGCCTAGTTAAAATAATAGAGTTTTCATCGGTGGGCTGGCCTGAAGCTCGTGGGTATAACGAAATCACTCGCTCGAAAATGCAACAGAACAATAAAGTCTTTGGAGTGAGGAAATCTAACAAGGTATTTTCATAATTCTGTAATGCACTAGTCCCCTTGGCTCTCTAGGCCTGGAAGCATCCATTTGAACCCCTTTCGGGGGGAAGCTTCCAGAAAGATTAAAAACAAAGGTATCTGATGGCTAGGTCAATTGTGGGATTACAGTTGCATCCGCTGAAAAGAAATAGACCAATTGATCCTTCAATATAACCTGAGTGGGACTAAAAGATTGATGATCATCAGAGCCCTGGAAAGGCTTGGCAGCTGGTGTTTGCCTTTGTGCAAGTCTAAGTTCGAGTGGAAAGCATGGTGGTGGCCTAAGAATATACATTTCCTAAAGCCGCAAACCAAAGTAGTATACCACATCCTTATGGCTTCGATGGATTAGTTTACTCCATTGAACAAACAATGGGGCAAGCATTGGCCAGAGTCAGGATGGGAGGTAGTTGTAAAGAACATTCGGTGCCCTCAATGGCCACATAGTATAAAGGTCTTTCTATGGAAGGTACTTTGGGGAGCCCTACCAACTAGGGTGAAAGTTCCAGCCAGGGACATTGGCCTGGATAGATGTTCACAATGCACAACAGCTAGTGAAGACCTCCCTCACCTATTCAAGGAGTGCCCGACGATTTGCAGCCTAGCGGAGAAGATTTGCAAATGGGTTCAAAAGACATGGAAGATTGGATACTATAAGAACGATCTCTTCCTAGGAAGGAAGGTGTTCAAGAGCTAAGCACTGCTTATTGGGACACAAATTGTGAGAATTTGTTACTTCAAACAGGTTTGGAAGGGTAGGAACTATTGGGTCGAAAACGCCATGGAGACAGCCAAGTTCAAAGAGATAATACAAGAAAGCAAGGGGCGATTATCACCATTGGGAAACGGAAGAACTCTAATGAGTGGATTAGGGCCGTTGATGCCACATTGATTTGCCTACATAGTTAAGGCAGTGGGCTTTTGTGGTCGTTGGAGGGGGGAGGGGGGGGGGGGGGGGGCTCCCCTATCCATCAATGTATTTATGGTCTCTTAGAGATGTCATGGCTCGGCACGAGCATGGCAATAATTTGTAATTTGTTGGTTATGTCAATGTAATCTACTCACCATTGTGAGTTTGCTGCTACCTTGTGAACCCTAGAACTAGGGACAAAATGAAACTATAGCAAGGGATACCAACATACAGCCTCAACCCACCCTTACACCTTAAGAAAAAAGGCATTTGGCAAAGTCGTTCAAAAGCTAAAGGATGGGTTCAAGCAAAGGCACTAATAGGTGATTCAATTTTTTTAAAGGAAATTAAGAGGAGAATCAAGGGTGATTTCCCAGTATGCAGTTTTGCTAAGGGAAACCGCCGCCAGAACGTTGAGTTTTTGCTCAGTGCGCATGGGTAAGCTGGGGAATTACAAGCAACGTGTTGGGCGTCTTGCATGCGGCACTGCTTTTAAGCCAGGTGGTGGCAGTCAATAGTGCCAGGGGTTGGTAGTTGGCAGCCACAGTCTTGTCGCGTAGGCAGCAACGTGAGGTAGCACGTGGGTAAGTCCTGACTAACAATTTATTGCGCGCTGTGCGTAGAAGAGCACCCTTCGAGGCTTCTGTGAGTACTGCTTGCCGTCTATGACCTATGTAGTCTTGGTGTGTGGGCAGAAGAGCAAATGTAGATTATGAGTGGCACAACACATCGATAGCAAACTGCAAGTAACCATTGAAGGTGTCTATGTACAGGTGAAAACCAGGAACATCAAAAAATCTGTTTACGCAAGGCAAGTGGAAATAACATGCATACGTGTCAAATTTGAGCTAATTTTTTGCTTTACACGTTTTATTGGGTGTTGGCCAGTAGTCACAGCAAGAGCACCTGGAGGTCTTTCACGTAGGGTTCCATGCAAACAGCAGGCAGTAGTTGATTCAAACAATAGGCAGAAATTAGCAGGAGAATCAAGGAAATTAGCTGCAGCAGCGACATAGTGGTCTTGAAGGTATAATCTCTTTTTTCAAGAAAACCATTAATGCCCTATATCATCATTTGATTGAATCATGTACTTGAATTTCATGCTTGCTAAAATTTGTGAAGGGGGATGTGGTTTCATTGGTTTCTGTTCACGAGGGTCAAATGATGTAGGTTATCATGGTGAGGATGAAGAAAGCTACACGTTCGATTGGTGATGGCGGGGATGCATCTGGCTCTTCGGTCCATAGGGGTAGACCTAGCAAGACCGAGGAGGAGCTTAGCAACTGGGGCACGTCTTCCCTTTCCTCCAAACCATTTCTCTCAACTTGGCTCTAAAAGCAGATTGGGTTTGACCTATTGCATGTATGTGTGAAGGGGGTTGGCCTCAAGGAGAATGTTGCTGCAAGTTCTGGACGGGTATTACATATGTAATTGTCATACTGGACCAAGAAAGTAACTGAAATCAATCTGTTTTTATGTTTGAGTTGAAAGAAAGTAATTGACATTGATACTTTTTTATGTTTGAGTTGAAAATTTACACTACATATATGGATATGGGAGAACTAAAGCACAATAAAGGCCAAGCACGGAGCGAGGAAAATTAGTGCATATGGAACAAGTAAAAATGATGATTCTATAAGTTAGTCAGCATATGACCACATTATCATATGGACAACAAGGACAATATCACTGGAAAAAACTCACTACATGAAGCATTGACAAAGGTGGTATGTGCACTATGTTGGCCATAACGGAACCTGGAATTGGAGCTGATCTCTTTAGATAGCTGATTCGAGTGTTGGAATTTAGAGATACTGGTAAGTGGTCAGTTCAGTCAGTTAAACTGGAATAGAGACTAGAGACTGGACTGAAATAGTTATCTGAACTAAAATAGTATACTAAAATGAGAGACAGACTGGACAACTGAAAAGTGTTTGTAGTTTCAGATTCATAGTATAGGAACAACCAGTACAAGGTATAACTAATTGAGGCTCAAATGATTACAACTGAAAAGTGTTTGTAGTTTCAGATTCATAGTATAGGAACAACCAGTACAAGGTATAACTAATTGAGGCTCAAATGATTACAACTGTAGTAATGATTACAAGATGAAGTTACAGACGAAGAGATTGTAGCTTAGAATACTACAAAGCTTAAGCCAAGAGAACTAAGAAGTCAGAAGTAAGAAGCAAGAAGCCCGATCACAATGTAATGGGTTCTATTTATAGCCTTCTAGAAGTTACTGTAGCAATTGCCGTGGTAATTACTGCCCTGTTGACTGCTCCACTATCCGACGTTCCAGGAGACAGTTCTCGCCTGCTGAGATTGTCTTCGCCTTCTACATCCTTCCCTCCTTTCTTGAATTTTGGTATATTTCCAAAATTTTTGAAAAAAAATCCACCGACTGATTCTGAATTGGGGTTGAGGAATCCATCCGGATTTCTGGCTGTGGCTCAAACCCTAAACCCTAAACCCGTTTATCTGTTTGTTGAGTTGGCCGATGCCTCATGATAGTACTCCTCTAGAAATGCTAGCCCTTTTGGTATTGCTAGCTTTATGCCATATTTCATGCCTGTTGAGTGCTTGACACCCCTATAAATGAAATTCCAGCGCCTCACTGGAAAAAATCCATCGTCTGATTCTGAGATGGAACTACCCAATATCCTTCCACTGAACCCGCTTCCTCTTGTCCTTCTTCTGTGTCGGTGCTTCAGAAGTTCCAGTGCTAGCATTGTCCTTCTAGATAAGTCGATAAATGGCCTCCTTCTTAAGCTGATCCCGCCTTGCTGTGGACATCTCCAATTCATAAGGCGTGAGAGGATTATATGTTTTGGTATCAGGATCATATAGCGTGTGTCGACCCTTTGTCAGCCGGCATCTGGACAATTTATGGAAATGCGAAGCTGTGTGGATCCATCCTTCTGGGAGAGGCTGATTTTTTTAAATCCTAGCTTCAAAGAGTATCTCAGCCATTTCTCTGTACTGTAGCCCCATACCTGGTTTAGCCCTAATATCCTTTTCAGGAATCTTAGAGAAGCTGAAGCAGTTGATTGGTGATTTTGGTGAGACCTTTGAGCTGGATTTTTAATTGTCCCATACAGAGCTTGACTCTCTTGATTTCTTCTTGCATTTCCTGAACATCATTTAATTGAAGAGCATTATTGATCAGTGTATGCCAGGTTTTCCATTCTACAGTGGCTCGCTCATACCAATCCTGAAGATCATCAGTTATGTTATAGTATGTGAGCCGATCCACTGGTTCTAGATGTTGAGGATATAAAGCGGGGAAAAACCTAGGCAGCTCAGCCTCCTTAGTAGGCACTGCATATAGGAGAACTAGGGAATTAGGGACAAACTCTAGAAAGTTGAGAACAGCTTGGTTCTCCTTCTGCATCATCTTCTTGGTGACTTGAACCAGCTGAAACAATCTTCGGAGAGCAGTTGCATGTTCCCCTATTGTCATTTGAGTTTGCAGTCCCTTACTGCTGCTGGAAGTCTGATCTTCAAGAATAGCTTGTACTCGTTGGTCCAAAACTCCTCTGGCAATTTACATTTGCAGTAGGGCGTCTTTCAATTGATTTTTGACCTCTTTCATACATTTATACGTAGGCCTGTTCCCAAGCAGGAGCTCTAATTCAATGGCTAGGGAATGACATTCTGCAGTGGACTACCACTGCCAGTGTGGATTGGACAGCTTATCATCAGAGGTTAGTACCCATTCAGGTACTCTCTTTAGCAGCTGAATTCTGTTAGGATGCTTAGGTAGTTGGCACAACTCCTGATCATCAAAAGCGGTTGATTTCTGATGCTGGATCATTTCTCTGGCGTCGACATATAGTCTCTAAAAGCGTTCCAAATCAAAAAGGAGAACATCATCCTCCAAATACATCCTAGTTATAGGAGCTTGCTGATGTCTCAACCTCTTGTTCAGTGTGATGAGCTGTAATGAATGTTGCTCGTCACTTTCCAAAGTCTCAGTCGCAGCCTTAGCTTTCCCTTTAAAATCTGAACTGTGATGTTACTGGTGTACTAAGGAATCTTTAGTGTTGCTTGGTTGTTGATCATCAGCCCCTTGGTCTCCCGACTACTAATTCTTATATTGGTCTGGCTGGTCTGTGTTAGGCTGATTGCCCCCTCTGGCCGCTAATTCACCAACACCAGATCCTGACGGTGGAGATAGAGGAGAGTTATCATCATCATCATGTTTATCTGCTGGTTCATCCTCCCTCCCTTCATCCTTCTCTTCTGCTTCTTTCGAATCCTCGGGAGGGTCATTCTACTTCTTAATGTAGTTTAGAATGGCTTGATTTGCCAAAGCACTGTTATATTCAGAGAGCTTATCCTACAAATCACTCTGCATTGTTTCCATGAGTGCCCTCAGATTATCCATATTGAAAATGGCATTTCCCTTTGGATTCAAAATATCAGCCCAGCTATTGTATATGTATCTCTCTGTTAAAGAGGCTTTCAATGCAGTGTGGCTGGTCATTAATTGAGTTGAACTCAACTCTCTTCATTCTCAACAAGTTTCAAATCTGTCAACAGCTCTCTCAGCCTTTGCTTTTTCTTCATTTATCTGCCTCATCTCAGACCCAAGCTTTGATAGCTTGCTTTCCAATGTTTGAATTGTCCTCATTGAATGACTCATTTTCAAGAAGACTATGCCTCAAGGAATGATCCCCTATATCCCGTTTCAACTTCTCAACTTGCTGCTCACTGTTCTTCAGTTCAACTTTTATCTTGAGGCATCCATCATTTGTCCCGAGGCATGGACAATCGTATTCCAGGATGACTTGATCAGCACTGAGCAACCATCCATGACCGTCGCTAGGTTAGAGGCAGCTGGCTCATAAATTGTGACAAGAGCCATATATGGTAGTGTGGTAAAGTCAGGTTTATGCAGGACTAATCGTCCTGTGAGAGGGTGAGTCTGCGGCTGTTGTAATCTGTCCTTCTTGGTTAAGGCTAAAGCCAATTCATTAAAAGGGATAGGAGCTTTACTAACTGGACTAGCAAGTGCCAGACCTACAGTTTGAATTGTCGACTGCTCAGCACTAATCTTATCTGGCTGGTCTATTTTGGCACTGGTGTTTGTTGAACTCTGCCCCGCTTGCTGGCTGGTCCCAACAGTAAGCTTTACTAGAGGCTAGTCTGACTTTTCAGCTGTTACAGTTCTAGCCTGACTTTCTAGCTGCTTCAAGAAAGCACTTCTCTTGGCCAGTGTTTTTGTTCGCTTAGAACTACGAGCTTCCACCTGTGTGGCCTTTCTCTTCTGACGTGTGAGAGCCAACTGAGTTCCTGTTGGGGTTTCTTCATCAGAGGATAAATCACATTGTTCGTTGCTGGAATGGGCTTTTGACTCCAAGCCATTTGTACCTGGTCATGAGCACCAGGAGAAGTTTCCCAGTAAAGAAACTGCCAGACTCTTCAGCATAGTCCCAAGACGGAGCTCTGAGCTCTGAACTGCTGTTTTGATATTCAGTAACTTCTCCAGATTGTGTTCGTTCAAAAGCCTCTGGTGTACTGGAATCAACTAATTCATCTGACCTTCCTGATAACTGAACTGGTCGTTCCCCAGAATTTATAATTTAGTAAACTATTCTGGGAACTGTCTCTTTTGTCTTTTTGCCTGATCTTTATCCAATAATACTGCATTTAAATCTATTTCAGCTAGTGGAAGATATTTATTGCCGCTAGCATCCTCTCAATTTTCTTCACCTTATACTTTTGGCAAAGCTCTTCTAGTCGAAGCTCCTTTTTCCAGCTCCTAGTGTTGTTCGTCTGAATCTAAATTCTGCTACTTGCACCTTGTATCGTCAGAGTCTGATTGGCATAGTCGTGAACAGCTTGTGCTATTCGCAACCATGGCCTACCTCGTAGCATCCCATATGCGCCTTGCACATCTAATACTAGGAAATTGGTCTTGTACTTTTCCTTGCCCACTCTTATATGCACACTCTCTATCATCCCTATTGGTTGCACAACTCAATGATCCGCCATCCGAACTTTGAAAGGTGTTGTTTTCAGGTTTGTAATACCCATTCTTTGTTGAAGGTGTGCTCACATGATATTTACACCTGCTCCCCCATCCAGTATTACACCAGATAGTGGTTCCCACTGTTTTCTAACCTTATAGTCTACCTGGATCATCGGCACTTCATCATCTCTGACAACAGCCAAGTCAACTGCTCTGGCTTCCGTCTCATCCTTCGTTCGTTGTCTGATGAATTTCGCTGCTTCAGGCAAAGTTTTTCTGATGTCATCTAACTATACTGTGAGTTTCTGAATTCTCTCACAAATCTTAACATGAATGTCTTCTCTCTCTTGATTAGAATCATTATCAGAACTTGAAGAATCATGACTATCTGTACAATGCCATTCTTCTGTTCTGATACCACACGTGCCTTGTCCAGTGCTTCCTGTTGCAGTTGTATCTGATTTGTCATTTGCTAGATCTTTGATCATTCCTTGTACTGCAACCAACATGGTCTCAGGAATTCCAGACCTTGACTGATCTGGTTGTGCTTTCTCAGAAGACAGGGCTGGTATCTTCTGAATGACCAGAGCATCATAACTTTCAGGCTGCTCTGACAGTTTTTTGGCTAAATCTTTTGTGATCTTAGCCGCCAGTTCCCTCTCCTCCTGCCATTCATCAACTACCTTTTCTTTATCCTTTGCCTTCCACACTTCTCTGCCAAGCCCATTTGCCTCAGGACCAACTGGTTTGACTGGCTCATTTGGAATCTCCTCAATGACCACCCCTTTACTGCATGTAACTGCTCTAACAGGAACTGGCTATGGGACCTTCACCTCAGTAACCGTAGTAGTAGGTGTTTCTGGACATTGAACCGCAAAATGCCCATACTTACCACAAGTATAACAGTTCAGACTTCTGTTCTGGAAATTACCACGACCCCGGCCCTGGCCAGTACCTCCCTAGTATCTGCCGTGCCCAGTACCAGTACCACTAGTACTGCTTTCTCCTCTTGAGGTACATTGGCTGTCTCCAGTTTGGTTGGTTCAGCATTAATAAATGCCACCACGGACAAATCTTTCCCTTTCTTGAAGTGATGAATACGAATGCCACAATTGTTCCATAAATGACCATACGCTTTGCAATAAGTACACTGTGGACATTCATTGGAAACATGATCTTTAGATTTGCACCTTGAACACTAGGTTTCTATTCTTCCAACTAGTTGTCTGGTCTGACTAATTTCAGCAATCTACCTGGCCATCTCATCAATCTTTCTGGACCAAGACCCTTTCTTGGCCTTGTCTTTGCTCTTTTCATCTGAGCTGCTTTCAGAACTACTGGAGGTCTTACTAGAATCAAAATTCTTAGTGGAATCACTGCTACCACTGGACCTCCTCTTCTTGTGACTCCTCTCCTTCTTTGCCTATTGTTCAAGCTTCAGGGCTCACTGCAACATATCATTAAATTTCTTTGTTGGTGCGGGCACCTCCTGTTCCCTAAGCTTTTTACTGCAAAAACCATTTGAAAACCATGCTCGCAACCTCTTTTCTGATGGTAGCTCCTACAGCTATCTAGTTAGCTCCTTGATTTTCTCAACATAACTTCTGCCTGATAATTTTCCTTGCTTTATCTTATCCAGTTCACAAAGGATGTCCTCATCACCTCTGTTGTCTAAATATTCCAGTCTGAAAGCCTTTAACAATTTATTATATGATCTGAGTTGGCAAGATGGGTAATGGTAGTACCATTTCCTTGCTACATCTTTTAGTGTCTAGGGAAAATATTCCCCCTAGTCATCTTCATCAATATTTTTCAACTCAGCATACTAATCAAAAGCTTGGATATGAACATCTGGATCATCTTTCTTCCCACCTTTGAACATTGGGAAAGAAATTTTCAATGAAGAAGTGTAATCATGTCGATCAGCATCATGTCTGCCTTTCCTGACCTTAAGAACCTGACTCCATCTTGAAGACTTCTTGTAATGGTCTGTATCAACATCCCAATTAATTTCCTCATCAGTCTCAGTTTATGTCTCTTCTCTAGCTTTCCTACTGGACCTGTGGTGGTGACTACCCTTGCTGTCTTTGGCCCCATCATTATGTGTGGTGCGAGAATTCCTAGACTTGCGTTCTTCGCGCTTAGCCCTTCTCCTTCTGGATTGGGTGGAGTCTTGAGAGTCCTTAGCCTCATCAACATGACTGTGCTCCTCCTCAACCTCAGTCATCGAGTCCTTCTTGAAATCAAAGTCTCTGTCTGACTCCTCAAAAATAGGATCAACACGGTGTGACTGTTTACAACCACGACTGGTTTTGGGTGCCATCACTACAATAGAAAATTCCAACTGGGAGGGAAGAGTTTATTGGTCAACGAGCAATCATCTCTAACCACCGTGATCGCTAAAATGGAATTGGAGCTTATCTCTTTAGATAGTTGATTCTAGTGTTGGAATTTAGAGCTACTGGTAAGTCGTCAGTTCAGTCAATTAAACTGGAATAGAGACTAGAGACTGGATTGAAATAGTTATCTAAACTAAAATAGTATACTGAAATGAGAGACATACTGGACAACTGAAAAGTGTTTGTAGTTTTAGATTCATAGTATAGGAACAACCAGTACAAGGTATAACTAATTGAAGCTCAACTGATTACAGTTGCGGTAATGATTACAAGATGAAGTTATAGGCGAAGAGATTTTAGCTTAGAATACTCCAAAGCTTAAGCCAAGAAAACTAATAAGTCAGAACTAAGAAGCAAGAAGCTCGATTACAATGTAATGGGTTCTATTTATAGCCTTCAGAAGTTACTGTAGTAACTGCCGTGTGACTGCTCCACTGTCCGACGTTCCAAGAGACAGTTCCCGCCTGCTGAGACTGTCTTCGCCTTCTACAGAACCCATATATCAACAAGTACAAATAAACAAATAGATATTTAGTTTGACAATTGGATGTGAGAGAGATGAGAGGAAAGATAATCTGGCAAGAGACCTCAAAGATCTATCCAACGAGTCTTGAACTCAACACCTCATACTATAGTGGAAATTGGGATAACCTGTGTGTGTGTGTGTGTGTGTGTGTGTGTGTGTGTGTGTGTGTGTGTGTGTGTGTGTGTGTGTGAGAGAGAGAGAGAGAGAGAGAGAGAGAGAGACTGTCATAATTGCCATTATGAAGGGAAAGCATTTTTCATTCCATGATTTTTTTGCCCGCAGCAACGCGCGGGTCACATACTAGTAACCTTCAAGCGTTCACATTTCAACCATAATGAAGGCTCTTGCTGGTTCATGTGAGTTATGGATGGACTTACCCAAATCTACAAGGCAGTGCTTATGCATGAGAGAGTTTAGTTTACACCCTTACAAAGATGCACTTTGAATATAGGGCAACCCCACCATCTTTGGGCACAGTTGAGTCTTGCTCGATGACACCCTCGTCGTTCCACAGCTCTAACGGTAGCCGAGGAAAAGCCTTCGTAGCTATCATATCACAAATGGTGCAATTTGCAAATCATTTATTGTGACGCATATTATGTTGAGGGTACATGTTTTTATCTATTTTTTTATTCAAAAAGGAGTCTCAAACAACAAGGAGTTTACAACAGAGCGTTTGGAATGGGACGACTTTGTGTCTTGTCTTCGTGTCTTCTATTTTTCTTCCAAAGGTTCAATGGCCTTTTGTTTGGACAGTGACGCATGGCACCACTTGAGGAGGAATGATTATTAATAGCTATATCATTCAAACCCAAAGCTAGATTTTTGGAGCCAAAGTGGGTTTATATCTTTATATGGTATTGTATGTTGTCCTCGTGCGGAGGCTCCTTTTCCATCTTTTAAGCGTATGTGAACACGTATATGGTCATGTTCACAAGGGTCGTTTGCTTCTAGGTTAGAATGGATTCATCCGCCTCCGGTGCGAAGACTTAGGCTATGGTCATGCAAGGCTTAGTTATCAGTTATAGATAACTAAGTCAACTATGTCTAGATAGAGCATTAAATGAATAACTAAGCCTCTTGCATGGTCACACGAGGGTTAGTTATTCATTCATCCTCCTAGCTAAGCCTTGAACTTCACAATTATGCCAAAATCGGCATAGTTACAAAGGGTGGACATAGTTATTCATTTAATGCTCCTTTTTGCGTGTGACCAAGAATGAGGCTTAGTTATGTGTTCAAATAATTGATAGCTAAGCCTCGCATGACCATAGCCTTATCTCGGTGTGTAAATTTCAACTCGTAGCATCCCGAGTTTGTAAGCTCAAGCAAAAATAGACCTTGAATGATTCCTAGGGGTGCACTTTTTTGTTTGCCAGGTGAATTCTCTTTTGAGTGAATGTTGTGTGTGTAATACCATTTGCAACAACTCAAGCAAGATAGGCCAAGTTTTGATGAAACTCTACCTTACACCTTCCATTGTGCCACAAATGCAAAGTGAGGAAGTTGCAGCATTGTGGATTGACAACGTGCAATTACGCTACACGGAGTGCAAGGTAGCAATGCATAAATCTCTCTCTCTCTCTCTCTCTCTCTCTCTCTCTCTCTCACACACACACACACACACACACACACACACAAACAATTGTGGTAGATTAGTTATCCGTTGTCCCTCTCGCAAAACACATCTTGAGTTCAGGATAGGTCTTTGAGGTCTCTTGGGTTGTCCCCACAACATTAAGAACCTCTCTCTCTCTCTCTCTACACAATAGAAGCGTGCTCCACATAGCAAACCCTCCCGTGGGAAACCTCCCTAAGGTGCAAACACTTGAAAAGCACACAAAGAAAAATAATATTAAAAAGCTTTTTATCTGGTGCCTTGCTTAGATCAGACTTTTAACAATAAACTGCGTGGTATTTCACACGAACTAGTAACTGCCACTGTGCTTCTCGTCGATGCTAACTTAGCTGCTAAGAGGGAGCCGCCATGGCCATGGTGGAGTTTGAGCAGACGTACTCTCAATACTTGGAGACGCAGCCCCCTTCCTTCCCCACGCTTTCCTACCATCGCCTGCATGCTCTTCTTGCCGATTGCAACAAAAAGAGCCTTGTAAAGTGCTCCTCCGGCTGCTTCGGTAAGCTCTTTGCCCTTCATACTTCGCCCGCTTTCCTTCAAAAATAGTAACCCTAGGGTTTCCATGAGCAGGTTCTTGTCTATGAACTGTAATGCTTAGAAATTTGAAGAGCAAATTCGCTACTTTGGCTGCATGTGGCAAATCTGCTAGCATATTTTTGCTAATTATACCTTCAAATTTTCGATGGAGTGTAGAACCTAGCCATAGGAGACTTGCTTGGCTCCATGTATAGTCTTGCGATGCTCCGCAAACTGGTGGTTCTTCTATGTCACGAGACTTCATTGATATTCTGTTTAGCTCATATCATGCAGTACATGCATGAAGAGGCTTGCCTTCAAAGATATGGGAAACTAATTGCTGCAATAAAGATTCTGACTTCCAAAATTATGTGAAATGAGATTCGAGAAGCTCATCTAGAAGGAGCTAAAAGTAGGTACAGATCAGAATATTCACTTAAGGAATAACAAAAGTGGAAGTTCGATCCCTGCAGTGAGTTATTCAGAGTGGCAGTTTCCTCAACGATGACAGTTATGGGTTTGGCCGGGGTGCCAGCCTCCACTCCTGCCCTTGAACTCGTGGTCTTCTTCACATTGCTGCTTCTTCCTTCAGTCATCCTCGTCGTCCTTCATTGATGACTCAGTCCTTCTGTGCGTTGGTGGTGTTTGCACGGCCAGCTTTCAACGTCAATCTGCTAGCTCCCTCTTTCTGTGGTCCATTTTAGCAGCTATCTGGTGGATGAATCATCATCTCCTCAATTTCCTTGATGGCATATTGTACTGGTGGTTATTCTTATTCATCTCAGATGGGCATCTTACTGTGTCAACAATTTTGGTCATCCTCTTCAATGCGCAGAAATCCATATGGTGCCTCGTCAGCAGTCAGCGCAAAAACTGGGCCTATCCATACAGCTTGCCACATCAGCAATTCTACGCAAATTGGTCCCCTGCTTTATTTTAAAAGGGTTAGGCCCCTCAGTTGGGTTCTCTAAGTTGGGAGGGTTAGGTTTTTAGACCTAGCCCTCTTTTGGGCCACTCGGCCAGAATTTGCAAGTTGGAACAACTTCTTCTGATTCCTTTTAAGCCCCTTGGCCGGGTTCCGTCCTTTAGGCCATGCCACGTCATCACTTTGTGACAGACATACCCCTCTCTTGATAGAATTGTAATTGCCCTCAATTACGCTTGCAAAACAAACATAGGACAAAAACTAGTTCGGTAGACACTGACTATATGTACCGACGTACTAGATCACACATATCTAGCACTTGCACAACGAAGATAGTCACTAAACATTTAAAATTCAAATCAATATCACCGTCGAGATCTTAGATGAGAATCATGATCATTGCAACTTATGTAGCAATTGCACGGATGTTGTGATCTACTGAATCTCGTTACTATCACATTCACATCACCCTTCTGGTTACAGAGATAAAAGGTTGCAGTCATTTCATATTTTTGACACGTACGCAAACAATACACACATGAGAGAGCACATATAACATATTCATTTTAGGAATTCCCAAAGTATTTCTTTACATAGTCATTCGACAGAATCCTCTCAACATGTAAGTATCCCTGAAATCTCAAAAGGAATCAGTGACTTTGTTCTCGTCGAGGTAACCTGTGACAAAGGAGTGGAGTAACTCCCCCTCCTGTGCGGTCTGCATTGCACGAGATTCAACTTGTTTGATTCATCGGCAACTCTTGGAATAGCTGGTGTGATGTTAGGAAATAAAACGTAGCTAAATAGATAATTGAGTAGATTACTTAATGGAGAGAGACAGATTTGTATACACGAGATTATAGAGTAGAGAGAGAGAGAGAGAGAGAACACACGATATACGTGGTTCACCCAATGTGAGCTACGTCCACGGGAAAGCAGCCACTCAATGGCTTTAGTACTTCAAAACAAGAAGTAGTTTACAAAGGGATTATATCCTTAATGGAGCTCCCGCCTTGCTTCACTCTCACCACCTCACACTCACCTTGTTGCATCAACTTCACACTATGAAATGTGTGTAGAAATGACCTCCTTTTATAGGCCAAAAGGGTTGCCCTCTCTTATGAGAGACAGCCATGTGTAGCCACGCTTGTGCGAATAAGTCCAAATCGGACCTTCCAATCTGCCCATGTGTGGGCGCCCTTGAGAAGACAAGTCCGCTTTTGAATTCGGCCACCGGCCATTGACTTCGGCCACCCGCCACCGGCCATTGACTTCCGACCACCGGCCAACCGACCGGTTGTTTTCCGACCACTTCCCGGCCGCCGTCCGGCCATAATATTCCGGCGAAAAAAAAAGTCTCGGGGGACTCCGTCCCCGAGGCCTTTAAAGTTGCCCCTGATTCTTGTCCGTGAAAATTTTGGTTTCCGGTGAGTGATTTTCCTTCACGCACGATGGCTTCTCCTCATAATGGGGGCCTTACAAATGTATGCTTTTACCACAGAAAATTACAAGGGTAAATCAGACTCCATACTTAACAATCTCCCACTTAGAGACTGATCTCCAAACCAAACCTATGACTGCTTTCCATTCTGGCTTCTTATCCTTGAATGCCGATTGAAGATGAGCAAAAGCTCAACTTCTCCTTGTTGACCACCTTTGTAAACATCTCTGTAGGATTTTCACTTGTATGCACCTTTCTTAGCTTTAGTTGTCCCTCTTCCAAAAGAGTGCGTATGAAGTGATATCTCACCTCAATGTGCTTTGTCCTAGAATGAAAGGCTGAGTTCTTCGCAAGATGGATAGCGCTTTGGCTATCACTGTACAAGACACAATTGTTTTGTTTGAATCCAAGCTCTTCTAAGAATCTGTGAAGCCACAGAATTTCTTTGCTTGCCTCCGTCATTGCTACATACTCTGCTTCCGTGGTAGAAAGTGAAACCACTTTCTGCAGCTTTGAAGCCCAGCTTACTGCTGTGCCTCCAACCGTGAACACATAGCCAGTAGTGCTCCTTCGAGTATCTTTGTCACCTGCCATATCTGCATCAACATACCCTTCTAAAAAAATATCAGTTCCTCCAAAATACAAAGCATTTGTTGTAGTCCCTTTTAGATACCTAAGTATCCACTTCACAGCTTGCCAATGCTCTTTACCTGGGTTGTCCATGAACCTACTCACAACTCCCACTTCATGTGCAATGTCTAGCCTTGTCCAGACCATAGCATACATTAGAGAACCTACCGCTGCAGCATATGGAACTTTAGACATATAGTCTATCTCCTCTTGTGTCTTTGGACACATATCCTTCGTTAGTTTAAAATGACCAGCCAAAGGTGTAGAAACTGGTTTTGCATTTTGCATTGCAAACCTTTCTAGTACCTTCTTGATGTAATCTTCTTGAAATAGCTTTATTGTCTTCTTCGTCCTGTCCCTTGATATTTTCATACCAAGTATCCTCTTTGCAGCACCTAAATCTTTCATTAAAAAAGATTTGGACAGCTCCTCTTTTAGGTCTTTGATGTCCTGCATGTTAGCACTTGCAATCAACATGTCATCAACATACAACATTAGGATGATGAATTTCCCATCTCCCAAATTCTCCTTGTAGACGCAGTGATCCGAGTTGCATCTTGTGAATCCATGATCCAACATCCATCGATCAAACTTCAAGTACCATTGTCTTGATGCTTGCTTTAAACCATACAAGCTCTTCTTTAATCTGCAAACCATTTTCTCCTTACCTTTTACTTCATACCCCTTTGGTTGAAGCATGTAGATTTCCTCCTCTAAGTCACCGTAAGGGAATGCCGTATTTACATCCATTTGCTCGAGATTTAGATCATGAGCAGCCACAAGGCTTAAGACAAGCCTAATTGAGTTCATTTTTACAACAGGAGAAAATATTTCATTGAAGTCAATACCTTTCTTTTGAGAAAAACCTTTTACCACAAGCATAGACTTGTACCTTTTCTTCCCACCTTCTTCTTCCTTTAGCTTGTACACCCATTTGTTTTGAAGTGCCCGCTTACCTTTAGGCAACTCAACCAACTCCCATGTTTGGTTGCGATGTAGTGAGTCCATCTCCACTTGCATGCTCTTCGTCCATTCTTCTTTGGATTCATGTTGCATAGCTTCTTCATATGATTCCGGCTCTCCAGAATCTGAGATCAAGAGATGGTTGAAGGAAGGAACAAACCTTTCTGGAGGTCTACTTGCTCTTGTAGATCTTCGGGGAATAGATTGAGGCTCCTCATTTGGTTGACGTTGTTGCACATTGTCACCGTTTGCAGTCCTTGAGTCTTCACCGTCCTCAAGCTCCATGTACTCATCACCTGTTTCTTTTGTTTGTTTTCTTTCAAAGTAATCTTTGTACATATTTTGTTCGTTAAAAATTACATCCCTACTCCTTAAGATTTTACCATCTTCGGGATTCCATAGGCGATACCCAAAGTCTCCTTCTCCATAGCCAATGAAGAAACACTTTTTGGACTTTGCATCTAACTTTGATCTTAGGCTTCTATCTATGTGCATGAAAGCCTCACACCCAAACACTTTGAGAAATGCATAATTCACCGGTTTACCTGTCCATGCCTCTTCTGGAACTCCCCCATTCAATGCCGTTGAGGGTGACCTATTGATTAAGTACACAGACGTACTTACAGCTTCCGCCCAAAGCTCAAGCGGTAGGCCTGCATGTAGCCGCATGCTTCGTGCTCGTTCCATGATTGTCCTGTTCATCCTTTCCGAAATCCCATTTTGTTGAGGTGTCCTTGGGGTTATCCTTTGCCTCCGAATGCCATTGCTAGCACAAAAGCTTTCAAAAGCTTGGCTGCAATATTCGCCAAAAATTGTCGGATCTGAGGCATTTAACCTTGGTACCTGTTTCATTCTCCACAAAGGCTTTCCACCTTTGAAATATGAAAAATACATCGGATTTATTCTTCATGACATAAACCCATGTTTTTCTAGTCGCATCGTCTATGAATGTTACATAGTACAATGAGCCACCAAGTGATGGTGTACTTGCAGGACCCCAAACATCAGAATGAACCAACTCAAGTTTTTTATTTTTTCTTTCATTTCCTGATTTTTGAAATTTTACCCTCTTTTGTTTACCATAAACACAATCTTCACAGAACTCTAAGTCCACTTCTTTCAAACCTGATAGAAGCTTCTTTGTTTGAAGGATTTGCATTCCTTTGGCACTCATATGCCCAAGTCGGTAGTGCCACACCGCACTGTCAACTTCTGTAGTTGCTGCACAAGCTGAAGGTTGCGTGCTAACAGTACACAAGTAAAGTGTACCGACTTTTTCACCCTTGGCAACCACCAAAGATCCCTTTGAGATCTTCCACCGTTTGTTTCCGAATGCAATGTTGTGACCTTCATCGTCCAATTGTCCTGTAGAGATCAAATTTTTGCGAAGGAAGGAACATGCCTAACATCTTTAAGCTTCCATTCATTTCCGTTAGCAGTTTTGACAGAAACTGTACCTTTGCCGACAATCTCACAAGCTTCATCATCTCCCTAGTATACATACCCAACATTACCTTTGGTGTAGTCTTGGAAATGTTGCTTGTGTGGTGTCGCATGGAATGAAGCCCCGGAATCTACTATCCAGGAATTAGACACATTGTCTAATGAGAGAATTAGAGCATCTTGCTCTACTTTACCTGCCACATTGGCCTCCGATGTTGGCTTGTTGTCTTGAGACTCTGTCTCCTTCTTCTTCTTGGACCAGCAATCCTTCTTGACGTGGCCCTTCTTGCCGCAGTTTCAACATTCAAGAACTGACTTTGTGCGTGACTTGCTCCTCCTTGAGCGATCACGACCCTTTTGGTTTTTGAACCTCTCCTTAAGCCTTCCTCTTGTTTCCACTGATAGTGCAGCACTTGATGATTCTCCTGTGCTTCTCCTTTGCATTTCCTCGCTTAGGAGAACACCCACAACATCATCAAACTTAAGAGTATTTGTGCCAGAGATAGAATTACTTACAGCCATCACAAGGCTGTCCCAACTATCCGGTAGAAATGATAGTATAAGGAGAGCTCGCACTTCGTCATCGAAATTGATTTTCACTTATCGAAGTTGACTTATGTTTGTGTTAAAGTCATTTAGGTGTTCTGCAACTGAACCATTCTCTGCCATCTTTAGATTGAACAAGCGCTTCATAAGAAATACCTTATTGGATGCCGATGGTTTCTCGTAGAAGTCGTCAAGTGACTTCATCAAGTCCTCCGTGGTCTTCATCTCCGAAACATTGAAGGCCACCGTTGACGCCAAGCTTAACCGGATTGTTCCCAATGCCTCTCGATCAAGGACAATCCATGCTTCATCTGCCATTGTTGCGGGCTTCTTCACAAGACCGCCTAGTGGCAAATAGAGGTCCTTCTGGTAGAGATAGTCTTCAATCTGCATCTTCCAATGTTGGTAGTTTTTGCCGTTGAACTTCTCAATCTTGAGCTTCCCTTCCTCTGCCATAACTCCCACTCAATTCAAGGAATCCTTTCCTTGAGATAATTTAGCTACGAGCAAACCTTGCTGTGATACCAGTTGTTAGGAAATAAGACGTAGCTAAATAGATAATTGAGTAGATTACTTAATGGAGAGAGATAGATTTATATACACGAGATTATAGAGTATAGAGAGAGAGAGAGAGTACACACGATATACGTGGTTCACCCAATGTGGGCTACGTCCACGGAAAAGCAGCCACTCAATGGCTTTAGTACTTCAAAACAAGAAGTAGTTTACAAAGGGATTATACCCTTAATGGAGCTCCCGCCTTGCTTCACTCTCACCACCTCACACTCACCTTGTTGCATCAACTTCACACTATGAAATGTGTGTAGCAATGGCCTCCTTTTATAGGCCAAAAGGGCTGCCCTCTCTTATGAGAGACAGCCATGTGTAGCCGCCCTTGTGCGAATAAGTCCAAATCGGACCCTCCAATCCGCCCATGTGTGGGCGCCCTTGAGAAGACAAGTCCGCTTTTGAATTCGGCCACCGGCCACCGGCCATTGACTTCCGACCACCGGCCACCGGCCATTGACTTCCGACCACCGGCCATCGGCCATTGACTACCGGCCACCGGCCAACCGACCAGTTGTTTTCCGACCACTTTCCGGCCGCCGTCCGGCCATAATATTCCGGCGAAAAAGAATATTCCAGCGAAAAAAAAAAGTCTCGGGGGCCTCCGTCCCCGAGGCCTTTAAAGTTGCCCCTGATTCTTATCCGTGAAAATTTTGGTTTCCGGTGAGTGATTTTCCTTCACGCACGATGGCTTCTCCTCATAATGGGGGCCTTACAAATGTGCGCTTTTACCACAGAAAATTACAAGGGTAAATCAGGCTCCATACTTAACATGTGAAACCAAAAGCCTCAAGGTAAAGCTCTAGTATCTGAGGAGTATGTGCAAGTTCTCCTCCTCCATACATTTGGCATCAAGGGCCTTGAACTTGAACGAAAAGTATCTTGTCAGCTTACCTTTCACTTTCCTTTCCTTGTGAGCGAGGACTTATTCTGGAATAAGTATCTCTTCCACTTCTGGTCGCTCGTTTGGCTCTCTGTTCTCTGACACTTCACCTTTGAAAGGTCTCAATAGACTCACATGAAATGGATTGTGAATCTTCCAAGTATCTGGTAACTTCAATCTGAAGGACACATCATTTATCTTTTCTTGTATTTGGAAAGGTCGTAGTATTGCATACTTAGCTTTGGATAAAGTCTCTCCTTACCATTCCGCTTCCGTAATCGTGCTTTCTCAAACTTGAGTAGCACCCAAATCATCTTCCTTCAGCTGCAAATCACGATGTTGCTTGCCTGCTGCCTTCTTATGTTGTGCTTGAGACTTCTCCAAAGCCTCGCGTACCTTGGCAAAAGCGGTGTCTAGATCCTGTGTATACTGATCTGCTACAAAAAGCTTATCTTTGGTGCTTAGAATGGGTGGAACCTTTCTAACACCCTCAATAGTCTCAAATGGCGCCTTCCCCGTAGACATGTGAACTGTGTTGTTGTAAGAAAACTTCACCAAGGACAAAAACGTTTCCCACAAAGTCTTCGGATCAGAGATGTATGACTTTAACAAGTCTAAAACGACTGAGTTGGCTATCTCCGTTGTTTGTGGATGAAACGAGCATGAGAATTTAAGGCGTGTGCCTATATTCTCCCATATTGCTCTCCAAAACAAACTTGTAAAGCAGGGATCTCTATCCAATACGATAGATTCAAGCATACCATGTAACCTGAAAATATGTGAGACAAACAATTTAGCCAAAGGATTGGCTTTCACTGCGTTCTTTACGGGAATAAAGTGAGCCTGTTTACTGAAACGGTCAATGACTGTCCAAATGCCGGTATACCCACTCTGAGTCTTTCGAAAATGAAGTCCATTGCTATATTCTCCCAAGGTAGGTTAGGAATGAGTAAAGGTTGTAGTAGAACAGGTGCCTTGTGTCTGTCAAACCTGACCCTCTAACAAACTAAACAACTACGAACAAGCTCATCCATTTCCTTTTTGAGCCTCGGCCAATAGAAATACTTTTCCACACCCTATTGAGGTGCTCTCGATGCCTCTATGCCCAGCAAAAGGTGGATTATGGCACTCTATCAAGACCTTGTTTCTCAACCCCTACGTGACACACAACATTGTGTTTCGCATTAAACAACCCTTCCTCAAAGCTTAGTATGCAACTGTTTTCCCACTCTGTAGCCAATCAAAGATGTCTGCGAAATCTAGGTCTGCGGCGCACTGATCAATCATATCCTTGAAGTTCTGATGATCTATCGCCGAAATAGCCGATATCTGTGGCTTTCGAGGCAACATATCTACCACCGAATTCTTCTTTTTGGTAACATGGACTATTTGAAAGTGGAACTGCGACAAAATATTCGCCCATCTCATTTGCTTATCTGAAAGTTGTTTCTAGGACAAGAAGTATCTCAGACTTCGGCGATTGGTGAACACTGTAAAATCTGCTCCGAGTAGGAAATGTCGCCATTGAGTAAGAGCATGTATGGCTACTAACAGCTCCTCGTAGATCTGTGCAATTCGCTTTGATCGCAAGAACATTCTACTCTCATAGGCTACAACATGGCCCTGCTGCATTAAGACCTCCCCCAGAGTGCACACTGTGCATCATAGCAAACCTCAAAGTGTTTCTACAAATGTGGTAGAATAAACATAAAACTAATTGTCAAATTGTTTCCGCAAATCTGGTAGAATCAATACATGACCAGTTGTCAATTAGAGTCTTGAATGCAGCAATTTCTGATGTTCCCCAATTAAAAGGAACTCCTCCTTGAGTCAAAATGTGTAGGGACGAAGCAATCTCCACAAACTTCTGAACGAACTGCCTGTAGTAGGAACATAATCCCAAAAAGCTGCGAACCTCATGTGCATTTTTCAAATCTGGCCAATCTCGGATAGTTTCTACTTTGGCCGGGCCCATTTTTACACCCTCAAAAGAGATGATGTGTTCCAAAAAGTGTTATCTTTGACTAGAAAAACTCGCTCTTCTTCCTATAATGCGTGAAAAACGTGTGAGTCGAGATGGTGTCTGTGCTCTACTTCTCTCTTGGAGGATACACTAATGTTGTCAAAAAGGGTGCCCATTAAGCAGAAGATGGTGATACATATCCAGTTAGAGATTGAAGGTCCATCGGAAGGGTAAAAAGAGCGGAAAACAAAACCTAGGGAGGGTCAATGGGGAGAGGTGATTTGTATCTTGAAACTCCTGGATGATGGCTTTACCACCTTGGTAGACTGCCCATTTACTTTCTTTGTGAGCTTCATGCACCTTCTTGAGCTCACTTGCTTTAACTTTGAGTCGATTTGTGATCAATTCTTCGGCGATCCAAAACAATTTTCCCTTGAGGAGGTGGAATCGGCATAGCTTCATCCGTTCTTCTTTGTCCTTGAAGGTTAGGATACAATGCTCAGGTGGCACATGCCTGTGTGTGTCGTTGACGGTCTCAGGCTTGATATTGACAGGTTGAAGAATGTCATTGAGCTTGACAATTGCTTCTTCGAGTGTCCTTGCTGGTGCACCATGGTGAGTGAAGTCCTCCAATCCTGACCTTAAGTCCAATCCTGACCTTAAGGCCAAGGGATTCTTGCAATCGGCATTCTTGTAAATCTGTTTGTATCTTGGTGTCAAATCTTCTTGTGTGTCGCTTCGTGGACTTCCGTTTTACTTGTAAAACTGCTTGTATCTTGGTGTCAAATCTTCTTGTGTGTCGCTTCGTGGCACTTCCGTTACTGCCTTGACGGTTTTGGTTAGGGAGGCTGCAACACCTTGGGATTTTGCAAGTAGAGCTTGGCTCTCTACTTCCTTGGTCTCCTATAGCGTAAGCAGGCGTTGCTTGAGTTTCTCGTTCTCTCCAATGAGTTCTTGGATTTGAGCCTCGAGGGCGGCAATCCTTGCTTCTCGGCGTGCGGTAGGATCCTTTCTTGGTGTTGCAGCCACCGCGAGGAAGCTTTTGCGTGAGATCGGGGTACTAAAGGAAGACATTGAGATGTCCTTTGCTACCTTAACAAAATGACCGGGTTTGGCAGAATCTGGACTGCTGACTTGTTGATGATTTCTTGGGCCTTCAAAGGTTTGAAAGGACTCTCAAACCTTCAAGGTTTGAGAGATTGATTGAGATTCGGATCTGAAGCTTAATCCCTGTTTGAAAACTGAAACTGGGCAGCACTGTGAGCAGCATTCCACAAGGCAGCCGCTGAAATGTCCACATTGAAGGTCTGCAGGTTGCCAGGGCGGGACTGCAGGTCTGCTGTGGGCAAGAAACCCTGATGTGGGCCGCCAACCAGGCGCAGGTGGGCAAGCAGTGAGTTGCTTTGACTGGATCCCAGGGCGGGGCTGTGTGTTCACGTCCCTCCACAGGGCTGCCCTCGCCCAGGGGGAGACAGGGAGGTAGGGAAACCTAAGAGTTCGAAGCAGGGAGCCCCACACACACACACACACAGAGAGAGAGAGAGAGAGAGAGAGAGAGAGAGAGAGAGAGAGAGTTTCCATGTTGTTCACAAGAGGTGGGAGAGCTTTGATATTTTTAAGTAACATACATCCTTACAATATGTAAGGCATGTGCTTATAATGTGCTATTTACACGAGTGGTCAATATCTGGTGTCAGATGGGTGGTTCGTATGTCATTTATTTACTTTCCAATGCAAAGAGGCCTTTTTACTGTTTTTTTGCTGAAAGGATATGGTCTGGACCAATTGCTGTGCTGCTCAAGTGCATCAAGGCTTGAGCCAAAGAGCTTGTTGAATATTGTTGTCTTGACTGTTATTTTGGGCTGGAATACAGGGTGTGATGACAAATTTTTCCCCATTTTAAAGAAGGAGGTGGCAGCAGTGTCAAGATATTTCAACAGTAGGGTGCGGTGGCTTTTGAGAATCCATCTTGCATCTGGTATTACAAAATGTATTTTCCATATAAAGTCAAAGCATGCACGGGACTACTTAGCTATGATACAAGAGGGGCAAAGATTAGTGAAGTATGTGTCAATGACCACTCTTGCTACCAGGCAGCTGCTGGAGAAGTATGACAAGGTATTGGTTCAGTGTTATATAGACTTGTGCTTCTTGGTTTTGCTGGCGATAAAAATTTTCTTCGATAGGAAACTCGCTATTGTGCTTTGATGTGTCTGTTGTTACGTCATTTCACCAAATTAAGCACAGATTTTGAAGACAATGTTTTAAAAATTTGTTCAAAGTGAGGATGAGTGTGCAGAAAGCCTGTCGCTTTTTGAACAGGCTTTTAGACAGCACTGGCCCTTTTTGAGCATCGTTAGCAAGAATATTTCTTGTTTCTGAGATTTAGCTAGATATCTTTACTTAGTACTTGCAAAACTTTCTTTGGCAGATAGTTTGGGGCCAGTTTTCCTATAAGTCTTTGAATTTGGACTGCAAATCTAAGGTAGGTGGTGAGCCTTTTTGTTGGCAGTCAATCATATGTCCCTTTCCACATTGGATTGCCCAAAGAGTGCATGCAACTTGCAGAGTAACTGCTTTTTGCAATTAAAACGGAATTTATGGGTGTTCAAAAAAATCGTTGTGGAAGTTTGCATGGGTGGCAATGGCAGGGGAGGGCCAAGGTTGAGTTGAAGTTGATCTTGTAGCGAGACAAGTTTCAAAACCCTAGTATACTCGAAAGGTTGGCTCTAAATAGTTAGTTAGTGGTGAGTGCAAAGTTTTTGACAGCAGCAGGCTGATTCTAATCTACTTGGATGCTAACATATATTGCTGGTTATTGTCTATTTCAAGTACGCCTGAAAGCTTGAGTCTTTGTACTACAGAAAGGAGACCTGTTCCCGAACGGGCAATTTACTGTGTTGAACAGCTTATCAAGTTCGAATCAGTATTATCGACTCTTAAGCAGCATTGATAAAAATGCCCAGCTCTAGCTTGTCACAGCTGCAGAAGCCTGCATTCTGGCCCGCGGGGTGCTTGAAACGTGTTCCAGTCATGCGGTATGTGGAAATGCTGTTCCAATCACGTGCTATTTCAATTTGCATTTCGAACAGGATACACATGCTTGCCCTGTTCCAGAATGCATTCATCTTTGAAAAGCCCGTTTCAAAGTTAGAAAGTGGTCAACAATGAGTATTTTAAGGGTTTTCTAGGTAATATTTATCCAAAGTCACAGGGATCGACCCTTTTGGGACCTTCAATGTGGGCCTGCGTTCTTTTTTTTTTTTCCAAGAAAAAGATTCTTCTATTAGTTAATGAAACTGCCCTTAGGGCTACAACCACCTCTATAAGAGAGGGCTACAGCAATCATGATGGGGAGACTCTCCCAATGAAAAAACAGCATATGTACAATGAGGTTAAATCAAGAGATGGGAGGAGGGAAAAGCCACACAAGTGGATGGTAGTGCCATCGGAGCACACCCTGGACCATGGTGAAAAAAAGGCCCAGGATGCTAGAGTCGAAGGAAAGCCTCTATGCCCTCCTGCATGCGGTCGGAACTGCCCTGGAGTCTCTCGAACTGTCCTCTGAGAGTATGTATCAGCTCTAGCCAAAGATCCCCGAACAGTCTCTGCTGGTCGTACAGGGCGAGCCTCGAAGATGCGGAAGCAGCGGGCCCGCCAGATGAACGAGAGTGTCAGGCCACTGATGAGCTCCCAACACTCCTCTCTCTCACTGCATCACTCCTATGGAGTAAGCTCTGTAGCAGGCTGGAGTGTAGGTGGACCCCCCTGCATCACTATCATCCTGCTGGTGGGAGATAGCTCAAACTGAAGTGCCGGGCCCGTGAGAGTGGACCAAGCAGCTGCCCCCCAAGTGTACTGCCGAGCTGTGGAAAGAGCTGGCATCAGCCGAAGGACACGAAGCCACACCTGTTGTGCCAAAGGACAGTCCCAAAGACAGTGACGTCGACTCTCCACAAGATGGTCACAAGCTGCACATGCAGCCCCGAGAGACCACTATGTACAAGCCAGCTCCCAATTGTTGTAGCTCTGTGTGCAACCAGCCACTGGAACAAAGTGACTCGTCTCGGCTGTCTGGAGTTTCACCTCTCCCAAAAAGCTGCCAAGAACTCAGTTGTGAGACCCTCCTCCTGCCAATGAGGTGCTGCAGCAGGACCTCTTTCTACGCTGCCAGTATGTGACGTCCCAGTCGAACAGTGTACTGAAAGAAAGGGACAATTGGATGGTGTGTAGAGGAGAAAGGTCCCTCCAAAGCCACTCTCCAGGATCCCACTATACTCGTGCCAGTGGACAGCTCTCCCAAGCTCACAGTCTCCAGTGGGTAGTCTCAAGAGCTGCTGGGTGGGGATCTATGACACAAGTCCTCCCACAGATGCCCACCACGCGGATCCTCTGAAAACAACACTCTACCACCTGCGGGGCCTCTACTGCAACTTGGTGTAAGCATCCCTCACCCTGTAGCTCGAAAAACAGGGAGGATATAGTCTCTGAGCAAGCCCAAACTGAGATGAGAACCTCCAGTCGCGTGAAGGCTCCCATCCATCTGGGTGCTGTTGACGTGAGAGGTGTGAGCCAGTCAATTGGTACTGCCTCTAAGATGTTCTGACACATGCTCTGCACCCCTCTCATGCCCTGTAGTAGCTGAATGCCCTGAAGCTCCTCTGACAAGCCTAAAACCTGTAACCAGTCACCTAGAGAGCGTGCTGGACCCTCTGCCATGGGACCCTAGGAAACATGAGGCCGACTACCAACCAAGTGGCCTCTCTGAGTGCTAACCATGGGGTTCCAAACAAGGGGCTGTCTCAGGCGCTCCTCCATGCAAGTAGGCTAATGCTGCTCCAGGCCTCGCCGCAGTTGCTCCCAAGATCGGAGTAGACTCACAGCGAAGCGATCCTCAAGTCTCCTGCTCAAGCCAACTCTACGCATCTCTGTGAAAATCCATGGAGCGATGGTCGCCAGGGGCCTCCAGCCTGAGGCACACTAGCACTAAGCCGCTGAAGCAAGAACTCCTTCCGGGGCTCCTCACCTGGAAGAAGTCCTCTGATGATGAACTTCCCAAGAAGGGCTCTCCTCTGCTATGCTGGGTCTATGATCCTCAATCCTCCGTGAGAACAAGGAAGAGTGATGACCTGCCATGCCACTTTGGGCCGGGCTATCTGAGTGTCACGCCCTGACCAAAGGAAGTTCTTGATCAGCCTCTCTACCTGGCCGATACAAGAACTCGAGAAGATCCAACAAGAAGTGATGGTACCAACAACATCTGGTTGGCCACTACAACTTTGCCTACCAAAGAAAGTCATGCGGAGCTCCAATGTAACAACTTCCTCTTGATAGACAGGAGGAGGGGAGCAATCTACTGCTCGGGAGACGAGTCCAAACCAACCTGACAGCCCAAGTACCGAACGGCAGTCCCTGGGGGAATCCACCTGAAACCCTCACCTGGCATCCAATCGGGCGTGTAGGAGCACTACCAACCGAGAAAGCCACAGTCTTTCTCGAGTTGATCAGTGCGCTAGATGCACAACAGAAAGTCTCAAGAGCCTGCTCACACCTGTGTAGGTTGGCCTCCTGGCCATCCAAGTACAAGGTTGAGTCGTTTGCAAAGTCAGTGTCCAATAGCTTATCTCCCCGAATAGGGTGCGCTAAGCCACGTAAACCAACCTGCTGTGAAACCAAAAACCTGCTCATCGCCTCAGCATAGAACAGAAAGAGGAAGGGGGCAAGAGGGCAGCCCTGTCTGACCGAACGTGTGAGCATGAAACAATCACCTCTACCTCCTGACAAAAGCACGTGACTATGTGCCCGTCATCATGTCAGCGCTTTTTCCGGGTTCAGCCTGCTGCCCTAGGGTCAGGGTTAGGGTTTTTGGCAGTTTTTAGGGTTTGCAGGTTTTAGGGTCAGGGTTAGGGTTTTTGGCAGATTTTAGGGTTAGGGTTTCCAGAATTAGGGTTTTCAGCAGCAGTCAAGGTTTCGGCTCTCGGGCAGACACGTCATCACTTTGTGACATACCCCCCTCTTGAAAGCATTGTAATCGCCCTCGATTATGCCTACAAAACAGACAAAGGCCATAAACCGTCTTAGCAGACACTGACTGTTAGTAATTACATACTAGGAACACACATCTAGCACATGTACCAATCGACAGTCACATCACACGACATTATAGGACATCACAATTCAACATTCATTCTGATCTTAGACCATGATTTATCGGCAATGTAGCTAGCAATCGCATGTAGATCCAATCGGGACCTCATCAATGTCCGATTGACTAACCCCTATTGCAACCATGTCTATTCGAGATCAATCAGACCAAAATGCTGCAGTCATTTCGTCTATCAGTTCCTGCACTTAAAAGAAGTCAAGAACAAATCAGTATCATAATCAGGAATTCCATTTCATAAAGTCATACAGCAGAATATTATCAGCTCTCAGTATCCCTGAAGCTCGAAGAGACATCAGTGACTCTAGTATCTAAATCAAGGCATCTGTTGACAAAGGAGCAGAGTAACTCCCCTCTTGTGCATCCCACTGCACCAGATCCCCGGCCAAGCTGAATTCTGGGTTCCATTTGGAGTAGACTATGCTAAACCAAAAGCCTCGAGGTAAAGTTTCACAACCTGAGGAGTATCTGCTAGGTCCTCCTCCTCCATCCACTTCGCATCCAATGCAGGATAGTTCTTGAACTTAACCAAGAACCGCCTTCGGACTTTACCTTTATTCTTCGTATCCTTATGTGCCAAAATCTGTTCAGGAACAAGGATCTCCTCGTTTTCTTCCACTTCGGGTTGCTCATCAGGCTCCCCATCATCAAGCACATCACCTTTGAAAGGTTTCAAGAGAGTCACATAAAATGCATTGTGAATCCTCCAAGTATCAGGCAGTTTCAGCCGGAAGGAGACATCATTTATCTTTTCAGAGATGTGGAAAGGTCCGTAGTATCGCATACTAAGCTTTGGAAAAAGCCTCTCCTTTCCCTTTTTCTTTCTCAGGCGTGCCTTCTCAAAACGTAAAATCACCCAGTCATCCTCCTTCAATTTCAAGTCGCAACGATGGCGATCCGCTGCCTTTTTCTGTCATTCTTGAGATTTCTGCAAAGTCTCGCGAACCTTGGCAAAAGCCGTATCTAAGTCTCGCGTATATTCATCCGCTTCAAAAATCTTATCTTTCGTGCATAGGAAGGGTGGAACCTTCGCAACACCTTCAACAATCTCAAATGGCGCCTTCCCCGTCGAAGAGTGTACCGTGTTATTGTCGGCAAATTCCACCAAAGGTAGGTACTTTTCCCATTGAGTCTTCTGATCCGAGATATAAGACTTCAATAAATCTAAAACCACTGAATTGGCAATCTCAGATTGCCCGTCAGTTTGCGGGTGGAGTCTGCAGGTGGAATGATGACAAGAACTGCAACCGCGTGCCAATGTTCTCCCAAATTGCCTTCCAAAACAAACTCGTAAATCTGGGGTCCCTGTCGGAGACAATCGTCTCAGGCATGCCATGTAATTTGAAGATCTGGGCCACAAACAGTCTCGCTAAGTGATCCGGCTTGATTGTTTTCTTCACTGGAATGAAATGAGCCTATTTGCTAACTTTGTCAATAACAGTCCAGATACCATCGTGACCACTCTGTGTTCTCGGGAGATAAAAAATGAAATCCATTGCAATACTTCTCAGGGGCGGGTGGGTATGGGTAAAGGCTGTAACAATCCCTATGCTTTATGCCTGTCAAACTTGACCTTCTAGCATACTAAGCAACTGCGCACAAACTCTTCCACATCCTTTTTGAGTCTCGGCCAAAAGAAGTATCTCTCTACCCCTTTCATGGTGGTAGCAATGCTGCGGTGATTCGTAAAAGGTGGACAGTGGCATTCAGTCATAACCTTTTCCATCAGCGGCTGTGTAATGCACAACATGGTTTTTCTCATCAAGTAGCCATCCCGAATGGAATATCCCGCTATTGTCTCCACGTCCCGTATCCGTGTGAAAACGTCTACAAATCTGTATTTGTGGCATACTGGTCGACCATATCCTCGAAGCTCCTATGATTTATCGTGGAAATAGCTAGAACCAACGGCTTCTGAGACAAAGCATCTGCCACCACATTCTTTTGTCCCTGAACATGGACAATCTGGAAGTGAAACTGTGACAAGATGTTCGCCCACCGCATTTGCTTTTCCGAAAGTTGCCTCTATGACAAGAAGTAGCGCAAACTCTGATGAGCTGTAAAGACAGTAAAATCCGCTCCGAGTAGGTAATGCCGCCACTGAGTAAGAGCATGGATAACCGCCAAAAGCTCTTTCTCATAAATCTGTGTTGTCATTTCTGGCCTTGAGAACAATCGGATCTCGTAAGCAATGACATGGCCTTCTTGCATTAAGACCGCACCCAGACTAAGACCACAAGCATCACAATATACTTCAAATGACTTCTGCAAGTCCGGCAAAGTCAAAACTGGTCCCATAGTCAATTTCTCTTTCAATGTCTAAAAGGCAGTCACCTCTGGTCTGAAAGGCAGTCACCTCTGTGGGTCCCCACGAGAAAGGGACTCCTTTCTTTGTCAAGATATGCAAAGGGGAAGCAACCTTTGCAAACTTTCGAATGAACCGCTTGTAGTACGAACACAGTCCCAAGAAGCTTCTAACTTCATGGACGTTCTTCAAATCGGGCCAATCACGTATAGTCTCTATCTTGGCCGGATCCATTTGCACTCCTGCTGCTAAGACAATGTGTCCCAAAAAGTGTATCTCTGGTAGGAAAAATTCGCTTTTCTTTGCATTAGTCACTAACTTGTGTTCTCGTAATGCCTGAAAGACTTGAAGCAGATGATCTTTGTGTTCTACCTCATTCTTGGAGAAAACAATGATATCGTCAAAGAAAGTGTCAACAAATAGCCTGTACTCTCGAAAAATCATGTCCATCATCCGGTTAAATGTCGCAGGAGCATTGGTTAAGCCAAAAGGCATCACCAAAAACTCAAATAACCCAAAAGTCGTCCGAAAAGTTGTCTTGGAGACGTCTTCCGGCGCGATTTTGATCTAATGATATCCACCTTCAAATCAATCCTGCTAAAGCACGAGGATCCCTGTAATCTCTCGAGTATATCATCGATCCTAGGAATCGGAAATCTGTTCTTGATGGTGATTTTGTTGAGAGCTCTATAATCGATGCACATTCTCCAAGATACGTCTTTCTTCAAAACCAACAACAATGGAGAGAAATACGGTGAAGTACTAGGCTGGACAAGACCCTTTTCCAAGAGGTCTTTCACTTGGTTCATAATCTCTTCATTCTGTGCTCGGCTCACACGGTAAGGTGGCCGGTTCGGTGATGTGCTTCCAGGTATCAGATCAATGGTATGATCTTCAGGACGAGCAGGTGGTAACTCGCCTGGTAGGCCCTCTGAGAAGCAATCGGCGTGAGAGTAGAGAAAATCTTGGCGTTTTTTATCAAGTTTAGACATACTTGTCCTATCCTTATCGCTCAATTCTTTCATAAAGATCGAGTAAACAAACAGACTGGATTTCATTAAGTTAGAAATGGCCGAAGCCGATACAATAGGGACAGACTCGCCCTTCAGTTTAATATCAAGTACAATGGTTATGCCCTTCTCTGTAGTCAATGTCGCTTTCCTCGCCCGATAATCGACCACGGCGTTGTTCTTATGGTACTAGGGAAACCCTAAGAGAACATCACAACCTTCCAAAGGCATTATGAAAAAGTCCTCATGCCCCAAATACCCCTAAGAATGCAACCGAAGTTTGCCAATGACAGGTGTAATGGCTACGTCCGTGCCGGGTGCCGCTAGAGCTGCCTCCGCAAGTGGTCCCATCCAATCGGGAGTGATCTTGAGCCGCACCGCCAATTCCGGTGAAATGAAGTTTGCCTTGGCTCCTCCATCAAAGAAGATCAGGGCCTCTTGGTCTTTCACTTTGCCCCAAGCTCGGCAAAGTTCTGTACTCTCGTCCATGGTGTTGGGATCGATACCCACACAATTTGGAACCAATCCTGTTTTCATCTTGCCTTTTCTTCCACGTTCCTCAGCTGCTCTCAAACTCTCAGGCATGTCGTCGTCCTTGTCATTCTGTTCTTTCTGTGCCTTTTTAGGGCACTTCGTGGAGATATGTCCATGTTCCCTGCATCCAAAGCACTTCCCCTCCCTGATGAAGCGAGCTCTCTCCTGAGGAGTAAGCTTGGGTCGTGTATCCTTCTTTTCTGAGTTGCTCTTTCTCTTTCTACTTTCATTCGCTGAAGTCTGTTTGGCTCGTTGTGTCATGACCTCATCGGTGGGGTAGGTCAGACCGCCAGAGTGAATGGCAAAGCCCCGAGGTTCGCATGACTCATCAACTCCTGAATAGAAGCTGACTTCTGTTCCAAGCAGTGATCTCGGATCTCTATAGGTAGACCCAAGGTAAACCGCTTAATCTGTTCTCTGAACGAGATCTTCTTGAATGAAGATGCGGGTAGAAAAGAGCTCCAGAATCTCTCGCAATAAGCATCCACTGTATCTCTCTTGGTCATCCGAAGATGGTTCCAAGCAGCTTGTATATCGCGTTCAGACTCTTGCGTCAGCCAAGAAGAAATAAAAAGCTTCTTAAATTTCAGCCATTTAACTAGCGTAGTCTTGTTTAAAAGAAGCGTGGACCACCAAGTTCGAGCATTCCCCTTAAAATAAGAGGCAGCTCTCCGAATCTTGGAGTGCTCTGAGTAGCGTTCCCCCGCGAAAGCGATGTCAAATTGTTGTATAAAAGACAGCCTTCGAAGCATCTTTATATCCTGAAAAAGTGTCAAATTTGATCGACTGTCCACCTTCCTTAAACTCTCAGACTTTCTTGCTTTTATCTTCCAGAAAGTCATACTGGTTGGCTTTATAAAAATTCTTCTTGTTTGCATAAAAGTTGCCGTCGTCAGAGTCTGAACCATCTGTAGACGAGTCCTCTGTAGAACTGTCACTCACTGGGCGAGATTTAGACTTCTTTGCCTTTTCCGAAGCGTTGTTTCTTGCTTCGCTTTTTGCCTTTTCTGTCTTCTTCGCTCGAATCTGAAGAGCTAGAAGAACCGTCAGAAGAAGAAGAAGAAGAAGAAGAATTGGGTACTCCTTCAAATCAAATACGCTTCTTCTGTTTCTTTGCTTTGTCAAATGTCGATTGGCGACCCAAATAACCCGGGAAGTCAGTGCCTTCTTTTGCTTTTTGCCGTGCTTTTTAGCTTTGCTTTGCGCATCAAAAAGCTGAGCAATCCGTGCATCAACCACCTCTTCTAATTCCTTCTTTGAATATTTCTTGTGAGCAGAAGGTTTCTTGAGAGCGGGTTTCGGGGGTGGTATTGTGGTTTTTTGCCACTGCTCGTGCACTTCCTGAAAGAAGTCTCGCTCATAGATTTTGCGAATTTCGGGTCCTTCGCAAAACTGAGCGTCATCTTTGTTGCATCGCAGATCAACTGACGACGCTTCGTCTCTCGTTGCTCCGCCTGAGTAGGCCGAGGCAAGCCATACTCTCTGCCGGAATCTTTGTTGTGATCCCTGCTCGCATCTTTGGATGCAGAGGGAGTCGACCGATCCTTGCGTGAAGCCATAGGTGCCACGGAAAAGAAATTGGGGATCGGATTTCCCATAGAAGAGAAATCGGCCGTGCTCTGATACCACTGTAACGGACTTGGATACTCCAAGTCCAGAATCAATCGCGACAGCACCAAATAACCACTTCAAAACAGTTCACAGTTCACAATAGATTTGCACTGGCCCGGCGGAGTTCCATGCCTAGAGATATTGGCCCCAAAGATTGGCGCCCCTTATGGTATTTCTTTATGTATTAATCAGTTCAAAGTACAAGAGTGATTCGGGTCTCACTCTCAGACTCTGCGTCCAGATGCTCTTTAGAGTGGGAGTCCAAACCACTTATTTAATGTTTACAAGGGATGCTAAAAGCAGAGCCCCAAAAGCTTCAGATCAAAAGCAAAGTCTCTCTCTCTCTCTCTCTCTCTCTCTCTCTCTCTCTCTCTCTCTCTCTCTCCAATCGCGTAGAGAAAAGCAGTTTTGCCGCAGCCCTTAATCAATGCCGCAAAATCCGGAAAGCAGTGTACGGTGCCACGTCATCATGTCAGCGCTTTTTCCGGGTTCAGCTTGCTGCCCTAGGGTTAGAATAGGGTTTCTGGCAGTTTTTAGGGTTTGCAGGTTTTAGGGTTAGGGTTAGGGTTTCTGGCAGATTTTAGGGTTTGCAGGTTTTAGGGTTAGGGTTCCCAGAATTAGGGTTTTCAGCAGCAGTCAAGGTTTCAGCTCTCGGGCAGACACATCATCACTTTGTGACATAAGTGCTGAGGCCACTCTGTCAGCAGGAGAGTCCTGCATGTCTAAGCTCTCTGTCCAAAAAGCCTCCACTCGCTCTCTGAGCGCTGAGTCCATCAAGACCCCCTGAGGGATGCGTAGCATCGTGCTCCCCCTCCTCTGCCTATCAGTCACTGTAAGGATCATTGGTGCATGGTCCGAGAAGGAAGTCCCTGCCAGAATGCCAACTGTCCCACCCAAGTCATAGAAGTGGTCACTAGTGTAGAAGCGATCTATCCGAGATAGATTCACGCCTCCCACTCTACGGCCGAACGAGAGAAGGCCAGGCTGTCTGGGGGCCTCGCAAAGCTAGAATGCTGCCAGACATCTGAAACCCGCAGTCATATATTAAACCTCTCCCAAGCTGCCAACTCAACTCCATGCATAGTAGTATGGCTACCACCAATCCTGTCAAAGGGTTCCTCCAACATGTTGAAGTCACCCCCTATGCACCATTGCTCTGCCTGCTGCAGAGACTCAACAATCTGAGACCAAAACTCTGCACGTGCTCTCGCCACATTGGGCGCATAGATGTTCAGGAAGCCCACGAGACAACACTAAACCTGCATAGTGATCCATTGAGCCCTGCCTGGCACGATAATCCCTTTGCCCACAATGGCCTGCTGGAAAGAATCGGCAATAGTCATACATATCCCACCTTGGATGCCTGCAGGTCCAAATGCAGCTGACCAAAAAGTCTCATATTGTCCACGCAAAAGTTGACCACAACGTCTACTGCAGCTCTCAGATGATGCTCCTGTAGCATAAGAAGGTCAATCTCTCCTCCCACAAGACCTCGCTGACGAAGCCGGCCCCTCTGACGCTGAAACTAGGGCCCACCTAGTCCCTGTACATTCCATGAGACTATCCTCATGTGGAGCGAGAGAGAACTGATGCTGCCATAGCAACTAACGGTGCTATCTTCGAGGCAGGCTTGGATGGGGAGTAATCCGCATTCGAGCGTCCTCAAGATAGGTGTGACTGCATAGAGTGTCTAGCCCAAGCCCAAGTAGACCGAGCCGTGCATAAAGCAATCTCCTCTGTCCAGGAGTCCTCATGTATGTGTACATAGCATGGTGGGCTCTACGTGTCAACAAAAAAGTAAACCACGTCTACATCCTGCTGCGTTTGGAGGTGTCACAACAAAGTTGGCCAATGGCCAAAGAGTCTGTAGCAAGTCTGTAACCCCTAGGTCTCCCATGTGATGAGAGAACTCTAGGGCCTGTGTCTGCAGCCACTTCAACACTGAGTCTATAGTCCACTCAGCCTGGTCCGTGCCGCATAGGGGAAAAGAGAAGCCAACTGCTGAGTCCAAGGCCTCTATCGCCCTAGCTGCAAGGAACAATTTCACATGAACTCTGAAGCAGGCTGCCTCAAGGTCTGGTGAGGGGTCGCCGAGAAACCGTGTAAAGTCGTAGGCAAAGAAATCCCAACGACGACAAATGTTGAAGCTCGTCAGACCACGAGGAACTGCTGCAAAGGGAGATGTCTGTACCTGAAGAGGGGGTCGCAAGAAAGGCTGTCCCTCTCTCGCCAAGCGACTCATGGCAAAAGCGCTGCTAAGAGATCTCCTAACAGCCGAGGAGGGCTGCGGGACTGGAGCGGGAGGAGGTGAGGGAGCAGGGGCAGAAAGGGGGGAGGGCGAGATGGAGAGGCAGAGGGAGAAGGAGGAGGGGGCAAGGCGGAAGAGGGGGGAACTCGGGGGGGGGGGGGGGGGGGGTAAGGGGGGTTGTCAAAGGTGAGGCTAAGGTGGAGGCTGGAGCAGGGACCTCGTCCTGCTGTAGAGGGTCGAAACGGTTTCCCGTTGGAACCCACTGTTGCTGGCAAGAGCTTGAGGACCACTCTGAGCGCCAGGTTGGCGCGGTGGCCCCTGCCGACGTCGACCACAAACCTGCTGCCACCCCTCCTCTGCTTGAGCCCTAGGCTCAGAGGGTGGCTCTGCCTGCGTGCTCTGTGGCTTTGCCTGCTGCTGCTGGCTAGCCCTTAAGGGCTAGGGCTGGGCTTGTGGAGTAGGTCGGGGTCTCCTCCGTGGACAGGCCTTCGCAAGATGACCCATCTGTCTACAAATAAAACATTGATTCGGGAGAATACTCCACGCTCTCTCTGAACCAACCCCCACTCACCCGAGGAAGTAGTATCATGTATGACCTTCGGGAGAGTGTGGGTGTCCCGACTCCCTAATCAGAACTCGAACTGAGGGAATGCCGGCCGCCTTGGCAACTACTGAGGCCGTCGTGCGAGGTGTCTCCAGGACAGTCCCAATCTCTGAGCCTATCCTGGACAAAAGTGGTAGGTACTCCCTCCTCAAACCAGGAAGGCAGACGGAGATGGGAAGGTCGAACTCCTCTACCAAAACATCCGAAGCTAAGTCAAAACCGTTTCTCCACTGTCGAAAGTGGGCTCGAACTGCTCAGATAGTCAGGGGGCTCATCGCGATGGCCTTGGACGCCATCTCGGAGGTCTCAAACTCTATCTGATAGTAGCCGCATCTGAGGAACTGAACGTTCAAGATCTTGCCCACCTCTGCAAAAAGGCGTGCCTGGAGAAGGTCACGCAGCTCTCCTCTGTTGGGTATTGTGCCGAGAATCTTGCAGATGACGGAAGTCGCCTACAGGCGTTCATCTCTGTGGCTAGGCTCTCTTGCTCTGTCGGAGTGAGAGCAAGTCGAATGGTGGGCTCGGCGGGGTCGGGCGAGAGACTTCATCAAAGTCCCTCTGTGGCGGAGCTTGAGCCTCCATCTGTGTCTGCTGCTGTGGCGGAGAAGGAGTGGATAAAGAAATTTCTTTGCAGAAAGACCCCGACAAGCACTGTCTAGAAACCAGCACTGCCAGAGCCTGAACGAAAGAAACCTTCGGGGAGAGCACGGCAGAGAATGAAATGAGCGGGAAGGGGGGGGGGAGGAGATAGCGCGGGGCGGGCTGGAAGCTGCAGCGGGAGAGGGCAGAGCGAGGCGGGCTGGAACGGCAGCAAGCGGGCGCAAAGGCAGGGCTGGCGACAGGGAGGGGCAGCGCAAGGGAAGGGCAGGGGGCAGCGCGCGCGCAGCAGGGCTGCTGGCAGCGCTAGGCAGGGGGGGGGGGGGGGGGGGGGGGGCGGACAGGTGCAGGAGAGGGGGCAGCGTGCGGCAGCGAGGGCAGCGAGCGGGCGCAAAGGCGGGGCTTGCGACAGGGAGGGGCAGCGCAAGGGAAGGGCAGGGGGCAGCGCGCGCACAGCAGGGCTGCTGGCAGCGCTGGGGGGGGGGGGGGGAGCCAGGGGCGACAGGTGCAGGAGAGGGGGGAGTGTGCGGCAGCAGCAACGAGTGATGTCACAGTGGGCCTGCATTCTTGCATTGTTAGGAACGACTATCCCAAGAAAAGGAGCCAAAAATTACATATTTCAAGTGTTTCCAATGCCTGTGGTTCCATGTGGTTCCTGCTTTGGCACTGTTCCTGTTCCGGACCTCCGCCCATTCCGCCTTATCGTTTTCCTGTTCCACATTTTATGTAGCTTTGGCAGAAGGGCCGTGTTTGTTTGTCATGTTGGCCTAAGTCATCTTTTCTCTGATAAGGCTTAAGAGAGGGTGAGAATTTTTTGCAAGGTGTTTAGTGTTCGTGATGGAATATATGTAAGAGATGGAGATCAGAATTTGGGCACTGAATCTTATCATGGTGTTTAGCATTGAAATGTTAGTAGTTTGTTTCTCACTCCATTTTGAGATGCCTTTTGTTTTGAAATGTCTGTAGCTTTATGGCTCATTCCATTTATTGGGACTTGAGACTTCACTAATCCATGTTTGTGTTTCACTGTACAGGTGCATACATCAACAGAAGGTTCCAAGTTTAGAACATGGCTAATGGCAGTGCATGTGGAAGCGCTACAGTCTCCATGGCTTGTGGAATTATTGGCGCTCTATTTCAACTTAAAGTTGAACAAGTCCCGAAATATTGTTCCAGAGCTTTGCCCAGGAAGTACTTGTGACTTGCAGAGTGTCAAGCCAATGTTGTCATGTATCTTGCATGAGACGCTGAGGCTGGAAGTCGACGTTACATGCTCTATCTGCTTGGTAGGCTATCTTTTCAATTGTTTACAATTGAATAACTCTTTCAGAATGGCTCAAGCAAATCTTTCAATTTTGTTTAATTGCAGGATATTGTGTATGAACCAGTGGCCCTCAAGTGTGGGCATATATTCTGTTTCAAGTGCGCTTGCTCTGCTGCTTCTGTATCTACAGTAAATGGTTTTAAGAAGGCAAAGAAAAGTGCAAAATGTCCTCTTTGTAGAGAGGTGCCCATTTTACTGAGACATAGCTGTTCTTATCATCGGCAAAATTTTTGTTTGGATGTAGGGTCACTTCTCTCATTTCTCTGACTTTTTCTTTTGTGTTTACAGCCAGGTGTATTCAGCAATGCATTCCACTTGAGAGAGCTGGAGATTTTAATCAACCGAAGGTGAGCTGCATTTCTCTTGTTATCCTATTACGTGGTAGCTCTCATTATAAAGAATTAATACATGCGTTTCAATTGATGGAGAAGAGTCGAGCGTATTAAGGCATTAACTTTTTGTTTTGGATGAATATGCGTTTTTCTTGGTTTCAATTCTACTTTGTTTGTTTGTCTGGATTGCGTTAGCCTGATGGAGCGTTTGATTTTAATTTGGATAAATTTTCAATGGGGTTGTGATAGCTGCAATTTTGGTTGAGTGTTTAGCTGGATTTGACTGGTTTTCTTGTGTGATATTTCCCCAAAGAATACTTCATTGGATTGGGTAGAATGCATGGTCAGAGCTCTAAAGGAAAGTTACCCAAAGAAACAGCTAACTTCCACACACATACATGTTGACGATTATGCAACCATTAGTCACTCTTATGAACACCCATTTGTGCGTAGATACTCTGGATATCCTTTTGTCATGTGGATACCTTTGACGTAGTACATTACAGTTAAGATACTGACATTCCCCTCATTGGGAATGCTTTATGTTGGCTTGGCTTGTGAAAGATGTTGCATGAGGTTCAAATTGTTTTTGGCCTACATAAGGCTTTAGCGAATCTTGGGAGCAATTTGTGGACCGTTGGATGAAGCTTGTCAAGTAGTGCCACATTACAGTTAAGATACTGATACTCCCCTCATTGGGATATTTTATGTTGGCTTGGCTTGTGAAAGAGCAATTTGTGGACCGTTGGAGGAAGCCTGTCAAGTAGTGCCACATGGCAAGCTAATGATGGCAAACCTTTTTGTCTTCCTTTTTCTTATAAGTGGAGCATTAACTCAGTCTTTTGTATATTAGCCATGTGAGAGAGAGTTTGACATTTGTTTTTCTATTTCTATTTCTAAGTTTCTATGAAGAGGGGCATCAAGCAGTGGCCCTACTACTAGTGGGTCACACACACACACACACTTTTCTCATCTTATGTGGGCCATTGTGATTTTTCACCTTGTTATCTCAAGATTGAATGTTGATTTCCGAATTGGATGATAACATTTTCTGGTGGATGAAGCAGTTGCAAGGATTACTGCAAGAAAAGGTTACGAAAGGAGCGTAAAGAGCGTTTAAAGCAAAAAGAATGTTGGAGCTACAGGACACCAGGTTCAGCAGCATACAGCATGGTATAAAGCCTACAAGCTTTTGCGCAAGCAAAGACGCCCAAATGCATGTTGTTCATAGTGTGCAGAATCTCTCCAATTGTGTACAAAGTGTATCTTAGGAAAGAAATTGGATCGATGATTTGATTCTTTTCACAAAAATATCAATTGTAAGGTGTGAATTTAATTGAGTGAAAGTTATCTCCAGGTCAGCTCTAGCTGGTTGCATTTCCTTGCCATTGAATTCTCTCTCTCTCTCTCTCTCTCTCTCTCTCTAGGAAGAAATTCCTGTATTCAATGGTGAATGGGAGAAAGGGTGGGCTAGATAGACTCGACAGCAAATTGAGAGTCAAGGGGAAAAGAGAGGGAGATGTCATTTTATAATATGGCCTACATTCATGTGTGTTACAAGTACACAAATGTTTGCATAGGCAGAGTTTACATATACATTATATATGGGCAAGAGTATGTGCGCGCATGCTCACACATCGATAGAGTAGATTATCTTTACCTAGTAGGATGCTAACTACTAGCTATAGTAGGTGAACCCTCAAAAGGGGCTAGATAAATTAACAAGGAAAGTGAGAGTTAAGGACACTTCACAATATGTGCCATACAAATCACGTTGTTCGTGTGTGTTACAAGTAAAATGTATGTGTACATAAATCATTGTAGGGTACGCACGACACTAAGTGACACAAAGGGGGGGGGTAAGGGGATCAATGGTTGGGAAGTCCAAGGCAGGATTCTGAGGCAAAACAGAACACGGACAAAGCAAAAAATCGTGTCGCTTGTAGCCCGGTTTTGAACCCAGTACCTCACAGCCCGAGTTTTGTGACGCACGGGCTAGCCATTTCACCTGCGCACGCATGTTGTACCGATGTGCAACTTACAGCCTTTTATTATTAATTTATAGGTGCTGCTCGGGTTTAATTTTTGGCCATATTTAATTCGTGGCTGGGTTTAGTTTTTAAGTGTGCATCAATTGCTGTGATCTCCTCAAATTCCGTGCACGAACTTCCTTGCCCTCCATCCCCTTAACCCCCCACCCCAATGCTATGTGTTACTTAGTCATGAGGCACGGGTACCTACATACACACATAGATTACAGACAGTTTGTAAGTGGACACACACACACACACTCACAAACACAAACAATATGTTGTAGGGGGTGTGCGCGCGTGAAAGAATATATGTAAAACCTTATGTTCAAAGCAATTTGGTAGGCAGCTCCAGTCTTTTCCCTTCTCCCGTCGCATCATTGTGGTAGCATGCCTACACACTCCAAATCTATCTCTTTGCACCACCCATGATGGTAGAGGCCCTAATTCAACCCATATGCTTTCTAGACAAATTCAGAGATATGTCACATAATCGCAGTTCACATGACCGCTTATTGGAGGCTTCAAGACTGTTGGTGAGGCAGGGGATAGAGGATCCTAGTATACCTAGGTCACACAATGGTTCTCACAACAGTGGATTAGAGATGGACCACCTCCCACCGTTCCAGTATGATATAGATGCATCACACATCCACACCTCATGGCGAGAGGAAGAAAGTCTTGAGACAAGACCTTTGGCAGCTATTTACTCAAGAGATGTGGATATCACCCAAGTAGCCTCTTCCTTCAAAGATGCGATATTGCAAAGAGCGCTTCATGAGCATTTCGGTGGATGGATTCATAGAGAGACCCATATACATGGATGGCTTCCTGTCACATGGTTCTAAGGTGGCGATTGGTAGCTCAAGGTTTCGTCACATCCCCTTGAGATAGAGACGGGGAGAGCAAATCACATCCCTAGAGATGAGAGGATATCCAGACTATGTAGAGAGGAGGCGGATGGTGAGAAGTGGGGGGACCTGGAGGATGAGGAGCATTATACATCCGGTTGCAAGGCCCACACTTCCATCAGAGAGAGATACCCCACCCTTTGTAGAGAGTATCGCTTCCTCCACCAACTCTTAAGAGTCAACATGCCAACGCTTGCTAGGGAGGTTTATACTAGAGATTTAGTGGCATAGAGAGAGATCTATATAGACCTAGACGGTACCAGGCAAGGGACGTTAGACATAGATCACCCCATTCTTTCAGAGATCCACCCCACCTCTGCCACTCACACAACTTGGAGCTACCCTCAAGAGAGCAGAGACACTCAGAGCTAGCACGAGAGAGAGGACCCTTGGATTTTGGACCTTGCCTCTAATATTGAGATATGATAAAATTGGAGCCCAGTTCCATCGGGAGGCTACAGAGCACCTGGCTTAGCTTTATCAAACCCAGGCATATTCTTCAAGGAGTTGTTGACACCCCCATCTTTGACATATACCATACTACACCCGCAATATAATACAAGATGGGGTTAGCTAGAGTGCATATCATGCTAGTATACCCTTTGCATATAGTCCTTCATTATGGCCCCTAGTTGTAGAGCTCCATCCTACCTCCATCCAGCACAATCACCACTCATTGTACACCCCAAATCGCCCAAATTATAACTAGCTTTGGCTATAGCCTTCATGTCAAGTTCAACTTTTCCTTTTTGGGATGATAGAGGATATACCACATATGTGCATTGATTTGTCTCTTAGACTAAGCCCGACCTTTTGAAGACGTTAATAAAATAGTTCTTTAGTTTTTTCTTGCTCCAAATTTTGCACTTGTAATTGCAAACCAATAGAGGTGTGAAAGCACCATGAGCACGGTACTTGTACATATATATTGACCACAATAGAGCACCACGACACAGCTAGCTTGCACGTTGGAAGTACATGAAGTTACGTGACTTCACCAATGTAAGTGTAGCAATGCATACCAAGATCTATTTATAAGGGGCCGGAGAGGCCAATTCATATACTTTCATGATATCTTCTTACAATCAAATGTTTTACCTGAATCTTGAGACTAAAAATACTTTATGATACTATGTTTTCTTTTTGGAACAGTCTCAATAAGTGCGCACAAGTGAGGGGCCCTCATGAACACCATTGTCCAATGTACTAGACAAATGGGCTGATTTTGCAATGAGTATTGCCTCTTCGAGTGGTTACTCCAAAGGAGATGAAACCACTTGACCATTATAACCAAGAGCCCTAGTAACAATAGGGAAGGCAATTGTGGCCATGTGTTGTCAATGTTATATTTTATAAGTTTTGATTCACTCTCTCTCTCTCTCTCTCTCTCTCTCTCTCTCTCTCTCTCTCTGCCAATGGACCCTGGAATCAGACCATTAGACCTTATGTATTGACCTTGCATGTGGAGAAGCAACTAAGCATGATAATCTCATTCAAAGGGAAGAGAAGTTATCACTTTGTATGGATATGAAACGGACACCAATGTATATTGAATTGTTTGAGCAAAAGTTATGGATGACAAAGATTCAATATGATGCACCATTGAAAAGTAAATGGAAAGCTTTAAAGCAAGCTATTTGTTCTTGTGTTGAAGAATGTTTTACCATAAAGCATGTCCATGGTATCAACAAAGATCACGCAAAAGGTGGTTTGATAAAGAATGTCAAGATGCTCAAAGTCTTTGATAAAGCTTGATGCAACTATGGACAAAGACAAGTATCAAAGTCATTTACATACATACAAGGCATTGATCCGTAATAAGAGAAGAAGATAGGAAGTAAAGAATCAATTTTTCCAAGGTTAAGAAAAGTCAAGTACATGTGGAAGATTTTAGAGAAACTTGTGGGGCAAGCGGGTTAAGATTTTTGGTAACTTTAGTCTTGTGGATATGTATACACATTATAGGCAACTATATGAGCAACCAAATGCTGGAAAGATGCCATTTTATAGTTCACTTCCATGTATACCCTTTTTTTTTACTATAGAGGATATGTGCGGTGGGCTTAAAAAATTGGTCTCTCGCAAAGCAAAAGATCTTTAAGATATCAAGCCAGAAATGATTAAATGAACCGGAGATTTTACACACGAGTGGATGTGTGATATGTTCAATCTTGCACTTCAACATGGTGTACCTTGTGATTGGAGTACTAATTGGGTCAAGCCTTTGCATAAGGAGGGGATGTAAAAAATATAACTAACTACCGGACTATAATGATTGGTTCTCTTATGGCAAAGTTGTTTGAATGCATAATGGAGATAAAATTGAGTGATTGGGATGAAGAGAATGGCAAGCGTGTAAAAGAACAAACAATTTTTTGTCGATGTCATAGCACCGTCCATCATCTTATCACTCTTTGTGTTCTCATGGAGGAAAGTCGGTTGAAAGGCAAGCTATTGTACTATTGCTTTGTTGACTTTAAGAAAACCTTTGATATGATTCCACGTACAATTTGTGGAGAAGGATGGAAGAACTCCAAGTGCCAAGTGAGTTTATGCTTGCAGTTTCTCAAATCTATGAGAAGGTGATGTGTCAATTGCGCATGGAAAGAGGAATTTAAAAAAACATTGCAAGACTATTGGGTTTAATCAAGGATGTCCGTTGTCACCCACTATTTTTGGTCTATGTATCGATCAATTGGAACAAATCATACTTGACTTTATGCAAGAAGAAGGCATTGAAGAGGTCACTTTTTGCAGTGTGGTAATTATGTTCATGTTGTATGCGGATGATGTAGTGCTTCTAGTACACACGATAGAGGATGCACAACGCTTATGATTGTCCTTGAGAAGTTTTGCTTGCGTAGCGGACTGATTGCGAATGAATCTAAAACAAAGGTTATGCTTGTGAAAACCAATCATAAGGAGAAGCCATGCATTGTGTACAACAATGAGACACTTGAAGTTGTTAAGAACATTACGTACCTTGGCCTTGAGGTTCCGGCCCATCACAAATGGCATGAATGTGCTATGCATCATTTGGAATCTGAAAAGAGAGTGTACTATGCATTTGAGAACATGTGTAATGCGAAAAACATCAAGTGTTGGGTTCTCAAGAAGTACCTTTTGACACATTGGTGACACCGGTTCTTCTTTATGAAGTTGAAGTGTGGGGTGGGGGCATTTGAAGTCTACTTGGAAAGAGTTTGAGAATGTCCAAAATCATTTTCTTACAAACTTTCTCCAAGTTACAACACAAACACCCTACATACTTCTACTTCTCGAGTAGGAATCTCTTCCAATTGGGGTTATGGACATGGAAAGGGTTGTGGAGTACACGATAAAGATGCATCAAAACCCCTCACATTGACTTCCTACAATTGCATGGGAAGCAAGAGAAAAAGTTCAAAAGATGCATCAAAACCCCTCACATTGACTTCCTACAATTGCATGGGAAGCAAGCGAAAAAATTCAAAAGATGCATAAAAGCAAGATCTTGAGCAGGGGATGGATACAAGACATAAAGAAGTGGTTTGGGAGATAGAATCCATTAGACTTGCTACATGATGCCTCAATAGACTCCCAAGTGAATGAAGCTTTTCTACAATGCAAATGTATTACGACTTGGGAAGAATCCGATGGGTCATGCTTTCTATATTACACCACCCATATTGCCCCCAACTTAAAAACAACTAGCTTGCGTGACCCGCCTACCGGCGGGTCTCGCTCGCTTTTACTATGACACAAATTAAATTAATGACTCACATGCCAGAACTCTGAGCGGCTCTCTCTTTGGATGGGTGTTGTCTCTCACACACACACACACACACACACACACACACAAAGAGTCTTGTATCCAGTTCTCGTGGGTGGTCCTCTCTCTCTCTCTCTCTCTCTCTCTCTCTCTCTCTCCATATCTGGTGTGGCCGGATGTTGTCGGCGTATATATGTATAGCTCTCCGGTTTATCACTCATCGCTAGAATCTCTCTCTCTCTCTCTCTCTCTCTCTCTCTCTCTCTCTCTCACACACACACACACACACACACACACACACACACACCCACAACCATCCCCAACCCTCCCGAGTACTAGTGCTCGGCTCTCTTGCTCAGCACACCACCAATGGCCACTACCAAATTACCAATTCCCTACATCGACCTTGCCTTATCCGCTAAACTTCACCACCTCAAGCATTGCCTGCACGCCCTCCCATTCCGTTAGCTCTCCTATGGTGCCATATTATTGGCTGATGCCTAAACACCTTAGCCACCACACCTCTCGCATCAAGTCTGGGCAGGTCCTCCTTCCTCGCCTGTGCCGCCCTTAAGGCACGACCAAATGCATCGTGCACCCGCATGCTCTATGGTTGCCATTTCGCTCCTCTTTCACAACCAAAACCTCAACATCATTAAAAAAAATCATCAACATCATCTGGAAGGGTTGTAACGATGTCTTCAAGAAAATGCAGCAATCATGTCTAATCACACCTCTGAAACTGGTGGATTATCTCCCTCGTTGCCTTGGTCTTCAGCTTCGCTTCCAGGCGTCCTTCCAATTCCTCCCAAGGCTTCAGCTTCGAACTGCTATTGAGACCGTAAAAGGACGTATATTGTCACCCGTAAATAGCAATATCAAAATCAACACAATCGCCCTGATCATCGGTGAGCAAATTCAGCAAGCATGATCACAACAATATCACCTCCTCTCCTCCTCTTCCTCCATCCTCACCGGCATGATCACACAGTACATTGAAACCACCAAATGCTAATATTACTGCAATTGCACTTACCTCTTCAGAATAGCATTCCATTGCCTCAGCGCATCCACACACAGGGACCCACACACCCCTACCACTCAAGCATCAACTCTCTATCCTGCACGAAGCTGCAGCTCTCGAAGGAAATTAGCTGTGTCAACTACGGGTGGCTGCATGAGAGGGCATGGATAGATTGTCCTTAAATGGTACTTGGTCCATGCTTTCACGTCCTTAATGGAGCCGAACCGATTCCACCTTTCTCATCTCATCAGAACCCCTCACACCTTTGAGCTTCACACACTTTGTTATATAGAGCAATTCCATCTCCTGCAGGGCATGCAAGGAAGGTAGCTCTTCCAACAATATTGGACATCCATCCAATTGAAGGTCATGAAGATGGATAAGGTGGTCAATTCCATCCAGGCATCCTGTGAGATTCTATGGAAAATTACTCAATACACTGGCCTCTGGATACTTGCACCCGTCTAAATAAAATGTATTACTTTAGAATATGCCTGTCTCCGTCCATGCTTCCATCCCCACTTCTTCTTAGCACACGTAGAACCCGCCAATCGCAGCCTCCACCAGCAATCTCACCCTTGAGTCAATCTCGCCCTCGTTAACAATCTGACAATAGCCCTACACCCCTCATGATTTGCCTTCTCAAGTGCCTCATACGATCTTCTGCCAAGAGCATGAGAGAGAGAGAGAGATCAAGACACAGATTTTTCAGGAGCATGAGAGAAACAGAGAGAGAATGCATATGAGAGAGACATGCAACCTCGAACTGCAGGTTTTCATGCAATGAGAGCCCATAGTCTTCGGCTGCGGCTGCTCGCCCCTATCTTATGCATCATTTGCACCTCAAAGATGTGCTTCTCATGTGTGTGTGTGTGTGTGTGTGTGTGTGTGTGTGTGTGTGTGTGTGTGTGTGTGTGTGAGAGAGAGAGAGAGAGAGAGAGGCCAAACTGAGAATAGAATGCATGGCTTCCACGTCCTCTACATCCCAGCCTTCCTCTCGCCTTGCAGCTTTTGAATCTTGCACGCTCAAGAGCATCTCCCATTTATTCCTCTTCTTTTTTGAATTAATTTCAGCCGATACCGCCTACTACGTCTACTGATGGAGTGAAGTGGAGTGCTTGTTGCTCGCGGCAACGGCGTGACAGGAAAAGAAGCCACTTGTGGCGGGACGGGATCTCATCGAGCCTCTCGCCCTCTGCTCCACCATGACGGCCATGTCCAGGAAGATTTGATGCGGTTCCACCAGGCTAATTCTCTCGTCATCCATGCCATCGAGAAGGCTAGACAATTCTGAAATTGCAACATTTGAGGTTGCCCGGGAAAAGAATACTGCTCTTTTACCCAAAGTGCCTCTTGATTTTACACAACATTTTCTACTCCCACACTAATGCTTACTACTGAGAGAATTTGTATTTAGTATTAGAACTTTAAAGCAGCCGATGCTATCATCAGCAGCTACATCCAAAAAATCAACCTTTCAGAGCGATGCCCAAAAGAATGTTACATCTATCACAGAAACTAACTGTTTAAAACCTTTTTAGGTGGCGCTTCTATTCATCATCTTTGTAGCGGAACTCTTCTGCCACCTGCTTCAGAAGTTTCAGGCGCATTTCATAAGCATCATCTCCACGAAGCACATCTCGGACCCACCTGACCTCTGTAGGCTCTTGCAGGTGCGTGCAACGGAAGGAAGGAAGAGGAAAGGGGGGGGGGGAGAGAGAGAGAGAGAGAGAGAGAGAGAGTGTTTCAATATGGCGCACCATTCGCTGCAGCCTGAGTTCGAGAAAAGCTGAACATCGTGCCAGGCTAATTCTACTTCATCCCCGAGTTTCGAGAAAAGCTGAACGACTGGTTTCTCACCACGATGCAGTTACAGACTCACTGTGGAGAGAGAAAGAAAGAAAGAGAGAGACAGAGAGAGAGAGAGAGAGAGTTGCAGGTGACGGCCACTTTTTTTGGAATGTAGCCTTCAGCTCGCAGTTCGTGCCGCGTGGAAAGGCCAACCTTGGCCGCCATATTATGTTAGTAGATGTTCTTCTCGCTGAAAGAGGAAATTGTACTCACCTTTCCATGCTTGTGCATATCCCCTTGTCAGCAATATGCACTATTATAACCACTCGGCTTAGCTCCCACTCCCTTGGATGTGAGACAGGCATTGGGGCAATGGAGAGTAGTCAAATTGATTGTGCACGTTATGTTCACTACAAGTTTGAGAGTCTGAGTACCACAAACTACTAGAGTGCTCAGGCTTTGACCACATCCGAACTTGGTTTCCTCACATTTCTAGCTATGACTTCAACATACAAACTTTCCTCTCCCAGTCATTGTGTGGGCTCTCCATTGAGACTCTCATTACCAAAATTTTGGAGCATCAAGAATCACTCATCAACTGCTCACATACTACATCACATGTAACTTTGTCCCATAGGTCATATTTGACCTCCAAGGACAATAGTAAACTCTCTCTCTCTCTCTCTCTCTCTCTCTCTCTCTCTCTCTCTCTCTCAATCCATGTGTGTGTGTGTGTGTGTGTGTGTGTGTGGGGCAAAAAGAATCCAATACATGGGAACGTAAGTTGATGAATTGCATGATGTAATTATGGTGGTCTGGATAAGAAACTATATGGCACCTGTTGAGATAGGTCTCAACAATAATCGCGGGTATAAAGTTTATCCCCCTCTCCCTCTCCGAAGCATGTTGTGAGGGCAAAGTAAGCCCAAGTGCACGAAGTACAAAACTGATTTCAATTACCCAAGATTACTTTTTGCCAACAAGATCTTTGGCTCCCAAATGTTGTTAGCATCCAATATTGATAGGGCTCCTAGATTCCACCCCTTGATGTCTATGGTCATTAGAGTTAAGGCAAGGTAAGAATGTGTGTGTGTGTGTGTGTGTGTGTGTGTGTGTGTGTGTGTGTGTGTGTGTGCGCGCACACACACACACACACACAAGGGTTGTGCATGCGATTAGCACATAGAATCCATTGGTTTGGGTTTTTGAAAGCCAAACACTTTGCTCGAATTCTACCTTGATAACTTTAGGCTTCATTCCCCTTACCTTCTTATTACCATGAAGGTTTTCAATACTACCATAGAGGTCTTCAAGATTACAATCTCATTGGATATTATACAATTGTAGGATTCAATGGGCGTCTTCCCTTCTTAGGGTGACCAAACCTTCATTGGACGATCAATGGATGACTAATTTTGTCTTTGGAAGGGTCTAAAGAGAACTTTCCCTTCAGCTAGGAAGACGAATATTTGTTGAATATCTTCCTTGGATGAAAAATTGAAAAAAAATGCCCTTTAAAAATCAAATCATCTTTTAATTAGGGCAAAGTTATATTTTCCTATCAAAGTTATATGAAAATGGATCCATGACTTGATTCTTTTCACAAAAATATCAATTGTAAGTTGTGAATCAACTGAGTGGAAACTATGTCGAGGTCAACTACAACTCGTTGCAATTCCTTGTCATTAAACTTTTGCAAAATAGGTATTTTCTCATTTTCTTTGTGCAAGATACAGCTTAGTGTTGCCCCTTGTGTCAACTATTTTAATATGGTAACATTCTGTAGAAGGCAAGTGGTAAGATTTGAATCTCCCTTGTAAATTTTGGGTGGCCTTTCTCTAATGGTATTAGAGGAAACAAGGAATCTACTAATATGAAAATGGCATTAACATGTTCTCTATAGGTGCAACTTGCTACCAATGTTTAGCATTATTGAAAAAAAATCATTCTCTCTCTCTCTCTCTCTCTCTCTCTCTCTCTCTCTCTCTCTCCACACATTGTGGTCTCTCAATTGCCACCCTATTGTACACAGTCCTTAAACATTGCTACCAATGTTTAGCATTATTGAAATCTCTTTCTCTCTCTCTCTCTCTCTCTCTCTCTCTCTCTCTCTCTCCACATTGTGATCTCTCAATTGTCACCTCAATGTACACATTCCTTAAACATTCAGTCGTTGTTGTTAAGCTCAACTTAGAGCATGCGACATGTTTCATTTGGTCCGATAGGTCATACTTGATCAGTGTGAGCTAAGAACTTTTATAGGCATGTGTAGACAAACGAAGCTTTTTGACAAACAAATGAGGTGGCTTTTTTTTTGCAATGTCATTTCACATAGCTCACATTTCAAGAAAGCAAAATGCAATTGATACACTCTCGCGTCGGTTTAAGATCAATGTTTTCTTTATTACATATAGTTAGAACCTTACAAGCATGCTTGGCAAGTATACACAAGATTGAGACTATGTGACGAATATGGATGACCTAAAGAGTGAAAATCCATGGGCCTTTCTCAGTAAAGGATGCATATTTATTGCATGGTTCACGACCGTGTATAACAAAGAATTATCATGAGAAGGTTATGTATGAGTCATATGCACCTCCTTATACAGGGCATTGTGGAATTTAACCCACAACTCAAGTAGTAGAGTATTTCTATTGGCCCACTATGTGAAATGACATTCAAAACTATATAGAGCAATGCATAGTATGTCAAAAGGTCAAGTATGAGAGAAACAAGGCACTTGAATTGTTGCAACCTTTGCCAATTTGAGAAGCTCCATGGAAGAGTATTCTATAGACTTTCTCTTTGGCTTGGCATAGTCCATACATGGAAATACGGGCATTTGTATAATATTTGACTGATATTATAAACAAGTGTGAGTATGCGATGCGTACGTACGGAATGCGAGAGATGAGAAGAGAAGGCTCTAGATGTGGGTGGAGCAGAGAGGCAAGAAGAACCCTCACTCCTTACTATTCTATGTATATAAATAATAAGGCATTAGTGCATTCAATGGATGGTCGAACATCGGACATCCGACCTAGGACAAAGGCACATCCACCTTTAATCCAAACAAACTTCCACCTAAAAGTGAAGGTGCCGATAAGTGGGTTCTACTAGCTAAAGTACTAGTATGTACAAGAAACTAGGTGAGAGACTCTCTTAGCCTAAGCCCACTGGCTCACTCACTCAATTTGCACGTAGTTGTATCAGCTCTAGTGTCATAAAATTTAATATCTAACTTTGCCAAATGATTTTCTCATATTAAACTGATCATTTAATATGGGAAGATAAAAGGGGAACAAAAGTTAGGATATAGATATGTGCTTCTAGACCTATTTCAATAGGGGACCAAAAGGAGAAATGGTTGCATCTCAATAGGGGTCCAAAAGAAGACGGTCTACCAAAGAGCAATGTGCAATAAGTGCTTCTAGATTTACCTCAGCAAGGGACCAAGAGGTGAGATGGTTACATCTCAATAGGGGTCCAAAAGGAGGTAGTCTATCAAAGAGCAATGTGCATCTAATGGATCTTAAAAAACCTTAGCGTTGGCTTCATTAAAGACCTCCAAAAGTTAGTGTTAAAACGTCCTTTGACCTTAAGCAAGCTAGGGATGACCTTGAGGTGGGAATCCTACCCAAGCATGAGGTGCTTGTCGGCTTGCTAACTAAAGTGCTTAAAGTATTTGTGGAAACCTTGCCCAAGCTTGAGGTGATTTACCCTTATAATGTGCTTCAATCCTATTGGATAGGCTTTAAAGGGGTACAATGAGAATTCAGATGCATAAAAATAAATAATTAAGTTCTTTCTCTCAAAGAGGAAAAAGAGGACACATGTCCAAATGATATAGTTAAATAATACAAGCGAGCGAGAGAGAGAGAGAGAGAGAGAGAGAGAGAGAGAGAGAGAGAGAGACCAAGCATGAGAGGGGGTATACTCTCCCACAACCACGCACACACTCTCTCATTGTGTGGAGTGCAAAGTGCAAGAGCTCCATCTCCTTCTCCAAGCTTGTTGAGAAGTTGAGAGCCTACACCAACAATCTTGGCTATGGAATGCAAATCCAACCAAGAGCCATGCTTCAATGCTTAATCTTGCCATCTTCTTCATCTCCATTACTACGCTATTATGCTATGCTAAGTAAGAAGAGTGATGATAAGTGAGGAACTCTTTCTTTCTCCTATGAATGATTCTTCTTCCTCTTTCCTACCCTCATTCCCCGCTAGCTCTCTCCACCTTTGAAGGTGTTTGAGGCCTTGAGACCGAGGCTTGGGATAGTTAATGCTTATTGCAAAGTTTATGTTATGCTTTCCATCTTCATAGCATCACCAAGGTCACAAGGAACACAAAGATTGTATTCTACCAAGTCTCTCTTGATGGGAGAATCTATAATACAAACGCCTTTTGGAGGGGGGACCAGATCCAAGTAAATTCGGTCCTCAACTATTGTCATGTTCTCTAATACTCTCTCTCTCTTGTAAAAGTATTGTTCATGCCAAGTTAATTAAGTACTATGTTCATGTTGCTACCATCAATTAAGTTCACCCTCTATTTTCTCAAAGTGATCTCACAAAAATGCTCACTTTAATTCTCTTAATTCCGCTTTCTCAAAGTTCATAGGCCATTTCCATTACATCTAGTGATAGGCAAGTATGTGAATCCATGCTAGAGGCTACATGAAAATCCCACAGACACCTCTGTATGGTCTGCATGGCTCCACAAAGCATCATGCTATTATCAATCATTGTATGACTGACAATTCTTGCTACAATTGCTCCCACTATAGCTACTAGATCAAGCCTCCACACTAGTAGCAATTTCAGGAACAACGCACATGTTGTAGCATATAAGATGCACAATTGGGTAATGACAAACATACATCTCATGTACCCTCTATGTCATATGTTGGTCCGTCAGCTAGATGCACACAACCAATGCTCCCACTAGCAAAAGGCTAACAATGTTTGACTGCATCATGAAGCATAAGAAGGGTCACTTCCTATGGATGTTTGTCATCGTCAAATGCACAAGGCAAGCAGCATCACCAGCAAGATTAAGGAGATCGTGTTTCACTTCTGGTTGGCAAAAACCCCAATCTCCCCAAACAAGAACGATGTTGTTCAAAAGAGGATAGGCAAGAGTGCACATGTCTAGTTCATCTACTCGATTTGCCTTAGGTATATCCCCCCGAACATGTTGAGAGTGTGTAATAGTGGTTTACTAAGTGCTTGCTTCCAAATGTTTTCAAGTTCCTGAGAGCTCATTATAGTGCTTTAGTGCTATACATAGCTTTGCAAGTGATTACAGATGCTTTGCAAGTGATTACAGATGCTTTCGAGTGCTACATGGTGCTTCCAACAAATTACACGCCCTTTCAAGTGCATCTTAGTGCTTCTAAGAACTTTTAGACCACTTAGCCATGCTCTATAGTGCTTGACATACTTTTATGCACTATCATTGAACAAAAGGTCGCACGAAGATTCGGCGACGCACGAGGATGCTGCTGAAGTGGCCAAAGGAGACAGAGCTTTCCAAGCACTCAAGAAGGCACTCTCGCAGTGTGTCGAGGTGGAAGATGCCATTACGATGGTTGTTCCCCCTGCCATTGTGAAAAGACAACTTGCGGAGGTTGCAAATTCCACTCTAGTCTTCGGGTTTATGGAGAGAGTTTCCAATAGAATTGAGCACAATTAACTGGCTCTGCAGTCCACTAGTTCTGATTTAGCATGGCTCGGTAATGTTCACCCAATATATAGCAAAAGGATTCATGTCAGTTCAGTTCAATGACAGTGCAATGGTTGAGAGGGTTTTGGCGAAAAGCCCACTATCCTTCAATCGCGTGCCGGTGTGCGTTCTCCCTTGGGACCCTCTATTTGAATCTAACGAGGCACTCAAGGATCTTTGCACAGTATGGGTAGAGTTTGTCAACCTCCCCGTATGGATTAGGAAGAACTTGAAGGACCTCGTAGCTTCGCTTGGTGATCCACTTTTTGTCCCATCTGCCAGAGCCTCGGGTGTAGCAGCAAACAAGGTCTGTATCTGGTGGGATCTGCGGAAGCCACAGCTAAAGAACTTGGTGGTGAATTTTGGGGCAGGACTAAAGCTCATTTCTTTGAACTTTAACACCTTCTTTGGGGCCTGCTTCAAATGCAACAATTCGGGCATTATGCAAGGGCATGTCCTGTTGAGGTGCTAAAGCCTACAGACTAGATGATGGAGAGAAGCGAATTACAGGCTACCTCACGGGGTGGCACGAATACAATAGATCCAACAAAGAAGCCTACTAAAAATCTTGGCAAGGCGGAGGGTGGTCAAAATAAAGTCAACTCGGATAAAGATGTGGAGAAACAAGATCATGGCAACCGGGGTAAGGGCAAGACCACCCAAAGCTACCGCTTTTCATCCACCACTCAGCAAAGAACGGCCACCCCAGTAATGCAGAAGATCGTGATGTCTCCAACTCTTAGGTCAAAAGATGAGGGCTGGCAACAAATATCTCATATTTCATGTAAATAGTTCAAAGCGCAGGCTAGGGCCTTGGGAGAAATCAAAGGTCTCCCGCCAGATTTCCCAAAGGCCCTTCCTATATGACAACTTATTCGAAGTTTTGGGGAAGATGAATCAAGAGGACCTTTTCACTTCCAAGCTGGATACCATGCAGGTTCCAGTAGAAAAGGAGCCAATGGAAGAGGACAACCTGAATGGGAACTCTGTTGAAGAGTTTTTGGAGGCAGAAGAATTTGTCCCCCTTTCCCAATGATGGATACTCTCTCTATTCAATCTTGGAACATGAAGGGATTAAAAACCCGAAAGAAGGGCAGTCTTTTTTGGGAAGAAGTGAAGAAAGAGAAGGCGGTCAATTGTTGGGCCATTCAAGAGCACCATTTGGATGCTCGTAGCAAGAAAAAATAGGCTGTAGGAAAAAAACTTATCTTTTATGGGGAAGGAAGTGACGGTTTCAGTGGTGTCGATGGTTCTAAACCACCCCTTCGGAAGAGTCCTTGATGTTAGAACCAGATGGGACAATCAACCTATCACCATAGTAAATGTCTAAGGCCCTTGCAACGCAAAGGATAAAGCTAAATTGTGGATGTAGCTCAGGGATACTCCGATCGAAGGGGAGTGGCTGATGGTTGGATATTTCAATATGGTAAAGAAAAGCAAGGACAGAATAGGCCCCGCCAGTATATTGGTTGGCTCAAAAAGGTCTAAATGGCTGAACTTTTGTGAGAAGTGGGCTATGATTGACTTGTGGGAAGTGGGCCCATGGAACAACATGCCTGGATTCACCTACACAAGCCTTCAGTATGCCGAGACTGCCTCTCGGCTGGATAGATGCTACTGCTCTCATCAAGCTGACTGGATCTCATCGACGTTAGAGATGAAGGTTATCTCAAAAAAAAGCCTCTCCGATCACATGCCATTACACTTACAACTCAAGAAAGATAAAGGGGGGGGGGGGGGGGGCAATCCCCAAGAGGGGAGAAAAAGCTTCTGGTTACAGGGACACACCTGTTCAAAGACCCTGTCTTCAGAAGCATCACCAAGAAAGCGTAGGGAAAGCTCAAGAAAGATGTGGGGATGAATAAACCCAGTGCTTGGAATATATTTGTTTGGAGTGTACAAAAAGCTATCAAAACTTCGGGTCCTCGGGTTAAAAAAGCCAATGAGGCCATATCAAACATCTCACAGAGGACGAATAAACCCAGTGCTTGGAAAATATTTGTTTGGAGTGTACAAAAAGCTATCAAAACTTCGAGTCCTCTGGTTAAAAAATCCAATGAGGCCATATCAAACATCTCACAGAGGACGGTAGCGCAATTAGCCTCTAGAAAGGCTGTTGGACTGGCTTCCGAGGATGAGCACAAGCGATGGCTTGAAGCTAAATCTCACCTGGCCAACAAACAGCTGGAGAAAATCAAGAAGGCAAGATTGCTCTCTAGGGAAACTTTCCTTCAACCAGAGCCTTCTAACCAAGCACATTTTTGTAGGGCTCTGAAAGTGAGGAAGAGTCGAGGCCGCATGCAAGTGCTCGATGATGAGAAAGGGAATACAATTCAAAACCAAGATGAGATTGTTGGACTTATGTTCAATTATCTCAACTGACTATCGTCCAGTCAGAGATCCAATCTCAGGAAGTGGAAGAAGCACGAGCGTCTCTACTTGGGAGTGTGGAAAAGAAGGTTCCCCGAGAGGAAGCCAACCGCATGGAAATGGCCTTCTCTGAGGAGGAATGCTCAGTGGCACTAAAAGCTCTTGGCAATGAAAAGTCCCCCCGTTGGGATGGACTGACGGTGGAATTCTTTAAGGAATTTTGGGATGATCTCAAGGGTCCAATCACACGAATGGCCAATCAAGCTGTCTCCAAAGAGTCGTTGGATGCAAGTGTTAAGAGAGGGCTTATCAAGCCTATCCCCAAACAGATCTGCTGCTCTCAACTTAAACATTGGCATCCCATTACGATGATGTTAGTAGCATACAAAATTATTACCAAGGCGATAACTCTCAGACTTTCCTCCCTCCTGAGTCGGATCATCTCTCCCCATCAACACAGGTTCATTAAAGGGAGATCTAGACAATATCTTGGCAGCAATGGTAGGAATAGAGTATGCATCCTTCTTCAAGCAAGAGTGCATCTTGTTGCAACTAGACCTCGATAAAGCCTATGATAGAATAGAATGATCCTTTATAGAAGAAGTCATGGGAGCTATGGGCTTTGGGCCTCGCCTTTGTCACCTCATACGCACACTAGGCATTGGCAGCCATTCAGAGCTCCTGTTTAATGACAGAATTGTAGGCTCTTTTGAGGTTAAAAGGTCTATTAAGCAAGGATGTCCCCTCGCCCCCTTGCTTTTTGCCATTGGCTCGCATCCTCTCATTATGATGCTCGAAGCTAGTGCTGCGCGGGGAGAGATTTAAGGTCTGGCATTACCAGGCAACGACCAGCTAACTGGCCAAAATTTTCACAGATGATTCACTCCTATTCTTGAAGGCGTGCCCTCAAGTTGTCAGGAGATCTCTAGAGATTGTGCAAACATTTTCCGTGGCATCGGGATCCAAGTGCAATATAGAGAAGTCAAGACTTATCTCCCTGTCGGAGAACGACTCTTTTGACCTTGCAGTCTAGACAGGAGAGATTATCTTAAAAGGGAGTGTATTTAGACACCTGGGAGCCCCCGTAGGGGTGGACGTAACCCACATGCAAAGATTTCAATGGGTCCTTGAAAAAATAAGCTCAAAAATGAGAAATGGGAGTTTGTTCTCATCCCCTTCCAAAGCCGGATTAGAGTGATTAGTGCTTTTATGATCCCGTATATTGCTTTCCTCAGCCCCGTGCTCAAGATGGCTAAGTGTAACTGGAAAGAATTCTTAAAACCAGTGAAAAGGTTTCTTTGGAAGAACAACATGAAGACCTCCCGGCCATGGCAGTGGGCTAGATGGGAGGTAGTTGCTCGCCCGGTAGCCCAAGTTGGGCTCAGTATTCTTAACCATGTATCCCATGCTGAGGCCCTTTGTGCCAAATTTATGGTCTCATTGGCTAAACAGGACCAACCTTGGGCTATCATGACCAAGGAAATGCTTGATGCAGTAAAACTGGGATCGAAAGGGGGGAAAGTGGAAGGGGGTTGTGATGCACGACAAACTTCTCACTCCGAAGTGGTCTTATCTTAGATTTGGTGGACTCTCAAGGGAACTGATGAGGAAGTGCAAAAGAGCAGTTGAGGTTTTGGAATAGGGGGAAGCAACCAGATACTTTATGAACTCCATTTTGCACTAGTCCCCTTGGCTCTCTAAAATATTGGGGCCGCCACAAAGCCCCTATTGGATAGAAATGGCCACGAATGTGAATAATAAGGGGCTCGTTTGACTAGAGCAATTCTGGGATGGCAAAAGGAAGTGCTAGAAAACTGCTGACTCTTTAGCCATCCAATTTCAACTGAATGGCTTTGAGATCTTGCTAGTCTACAGGGTGATGAAATAGCTTGATAAGGTGGTGATGCCAATTTGTGAATCCAACTTTGAATGGGACGCTTGGAGATGGTCCGGGAGTAGCTTCTTTTGGAAACCACACTCTAAAGGCATTTACCATGCATTAATGCATGAGGCTAGTTGGTGTAGCCCCCTCAACAAATTATGGAAGAGGCACTAGACAGAAAAACGGTGGGGGGGAGTCATGGAGAACATCTAGAAGCCAAGATGGCCTGAGTTTATGAAGATATTTCTGTGGAAAGTGATGTCGGGTGCTCTGCCGACGCACGTAAAGATACAAGAAAGAGAAATCCGATCTGATCGCTGCTCGGAGTGCAAAATAGCAGTGAAGACCTAGACCACCTTTTCATGGGATGCTAGGCAATCAGTGGCAGGGCTGGGAAAATATGCAAGTGGATTCAAAGGACATGGAAAATTAAGTTCTTCAAGACTGACATGTTCTTTGGTAGTAACAGGTTGGGAAGTCCTGCTCTTCTTGTCTGCACTCAAATAATCAGGTATTACGTATTTCACCATATTTGGCAAGCAAGGAACCGCCGCGTGTTTGAGGGGGATCTGGCTGTGGCAAGATTTTGTGAAGCAGAGTGACGATCCACATGATCGGAGGCAAACAAGCCTCAGAGGACTGGTCTAGAACAATACATGTAATGATGACATCTTGCAATAAGTAAATCCTAGGAGTAGTTGTGGTTTCTCTGTCGAGCCAAAAACTTGAATCCTTTGACCCTCAAGGCTCGGTATGAGCTCGAGGTTGGTGTATATTTCTGATGTTCTTAATACTATCCACTCACAATTGTGAGTTTTGCAAAAAAAAAAAAAGATTATACACATTGCAATATAAGCACATGAAACTAGTAACAAGACTATGACACCTGTCTGATCAAGTTCTATGAACATCCACGATCTTGGACAAAGGGGAAAATCAGGTCCCATGTCTGTCATATAAAAGAAAAACCACTTTCCTCATAGGCAAGAAACTTGTGAAACAAAAGGGGGCCCTAGGGAGCAAGAGCTACCAATGCTGATGGGGTGGACTACACCTAGGGTCATCGCATCTATCCATGCAATTTACTTCCTTAATTGACCTCCTATCTTGTTTTCCCTACATACTATTTAAAAAAAGAGACCAATTGGCCTTGACCTTTTTCCTCTTTTTGCCTCTTTCCAACCAAGGAACAAGCCATCTCAAACAGGATCACAACTAGTGGATACGATTCCGTATGTGATACTCAATGAGGCTAAGTTGTAGAGGGTCTCAATCTATCTCTCTCTCCCCCCCCCCCCCCCCCTCTCGACCTCCCCAAGCCCCATGCACCAATGCGAGGGACTAAGGAATTTTTTATTTTATTTTTAAAGGGAGGATGGGGAGCTTCCCACAAATCCACACAATAGATCTCTCTCTCTCTCTCTCTCTCTCTCTCTCTCTCTCTCTCTCTCTCTCTCTCTCTCTCTCTCTCTCTCTCTCTCTCTCTCTCTCTCTCTCTCTCTCTCTCTCTCTCTCTCTCTCTCTCTCTCTCTCTGTAGATTAAAAAATGCAAATACTTCTATGCACCTACATAGAGAGTATGTAGCCACTATTTTTTTGAGAAAATTGACAAAGGGGGAATCTTAATAAAATCTGTTAAGATTTTGTTCCCCACTTTTTCTATATCCCCCCCCCCCTCTCTCTCATCATGCATGCAATGAAAAAAGACTCTAGACCCTCTCTTTGCATTTAAAAAACCTCTCTCTCTCTCTCTCTCTCTCTCTCTCTCTCTCTCTCTCTCTCTCTCTCTCTCTCTCTCTCTCTCTCTCTCTCTCTCTCTCTCTCTCATGTGAAACTCTCTCTTTATCTCTCTCTCTCTCAAAATGTGCAGCACGTCTTTGATGACTCTATGGCAATTCATGTGATGTAGCCTACACAAAAAGACCCTGCCCCTTCTCAACAAGACTGCTCGCCACCACATCCACATCCAATAGTGCCACCACCATCCTCAAGTGCAAACATTGCTATGGGCAAGGGCTATAGCAATTTTTTTTTTTTGAGAGGTAAATCTCTCTCTCTCTCTCTCTCTCTCTCTCTCTCTCTCTCTCTCTCTCTCTCTCTCTCTCTCTCTCTCTCTCTCTCTCTCTCATCCTCTCATCTTGCTTCAGGAACACCTATGCTGAGCAGGTGGTGGAAAGTGTTGCCACCCAGCTCTTAATAGTGCATGATCATATTAGAGAGGCAAGGTGAGGTTTTTGTTGTTGTGCCGTAGACAGGGTGAGGCCTTGTTAGTTGCCAGCTACTATTGGGTGAGCGACAAGGTGAGAATCAAAATTACTATTGCCTCTAGTTTTTTTAGAAACTTGACTCAAAAGATCTACGCCGGGACAAACCCTTTGAGAGACGGTTTTTTAAACATATTGAAGACTTTTAAAAAACAAAATTCTATTCATTTTTGCATTTGGTACATAAAGAGAGAGAGAGAGAGAGAGAGAGAGAGAGAGAGAGAGAGAGAGAGAGGGAGGGAGAATTTTTTTGCTAATACTCACTCAACTGAGTGAGTTGAGATAAATTAGAAAAAAAATATACATCTTCCACGCTCAAAATGAGCCATGGAGTCCAAAAAGAATACATCATCAAAAACCCATCAGAGCATTGTCCCGGGGCTTTTATAGGGAGCCCCCAAACCTGAAGACAAACCAAATGCCATAAAATTTCACAATATTACCTCCTTGCTTAAACATAGCCAAGAAGACAAGAACAACTAGATTAGTACACTAAGACCATAATAGACCTTGATTTTGCTACATATTTCCATAGGACTGCCAGCCCAATACAAAAAACCCCTCAGGAATACCATGCAGAGGAACATACTTGTCGGAAGAGAAAAAGGAAAACTTCATTTTTCACAAATGAGCTCTTTCTTGCCACATGTGAGCTCCTCCCCCAAAGAAGAACACAAAAAGTGTGGGGCCCAAAGTCCCATCACCAGCCCACGAAGGCCCAAGTCCACCACACCACCATCTAAGCACACCAAGGAACAGGCTCTCCAAGCACCCAATGTAGCAGAGGTACATGGCGCAAAGGCTACCACATGAAGTGTGAATGTCACTTCTTCCTTTGGCCCATGTCCCCAAGCAACATGGGTGGGAGCTTCCCAATGGCTCACCCCAGAGCCCACCAACGTTGAAGCATTCAGTGCCCTTGACCTCCAGCTAGCCCCATCTAGGCTTCACCCTAATGCAAAACCCTTCTTTTGCACCCTCAACAACAGAGACTCACAGACAACACAGCCGTGAGCGAAGTAGCTCTAGAAACCCTAGAGAGAAAGTTTTTTTTTTAATACATTTTTTTATAGCAAAACTCACAATTGTGAGTGGATTATATTGAGCAGCCCAAAAAATTACAAGGTTATTTCATGCTCATGTTAAGCCATGACAATATCCAGGGATCAAAATTACAACGGCTATCAGGGCAGCCACCCCTACCACTCCGCCTCCACATCCTTGATACACAAAGCCCATGCTGTTGTCATTCTGAGATCTTTTATTTACTGATGGCCAAGAATTGCCCCCATCCTAGGTATTCCATCTGCTGACAATGTCATAAAATCTAATATCTAACCAACCCAAATGATTTTCTCATATTAAATTGATCACTTAATGTGGGAGAATAAACGGGAACAAGTGTTAAGATATAGATATGTGCTTATAGATCTATCTCAACACAGGGCCAATAGTAAAGGGGCCCAAATGGGAGATGGTCTATCAAGAGCAAGGCTAACCAATGGAGCATAAGACCTTAGGGTTAGCTTCATTGAAGACCTCCAATAATGTGTGAAAAAGTCCTTTGACCTTAGGTAAGCTAGGGCTGAGCTTGAGGTGGGAACCCGGCCCAAGCTCGAGGTGCTTGACCTGCTTGAGGTGCTTGTCGTGCTTGAGGTGTTTGTCCTGCTTGAGGTGCTTGACTTACTCCATGCTTGAGGTGCTTGACTTGCCACTTGATTAAGGTGCTTGAGGTGCCTTGACATGCTTGCCTGAGATGCTTGTGGGAATACCCCCTAGTCCAAGTGCTTTGTCATGCTTGATGACTAAGGTGCTTGAGCTCCTAAAGTCAAAAAGATCCCTACAAGGAGGGGGGCGAGCCTACAAGGGGGGGGGATGAGAGAGAACACACACACACACACTCAAGGGAAGCCCCAGCTTGAAGAGGCAGCAAGGACACTTGTCAAGTTCCTCCTCATGTTGCCCTCATGGTGTGCCTGAAGCCTATTGGTTGGCCACCCAAGGGGTCCAATGATAATTTAGGATATTTAATTAATTGATTTTGCATTTATCAATTCCTCTCTCTCAAAGGGGAAAGGGGGACACTTGTCCCAAGGCTACCCTTGTTGCTTGTAATGGCTCCTGCTTGTGATTGGCTAGGCCTGGAGGGGTCCAATGAGCTTCAAGCATGAGCTACAAGGGGGGGTCGACCCAAGCAATCTAGGGGGGTGCTTAGGGGGTATACTCACCCACACACACTCACAAACACTCTCATTGTGTGCTACGCAAAGTGCAAGAGCTCCCTCTCCAAGCAAGTAGAGGTTGAGAGCCTACACCAACACTCTTGGCTATGGAGTGCAAATCCAACCAAGAGCCATGCTTCAATGCTTGAGCTTGTCATCTCCTTCTTCTTCATTACTATGCTATTATGTATGCTAGCTCAAGAGTTATGATAAGTGAGGAACTAGCTCTTTCTCGTATGAAATGTTTCTTCTTCCTCTTCCCTACCCTCATTCCCTGCTAGCTCTCTCCACCTTCGAAGGTGTTTCATTTCTTGGGACTGAGGCTTGGTATAGTTAAAGCTTTCTTCAAGTTTAGGTTATGCTATGATGGTGATGCATGAAGCTTTCCATATTCATTGCTTCACCTAGGTCACAAGGAACACAAAGAATGTATTGTAACAAGTCTCTCTTTATGGGAGAAATCATAATACAAATGCCTATTGGAGGGGGGACCGGCTCCACATAAATCCGGTCCTCAATTGTTGTCATGTTCTCTAAATTCTCTCTCTTGCAAAAGTATTGTCTATGCCAAGTTAACTAATTGCTATGATTATGTTGCTATCTTCAATTATGTCTACCCGCTATGCTCACAAAATCATTTCTTGAAAGTATTCTCATTAAATTCCGCTACTCTCAAATTGAATAGGCAAATCCCATTACATTGGTATCAGAGCATTTGGTTTCTCTTTTCTTGCTTAAGAAGAGAGGTCCTTAAGTAGCCTATAAATGGTTGATGTTGTTAATTATAATAGAGTAAGTGGAACTGGGATCTAATATCGGTTTTGCTAAGCCCACTATGTGGGGGATGGTGCACACCTCGGGAGCTTTGGACTTAATAATGGAGTCATTTTAGACTTGCCTACGGCTTTACCATTATTGAGCCATAAGAAGTCCGAAAGGAGCTAGCCCTTGGCAACTCTGCTATGTTAGACCTACTCCTCTACTCTCTATAATTAACCACTTTGAGCCGTGGATGTAGATACTTAAGAGCCGATTTTCAAAGGCTAAGAGGAGTGGCAACTAAGGTTTTGTATTGCCAAATCATACACTAAGTATAAACATAAATTTTGTTAACATGGCTGACAATAATCAAGAGAGTAGAATGAACATTGATAGCTTTGATTTTGCACATGAAGGTGCTAATGATGATGCTCCCATGTTTGTGAATTATCTCGTCACTAGGTTGCAACAAGCTATGGGCAACCCTGTTTTGCAAGCCGAAGTTACTCAACAACTTCGTGCTTATGGAATTTCCCTTCCTCTCCCAGAAGAAAGAGAGCTTAGGAGGCCTCTTGAAGAGACCCCCAAAAGAAGACTCTCTCCCATTCGAGAGGAGGAATCCAAAGAGAAAGAAAGCAATGACAGTCTAAGTTCTTCTGAAGATGTGGCTCCACGAAGACGGCGGTCTAGACGATCGCCTACTCCTCCCAAGAGGAAAAGAGCAACCTATAGTCCTTCTCCTCATCACTCTGAAAGGCAAGAGAGGAAACAAAGGAAGAAAAGGGCTAGGAAGAGGTCACCCTCTTCTCCTTCTTCTTCACCTTCCTCCTCTTCCGATGAAAGTTATGGCTATTCTCCTAGAGAATACAAGAGGGGAGGACATCGCAAATCATTTCCTGCATGGCGAAGGTCACAAAAGATAAAGAAGTTCAAGGAGGGAGGAAAGAGTATCTCTTTTCTCACCTACGATGGCACCTTTGGTGCTACCGACAAAGTGTTGGCCTTCATCCAGCAATTTTATGCGGCCTTTGGGGACGAGGGCTTCACAGAGTCCTCCAAGCTACGCCATGTAGCTATGCACTTCCAAAAATCAGCTCGTCAATGGTGGGCTAGCCTTCGTGGCAATGGAGAAGCCCCAAAGACATGGAAAACTCTACGAGTTTCCATCATGAAGCAATTTCTTCCAAGTGATACTAAAGATAAAGTTCTTACCGAATGGCGCGGCTTGAAGCTTCTCTCTCATGAGTCTATCAACAAGTATGTAGACAAGTTTTGGGATTTACATCTCAAAGCTACTGTCTTTCAAAAGATAGACTTTGCCGAACAAAGACAGCAATTCTGTGCAGGATTACCTGAAGAGATGGCCGAATACATCAACTCTCAACGGCCCGGTACTATTACCAAAGTAATCCAACACACCATGGTTGCTTCACGCATCAATTTCCATCAAGGGGCTAGACGTAATTCCAAGCCCATGGAAAACAAAGATAAAAATGATGCAAAGGGGAAATCCAATGCTCAAAATAATTCCCAAGGTACTTCCAACAACAACAACAACAATCGGTCCAAGGAGAAGGGAGTTTACAAAGGTAAAAACAAACTCTCTCCTGAAGAGCTTGAAGCTTTTCGCAAGGACCATAAGTGTTTCAAGTGTGGAGAGCAAGGACATGGCTATCGTTCTTGCCCCAAGAAGAATACTCACAATGAGACTCCTAGGGCTTCCACCATCGAAGCTCCAAAAGAGGATGGTCATTGCAAAGGATCATCACTTTCCTATGCGTGGGGAAAGGTAAGAGAGCATGATGCCTTCATCTTGTTTGACCCAGGCTCTACTCTCAACTTCATATCAATAGAGTTGGCCACCAAGTTGGGCATTCAAGCTTTTGAGATGGGAGATATAGTAACAGCCGATGCAGCTTTCAAGGGACAACAAGCCTCTGTTGCTCCCTTGATTGGGAAGTTGAGGCTTCATGTCCAAAGCTATGTCGACAAAGAAGACTTCTTCATCTCTCCTCTCCAACATCAGGATGTTATCCTAGAGGCACCATGGTTTGATCGCATGGCTACCAGCATGAAGTTCCCTGAAAGGAGAATTTACTTCACCTACAGGGAAAAGAACATGTATATAGATGCTAGTGAGCGTGGTCGCACTATTCCACTTGTAAATCCTCTTTCTTTTGATAAATCAATGAAGAGCTCAGTTTCTGCGTACATGATTTATGTCAAAGAGTCTCTAAAAGCTAATAATGTTTCATCAAATGAAAATGATAGGAATCAAGAAGAGTTAGACTTGTCTACTTTTCTAAAAGGATTCCAAGATGTGTTCATCGATGATATCCCTATGGACCTACCTCCAAAACGAGGGGATGATGACCATCGAATTGAGCTCCTTCCAAGAAGCTCACCGCCTAACAAACCTCCTTATCGAGGCTCACAAGCTCAACAAGAGGAGATTATGAGGCAAGTACAGGAATTGGTAGACAAAGGGATGGTGAGGCCTAGTTCCTCTCCCTTTTGTTCTCCAGTCCTTTTAGTGCAAAAGAAAGATGGTACATACCGTATGTGTGTGGACTATCGAGCACTAAACCATATCACTATCAAAAACAGATTTCCCGTGCCTCGGGTAGAAGATCTGTTTGATAAGATACAAGGCTCTACCTACTTCAGTAGGATTGACCTTAAGAGTGGTTATCATCAAATAAGGATAGTGGATGAAGATATCCTAAAGACCGCGTTTCGCACAACATTTGGTCTTTATGAATATCTAGTCATGCCTTTTGGCTTGACTAATGCACCAGCTACTTTCAATCGTCTCATGGAGAAAATTTTTAGACCATATCGTAAATTCACTGGAGTGTTCTTTGATGATATCATCATCTACTCCAAGTCTTTGGAGGAACATAAGCAACATCTCCAAGTGATTTTTCAAGCCTTGAGGGAGAACAAACTTTTTCTCAACCAAAAGAAAAGTGAATTCTTCCTTCAAGAGATTCAATATCTAGGTCATATTATCTCTCACGATGGTATTCGTATGGATCCATCAAAGTTAGAGGTAATAAAATCCTGGCCTAAACCAAGGAATCTACATGAGCTAAGAAGCTTTATTGGTATGTGTGCATACTATAGACGCTTCATAGCAAAATTCTCTCAAGTAGCAGGACCACTACACGACTTAACAAAGAAGAACGTTAAGTTTGTATGGACTGCTAAGGAGCAAAATGCTTTTGAAAAACTCAAAGAGAAGCTTACTTCCCAACCAGTCCTCGTGCTTCCGGATCTCTCAAAGCCATTTGAGGTCCAATGTGATGCTTGTGGTGATTGCCTTGGAGCGGTTTTGCTTCAAGAAGGGCATGCCATAGCATATGAGAGCCGAAGGCTCAATAGTGATGAACGAGTCTTGGGCATTTATGAGAAAGAGCTTTTAGCTGTTCTACATGCCCTAGACACATGGAAGCACTACCTACGACGTATTTCTATTGGCCTACCATGAAAGTGGACATACAAGAGTATGTTTCAAAATGTGTAGTATGCCAAAAGACCAAGTATGATAGAGGGAAGCAACCTGGATTACTCCAGCCATTGCCTATTCCAAATTCACCATGGGAGAGTATATCCATGGATTTCATCTTTGGATTGCCCAAGTCTATCCATGGGAATACAGGAATATGGACAATAGTCGACAGGTTTAGCAAGCAAGCACATTTTATTCCTGTCAAAAAGACTATTAAGGCACATCAAATGGCAACTCTCTTCATATCTCAGATTTTCAAGCACCATGGATTACCCACATCCATCGTGTCAGATATAGATCCTAGAATGACCAATAATTTCTGGAAAGGTCTCTTTGAAAATCTAGGAACAAGATTGAATTTCTCTTCGGCCTATCACACACAAACGGATGGCCAAAGTGAGATAGCCAATCTTACGATACTCGATCTACTCAAAACTTATGTTACCGAAGTAGATCAACGCTCACAATGGGAAAAGTATTTACCGCTAGTAGAGTATGCCTACAATAATACTGTACATACTTCTACGGGGAAAGCACCTTTCGAGATCATAGAGGGAAGACCTAAAAGTCCCTTGCTACTGAAAGTACATGGGAAGATCTTCGCCGCCGATGAGTATAGCCGTGACCTACAAGAATCTTTTCAAAAGATTAGGGAGGCTATAGCCATCTCTCAACAAAGGCAAAAAGCTACTGCTGATAAGCACAGAAGAGCCTTAATGTTCAAAGAAAATGATTGGGTCTTACTCAAGTTTCCTAAGGCTCGATTAAGACAAACGACGAGCAAAAATCCTACGGGCCATCAAAAGTATTATGCTAAACTAGCAAAAAGATACTATGGTCTCCAAATCTTGAAGCCTATCAATGAGACGGCTTTTCAACTCAAGTTGCCCAACCATTGGCTTATACACAATGCCTTTCATGTAAGCCTACTTAATCCCTACAAAGGAGAGCCACCAATTGAACCAATTATTGAAGACCCTCCCGAAGTCGAAGACCAAGAAGAGGTGCTACAACCCGAAGCTGTCCTTCGGCATGAAGACAAGGTACTACGACATGGTAAGATAATCCGACGGTATCTTATTAAGTTCAAAAATTATCCTTTTGAAGATCCTAAATGGATGCAAGGAGTACAACTTAAGGATAGTATGAACCTTGTCAATCCTTACAATGCTACATTAGAGTAAGCAAATGTACAAATTTCTTTTAAATGACTCATGTTTTTGTCTTATATGACTAGTCCTCTTTTTAATTGTGCACAAATTTAACTAGTATGCATGCTTAGAATCATGTTTGTGATGACGACGTCTCTCAAACACCAAGTAGAATTTGTCACTCTACTTTGGGAGAATGAAATGGACTAAAGAGCAGACATGCTTGCGGCAGCTATGTCTCCCAAGCACCAAATGGATTAGTCATCCATCTTGGAAAGATGTCATAGGGTAAAAAAGGGATCCTCTACCTGCTAAGTACGATTGACTAATGACTAAGCCTTAATCTCTTCTACCTCATAGTCGAGGACGACTATGATTTCAAGAGAGAGGTAATGTCATAAAATCTAATATCTAACCAACCCAAATGATTTTCTCATATTAAATTGATCACTTAATGTGGGAGAATAAACGGGAACAAGTGTTAAGATATAGATATGTGCTTATAGATCTATCTCAACACAGGGCCAATAGTAAAGGGGCCCAAATGGGAGATGGTCTATCAAGAGCAAGGCTAACCAATGGAGCATAAGACCTTAGGGTTAGCTTCATTGAAGACCTCCAATAATGTGTGAAAAAGTCCTTTGACCTTAGGTAAGCTAGGGCTGAGCTTGAGGTGGGAACCCGGCCCAAGCTCGAGGTGCTTGACCTGCTTGAGGTGCTTGTCGTGCTTGAGTTGTTTGTCCTGCTTGAGGTGCTTGACTTACTCCATGCTTGAGGTGCTTGACTTGCCGCTTGATTAAGGTGCTTGAGGTGCCTTGACATGCTTGCCTGAGATGCTTGTGGGAATACCCCCTAGTCCAAGTGCTTTGTCATGCTTGATGACTAAGGTGCTTGAGCTCCTAAAGTCAAAAAGATCCCTACAAGGAGGGGGGCGAGCCTACAAGGGGGGGGGATGAGAGAGAACACACACACACACACTCAAGGGAAGCCCCAGCTTGAAGAGGCAGCAAGGACACTTGTCAAGTTCCTCCTCATGTTGCCCTCATGGTGTGCCTGAAGCCTATTGGTTGGCCACCCAAGGGGTCCAATGATAATTTAGGATATTTAATTAATTGATTTTGCATTTATCAATTCCTCTCTCTCAAAGGGGAAAGGGGGACACTTGTCCCAAGGCTACCCCTGTTGCTTGTAATGGCTCCTGCTTGTGATTGGCTAGGCCTGGAGGGGTCCAATGAGCTTCAAGCATGAGCTACAAGGGGGGGTCGACCCAAGCAATCTAGGGGGGTGCTTAGGGGGTATACTCACCCACACACACTCACAAACACTCTCATTGTGTGCTACGCAAAGTGCAAGAGCTCCCTCTCCAAGCAAGTAGAGGTTGAGAGCCTACACCAACACTCTTGGCTATGGAGTGCAAATCCAACCAAGAGCCATGCTTCAATGCTTGAGCTTGTCATCTCCTTCTTCTTCATTACTATGCTATTATGTATGCTAGCTCAAGAGTTATGATAAGTGAGGAACTAGCTCTTTCTCGTATGAAATGTTTCTTCTTCCTCTTCCCTACCCTCATTCCCTGCTAGCTCTCTCCACCTTCGAAGGTGTTTCATTTCTTGGGACTGAGGCTTGGTATAGTTAAAGCTTTCTTCAAGTTTAGGTTATGCTATGATGGTGATGCATGAAGCTTTCCATATTCATTGCTTCACCTAGGTCACAAGGAACACAAAGAATGTATTGTAACAAGTCTCTCTTTATGGGAGAAATCATAATACAAATGCCTATTGGAGGGGGGACCGGCTCCACATAAATCCGGTCCTCAACTGTTGTCATGTTCTCTAAATTCTCTCTCTTGCAAAAGTATTGTCTATGCCAAGTTAACTAATTGCTATGATTATGTTGCTATCTTCAATTATGTCTACCCGCTATGCTCACAAAATCATTTCTTGAAAGTATTCTCATTAAATTCCGCTACTCTCAAATTGAATAGGCAAATCCCATTACAGACAACAAGGAAAAACTAGTCCTAGACCAATCCTCCGAGTGATGCTTGCGCCCGAGTGCCCATATTAGCACTTTGCTTTCTTGTATAATTTCTGCGAAGCTTGCCACCTCAGATCCTCCTTCAAAAACACTGCGGTTCCTTGTATGCCACATATTATGAAAAAAGAAGTATCTGACTATCTGAGTGCTGACGAGGAGTGCAAGACTACCTCAATTTTTACTTCCAAGGCATAGGTCAGTCTTGAAAAAACTAATTTTCCATGTTCCCCATTTGCATACTTTCCCTGCTAGGCCTTTTACAGGTGGGCAGTCCATGAACAGGTGGGCCAGATCTTCACTAGCTAACCTGCACCCCAAGCATCAATCTGCCCTCTCTCCTAAATCTTCACCCCCGTCGGTAGAGCAGCCCAAATAACCTTCCATAAGAAAACCTTCATGAACTGCGAAACTTTTGGCTTCCATATGTTCTCCATTACATGCTCCCACCTTTCCTCCGGCCATTGCTTTTTCCATAGCTTGTTAAGGGGGCTAGACCAATTCTTCATTTGCATCATTGTCTGATAAATTATTTTAGTATGGGGTTTCCACAAGAGACTGCTTTCGTGCCATTTCCAGGCATTCTAGTCCAACTCTGAATCACAGATTGGCATCACTAGATTGTCAAGCTCTTTCATCACTTTGTGGACAAGCAAGACCTCCAAGCTATTTAGTTGGTACTGGGAAACCATAAGGTCAGTGGTTTTCCAACTCTTGTTGACACTGTCCCAGAAGTGCTCAAGTCGGTTCAGACCCTTATTATTCAGCTTCCTGGCTGTCTCAATCCAATAGGGGGTTTGCGGCGGATCTACAACTTTGGAGAGCCAGGGGGACCAATGCAGGATGGAGTTCTTGAAGTATCTAGCTTCTTCCCCCCACTTTAAGACTCCTGCTACTCTATTTCATTTTCTTACCAATTCTCCTGAGCTGCCCCCCAGTCTTAAGTAGACCACGCCGGGGCTAACAGTTTGTCATGAACCTCCACCCCTCTCCACATTCCACCCTTCGTGCCAAGTTTAGCTGCTTCTATCATATCTCTAATCATGACAGCCCAAACTTGATCCTGTTGAGCCAAGGAAACAACAAATTTGGCGCAACAAGCTTCTGCATGGGCCATAGGGTTGAGAATCCCGAGGCCTCCTTGATTCCTTGGCTGAGCAACTGATTCCCAACAGGCCCATTGCCATGGCCTAGAAGATTTCGTGTTATTTTTCCATAAAAATGTTTTTACCGGTTTTAAGAACTCTTTCCAGTGACACTTAGCCATCTTGAGAAGCGGGCTAGTGAAGGCAATATAAGGAATCATAAAGGCATTCATCACTTTTATCCGACTTGGGAATGGGAGAAGAGGATACTCCCACCTCCTCATTTTTGTTTTGATTTTTTTAAGCACCCACTCGAATCTTTGCTTGTGAGTTACATCCACCCCCAAGGGGGCTCCCAGATGTCTAAAGATATTCCCTTTTGTGACAATCTCCCCTGACCAGACAGTAGGGTCAAATGAGTCATTTTCCAATAGGGAAATCATCCTTGACTTCTCTATATTACATTGGGACCCCGAAGCTACCGAGAACATTTGTACAATCTCCAGAGCTTTTCTAATGACCTCGGGGCACGCCCTTTAGAAGAGGAGAGAATCGTCTGGCAAATAGTTTTGCCAGGAGTTGTCTATTTCCTGGTAAAACAAGGCCTTGTATCTCCCCTCGTTCAGCACTAGCTTCGAGCGTCATGATTAGAGGATGTGATCCTATGGCAAAAAGTAGGGGGGCGAGAGGGCATCCCTGTTCAATTGACCTTTTGACCTCAAAAAAGCCCACAATTCTATCGTTGAATAGGATCTCTGACTGGCTTCCAGCCCCCATTACGCAAACCAGCCGAAAAGACGCGGCCCAAAGCCTAGAGCTTCCATGAAGGCTTCTATATATGTCCATGTGATTCTGTCATAGGCCTTGTCTAGGTCCACCAACTACAACAGAACGCACTCCTGCTTTGTGACAGTTTCGTATTCTATGCCCACCATTGCTGCCAAGATGTTATCGTAAATGGATCTTCCTTTAATGAAACCATGTTGATGGGGTGAGATGATCTTGGTTAGTAAGGGGGCTAGTCTAGCGGCCACTGCTTTAGCTATAATTTTGTAGGCCACCGACATCATCGTTATAGGGCACCAATGTTTCAGTTTAGAACAGCAGATCTGTTTTGGGATGGGCTTGATAAGCCCTCTCTTCACACTTGTCTCCAATGACCCTTCGACCATGGCTTTATTGGCCAACCTTGTGATTGGGGTCTTGAGATCATCCCAAAATTCTCTATAGAATTCCACCGTCATCCCATCCCAACCAGGGGACTTTTCCTTGCCAAGGACTTGCAATGCTAGTGCACATTCGTCTTCGAAAAATGCCCGTTCCAAGCTATTAGCTTCTGAGTGGGGAATTTCCTTCTTGACACTCTGAAGCAAGGTCCCTCTGGCTTCTTCCACTTCTTGGGACTGGGTCTCCGACCGTCCAATGATTTGGCTGAGATAGCTCAGCATCAGACCAGCCATTTCATCCTGGTTATGAACCGTTGTCCCTTTCTCATCATCGAACGAGCGGACGTGGCCCCGGCTCTTCTTGATTTTTAAAGCCCTAAAAAATTGAGCTTGATTGGAGGCTTCCGGTTGCAAAAAAAGTCTCCCTAGAGAGAATTCTAGCCTTTTTTATATCTTCTAACTGCTCATTAGCAAGGTTCGATTTGGCTTCAAGCCATCGTTTGTGTTCGACCTCAGTAGCATGCCCATTGGCTTTTATAGTGGTAAGCAATTGTACCTCCGCTGTAAGATGCAAAAGGTGATCCTCCCTAGCTTTCTTGATTCGGGGGCCCGAGGTTTTGATTGCTTTCTAGATCCTCCGAGCAAGGAGGTCCCTCGCGTTGTGTTTGTTGAGGTCGACATCTTTTTTTAGCTTACTCAGTGCTTTCTTGGTTAGATTCCTGAAAAGAGGGTCTTTGAATAGGTGTGCCCCTGTTACCAACAGTTTTTTTTTACCTCTTGGGGCTTGCTCCTCCTCTTTATTCTTCTTAACATGTATGTGTAGAGGAATGTGATCCGAGAGGATTGTTGTTGGGATTACCTTCATTTCCATCAGCGTCGGTATCTAGTTAGCTTGGTGCGAGCAATAGCATCTGTCCAGTCTGGAGGCAGTGCGGGCATACTGAAGGCTTGTGTAGATGAACCCAAGCGTGTTGTTCCATAAGCCAACTTTCCATAAGTCGATCATTTCCCACTTTTCGCACAAACTTTGCCATTTAGACCTTTCTGAGCCAACCGACACACTGGAGGATCCTGTTCTATCCCTGCTCTTTTCTACCATATTAAAGTCGCCAACCAAAAACCACTCTCCTTCAATAGGGGTATCTCTGAGATGCATCCATAGTTTAGCTCTATCTTTTGCATTGTAAGGGCCGTACACATTCACAATGGTGAGGGGATGCCCTTCCCATCTGATTCTAATCCCTAGGATTCTGCCGGATGGGTGGTTAAGAACCAACTTCGGCTCCAATTCTTTGTCCACAATGCTGAGGACGCCACTGAAGCCGTTATTTCCTTCTCCATAGAATACCAGTTTCTTTCCTAGCACCTGCTTTCTCTTGCTATGGGCATCTAGGTGGTGTTCTTGGATAGCCCAAAAGTTGATTGTCTTCTCCTTTTTTATTTCCTCCCAGAATAGGGTACTCTTCTTACGCGTTTTCAACCCCTTTACGTTCCAAGATTGGATAGTGAGAGACTCCATCATTACTACAGGGTTCATTGGGATAGAGGAACGAATTCTTCAGCATCCGAATCATTCCCCTCCCCCCCCCCCCCCCCCCCCCCCCCCCCTTCTCCTTGGTCTGCAGGAGAAATGGGTTCCAAGAAGGGGTGCTGAAGGGGTTGAAGATCCTTTCACCTCTAGTGTTCTGACGACTTGCAGCACTTTGGAGTCTCTTGCCACTGCCTTCACTCTTTTGGCTCTTTTCAGACCAGGGACCTGGACAGCCGTTGCCGTTGTCACTGTCATAAATTTGGGGGTAGCAGCGGGAGTAATGATCCTATTATTATTGCATGTACCTTCAGAAGCTCGTTGTATGGGAATCGATTCCTCCACAATCTTTTCCTGCATCTTCGTATCCATTTTCTCACATACCATCCTTCCCTGTATTTGTCCCTTCGTTATTGTCTCCCTGCTTCTCAATCCCTCCCATCGGGGATTCCATTTCGTTGGGGGCTTGTGCTGCCGGAGCTACAGTACCATTAGAATTCAAGAGGCAATCCTTGGCGAAGTGACCAAAGTTGTTGCATTTGAAACATGCCCCAAAGTATGTTCTAAAGTTTAGAGGAATGGTAACAAGCCCAGCTCCAACGTTGATAACCATGCTTTTAGGTGGCGTCTAGATGCATCCCATCCAATACAAACCCTGTTTGAGGTTCTGCCAAACCCTCTCTTGCTAGGTATAAATAAGGGAGTGCCCAGTTGGCTAGCAAGCATCCTAAGATTATCGCGCAACCAGCTAGGCAATCCCACAAACTCAACCCAGACCGACTGAAACGCTTGCAAAGATTCAGTTGAGTCGAACACTAGCTCCCAAGGCACCACACACACTGTCGTCCTATTAAATACTAGGGGCCCTTTATCAAGGATCTTTTCCAAATCGGAGGCCTCTTTGAATCTCACTGAGCAGAAACCTTTATCTAGGTAGGAAGTACTTTCAACTGCTCCTCCATGACCAAGAATTTGAGGGCCCTGAAGCCACTGGATCATCTCAAACCTGTTCGGGATTCTTCCACTGAACCCAAATACAAGCGTCAGCTTAGCTTGTCTGGCTAACTGTTTTTTTATAAGTGCTGACGGAATCGCTACAGTAATACCCTCGGCAACCTCCACCTGCTAGGGCAAAGACTTTTTTAAGGTAGAGAAGACTCGATCTGCCAACCCGTCTTCTACTAGCCCACTGAGTTCTAAATGGGAGCAAGTTCTTTTGTTGTTGTTAGGGTCGACCTCAATCATTTTGTTGACTTCCAAGAGCTCTTGTTGAAGTCTAGCTTTTGCATTCTGTAGGTTCTTGATATCTCCTTCACTTGTCATCCCTTCTGCTGAGCCTTTTCCCAAATCCCTAGAGCTAGCAAATGATATACCTGGCCTGCAAGTAGACGATGCACTTGATGCTTTATTTATATTCGCACAGATGGGTCCCTGAGGAACCCCGTCTTTGATGGTTTTTACCTCGAACTTGAACCCTTGCGCTGAGCCCATTTTCTCTGTTGTTTCCACAGAGGGAACTTTTTCAGTCGGGACCATTTTTCCCTCTTTCATGGTTGAAACCTTTGGCGAGCTGGGGCCTGACATTTCCGTGTCATGCATCGGTGTCAAGGCCGAGCCACTTTCTACATCCATTGGCATAGGTAGCTCTGTTTCGGACCTTTTCCTCGCCGCTAACATCTGTGAAAATTCGGCAATGTCCTCACTTACGGCTAGCACGTCGAGTTCCATTCGCAAGTGCCGCAGAGTTACACCACTAGGATAAGTTGAAAAACTTGGAGGCCAAAGGCCCTATCCGCCAAGAAGTGACCTCCTCTTTCTTTCTTTCTTTTTTTTTCAAGATGTTAATAATGGTTTGGGAATTCAAAGGCATGAGATTAATTTCTTAAGTAGCAAGCAAAAACAACGCTTATTAACTAGGGCATCACTTAATAATCGCTATTATTATAAAGCTAAGGTCGTTGTTGTTGCGGAGCTGTTTCCAGCAGGTGGACAACGATGCTAGGAGCTTGATTCAAAGGGCTTAAGACTACGAACACTTGAGCGATGCCGAATTGAAGACGTTTGTAGGAAAAGCACTGCGAGATGCTGAGGTTGGGGAGTTCGTATTCGAGTCCGTCCTATGCTAGTGGCCACAACTTCATTCTCTCTGCGTGCTTAATGTCTACCTAGCCTTCTTGCTGTCCCCTCTCTTCTGTAACGCATTCAAAAATTACGATTATCTTAAGTTTAAAAAAAATTAAACCTCCCTCAAAGGATTTATGTCAACGCAGATCTTTTGAGGGAGGTTTTTTTTTTTTTTTTTTTTTTAAACTCTGTCTCTCCCCTTTTGTAACAAATGCAAACTCTTTGGGAGAGTTTTTCTTTAAACACATTGTTGAGTCAAGACAAAAGCGCACCAAATGCAAAAGCTTTTGACGCAGATCCTCTAAGGGAGGTTTTTCTTTTTATCTCTCTCTCTCTCTCTCTCTCTCTCCCTCCCCTCTTTTGTAGCAAATGCAAACTCTTTGGGAGGGTTTTCTTTAAACATATTGTTGAGTCAAGACAAAAGCCTCTGTACCAAATGGAAAAGCTTTGGGAGGTTTATTTTTTAACCACTTTGTTGAATAAAAATGGAAAGCGTATTCAAGAGAAGGAGAGAGTTTTTGGCCTCCTCAAGAAAGGCCTTAGTGTTGGGCCGGGTTGGGCGTCCTTTGATGGATGGTGTCCACATGGACGGTCAGTGGGCTTTGTATGAAGGCGGGGGTTGCAAGACGACATGACATGACTCGATGCGATAGAGGAGGAAACAAGGGTAGCCTGCTGAAGAGTATTAACGTTGTGGAGAAGGCGTACGAGTCACTGTCACCTGAGGCTGTCCGACTTTTCTCTGTTTCAATCTCTCTTCATTTTCTCTCTCCTCGGCATTGCTTAGCTCTGTCTGCCACAGTGCAAGCTCTCGCTTCGCTACACACACACACGACCTCTCTCTCTCTCTCTCTCTCTCTCTCTCTCTCTCTCTCTCTCTCTCTCTCTCTCTCTCTCTCTCTCTCTCTCTGCTTGTGCCGTGCTGAGACTTGTTTTCAGACTGTGTGACGAGGCTTGGAAAGGGAAAGAGGACCAGGGAGGTCCACAGAGGTGTGGGGCAGTTGTCTCTGCAAGGTAGCCAAGGGGAGTAGGACGAGGGAGGTCGATGGGGGTGCAGAGGGCAGAGCCGAGAGGGTTGGAGCGGGAGGTGCAGAGCATGTGATGGGACATTAGGCGAACTTGGCTCTCTGTGCGAACTGCTGCTGCTGCCACGCCCTCTCTCTCCAACATGCACCAATGGAAAATCCTTGTCGCATCTCCAGTAAACTGATTATAAGAACCTTTGCCCTACTAACTCTGCAATTATCATCAAGCACTATGCAAACTGGACATGAATGCCAGAACAGGCAAATGTAAGCCGAGTTTAAGAGTAAGTGGAGTGAGATACATGCAATAACTTTGGGTTGTTGTTGCTGATGAACACATTTTGAGTGCTATTTGCTGGGTCGAACTATACCATAGGCATTTGCAACTGCCAAAACAAATGGTGTGCCGTACAAGGCAAGGACCGATAACGAGGTGCATGAGTGCTATTATAGGTCTAAGTGGTCATGAGAATGCATGCCATTGGGACATGTTAGTAGGCTTTTAGTGCGAGTTCTCATTTCGGCTTGCATTGAATTTCTACATGGTTGTTCATATTTGGCATGATATACGGTTGATTTTAGTCAAGGCAGAATAATTTTATGAAATAATGTTAGTGTCTAGCGGTGTGAGGATACCGTTCATCGCTTTATACTAGTCTTGTGTCCTTAATTTGCAGCTAAGTTATGTTTACTGTTAGGGAACTGTATAAGTTAGTGAAGAGTGGGCAGGTCATATTGTTGGTACCAATGTCTGAACAAATTGTGTATTAAGTACCTTATTGACATTTGGTTTTACTGCAAGTCGATGGTAATCCAAGTCTGAATTTGAGTTGCATTATTTGAAGGCATGTGTGTTTGACCCACCGCTTAGGACATTCTTCACCGATTGGGTACTCATGAGCATATTCCTCAATGTGACTTTTACTTATGGTGGTCCTAAAATTTGAGTAGAAATTCAATTTTGACACCATAAAAGTGTGAGTAGGGGTTTGAAAATTCACTATGCTTAGTAGGCTTGGCATTTTCATGTCAGGTCTACTAAGCATAATGAAAGTGTGATTTAGGGTCTTGAATGTCATTATGCTAAGTAGGCTTGGTATAAAAATTGAATCTGCAGTTGGTGGGATACCGTATATGAGCTTCTTGGATAAGGAAGTTGGTGTGGGTGGGATGCCTCTAATCTTGTCGAAGACACCTAGCCCAAATCTGCAAGCAGTTAGTTAATCAAGATGGTCTCATGAGTCAGGGCCCTGGGTGGTTGGTTAAGCTGTTTCCAAGTTTTCATTCGACTTTGAAGAAGGAAGGGTCTGATAGAAAGAGGTGATTTTTAACACTTATCTCCAACACCTTTGGCAATGTGGGTGGAACGCTTGTTGTCTTCGCATCCTTGCAATGAACGTTCCATCATTGCACATACTCATTAATTCAATTTGGTTGGAGTTGATTCCATACGTTATGCAGCCAGTGTGATTCATGGGTAGGATTCACCAGCGAAGAAATGTAACAAGGTGTGCACTTACACCAAGGCATTGATCGACATTACACTCCCCCACAGTGGTTTATATTGAACTCATCTTATAGACCACCTATGCTGTGTCACTCAAAATTGAGCTCCTAATGCAGGTAAGATCATTGATCTTGAAATAGGCTTTGATATGAGAGAGAGAGAGAGAGAGAGAGAGAGAGGCCAAAGGCTATGTTGAACAAAATTCTGGAGCAGGACGTCATGTTTTGATGGTGTTTGCCTACGCAAAGATATATTAGCCCCTTTGTCTTCATTGCACAATGATCCTTGTTCTCTGCAGTATGGTTGTTTTCCATACTGCGTCGCCTTTCTTTTTGGGCACCAATGATCCTCAGGTGGTTATTCAAAGAGTGCAATCGCTCGTTTTACATGTTTGAAGTAACATGTATGCTTGCAGCAGTCAGGAGGATATTTGCACGCAGTCTCACATTGTGTCGTCTTCTCTATGCCATGGTATTATGTGTCTTGCCTTGCTAGATCTCTCTCTCTCTCTCTCTCTCTCTCTCTCTCTCTCTCTCTCTCTCTCTCTCTCTCTCTCTCTCTCTCTCTCTCTCTCTCTCGCGTGCACCCCCACTCACATACACGCTCGCACGCACACTTATTAGACTACCTCTCCTTGTACCTTATTTGGATGTCTTTGAGCTGCTCAGCTTCTGCTTTTTTATTCTTGTAGACCAAGATCATCATCATCATACAAAGCCAATTCTGTATTATGCGCTTTCCAATTCAGACAAATTATAGACTCTTAATTTCAGCTCAATCCAATCGAAACATATATTCTAGTGGCCACGGGGGGCTTCTTGGGGCTTAATCAATGCTAATTTAAACAATCTGGAGAGATATATTGGGAGCTCTTGTTAAGAAGGGCACACTTGATTTAAAGATGATGGAGATGGGCACAGAGATGGAGATGGAGGGAGGTGTGATCAGGGGAAAGAGCTATGTATGGGCAAAGAGGTGGTGCAAGTGAGGAAGGGGTGATGTGCTTAGGGGGTGCAAGCGACGAGGGCTTTGATGAGGAGTTGTCTGTGCTGCCGCGCCAAACCAAGGTCATCGTGATAGGCAATAATCGAACAAAATCTGTTCTAGTCGGCCTGCAAGGAGTTGTGAAGAAGGTTGTTGGCCTTGGAGGCTTGCATTGGCTGGTACAATGCCATGACATCATATCTCAATGCCATGAGATATGATGCCATGACATCATATCTCATTGCATTATCTTGGGGATGTCTGCTTTGCTATGTTGCATTATCTTGAGAGAAAAACAAACATCCCCCATACCACCTGTGTCAATCTTTGAAGGCATCTCTCTCGCATCTAAATTCCACATTTTAATTTTCATGTTTAGGGTTAGATTTATTTCTGCCTTTGAAGCAAGAATTCTCTCAGCTGCATTGAGAGGGATCTATTAATCTTTAAACAGTCGCAAGATAGAATACCTTGACCATACTTTTCAGCCAATTATGCTAGAAATTATAAATGTGTAATTTGGTTATATTCTAAAGCTTAGTTGCATGAGCTTTGGACTCAAAGAGACCATAGGTATCCAACTTAATTGCACATCTAATTACATTCTTCCAGCCTGACAATTATATGCACATGAACCTTCCTTAGGCAATGAAATAATATTCTACCTAAAAGCTAATCTAATCATTGCACCATTCAATATCCTGTCCTTGGTTAAAAACCCTATGTTATAGAAGGTGAGGGTGACCTCTGCAGGAAGCATCAATCCTTATCTGAGAAAATATTTATTTTCTGAGGGGTGTTTTGATTCACAAAAATTTACTAATCCTCTTTGCAGGCCATAGTGACTCCTCACCTTGTTTTATTTAAAAGAACCCTCACTCAAAGGATATGCATCGTCATCATCGACACAGATCGTTTGAGGAAGGTCTTTTTTTAAGACTCTCTCTCTCTCATCTACTAAAGTCTAATTAAACAATTAGTTTAAAGTTTGCTCATTAGCTAATTTACTGCATAGATTTGTTCCTACTTTAACTTTATGATAACAAGTCCTAAGGTCGTGGAGGTCCGCGAGCAACACGTAAGATGTAGAGTAGGCACTGCAAGGCAATGGCGTCGTGAGGGGGAGTAGTAGGAGACCATCTCGAGGCACATCTACAGATAGGGAGACAAAAGGCAGATGGTGTCGCTCCAGCTCAAGCCTCCCCTATAGAACAATTGCACAGTGCGTCCCCCTTTTCCCTCTCATCGCTCCACAAATCTGCCTACAAGGCACTCTTCCCCTTTCCTCACGAGGGGTGCTTGATGCACATTCCTGCCTACAGCCGCAACACGAGGGCCTAGGGTGTTGCACCCATGGCACTGCCCTGCACACAAACCAAACGAAGAAAAAGAGAGAGAGTGAGAGAGAGAGTTGTTGCGTTGCATCGGGGCCAAGTCCTGCAAAAATTGAGAGAGCTAGAGATGGTGCTATCCCAATGGGGGGGGGCGTGCCCTACAGAGAACGAAAAGGGAGAAAGATGCAACTTGCACATCTGCCTCTCTTGGCGCTTCTCCGTCTCAGCCACGTGAAGCAACTAGCATTCTCTCAATCTACCCTTGCGCATGGTGGCAAGAGAGAGAGAGAGAGAGACAGAGAGAGAGAGAGAGACTTGGAAAGCTAAGCGTAGAGAGACACTTGTCCGTGCTTGTAGATCGTGCCAACTATAGAGCGCCCACTACAAACGCTCAAAATGTTTTAGAAAAAATTACCAAAATATCCTTTTGATTTGTGGAAATTCCCAAAACACCCCTATATTTTGTCATAAATTCCCAAAACGCCCTTCAAATTTTCAAAAATTTTCGTAGCTTTTCCCAAGCAAAGTGATTGTCTATTATACAAGACGTTAAAACTAAGATTTGACTTGATGATGAATTGGTTCATTATTTTTAAACATAATTGCTTTTTCTTGCCAGGTAATTTGTGACAAATTACATGCTAAGCACTCAAAAAAGATCTCAATTGTCAAACAAGAAGTATTAGTTTCTTCCAATGATAACCGAAGAGATAAGCAAAAGTAAAAGTTATTCACCTTGTTTCTGAAGACTCAAAGAGTATCTCTTTTGATTCCCTTTAAAATCTTTTGATTCTCTTTAAAAGAAATACCCCAAATTAATTAGTTCTTTAAATTCCAAGAGAATATGTGAATCTATGAATTCAAAAGCAAATGGTGCCACCCTTTCCCTATTGCAACTTCTAGATAGTCCCCCCTCCAACCACCTTCTCGCCATCACTCCCTCCACTTGCCCCCTTCCCCTTGTCCTATTGCGAGCGCGTTTTGCGACATACAAAGCCTAAAGCATTTATTGCCATGCATACAAACTACACACATGAGATAGAGTGTTCTATCGCATTTCTCTCCCCTACAGGTTAGCATCCCTCCCTACAACATTGATATAATTCTTCATATCACATACCACCATGAAAAATGCACCGAAGATCTTGTCGGTTTTCCACCTCCACCAATGAGATAGAGATTTGCCACATGCGCATCTATACGAGAGCATCCCCATGTGTGTGTGTGTGTGTATGAGAGAGAGAGAGAGAGAGAGAGAGAGATCAGCCTCACAACAAGCGGCAGCTCCTCTGCATTCCAAAGGGAAGGCTTTGCGTTTAACCGAAAGAAGTCTTTTGATTCTAAAGAAATTAAACTTTTTTGGGTTCTCCCATCATTCTCTTGAGTGATAAATCTATAGTAAAAGTAAAAGGTCATCACCTTTCCTTATCCAAGGCAAAGATTCCCTCTCGTGTGGAGGCAAAATTTTAATTGATTAATTTTTTGGAGTCATGGTTTTTTTGTGCTTGCTTTGCACCTTGCTTAGCCTATGTGACATTATACCTTGGATCTTGCCCTACTCCCCTAGTAGCTTCCACCTTAGCCTATATTCATCAGCACACGTGCAATGAGAGAGAGAGAGAGAGAGAGAGAGAGAGAGAGAGAGAGAGAGAACATGTGAGAGGAGACGCAATCTTGTCCCTTACAATCAGAGAGAGATAGAGAGTGCATTTGTAGTAGGAGAGAAAGAGCAAGGGCATATGAGAAGAGAGACAAAGAGCATGTGCCATATATATCCCTACAACTCTTGGAGTCAAAGAATCACAAGTCACGTCTCTCAAATAAGGACGTGAAGACAAGAATTGACACAGATAGATCACTAGTCTATTAAGCTTTGAAGGTGGTTTTGCATATGCTATGGCAGGAGAGAGAGAGAGAGAGAGAGAGAGAGAGAATATAATATAAAACTATATACATGGTCCTTAGGTGGCATGCCCCCTCTACGTCATCCTTGATGTTGAGGATGGGGCCCCATTAATGTTGAGTAGAGAAGTTGTCAATTTTTACATATCGGACAACTATCAACATGGGTCCATGTCGTATAAATATTCGCTCGGATTTTGGTTCGCTCGAAAAATATCGCTCGGTGTATGGTAAGACTCGCCTGCCTAAAAAATTTTATAGATTGCCTGAAAGTTATTTATAATGCTTGGTAGTGTTTCTAAATGTGTCTCTTGTTTCACAGAGAGACTTCTATATGCGGTTCCAAGGGGCTTATCCGGACATAAGCATATCCCTCATATGTTTTGGGGGTCTAGAGCCATACTTTGTATGCAAATTGAAGGACCACAGCACTTCCTATTGTGAATACCATGTGTAGCTTGTATACTTCAAGGAAGACCTCAATCAATTGTGCCATGGAAGATATGGGCTACATGGCCAATCATGCAGCTGCAGGTGCCTTGTTTGCAGTCCCCATGATGGACGACACAGTGCATAGCATCCATTCCACATTTCGAAGCTTAACATACCCGTGGGAGTCTGTATTGTGCCCAAACATATTGAATCTACTTATAACTGTAGAAAATGTCTTTTAGGAACATGCAAACATTGTGGCATTAAACATCTCTCAATGTGTCCACACAAGAAAAGTGATGGCATCTCTACGATTACTGTCAAGCTTTTTGGCAACATTTGTACACAGGAAGTGGATGAGAAAGGTCAAACAAAAACTTGGAAAGATCTCATAGTTTGCCAAGTCAACCTGAGGAGTTTCACTTCCTTGCTTGAAGGCAAATTGGGAAACTCCGTCCAACACAATTGCAAGTACAAATGGAAAGCTCAACAATTCAAAGAGTGTTTGGGTAACTTTCCAAATGACTCAGTGGTATCAATGGTGGATTTTGCAGAAAATTACTCTTTCAAGGTGTAGAATGAGATTCATCAATGCATTGGTATTCAACACAAGTTAAAATCTTGGCTCATATTTTGTACTTACGTGATGCACTTGTTTGGTGCCATTCAGAAGACTATATCTCTATTGACAAAATCCATGACCCTTTATTTGTGCAACACTACTTTCTTCTACATAATGAGTGGTTGAAAGGTCAAGGATGCAATCTCAAACGACACTGACTGTGGCCGATGGTGCTGCTTCACAATTCAAAGCAAGGTGACCATTCTATTTTGTAGCCAGATACTTCAATATCATAGGTATTGAGATGATGCATAGTTTCTTTGCATCTCGCCATGGGAAGCGAGCACAATGGGGCCTATGTGCTGCTCAAAATAGATCTCAGACACAAGCATTGAAATAATTCTTCATATCACATACCACCATGAAAAATGCACTGAAGATCTTGTCGGTTTTCCACCTCCACCAATAGATAGAGATATGCCACATGCACATCTATACGAGAGCATCCCCATGTGTGTATGTGTGTGTGTGTGTGTGTGTGAGTGAGTGAGAGAGAGAGAGAGAGAGAGAGAGAGAGAGAGAGAGAGATCCGCCTCACAAGAAGCGGCAGCTCCTCTGCATTCCAAAGGGAAGGCTTTGCGTTTAACTGAAAGAAGTCTTTTAAACTTTTTTGGGTTTTCCCATCATTCTCTTGAGTGATAAATCTATAGTAAAAGTAGAAGGTCATCACCTTTCCTTATCCAAGGCAAACATTCCCTCTCATGTGGAGGCAAAATTTTAATCGATTAATTTTTTGGAGTCATGCTTTTTTTGTGCCTGCTTTGCACCTTGCTTAGCCTATGTGACATTATACCTTGGATATTGCCCTACTCCCCTAGTAGCTTCCACCTTAGCCTATATTCATCAGCACATGTGCAATGAGAGAGAGAGAGAGAGCGCATGTGACAAGAGACACAATCTTGTGCCTTACAATCAGAGAGAGACAGAGAGTGCATTTTTGTAGTAGGAGAGAAAGAGCAAGGGCATATGAAAGGAGAGACAAAGAGCATGTGGCATATATATCCCTACAACTCTTGGAGTCAAAGAATCACAAGTCACGTCTCTCAAATAAGGACGTGAAGACAAGAATTGACACACATAGATCACTAGTCTATTAAGCTTTGAAGGTGGTTCTGCATATGCTATGGCAAGGGGGGGGGGGGGGGGGGAGAGAGAGAGAGAGAGAGAGAGAGAGAGAGAGAGAGAGAGAGAGAGAGTATAATATAAAACTATATACATGGTCCCTAGGTGGCATGCCCCCTCTACTTCATCCTTGATGTTAAGGATGGGGCCCCATTAATGTTGAGTAGAGAAGTTGTCAATTTTTACGTATAGGACAACTATCAACATGGGTCCATGTCGTATAAATATTCGCTCGGATTTTGGTTCGCTCGAAAAATATCGCTCGGTGTATGGTAAGACTCACCTGCCTGAAATTTTTATAGATTGCCTGAAAGTGATTTATAATGCTTGGTAGTGTTTCTAAATGTGTCTCTTGTTTCACAGAGAGACTTCTATATGCGGTTCCAAGGGGCTTATCCAGACATAAGCATATCCCTCATATGTTTTGGGGGTCTAGAGCCATACTTTGTATGCAAATTGAAGGACCACAGGACTTGCTATTGTGAATACCATGTGTAGCTTGTATACTTCAAGGAAGACCTCAATCAATTGTGCCATGGAAGATATGGGCTACATGGCCAATCATGCAGCTGCAGGTGCCTTGTTTGCAGTCCCCATGATGGACGACACAGTACATAGCATCCATTCCACATTTCCAAGCTTAACATACCCGTGGGAGTCTGTATTGTGCCCAAACCTATTGACTCTACTTATAACTGTAGAAAATGTCTTTTAGGAACATGCAAACATTGTGGCATTAAACATCTCTCAATGTTTCCACACAAGAAAAGTGATGGCATCTCTACGATTACTGTCAAGCTTTTTGGCAACATTTACACAGGAAGTGGATGAGAAAGGTCAAACAAAAACTTGGAAAGATCTCATAGTTTGCCAAGTCAACCCGAGGAGTTTCAGTTCCTTGCTTGAAGGCAAATTGGGAAACTCCGTCCAACACAATTACAAGTACAAATGGAAAACTCAAAAATTCAAAGAGTGTTTGGGTAACTTTCCAAATGATTTAGTGGTATCAATGGCGGATTTTTCAGAGAATTACTCTTTCAAGGTGCAGAATGAGATTCATCAATGCATTGGTATTCAACACAACTTAAAATCTTGGCTCATATTTTGTACTTACGTGATGCACTTGTTTGGTGCCATTCAGAAGACTACATCTCTGTTGACAAAATCAATGACACTTTATTTGTGCAACACTACTTTTTTTCTGCATAATGAGTGGTTGAAAGGTCAAGGATGCAATGTCAAATGACACTGACTGTGGTCTATGGTGTTGCTTCACAATTTAAAGCAAGGTGACCATTCTATTTTGTAGCCAGATACTTCAATATCATAGGTATTGAGATGATGCATAGTTTCTTTGCATCTCGCCATGGGAAGGGCGAGCACGATGGGGCCTATGTGCTGCTCAAAATAGATCTCAGACACAAGCATTGAAATATAACCGATGGGTGCTACATAAAACTTCTAGTGTAGTCATATTCCTCAATGTATCCCTCCAAAAACAATGTCTATTGATACAAAACAAGGTCGATTGTATGTTCTAGGAGGTCAAGCTTGGTGATGTAGACATAGACAAAGAGTGGGATTGCATGCCGATCAAAGGGTGTCGATGCTTCCAATGTGTTGATGGCTATTGTCAATCAGGTATGCATGAACTAAGGTGCATACCACTATCCGGATTTTGCCATGCATGCATGAAGGCCAATGGAGGAGATGTGTAAAGAAAGACAACGTTGAGGGGTGGAAGTACTTGCGGATACAACCCATTGTCAATTACGAAAGCGACAGAGAAGCATCCAATGATGAGGAATTATTGGGAGCGCCCATGTACGTTGGCACCATGACGAGACAAGCAATGCCTTGATAGTTGGCTAGAACTTTGTAGTGAATGCATAAAGGGCCACGTAAAGACTTCTATATCTTGAAGTGCACTAACACCAAGAGCTTAACCATAAAATCTAAAAGGGATGAATGGTACAATCGTATTCAGAGAAACTCATTTGTGGTTGAGTGACTCTTCTACAAGAAAGTAAATGGGCTTTATCATACATTCATTCTTTTGGATGACAAACCCCCTGCTTTTATCTACTCCCACCTGGTACGATGCATTGGGTTTTCGATGTGGTGGAAGGTGAGCCTAATGTATATGAATTTTTGAATGATGTATTTGAATAAATCTATAAAATCATACCCCCAGTAAAGAACGTGTAAGTTCTTCGATGAAGCACTCCCCTAACACATTCATCTCTTTGAAAACAGTGTCTACCATCTTCTCACCACATATGAGTACTTTCAAGCCACTTGGAGAGCACTGTGAACCACTTGGAAGCATATTCAGTCCACTTGGTGATAACTTAGAGACCACTTGACAAGCACTTTTGGGTCACTTGACAAGCACTTTTAGACCACTGGACAAGCATTTTCTGACCACTTAACAAAGCACTTTCCGATCACTTGACAAGTACTTTTAGGTCATTAAACAAGCACTTTTTGACCAATAGTAAGAACTTGAGAAGCACTTTTAGGCCATTAGACAAGCACCTTTAGACCCATTGCAAAGCACTTTAGGGCCACTTGTAAAGTACTCTAGGACCACTTACTGTCGGCCAGCTACCAAGCCTCACCAAATCGATGCTAGCACAGTGAGAACCACATACATAAAATGTCAATCCGTGGGATGTAGCTGACCCGACTATTGCATGGAAGCTACAAGAGATAGCTATCTCTCGAAAAACCCAAGTCTAAGTGGTTTCTACCTAACTCGGTCTCAAATGTGTGTTGGACATCAAAAGCTTCTTTCCTTACCGCAACCTTATCCGAACAAATTTATGTAGCTACAAGACTCCAAATGCAATGAAACTTTTTTCCTAGCATGAGCAGAGCATCCTTAACACTCTTATGTACTCAAATTCCATTTCTGACACTCAAAAAAAATTACACATAGATAAACAACCTATTTTAGGTCAGTCAATTTCAACGTCTAAAGCACTCTGCGGCTTCCTCTAGATGTGCTCTATCTATTCCTAAGGTCAAAAACCAGTTTTGGTGCGTGTATTGTGCATAGGGAATGAGAACAACCCGTAGATGGCTTTTATACCTTAGCCAAGGTTCAAAGAATGGATTCCTAACTGTTTGGGCTCAACAACAAGGCTTAATAACTGCATAAAGTTACAAACTTGGAAGCTCTAGGCCCCTTAAGACCCATTGGCAATCAATAATATTACAATAGCTATGGACGTTGTGGGATTTCTCATTGATACAATGGGGTTTAATACAATCAATTGGGATAACAAATGAGAGTGATGTCCCTTTGATGCTCTTTTTCTAGCTTTGTTGGTGGCTAAGCAGCTAACATCCCTTCTCCTTGCCTATGTCGTATGCGACATAGCTACTTAGGGTGCTAAGTAGTGGTTGGGCTTCCTCGCTTCAGTCCTTTTTGCATGTTGCTCGAGACCTTGTTGGTATTTGAGGTGGAGTTCTTTGTCCTCTATCGACATGAACTACATTGTGATTTTGTTCCTTTGCCTGACTGCCAAGTAGGTAACAAATCTTGCTCTCAAGTTGGTGATGACGGGGCCAAAAATTTTGGATTTGTAAGTGAAGAAGCCCATATAGAACGCCTCTTTGAACGTTTGCATGTAATAGGATGGTAGAAACCGAGCATAAAATCCATGGAGCACTTCCTTTGAAGGTTTTCCAAATAGATCATAGCACAATCCCTTGTTACCTTCCAGGGATGACATCCATTTGCATGTGTTTTCTCTGTGTGGTGGAAAGTCTACAAGCGCGTTAGGAGCATTTTAGAAATCTTAACCAGCATGATGCATGCCAAGTCTAGAATCCCTATGAATAGCTAAATGGTCAAGGATAGTGTATCCACCATATATGTCTCTATGGGTGGATTATTCGTGGTGGTGGGAACCTGGGGTAGTTGAGTCAGGTGGATCTCTTTTGCTGGATGATTGAATGTTGCTGCTAGCTTTTCACTCTTGAGCACTACATAGGATTTTGTTTTATATTTGATTTCGTATTTGTATACAAGATGAGATAGTTTGGGTGCCGGTTTAGCCAGACCTCCCACCATTTTGGATGTGGCATTGTTGGGTTGGCTTGGAAGTCCTTGAGCAATCTGTCCTTTATTTGGAGCACTTAAAACTTTATGAGTGGGAAGGGGAGAGCTTCTTGATGCCATGCTTCATTTATGTTGGCCGGTGTGAGAAGGTTGACATTGATTGAGTGAAAAATCTGCTTCCCATTGTATTGCTTCTTTCCAGATGGTCTCTATTTCTTCTTCCACTTGCTTCTTTAATGTTGCTTCCTCCTTGGCAGTTAGGTTTTTTGGTTGAACTGAGGGTCCAGATTCTTCGTGAGGAATCTCTAGCTCAGGGAGATTGCCCTCTTGCATGGTATCTGCTTCAAAGTCCATGAACTATAGGGCATCTTTATTTCCCATTGCAGATTGAGCTTGCTCTTCTCCTGATGTTGTTACATGTGCCTTGGCAACCTCTTGTGCTTTTTGCTCAACTTGTAACATTTAATGCACTTGTAACTTGTGTGTAGCAGAAATTGATAACATAGTGAGCATTTCATTAAGAATAAGTTCCTAATGAGCATAGAGAGAGTACTTAATTTGAGAAAGAAACATAGAAATTCACACCTAGCTAATTTGGCATTGACAATACTTGAAAAGAGAGAGAAAAAGAACAATTGACAACATTTGAGGACTAGATTTACATGGAGTCGGTCCCCCCTCCATAAAGGCTTTGTATTATAGCTTCTCCCATCAAAGGAGACTTTTATACAATACAATCTTTGTGTTCCTTGATAAAACTAGTTGGTGTAATGAAGATGGAAGCTTCATACACCAAATTATGCTTGAAAAACACACCTAGTGTCCCTCGCCTCAGTCCCAAGACCTCACACGCCTTCAAAAATGGTGAGAGCTAGTAGGAAATGAGGATAGATTGAGAGGAAGAAGAAGTATTCTCCTCACATAATCACTCTAATAGCATAGCTTAGCTCAATAATTAGCATGGTAGAGGAGATGAGCATGCCATTGAAGCTTGGCTCTTGGATGGATTTGCATTCCATAGCCAAGAGTTGTTGGTGTAGGCCTCTACTTCTCAATGCTTGGAGAAGGAGATGGAGTTATTCTTGCACACATGAGTTGTGTGTGTGTGTGTGGGAATGTGTTAGAGTAAAATGCAGCCCTCTCTCTCATCTTGGTCGACCCCTCTTGCAATTTGCCTTCCATTGGCTCCTGTAAAGCTTAGCCAATCACAAATTAGAAGCATAGTTGATAGCCTTTTGACAAGTGTCCATCTTCCCCTTTTGTGAGAGCTTTAGGTAATTAAATATATCAACTAAACTCTCATTGGACCTCTTAGTCTTCTGGCCCATATGAATCAGGCAAGACATTGGGTTGTTGAATGCTCATTGGGCCCCTTGTTAGATTGTCCAATAGTCTTCTAGGGAGCTTCAATTCTATTGGTTCTTTTCTCAAGAATTTTTAAATTAATTAGACTAAATTTACTCTAGCCTAATTCTCATTGGTCCACCTCTATGGTCATCCAATAGGATGTGAGGGGAGATTGGGAGCAGTTGCCCAAGGAGCCTGACATGTGTCTGGTATTCCCTTTGCGTAAAGGGGGAGCCTTGGAGTGTGTATGTGTGTTTCTCTCTCATCTCCTACTAAAAGTGCTCGCCCCCTCACCTTCCTACGGATGTGGGAAGAATTTTTAGTTTTCCCATGACCATCCAATTTTCCCCTTGCTTTGGCCATTGGATAAATGGGTTAATTTTTGTAACCTTAGCCTATGGAAGTCTTAATGGAGCTGAACCTTAGGTCTTTTAAGCTCCATTGAAGCACATTGCTCTTTTGCAGACTGTCCCCCCTTTGGATCCCTATTTTCCCTCCTTTGGATCCCTCACAGAGACTGGTCTGGCAGCCTTACAGCTTTTACTCCCCTGGTACTTCCCCATATTAAATGATCATTTTAACATAAGAAAATCATTTGGGAGTATTAGATATTAGTTTTTATGACATTACCTCTTTCTTGAAATCATAGTCGTCCTTGATTATGAGGTAGAGAAGATAAAGCCTAGTCATTAGTCCGTTTGCTAGCGGGTAGAGGATCCCTATTTTACCCTACGACACCATTCCAAAATGGATGACTAGTCTATTTGGTGCTTGAGAGCCTTAGCTACCGCAAGCATGTCTGCGCATTTGTCTGTATCAATCTTCCATAGTAGAGTGACAAACTCTACTTGGTGTTATGGAGACGTCGTCCCCACAAACATGATCCTAAGCATGCATACTCATTAACATGTGTGCACAATAAAGAAAAAGAGAGTCTTATATGACAAAAACTTTGTTCATTTATACATATTTACATTTGCTTACTTTAGGGAATCATTGTAAGCATTGACAAGGTTTAGGTTATCCTTTAATTGTATGCCTTGCATCCATCTAGCATCTTCAAAAGGATAATTTTTAAACTTGATAAGATATCATCGTATAGTCTTACCACCTTGTAATACCTTGTCTTCGTGTTGGAGAATGGACTCGGGCTACAGCACCTCTTCTTGGTCATTGATCTCCGGTGGGTCTTCAATGATTGCTTCTTGAGGTGGCTCTCCTTTGTAAGGCTTTAATAGGCTCATGTAGAAATCATTGTGCATGAGCCAATGGTTGGGCAACTTGAGTTGATAGGTCACCTCATTGATTGGCCTAAGAATATGAAAGGGCCATTTGCTAATTTAGCATAGTACTTTTGGTGTCCCATAGGATTCTTACCCGTCGTGTGCCTTAATCGGACCTTGGGAAATTTAAGCAAGACCTAGTCATTTTGTTTAAAGGTTAGGACTCTTCTGTGCTTATAAGCAGCAGCCCTTTTGCCTTTGCTGAGAGATGGATATAGCATCCTTAATCTTTTGCAAGTCTCGGCTATATTCATTTGCATCAAAGATCTTCCCATGTACCTTGAGTAGCAAGGGACTTTTTTATCTTCCCTCTATGACCTCAAAAGGTGCTTTTTCTGTGGAAGTATGTACAGTGTTATTGTAGGCATACTCCAATAAGGGTAAATACTTCTCCCATTGGGACTTTTGATCTACTTTTGTAACATAATCTTTTAGTAGATCAAGAATGGTTATGTTAGCTATTTCACTTTGGCCATCCATTTGGGGATGATAGGCCAAAGAGAAGTTTAGCCTTGTACCTAAATTATTGAAGAGACCCTTCCAAAAATTACTGGTCATTTTAGGATCTCTATTCGACACTATAGACATTGGAAAGCCATGGTATTTGAAGATTTGTGATATAAAGGGGTTGCCATTTGATGGGCCTTGATAGTCTTTTTGACAGGTATGAAATGTGCTTGTTTGCTAAACCTGTTTACTATCATCCATATTCCTGTATTCCCATGGATAGACTTGGGCAATCCAAAGATAAAATCCATGGATATGCTCTCCCATGGTGAATTAGGTATTTGCAATGGTTGAAGTAATCCATGTTGCTTCCCTCTATCAAGCTTCATCTTTGGCATACCACACATTTTGAAACATACTCTTGTATGTTTGCTTTCATGGTTGGCCAATAGCAATATGTTTATATCCCTTTTAGGGTAGACCGAATCCCTCTATGCCCCTCATAAGGAGGAGAATGAAATTCATACATTAATTTCTCACGTAGTGAGTTAGTAACAGACAGTCTATTGCCATAGAGAAGATAGCCATCTTGTAGGGTAAATGGTTCTTCCTTCTTCTCTAGTGCAAGGGTTGAAATCACATCTCTAAAATCGAGATCAATAGCGTACTCATCTATCATTGAAGATAGATCATTGTGAGTTGCTATGAATACCGCATTCACTCTCGATCGCCTTGAGAGTGCATTGACCACTTGATTATGCTTGCCAGAAATGTGAGCAATACGAAAATGAAATTGCAAAAGGAAATTTGCCCACCTCATTTGTTTGTCAGAGTGCTTGGTTTGCGTCATGAAGTACTTAAGGCTTTGGTGATCCGTTGCAGAATGAAATGAGTCCCCAATAAATATTGATTCCACGAGTCTAGAGCATGTAGAACTGCTATAGTTCCTTCTCATATATGCCTAGAGCTTGCTAAACATATGCCTAGAGCTTGCTAAACAGGGTCAAGCCTTCAACTTTCATAGGCTATGGCGTGCCTTCTTGGAGCAAACCAGCTCCAAGGTAGTCACCACAAGCGTCGCATTGGACCTCAAATTGCTTTGAGAGATCCGATTGTGTAAGCACAGACTGAGAGATAAGATTCTGTTTAAGCTTTTTGAAAGCATTGTTCTCCTTGGTGGACCATATATACCTAACATTTTTCTTTGTTAGGTCATGTAACGGTCCCGTGATTTGTGAGACCTTTTCTATGAAGCGTCTATAGTATGCACACATACCTATAAAGCTTCTTAGTTCATGCAGATTCCTTGGATTAGGCCATCCTTTTATTATCTCTAACTTTGATGGATCCATTTGGATGCCATCTTGAGAGATAATGTGACCTAAATATTAAATCTCTTGTAAGAAAGAATCACGTTTCTTTCGGTTTATATAAAGCTTATTCTCTCGTAAAACTTGAAATATTATCTGGAGGTGTTGCTTGTGTTCGTCTAATGAATTAGAGTAGATGATTATATCATCAAAGAACACTCTAATAAAGGTTTGGTGTTCTTTGATGATTATATCATCAAAGAACACTCCAATAAAGGTTTGGTGAGCCTGAATAGCTTCTCCATCGAGCGGTTATATGTGGATGGTGCATTGGTCAAGCCAAAAGGCATGACAATGTACTCATAAAGACCAAACGTAGTGTGAAATTCATTACAATGTCTTGATCAACTATCCTTATTTGATGGTAGCCACTTTTTAGGTCAATCCTACTGAATAAGGTCGACCCCTGTAGCTTATCAAATAGGTATTCTACCCGTGGAACTGGAAACCTATTCTTGATAATATCCTAATTAGTGCTCTATAGTCGACACACATACGATATGTGTCATCTTTCTTTTGCACTAATAACACTAGTGAACAAAATGGAGATGAGCTAGGCCTAACCATGCCTTTCTCAACTAGCTCATGCACTTGCGGCATAATTTCCTCTTGTTGAGCTTGAGAAACTCGATAAGGAGGTTTATTAGGCGGTGAGCTTCTTGGAAGAAGTTCAATTGCATGGTCGTCATTGCGTCATTTGGGAGGTAGTTCACAAGCAATATCATCAATATAAACATCTTGGAACCCCTTGAGGAAATTGAATAACTCTGATTCCTTTTGGTTGTTTATAAATTCTTTTGCTAAAGCATTAGGTTCATTTTGATAATCTTTAAGAAAAATCATGTACACGAAAATAGAGCTCTTTATTGACTTATTGAAAGCTTGCTTATGTACAAGGTGTATGGTACTACCCAACTCCTTTAGCATCTATGTACATATCTCTTTTCCTGAACCTAAAGTAGATTTGCCTTTCAGGCAATTTAACATTGGCAGCCATGTGATCAAAACATGGTGCCCCTAGGATTACATCCTCATGCTTGAGCGGAGAGATGAAGAAATCCTCCTTGTCCACATAGCTTTGGACATGGAGCCTCACTTTCCCAATTAAGGGAGTGATTAAGGCTTCTTGCCCCTTGAAAGCACCATCGGTAGTTAGGACATCTCCCATCTCATAGACTTGGATGCCTAGCTTGGTGGCCAACTCTGTGGATATGAAATTGTGAGTAGAACCAGGGTCAAAGAGAATAAAAGCATCATGTTCTCTTACCTTTCCCCAAGCATAGCATAAAGGAGATCCTTTGTGATGAGAATCCTCTTCTTGAATTTCAACCAAGGTAGCTCTAGGAGGCTCACTACGTGTATTCTTATGGGGGCAAGCACGATAGGCATGTCCTTGCTCCCCGCACTTGAAACAATGGTTATCTTTTCGATAACGCTCTAGCTCTTCAGGAGAGAGTTTATTTTTACCTTTATAAACTCCTTCTCCTGTTGTTGGCGTTGCCTTTGGGAGACTTTTGGACGTTGTCCTTCCCCTTAGGTTCATTACGATCCTTGTTTTCCATGGGTTTAAGATTTTTCTTAGCCCCTTGTTGGAAATTGATCCTTGAAGCCACCATGGTATGGTGTATGACCGCAGATACGGTGCGTGGCCTTTGGGAGTTAACAAAATCCGCCATATCCTCAGTTAAACCCGCACAAAGTTGTTGTTTTTGCTCTCCAAAATCCATCTTTTTGAAGACAGTGGCTTTGAGATGTAAATCTCAAAACTTGTCTACGTATTTGTGAATAGATTCGTAGGAAGAGAGCTTCAAGCTTTGCCATTTGGTGAGTACTTTGTCTTTGGCATCGGTAGCTAAAAACTACTTCATGATGGAAACTCTTAAAGTTTTGCATGTTCGTGGAGCTTCACCATTTGCTCGTAGGCTAGACCACCATTGCGTGGCGGACTTTTGAAAATGCATAACTACGTGACGTAGCTAAGAGGACTCCGTGAAGCCCTCATCTCCAAACGCCGCATCAAATTGATGGATAAAGGCCAAGACTTTGCCCGTAGTACCAAAGGAGCCATCGTAGGTAAGGAAAGAGATATTCTTTCCTACCTCTTTAAACTTTTTGAGCTTGGAGGACCTCTTCTAGGTGGCATAGGATTTCATATGGCCTCTTTTTTTAGGTGGTTCGAGAGTTGCACCATCACTTTCTTTAGAAGAGGAAGAGTATGAGGAGGATGGAGAAGAGGGTGACCTCTTTCTCACTTTTTTCTTCCCTTGTTCCTCCTTGTCTGCACCATCACTTTCTTCAGAAGAGGAAGAGTATGAAGAAGATGGAGAAGAGGGTGACCTCTTTCTCGCCATTTTCTTCTCTTGTTTTCTCTCGTCCCTCTTTGAATTACGGTGTAGAGAAGTATGCGGTGGTCTTCTCTGTTAAGGGGGTGTTGGAGAGCGTTTTTTCTGCCATCTTCATGGATCCATCTCCAGCGAGGTGGTAGGAGACTCACTTCTTTCTCGTTCTTTTGGTGGGGGCTCTATCGTTGAAATTTGGGTTCTCCTTTTGAATAATAAATTAAGCTTGTATTCCTATTTTTTGTTTTTATTCTATGTTTTTTTTAATTGTACGTTTTCGTGATGCCCCGTGTTCATTGGGGGGGAAACACAAAAATAACATGATTTTTTTTAGGTTTACTCACAAAGAACTGTCGTTTTCTAATGTGGTGTTTTCCACTGTTAGGTTGCATGATATGTGTGGCAAATTTTGTGTTTGGTGATGCCAACAATATGTATGCCAAATGTGGCTCACGTCAGAGAGCATCGTAAGTCCTTGAGGAGCTTCTCATTCGGCTTCCAATCTCTTGAAGCACATGATTGGGAAATTATTCTCTTATTAGAAGTAGCAATGATTTATTCTCAGCAAAGCTTTGGCCGATAATATGCTAAAGTGGAGCTCTTACAATAGCATGAAAAGTTCTTAACTGAAATTCTCAGCCGAACATTATCACTTGAGAGCTTTGATTGTGAAGCTTGAAGCTGCTATCGATAGATGTGAAGAGAAGGTTTTCTCTAATAAGCTTAACATTGCACCTTGAAGGCCAATGGCCGACCTATGAACGTAGCCCATTCCGCATAATATTTAAAGTAATTTTGAATGTATTATTAAGGATTGATGAGTTGCAACAAAGATAGGGAAAAGCAACGTGCAAGTAAAAAAAGGGAGGAGTAGCAACTTATAAAAGAAGTTAGAGCGTAGGGAGATTTTCATCGTTGATTGCAGAGCTAGAGAGGGTCGAAAGCAGCAGGGCAAGGAGAAGGGTACTGGCTTCGATAGAGGAGGCCACCGACGAGCAAGTGGAAAACATAGCAAGGGCTTGCAATGCTATTCTGCAGATGAAGGGAGGAGACAACACCAAGGAGAAGGGTGCTGGCTTCGGTAGACGAGGAAGGTCGACGAGTGGTGATTGCAGGGAGTTACCAAGTAGGAGTTCTGGTCAAGAGAAGCCGAGCACGGAACATTTCTTGAAGGAGGTCGAGAAGAGGTGGACCCTCTACGTTGTCAGAGGATATGTGCTCGAAATGTGAGCCGGGTCAGCACTGGGCTGCTAGCTCTGGGAGAAGAGTAGAAGAAAAGATGCACTACACCGCAAAGTTATCAAGCAACCTCTTCGAAACAGGGTCAAAGTGCTAATTAATTGATTTTTATGATGGCAACAAAATCCGACTCACGTTAACCAAGGCGGTGCTGTTACCAGCACCATCGACTTAATTAACTGCAAATTAAGGAGTTTAAGCTCCCGTTTACAAAATCTAAGCCAAATTATTTTAGCCTGCAATGATTCAAGATGTCTGCCAGTGATTGGTGTCGATAATCATAAGACTAAACATGTCGATTTACCGCAAAAAGTTCCCCTATGTTGTTAATTCTGGTTCTTTCTACTTATTATCTCGGTCACAAATGGCTTCCTCTCCGCAAGAGAGAGAAAGAATCCCGTTTTGTTGAGCTTCAACCCCTTTTTACTTGCTGCCTTCGACTCCTTGCTTTGCCCTTGTGCAAGAGAGAGAGAGAGAGAGAGAGAGAGAGAGAGAGAGAGAGAGAGAGAGAGAGCAAGCTCCTCGCTCCTTATGCTTCACAGCTCTCTCTGCACCTCTCCTCTCCTCGTTTTGGTTGGAGAACCAGATCGAAAGAGAGAGAGGCACCTTTAGCTTTCTTGCTTATGTCCGAGAGCAAGAGAGAGTGCCCTTTTCTTGTCGACTCCTTGCCCCCCTCTTCTCTATCTTATGCATGAGAGAAAGAGTGATTTGTTTCGGTTCTCAAGCCCATGATCGAGAGAGAGCGATTTGCTTCGGTTCACAAGCCCGCGAGAGAGAGAGTGGGCGAAGCCCTCGCTTCGTAACTTCCTTCAACACTCGTTGATGCCCTCGAATAATAGCTAAATATATGCTCCCCCCACGCAATCACGGCGCCGTGACTGACGTGGCACGAGAAGTTCTCCTTAATGGCGTGGCAGGTTCGTGGTGAGGTTGCACAAAAATCGTCGGAGGTGGCTCCAAACGGGAGTGCTTCTGCCTACTGAACCATTCCCGCTTCTTGCTCGGCATCGCCTGATGTCCCCTTGTGGCCAGCACGAGTCTTCCTTCCCCCCCCCGCGCTCTGCTCGTTGCGCTCCTTGATGCCATGCCTTGCTTTTCCTTTTCATACACACTAAGGCCCTATTTTTCTTTTGGACGGCCCTTAGTGGGCGGCCATTGAAGTGGGGGGCCGGTTCCCCCAAGGTCAACCCATTCAGCATACATATCGATCCAAGGCAATGCCTCACATGACATCATTTTCCAACATCCCCTGACTAACAATATCATCGTGAATTCTGCTGCCCACTCAAGTGTGTTGAATGCCGCCACAGCCTTCAAGATGCAAGTATAAGTAATTGCATTTGGTGAAAGACCTTCCCTCACATTTGGTTAAAGCAGCTCGGAGCTTCTACGCCGCAACCCTTTTTGGCATAATCCGCTATTAATGAGCTCCAAGAAACGGCAATTTTGGACTTTGAAGGCTCACAAACTTAATGTACTTCCGTATGAGCACCACACAGATCCCTCCCGGCTAATAATAGTCGTCGATTTGAAATTGCCATAACTTGCTCGTCCGGATTCTGTTTGTCGTGCAGTCACTTCTTATGACCTTAATACGCTGCATAGAACATACACATCACCTGGCAAGGCTCCAAAACCCTGAGTTGGCACACCCACCGAGCCGACCATACTGATGCAGAATCGGCCCTCGGTGAATCTTTAATGGCCAATATCTTGGCAACCGAAACTCCGATCGCGGATGTGAAAAGACCAACGCACTCCACAAAGTGAGCACTCCAGGCCCATGCATTCATTTCATCTCTGTCCCATCAGCTAGAGTTACCCAATCCGGTACGGATCTGCATCAACTTAAACTTCAACCTGCCATAACTTTTGCACCGTAGCTCCAATCGACGAGCCATAAAGACAGACTGGTAGAGCATTTTAAGCACTGCACTTCTAAATCATAAACTTCCATTTGTCTCACTTTATGCATACTCTCTTTTTAGCATCACCAAGGCATTAGTTGGCCTTTTAAACCGCATCTGACATATATTCAGCATTAAACTTGTATTGTTACCAAGCCCCGAACATTGTTCGTAAGCTTCAAATAAGCTCGACGTGCATTTTTCTGGTATCTTTCTTGGCATGGGAGCGGAGCTACACGACATGTACCCCCTCTGAACCTGCACAGCCTCCGACCTTTGCCAACTGCACTTAAGAAGCATCATCAAGAGCATCATCAGACTCATTGTTTGATACATACATAACACTATCTTTAGGAGGTTGATCTGTGTTGAAATCTTCAATATTAATCTCACCATCTCATTGCTTAAACAACTTAACTCTTTTTCATGCAATAGGTGTTGGGGTATAAAGCCCAATGTGGTCGCCCAGGTAAGTGGGCGGGCCGCCAAGTATGTACACATATTCTTTTGTAAAAACCTAATAAGAACTCACTATGCTCTACACATTACAGTAGAGCGAGTTCACCATATCGTCGTGCTCTTCTTCTCACACTCTCTCTCGCATCGCACTTCCGCTCGTACTCCTTCAACTGGTATCAGAGCTCAGATCGAGGCTCGGGGCAGCACTGTAGGAGGCTAGAGTCACCAACTCAGATTGGAGTGAAATTCGACAGGCGAAGACACGGCCCCAAATCTCGTGGATGAGCCCGAACGACTCGGTGTTGTCAGAATTTCATTCTGAGGTCATCTCAGCCACCGTTCGGCTTCGACAAAGGTCTGCGCAGGCCATTTTTGACTACGTGGTCTCGACGGGTGCAAATCCGACTCTGCAAATTTGGGGTTTTCGGCCTACGACTGTAGGTGCTGAGGATATCGACACTCCCAGAGTGCTGATTTGTGGTTGTCTACACATCGAAGGACGGCTCACAGTTCTTGGAGGCGTGTCACATACGACACGGGCGCATCTACACACAGACTGTAGGCGACATCCACTGGTTCATCAGGTAGCTTGTGTTTGCTGCTTGATATTCCAGATTTCATCCTGACATTGCAGGTACTTCCACATGGGATGTATTGTCAGAGATGATGTATGTATGTTGAGGGTTTGCTGGCTGTGAGTCACGCAGCAAACAACTGCCGCAGCGGTTACAGCATACAGTGGGAAATTTGTGGATGTATGATTTTGTGGGAAGTCTATGTACTGTCAGATCTACTGCAGCCTTTGTTGAGGGTCGAGTGAGGTTTTATTGAGCTGGGGGATTCTCGAATGTTGAGATCCTTTCGGTGATACAGGTCTTGGAGCGATCTCTCGAGCACCCTTAGATAGGCAGCTAGGATGTATTGACTGTGAGTTAGACAGTTGGGATTGCATCTTTGCTTTACTGCCGTTAAGGCATTGTCGCAGTCTATGCTTACAGGACAGTGACAGGACAGTCAGAGACAGTACAGGTGTAGGACAGGTTTACCCGCAGCTTACAGTGTCAGAGAGACAGTGTTTTTTGAGCTGTTTTTTGGTTTGTTTTTGAGTACACTAGAGCCATTTTACAAAGGAGACTCTGCCGAAATTTATGCAGAATCTGAAGCTTTCTTGGTTCATTTGACAGGTTGATATTGGTTCAGAGGTCAGTTTACAGGGGAAACTCTGCCGAATTTTTCCAAGGAAAGTAAACCACTGTGAAGCGTAGCTATGGCTGGATCACAGGACACTGCTCTTTACATTATCAAGAAGCTGGATGGAACCAATTTCCCATTGTGGAAAAAGCAGATTTGGCACGTGTTGGTACAAAAGAAGCAGATAAAACCTATAAATCTCAAGGGGATAAAACCAGAAGATATGGACGAAGATGAATGGAGCGAAATGGATGAATTGGCACTTTCTACCATTATGCTGACTTTGGCAGAAAGCGTTTACTTCAATGTAGCAGACGAGATGTCGGCTTATCAAGCATGGTTAAAGCCGAGTGATCTTTATGAGAAGCAGAGTGCAGCTTCACAGGTATACTGGCTTAAGAAGCTTGTTGACTTGAAGATGAAAGAAGGGACACCTATGTCCAATCATCTGAATGAATTCAACACAATCTATAGTCAATTGTCAGCTCAAGGTGTCAAGTTTGATGAACCTGTTAGAGCTATGTTCCTGTTGATCACATTGCCGGAAAGTTGGGACACTTTTCGCACAGCTTTGAGTAATTCTGCACCTCCAGATGGTTTGAACATAGCAGGTGTAGAAGGAAGTCTGCTTACTGAAGAAACCAATAGAAAGACAATGGACAAAGGCAAAGAAACGGCCTTAGTTGTCAGGGGAAGGACCAAAGAAAAGTACAAAGGTGGAAAGAGGAATCAGTCTCGTAGCAAGTCCCGTAGTGCTAAAGGCAAGAGTGACATAGAATGCTACCATTGTGGCAAGAAGGGTCACATGAAAAGAGACTGCAGAGAATGGAAAGCAGAAAAAGGCAAAGAGAAAGCTGAAGACCATGGTGAGAAGAACAAGTCCTTAGTGAAGATTCAAGAAATAAATGTGACAAACACTGTTGCAGAGGATGACAGTCTAGTGTCAAGAGACATCTACTTCTTGAAGAATACAATGGACTCAGCTCTTCTTATAGCATCTGATGGAAATGCACTGAGTGACTGGATTATAGACTCAGGGGCATCACTTCATGTGTCTCCAAACAAGGAGTGGTTTACCTCTTATGTGACCACTAAAGATCATGCACGGCTAGGCAATGGGCAGACATGTGAGATCTTAGGTGTTGGAGATGTACAATTGAAGTTTCAGAATGGCTCTTCTTTCACGCTGAAGGATGTGAGACATGTTCCCGCAATTACAAAGAGCTTGATCAGCACAGGTTTACTTGATGATGCTGGCTACGTCACCACTTTTGGATAGAACATGTGGAAGATATCCAAGGGTTCTATGACAGTAGCACATGGAGTAAAGTCTGGAGGACTTTACATGATTTATGTATCAAATGTCTCTAAAAATGTAATCAATGTAACCGAGCATCCGAACGTTTCTTTGTGGCATAGCCGGTTAGGACATATGTCCAAGAAGGGAATGGAAATCTTGTCTCGTTCTGGTTATTTGCCTAGCTTTTCATTTAATGATTTTGAATTCTGTGAACATTGTCTATATGGTAAGCAAACACAGCAGCCACATAAGCATAGAAGCAGTAGAAGAGATACACAGTTGGCACTTGTTCATAGTGATTTGTGTGGACCTATGCCTAACCTATCTCTAGGGGGAGCTTCTTACTTTATGACATTTATAGATGATTACTCGAGGAAAGTATGGATTTATTTTCTCAAGCACAAGGATGAAGCGTTTAGTGTTTTCAAAACGTTTGTGACACTTGTGGAGAATCAGAGTGGCAAGAAGCTTAAATACTTACGCACTGACAATGGTGGAGAGTATGTTTCAAAGGCCTTTCAGGACTTTTGTGAGTCAAAAGGTATAAAACATGAACTTACTGCTCCTTACAATCCTCCTCAAAATGGTGTTGCTGAGAGGATGAATAGGACCATACAAGAGAAGGTCAGAAGTACGTTGTCTAATGCATAGCTGCCAAATGGGTTTTGGGCTGAAGCTGTATCAACAGCTGTTCATCTTGTAAATAGATCTCCTAGCAAGGTTTTGCAGAAGGATTCAGTGACAGAGATGGTATGGTCAGGCAAAATGCCCTCATACAAGCATCTCAGAGTCTTTGGCTGTGAGGCATATACTCACGTTCCAAAAGAATTTAGGAACAAACTTGAGCCAAAGAGTAGAAAGTGCATCTTTCTAGGCTATGGTAATTCTGGTGAGATGGGGTACAGACTTTGGGATCCCAAATCCAGAAAGGTTGTCCGCAGCAATTATGTTCACTTTAATGAATCCAAATATCATTCTAAACCAGAGAGGGTTGAGGAGATTAGAAGAGTTGTCTTCCAAGAAGATGGACCTGCACGTGCAAGACAAAATGTCAGGGCTCAAGAGGAGCAAGGACAGGATAGAGTGGAACCACAGGTTGTGGCTGAGCCTGAGCCACCTATTATGCGTAGATCTGGACATGTCACGCGACCTCCTGATAGGTTTGTTCCATCTATGAACTATGTCATGTTGACTGATTGCAATGAGCCTTCATGTTACAGGGAAGCAGTGAAAATGAAGGACTCCGGGAATTGGGAATTGGCCATGCAGTCAGAGATGACAGCTCTGCATAAAAACAAGACATGGAAGCTAGTTAAATTACCACAGGGCAAAAAGGCTCTACCATGTAAATGGGTTTACAGGTATAAGATCACCGCTCATGATAGTCAGCCAAAGTACAAAGCAAGGCTTGTTGCCAAAGGCTTTCAGCAAGAACAAGGCATTGACTTTGATGAAGTCTTCTCTCCGGTGGTCAAGATGACTACATTGAGATGCTTTCTTGCATTGGTTGCCATATTAGATTTGGTGTTGCACCAAATGGATGTCAAGACAGCGTTCTTGCATGGTGATTTAGATGTGGAAATTTACATGTAGCAGCCAGAAGGGTTTGTTGAGAAAGGCAAGGAAGATTGGGTATGCCAGTTGTTAAAGAGTCTTTATGGCTTAAAACAATCACCGAGGGCATGGTACCATAAATTCCACAAGTTTATGCTTTCTCAAGGCTACAAACGTATTGAGTTCGATCACTGTCTATATACAAAGAAGGCTAAGGATGGCAGTTGGCTGATCCTTATTTTGTATGTGGATGACATGTTGATTGCTAGCAAGCACTTGGAAGAAATTTCAGCTTTGAAGTCAAAGATGGCAAAATCGTTTGACATGAAAGACATGGGTGAGGCAAGTCATATCCTTGGTATGCGCATTGAGAGAGACAGATCAAAGAAGTTGATTTGGTTATCTCAAACTGAGTGTATTGACAAGGTTTTGCAACGTTTCAATATGGAGAAGGGAAAGGCATTGAGTGTTCCATTGCCACCATATGTGAAACTTAGCAAACAAGATTGTCTTGTGTCTGAGGAAGAACAGGCTGAAATGGATAAGATTCCATATGCGTCTGCAGTGGGTAGTTTGATGTATGCAATGATTGCTACTCGCCCAGACATTGCATTTGCAGTGGGAGTAGTAAGTCGATACATTTCAAACCCAGGCAAGAAACATTGGGAAGCAGTGAAAGGAATATTGAGATACCTGAAAGCTACAAAGAGTATGCGTATATGCTATGGGAGTCAGGAGCTAAGTGTAAAGGGTTTTACAGACTCAGATTATGCAGGTGACTTAGACAACCGAAGGTCTACGTCAGGGTATGTCTTTACATTGGCTGGTGGAGCAGTGTCATGGCGTTCTAGATTACAAGATTGTGTTACTCAGTCTACTACAGAGGCTGCATATGTGAAACTTAGAAAAAACAAGATTGTCCTGTGTCTGAGGAAGAACAGGCTGAAATGGATAAGATTCCATATGCGTCTGCAGTGGGTAGTTTGATGTATGCAATGATTGCTACTCGCCCAGACATTGCATTTGCAGTGGGAGTAGTAAGTCGATACATGTCAAACCCAGGCAAGAAACATTGGGAGGCAGTGAAAGGAATATTGAGATACCTGAAAGCTACAAAGAGTATGCGTAATGCTATGGGAGTCGGGAGCTAAGTGTAAAGGGTTTTACAGACTCAAATTATGCAGGTGACTTAGACAACCGAAGGTCTACGTCAGGGTATGTCTTTACATTGGCTGGTGGAGCAGTATCATGGCGTTCTAGATTACAAGATTGTGTTACTCAGTCTACTACAGAGGCTGAATATGTTGCAGCATCAGAGGCATGCAAAGAATCAATTTGGCTTAATCGACTAGTAACAGATTTGGGAATCAAAGAAGAGATGCCTGTGTTATATTGTGATAGTCAAAGTGCTATACAATTGGCTCGCAATCCAGTTTATCACTCAAAGACAAAGCATGTGGATGTGAAGTATCATTTCATCAGGGAAATGCTCGAGGATAAGCAACTTCAGCTTGTCAAAGTTCACACCACAGAAAATCCTGCTGATCTACTTACAAAAGGACTTCCCTCAGAGAGCTTTGCGCATTTTCGCAAGCAGTTAGGTGTAGGGTAGTACATCACTTCTCTACATCTCTTGTATATTAGCTTGTATAGTAGCTTCTCTCACACTTAAAGTACCACATTGGACTTTAAGTGGGAGGTTGTTGGGGTATAAAGCCCAATGTGGTCGCCCAGGTAAGTGGGTGGGCCGCCAGGTATGTACACATAGTCTTTTGTAAAAACCTAATAAGAACTCACTATGCTCTAGACATTACAGTAGAGCGAGTTCACCATATCGTCGTGCTCTTCTTCTCGCACTCTCTCTCGCGTCGCACTTCCGCTCGTACTCCTTCAATAGGCACCTTGAGCTCAGTGCCATCAAGCTCACATAACTTATAGGTCGCATTATCATAAACATGAAGTACTACATATGGTCCAAACCACCATTTAACCATCTTCCGCATAGCAATGTACTGGTTCTCCAGGCTACTATCATATACAACCCAATCCCCATCTTTAATAGCTTTATTTTTCAACCTTTCTTCCTTAAGCATTACTTTAGCCTGTTCAATATCTTCCTGACGCCTTCCAAGTTGGCGAATGCGCAAGGCAAGCAAATCTTATGTAGACATACTTTCTTCCCATGGCATTACGGTCCAAGAAATAACCGCTTCCTCTGTAGGCATAATGGGTTTTTGCCCATACATTAGCTCAAATGGCATAAAGGTAGTTCGATCAACCCATAAATCAAATGGTAGGAGTTTAGGCCAATCACCAATATGTCACTGGCATGCCTTTGCTAAAGCTTTAAAAATAGGCGAATGCCCTCTTTCACGTTTACCATTACCCTCTGGATTGTATGCTATAGTGAGAGCCAATTTAATGCCCAAACGAGCAAAGAAATTTCGACCTTCATCTGCATCCAGCTCTCGTCTATCAACAGTAATTCTACCAACACATCCATCCCTGGAAATAACATCCTCAAGCAAAAACTTGCATACTGAACTGGTAGCTTTGGTGCGCAAAGCTCTGCCTTCCACCTGATTAGTAAGATCTTCTCTGGCAAGAACAATATACCGCATCTGCCAAACACCTACTAGCATGGTAATCAGGTCCACCACCCACTTGCAGTGCATAGCCAGTGGGATGTGCATCCATCTCAATGTCGCACATTAGAATACTGTTGGCATATTAAACATGTCTCCACAAACTGAGCCACATCTTTATACATACCTTTCCACCAGTAATGATTTTTAATCTTGACAAAAGTTGCCTAGACCCCTCTGTGTCCAACCCATAAAATTTCATGAAATTCTTTGATAACCTGCTGTTGAGTTGCTTTATCACAAACAACCCGTTGCAGTACTCCTCTAGAGCATTTTGGTTGCTTCCATAGATGCCCATCCTTCAAAAAATATCCGTAAGCCTTCTTTCTGATCCTTTTATACTCTTGGTCCGTCCACCCTTCATGCTTAGTAAGGGTGCTAAGGTAGCGACCGATCAAGAGCCATTCTCCATCATAGAACTCCTCAAAAAATACCTCAAAAAAAATGAGCAATATTACCACAATTTGCATGTAGATAAGAAGACGTATAGAACTTCAAGCCAACATCATCACTTGTGGTCAGCATCTCTTCTTCATCTTCAAACCTAGCTCTTGATAGCATATCTGCAACAGGATTATCTCTACCTGCAATATGAAAAAATTCAGGGTTAAGAGACTTATAATCTATCCATCGTAGCATAGCAATATCCAGAGTAGAGCAATTTGCAATCATCCCTATCAGTGGCAAGCAATCTGTCTCTACCACGACTGAAGCTCCAATAAAGTATTCTTTATCAGACCTTAGAGTAGTAGCAATGCCCCAAGGTTCTCTCTTAACTTGTGGGTAGTCTCTTTGGCGAGCATTGAGCACTTTTGCTCCAAATCGAACCGCATACCTGTGCCCTTCTTCATCATCTTGACCTATAGCCCACCCAATACCTGTCGGGCTAGTGTCAATTGTTAAAATTATTGGGCTAGTCAACTTTCCTCAAGGTCGGAGCCTCAAGAAGCATCTTCTTTAATTTCCTCATAGCATGTGTGTGAACTTCTTCCCAAACAAATCTTTTACCTGTTCTCAGCAGTTGATAAGGCACTTCTACAAAATGAGCAAAATATGGCAGCCAAATAAGATAGAATACACATGCACCCAGAAACCGACGAACTTCAATAACCGAAGAGCATGTTTCCTTCATCTTTTCAATAGCTTCAACTTTAGCTGGACTTTGCCTTCTACCTTCTGGACTGCACATATGCCCCACAATTAGAACCTCTTTAGCACCAAAAGTTGATTTTTGCCTTGAAAGTGTTAAGTTAACTTCTTCAAGCCTGGTTAAAATAGATCACAATCAGCAATATGTTGAGCAACAAACTGTCGGCACCCCCTCTAATCTTTTACCTCATCTTTTGAGCCTTCCTCACAGTCTTTAATTCGTAGATCATCAATGAAAGGCATAGTAACATGGGGAAGAAAGTCCCTTAATACCTTATTCATGTCGTTCATCATATGAGCTACAAAATTAGTAGCACCCTGTGGCAGAGTGCACATCCTTACCAACCCGAGAGGTGTACGCATCGTAGTAAGATCCCTGCTCTCCAACGCTAACTAAAATTGATCATATCCAGAGTAAAGGTCACCCATAGAGTAAATTGATCTACCTGCAAAGGCCTCAGCAAATTCATCCACAATTGGCCAGTACCCACATTGCGTATTGTTACCTTATTAACCAGCTGCATATCCTGTATGAACCTTAAAGTGCCATTTTTCTTTGGAACAGTGAACCATCGGTTAGAGCATGGTGCACATGATGGCTTCAAAATTCCCATTTGTATCTTCTTATTAAGCAAGTTGATAAGCTTTGGTAAGTGAGCTTTAGGAACTGGAATGGGACGTAAGCTCCATGGCATGTGAGGAACAGTGAATATAACCATAGGTGAAACAACACTTGGATCCACACACCCAATCTCACTTGGCTCAAAAGCAAAAGCTTTACCGTGTTTTTTGAGCATACCTTGAAAGCACTTGATTTCCTCTTCGTTGAGAAAACCATCTTCTCTAACCTCAGCTGGTGCAATGTCTCCTCAGTGAATTTATGCCCAATATTCTTAGGAATCCTGTGCATAGGCTATCAAGAAGCTTCTTTAATCACCCCATCACTTCCCTCTGGTAGAGGTGTAGCCATTGGTCTCACTTTCTTTGCAATTTTCTTATACTTCGCCTCTTCCTGTGCTTCAACTTCTTTACCCAAGTCATCCTCAATCTGCATAAGTGCCTTGTATATGTCCAGCTCTTTGTACATGTCCATTGAATGCACCTTAACAACTTCAATTCCACTTTCTAATCTATTTTGTCTTATATCCTCAAGCTCTGACGTAGTGTCAACATAAGAGATCTCTTCGAAGATTCTTGAAATCACATCATCTAGTTCTAGCACATCACATCCCTGCAATTCACTTTGAATACTTGAAACATATTGTTTCTCCCACTTAGGTAAATCATTAAATTTCCTATAAGATACTGAACCCTCTGATGTCGATCCCAAAAATCCTGAAGAGAAGGTTTCTCTTTGCGAGAGCTTCTCCTCACTTGTACCACCATAGTCCCGCTTTATAGTGGCACCCCAAGAAAATCCTGAGAAAATCTTTGTTCTTTGAACTCTTTGCGTATCTTTGGCATTGGACGATCACGTAAATTGTCTTTGTTTGTTGCATGGTCAACACATACAGTTAAAAATTGAACCGCTTTCTTACCATCTTGATCACGTAAATTGTCTTTGTTTCTTGCATGGTCAACGCATACAGTTAAAAATTGAACCGCTTTCTTACCATCTCGACTCCGAACCCTGGCATAGGCCGAGCCATCATCTAGCACCTCAGTTTCCATCCGCACAACCGTAATGTAGGGCTGTCCCAGAATCAGTGGGTAGGAGGAATGCTCCTATATAAAAAAGTTTTGCTCATCACAAACATCCCCAATAGTTACCTTAACATTTGCACATGCACCATAAAGATCTCTGGGAAAAATGTTGGAATCTCAAATCCGTCACCCGTGGTCCACATCAATAGGCCACTTGCCCTTCTGGTGCAAATTATTTGCCATAAGATTGATTTCTAAACCATGGTCTATAAGGGCTAAGACCGGGTCCTCAATGTCTCCAAGCTTTACCACAGTTTCTGTCGTTGCTCTTGCCCAATGAGTCCTTGAAAAGTGACTCTTGGGTATAGTTTCTTCGTCTTCTCGTCATTAAAATGCATGTTTCTTACCTCAAGTACAATCGGGTTTGAAACCACCAGAGGCTTTGACTCTTCTTCTTCAAGATCTACCAAATATGCTTCATAATCATCCAAGATTGCTTCAATGTGACGAACCACTTGGCTCTTAACTAATTTTGGCTCTTGCTCACTAGGTATCTGTCGCTTCCTTTTTATAATGTCGATGATCTCCTCATGGAACTCACGCTTAGCGATTCCCAGAATATCTCCCAACGTGAGCTCCACTTTACAATTAGGATACGCTCTTCAAAAACCTTCTTCAGATCTGTAGCCAATTCAATATCAGATTTAAGTTTGTACAAGGGTCCCTTAGGCTTACCTTGCTTTTTGTCCTTCGGAGCCTCCTCCAGAACCACTTCAGGAGCAGACTTAAGAGCAGGCCCTTCTTCTTTCTTGTTGCTGGATCTCGTTGGCCTTTTCAACATCCCAGCAACCTCTTCATCCCTTTTTCGCTTCTCTTCCACCATAGCTTCATTGGCTTGAGCTTTGGCAACATACGCATATACTGAAAGAGAATCTACTGGATCGGTCTACCCTGTAGTTTCCCAAATTGAATTCTCCACCTGTTGTGACTTTCCATATGTGCCCATATGTAGTTGCTTCCATAAGAGCAACATTATGTTGTATTTCTTCCACTAGCTTCTTCATACCACCCCTGCCAAAGTTTAAGGGGAGCATCTCACCTATTGCCCTTAGATGAATCTTCCTGTCTTTCCAAAAAACCACATTCTCCTTGTAAGCTTCATCAAACTCATCACACTCTTTCACATACCTATGGTCTTCACTATCGCGCCACATGCATCGATTATCCCAGTTTCTACGTGGTGGCTGTTGCTGCTTAGGCTCGGAAGTAGACGCTTTTGCAGCTAGCCTTCAAATTTAACAATTTTGAAATTTAGATTTAGCTCTTGAATACCTTTTACCAGATCGTTGAGAACAGGTCCTTCCACCTTGGGTACTGTCGAGGGTGATTTCTCTTTAATCTCTTCTTGAGCATCATCTATTACCTCAACCATGATCTACTTGTGAACTCGCTTCTGTCGTTTTACAATCATATTCACCGCTTCTGAGACTATTTTCTAATCTGACGTCAACCCCAGTTCTCTTGCTGGGTCCTCCAATAATTGCACCAAATTCTTTTGAAGTCGCGGATCAGTAGCTTGAATAAACAATTCCACCTTTTGATCCTTCAAAGAATGTTGTTCTGCTGATGACAATTGATCAAACTTCTTTTCAAATTCTCGTAACAGTCGTTGTGTAGATAAATTTTTACTCTTCTTCTGCACCCACTTCATAAAACTCTGTCTGGTCACCCTCTAAGAATCTTCCAAAAAATATTCCTCTTGCAACGCCTTCTTGAAGTCTTGCCAATTTGATCCTTGAGCCGCATGAATTTCTTTAATCTGGGTCCTAAGTTCCGGCATTGCAATCAGATGAAATCCTTCCACTGAGTCTTGGTCTTCAATTCCATAATCTTCCATAAACTACTCATAAAGATTGGAAAATTTTGAAATATCTCAACCTTCAAATCGTCACCGCAACTTCTCTGTAACACTTTGCTGAGCTGTACGAATCCACTCTTGGAGATTATGCTATTGGCCTAAATAAATAGAATATGATTTTTAGTTAATGCCCATCTTACAAGAATAGGAAGGAAGAAAAATTTTCATCAGAGTTCAATGCCTTGCTAAGGCTTTATGAGGCCAAACATTAGAAAATATATGACCTTAGCTTTAACATTTGTTCAAGGCATTGTTATGCTAGGTAGGCCCTCAAGCATCTTGAAAGCTAGCCCTCGAAGGAGCCTTTCTTCATAGAAATAGGAAGAGAAAGTCACGAGTGGCCTACATAAATAGAAGATGATGTTTAGTTAATGCCCATCTTACAAGAATAGGAAGGAAGAAAATTTATCATCATTAACTTTGCCATGTGGCACTAATGAATGTGGCACTAATGAACAAGCTTTATTCAATAGTCCACAATTGCTTCCGAGAGTTCAATGCTTTGCTAAGGCTTTATGAATGCCAAAAATTAGACAATATCTGACCTTCGCTTTAACATTTGTCCAAACTTGGAGAACTAAATCATCACCTCTATTCTGAATAGCTTAGACAAAAGCTATGAATTTCTTGCTCATGTTATCTATTTCCAAGAGTGGGTCCAAGTTCATATAGAGTTAGTTCATGATTACAGTTTATCTATAAACCAACAAATTGTTTAGAGAGGCCATGAATATTTTAAGCATTTTTTACCTTTTTGTCTTGTGTACAATACATAGGATCCTATGGACACTACTAGGGGCTCTTTTAGCTTCCAACACTAAGCATCCGATGCTTTTTAGTACTTTGGTTGGAGCCGCTATTGGCATCGATGTATGCATCGCAAATATCAAATGTGAAAAAGATGCATATATCAATGCTTATAGCGATGGGAAAAGAACTTTAAACCTATCATGAGCTCGTTTTGAACTATTCGAGCAAGAAGCATCTTTGTCTCCTCGAAGCTTTGTTGAAACAAACCTTCTCTCTCTCTCTTTGGTGTATTGTGTGCACAACACATGCACAAAAAAGCATGCATATATGACAGATCTACACATACATTACGTAGATTTGCATACATGCACATATGCACACATTTATATCAAAATAAAATGAATTTTCTTTTCATAATTTAAGATTAGGTTATTGCAATTAATTTAAATTTTAAGCGTTTTACAAACATTTTCTTAAAGTATACATTTAGGATTTAGCATTTGATATAAGTTTAGTGTAAGGGTTTTAAATTTACATTTGGTTTTATCTTTAGATTTTAAATTTTAAATTTAATTTTAATTTTTAGATTTTAAGTTTGCGTTTAAATTTAAGTATAGTTTTTAAGTTTTTAATTCTACTTTTAAACTTAAGATTATGTTTATGTTTAAGTAGATGGATTTAAGTTTAGATTTTAGTAAATGCAACTTAAGTTCAAATAAATAGTTTTAAGTTTTTGTTTGAATAACAAATTTAAGCTTGTATTTTTATTTTTATTTTTATTCTATGTTTTTTTAATTGTACGTTTTCGTGACACCCCGTGTTCATTGAGGGAAAAACACAAAAGTAAGAGATTTTTTTTTAGGTTTACTCACAAAGAACTGTCATTTTCTAATGTGGTGTTTTGTACTATTAGGTTGATTGATATGTGTGGCAAATTTTGTGCTTGGTGATGCCAACAATATGTATGCCAAATGTGGCTCATGTCAGAGAGCACCGTAAGTCCTTGAGGAGCTTCTCATTCGGATTCCAATCTCTAGAAGCACAAGGATTGGGAAATTATTCTCTTATTGGTAGTAGCAATGATTTATTCTCAGCAAAGCTTTGGCCGATAATATTCTAAAGTGGAGCTCTTACGATAGCATGAAAAGTTCTTAACTGAAATTCTCAGCGGAGCATTAGCGGAACATTATCACTTGAGAGCTTTGATTGTGAAGCTTGAAGCTGCTATCGATAGATGTGAAGAGAAGGTTTTCTTTAATAAGCTTAACATTGCACCTTGAAAGCCAATGGCTGACCTGTGACGTAGCCCATTCCGCATAATATTCAAAGTAATTTTGAATGTATTATTAAGGATTGATGAGTTGCAACAAAGATAGGGAAAAGCAACATGCAAGTAAAAAAAGCGAGGAGCAGCAGCTTATAAAAGAAGTCAAAGCGTAGGGAGATTGTCATCATTGATTGTAGAGCTAGAGAGGGCCGAAAGTAGCAGGGCGAGTAGAAGGGTGCTGGCTTTCGATAGAGGAGGCCACCGATGAGCAAGTGGAAAACATAGCAAGGGCTTGCAATGCTAGTTTACAGATGAAGGGAGGAGACAACACCAAGGATAAGGGTGCTGGCTTCGGTAGAGGAGGAAGGTCGACGAGTGGTGATTGCGAGTTATCAAGTAGGAGTTCTGGTCAAGACAAGCTGAGGAAACAACATTTCTTGAAGGAGGTCGAGGAGAGGTGGACCCTCTGCATTGTCGGAGGATATGTGCTCGAAATGTGAGCCAACAGGTCAGCATCGGGCCGCCAGCTGTGGAAGAAGAGTAGAAGAAAAGATGCACTACACCGCAAAGTTATCAAGCAACCTCTTCGAAACACAATCAAAGTTCTAAATTAATTGATTTTTATGATAGGGACAAAATCTGACTCACGTTAGCCAAGGCGATGCTGTTAACAGCATCGTCAACTTAATTAACTGCAAATTAAGGAGTTTAAGCTCCCTTTTACAAAATCTAGGCCAAATTATTTTAGCCTGCAATGATTTAAGATGTCTGCCAGTGATCGGCGTCGATAATCATAAGTCTAAACATGTCGATTTATCGCAAGAATTTCCCCTGTGTTGCTAATTCTGGTTCTTTCTACTTATTATCTCGGTCACAAATGGCTTCCTCTCCGCAAGAGGGAGAAAGAATCCCGCTTTGCTGAGCTTTAACCCCTTTTTACTTATTGCCTTTGACTCCTTGCTTTGCCCTTGTGCAAGCGAGAGAGAGAGAGAGAGAGAGAGAGAGAGAGAGAGAGAGAGAGAGAGAGAGAGAGAGAGCAAGCTCCCCGCTGCTTATGCTTCACAGCTCTCCCCGCACCTCTCCTCTCCTCGTTTTGGTTGGAGAACGAGATCAAAAGAGAGAGAGGCCCCTTTAGTTTTCTTGCTTATGTCCGAGAGCAAGAGAGAGTGCCCTTTTCTTGCCGACTCCTTGCTCCCCTCTTCACTATCTTATGCACAAGAAAAAGAGTGATTTGTTTTGGTTCTCAAGCCTACGACCGAGAGAGAGCGATTTTCTTCGGTTCTCAAGCCCGGGAGAGAGAGAGAGAGAGAGAGAGAGAGAGAGAGAGAGAGAGAGAGAGAGAGAGAGAGTGGGTGAAGCCCTCGCTTCATAACTTCGTTCAACACTCGCTGATGCTCTCGAATAATAGCTAAATATATGCTCCACCCACGCAGTCACGGCGCCGTGACTGACGTGGCGCGGGAAGTTCTCCTTAATGACATGGCAGGTCCATGGTGAGATTGCGCGAAAACCGCCAGAGGTGGCTCCGATCGGGAGCGCCTCTACCTGTTGAACCATTCCAGCTTCTTGCTCAGCATCGCTCAATGCCCCCTGTGGCCGGCGCGAGTCTTCCTTCTCCCCCCCTGCGCTCTGCTTGTTACGCTCCTAGACGCCATGCCTTGCTTTTCCTTTTCATACACACTAAGGCCCTATTTTTCTTATGGGCAGCCATTAAAGTGGGCGGCCGGTTCCATCAAGGTCACCCCATTTAGCATACATATCGATCCAAGGCAATGCCTCGCATGACATCATTTTCCAACATCCCCTGACTAACAATATCACCGTGAATTATGCTGCCCACTCTAGTGTGTTGAATGCCGCCACAACCTTCAAGATGCAAGTATAAGTAATTGCATTTGGTGAAAGACCTTCCCTTACATTTGGTTAAAGCAGCTCGGGGCTTCTAAGCCGCAGCCCTTTTTGGCATAATCCGCTATTAATGAGCTCCAAGAAACGGCAATTTTGGACTTTGAAGGCTCATCAAACTTAATGTATTTCCGTACGAGCACCACACAAATCCCTCTCGGCTAATAATAGTCGTCGATTTGAAATTGCCATAACTTGCTCGTCCGGATTCTGTTTGTTGTGCCGTCACTTCCTATGACCTTCATACGCTGCATAGAACATACACATCACTTGGCACAGAATCGGCCCCCGGTGAATCTTTAATGGCCAATATCTTGGCAACCGAAACTCCAATCGAGGATCTGAAAAGACCAATGCACTCCACAAAGTGAGCACTCCAGGCCCATGCATTCATTTCATCTATGCCCCGTCAGCACTACAGTTGCCCAATCCGGTACGGATCTGCATCAACTTAAACTTCAACCTGCCATAACTTTTGCACCGTAGCTCCAATCGATGAGCCATAAAGATAGGCTGGTAGAGCACTTCAGGCACTACAGTTCTAAATCATAAACTCCCATATGTGCTCACTTTAAGCATACTCTCTTTTTCGCATCACCAAGGCATCAGTTGGCCTTTTAAACCGCATTTGACATACATTCAGCATTAAACTTGGCATGTTACCAAGCCCCGAACATTTTTCATTAATCAAGTAAGCTTCAAACAAGCTTGCCATGCATTTTTCTGGTATCTTTCTTGGCAGGGGAGCGGAGATGCACGATAGCATCTGTAGAAACAAGCGACGCAGGCTGTGAGTAGTGGTGGAGTGGGAGCCGCTATAGATCATAAATTCGACAAGGCTAACAAGGCCAATTTGTAGGTGAGCAGCAAAGGGGACATAGCCTTGAGCTGTAGCAAGGGAGAATGGTGCTTTGCAGAGAAGGTTGCCGCCAAAAGCAAACAAGGACCAATGAACCAAGCATTTTTCTCTTGAAAAAAAGAATTTTGCAAACTCAAAATTATTTTAAGCAATTGAAGGGGTGGTTCCCACTCTGACACTCGACACTACAAGGCAACAATTAAAGGGTTTTTTTAATCACGTAAAGGTGGTTCACACATCGAACTTGAGTAAAGTAAAGCAGAGGAGAGGGAAGAAGCTGGTTGTTGAAGGAGACAAAGGGAAGAGCAAGGCAAACTAGGAATTAGGCCTCTTTTGTGTTCTCTTTGTAAACATTAGTATTAATTCACTTTGCTCTCAATGAACACACTTTCCAAACTACTTATGAATGATGTTAACTATTCTTTGCACCTTTTAGGTTTGTGTTGTATCTTCCATATCTCATTCCACAACAAGCAACTCGGGTTGATCCCGGCTCACTAATTGCATTTATTTATTCCGACATCTTTGGTGAACCCGATGCGAAACCGAGCTAGGGTGGGACTTTGGTAGCAAAGGATGACGAGACCACAAGAAGCAACAATGCAATAGATGATGCAATAATTTGCAGTCTATATGCAGCAGCAGCAAGCTTCTCAGCAGCAATTTTAGCGGAGTGAACATATTTTCCAAGAATGGTATGTGATAATTGAAATATTGCAAAGATTTGAATGTCATGATATTTTAAAGTTTTGTATTGTTTATGAACAATCTATGGAGAATTATGGTGTTAATGATCATGACACGGTGTAAGATTTTCACTTAATTGTGATTCTCGAGCTTAGGGCTCAAATTGAAGGAATTCCGATAGTGCATGGTGCGAATTGGTAGGAGTTTAAAAAGGCTTTACAAGAAGAGTACTTCCTTGAAGATTCTCAACGAGTCACCAAACAAAGCTTTATGAAGTGGATACAGAAGAAGTACAAGGGTTTATTTGTGACGGAATTGCTACGAGCCTCTCCGAAAAATTTTGAATAGTTGTCTGACTGATCATAAAAAGCGGTTGATCCACGTCTTCAGAAGAGTTTGGTGCAACTACTCGAGGATCCATCATGTGACTTAGGCTTAACTTCTCACTAGAAATTGGTTATTGAAGTAGTTAATATGATTGTTAAAGCGGCAAAAGAGGGTGGATAAGTTCATAGTGATTGACCCTATGGATGCTCTTGAAGAAGAACCAGTGGGGAAGCCAAAGCCCAAACTGGAAGAGCCAGTTCTTAATCACCTAGTAAAAGGCATATAAGAGTTGAATTTGAATTTGAAAGCTGTTAATATTGAAGGTTTGAATGCAAGTGGAGCTTCATTAGAACCCACACAGAGTCCTCCACAAAAGTACTCGGATAAGTGTTGCATGTGGTGTCACAGTTTAGATTATGTACGTGTCATAATAACTAATATCTAATTCTCCTAGATGATTTTCTCATGTTAAACTAATCATTTAATATGGGGAAGTACCAGGGGAGAAAAGCTAGAATATTCGTTAAGCTGACAGACCGGCCTTAGTAGGGATCCAAAGGGGGGGCCATCCGCAAAAGAGCAATGTGCAACAATGGGCTTAAAAGACCCTAAGGTTCAGCCCATTAAGACTTCCAAAATGCTAAGGTTCCAAAATTCAAAGGTTGTTCCAATGGTCAAAAGCTTAGGAAGTTTCGATGCTTTGTATGTGCGTAAAAAAGTCTTCCCAAGTCCTACAAAGGAGGGGGCGAGCCCAAGAAGTAGGGGATGAGAGAGAAACTCACACACAACACACAAGCTCCCTTTACACAAAGGGAAAGAGGGACACATGTCAGCCCCCTAGGCCAGATGCCCACAAGGTGTACTCAAATCCTATTGCATGGCCATGGAGGTGGACCAATGAGAATTAGGCTAGAGTAAATATAGCTTAATTAATTTAAAAACACTTAATAAAAGAACCAATAAGAATTAAGCTCTCTAAAAGACTATTCGACAGTCTCCCAAGGGGTCCAATGAGCATTTAACAGCCCAATGGCTTGCCTGATTCCTATTGGCCAGGAGGCAAAGGGGTCCAATGAGAGTTTAGTTGCATTTATTAATTACATAAAGCTCTCACAAAAGGGGAAAGGGGGACACATGTCAGAAGGCTATCACTTATGCTTCTTAATACTCATTGGCTAAGCCTGGAAAGGGCCAATAGGGTTGCAGCATGAGCAAATAGCAAGAGGGGTCGACCAAGAGAGAGAGGGGGCTGATTTTCTCAAGGCATTATCCACACACACTCACACAAACAAATGTGTGAAGCAAGAAGACTCTCTCTCTCCCTCTCAAGCTTTAATGGAAAGCTTATCACCTACTCCAAGCTTGTGACAAGGGAGGCCTACACCAACAACTCTTGGCTTTATGATGCAAATCCAACCAAGAGCCAAGCTTCAATGCATGCTCATCTCCTCTACCATGCTAATTACTAAGCTAAGCTATGCTAATATGAGTGTTTATCTGAGGAGATGTACATATTTCTCGTAAGACTACTCCTTCTTCCTCTCAATCTACTCTCATACCCCACTAGCTCTCACCATCTTCGAAGGTGTGTGAGGTCTTGGGTATGAGACCATGAGGGAATTGATGTTGTGTTTAATAAGTGTTTTGCTTAGTGCTTGAAGTTTCCATCTTCATTGCACTAGATAGTATTGAAGGAACACAAAGAATTGTATTGTAAAATGTCTCTCTTGATGGGAGAAACCATAATACAAAGCCTTTTGGAGGGGGGACCGGCTCCATGTAAATTTGGTCCTCAACTGTTGTCAATAGCTTAATTTCTCTCTCTTTTGAAGTATTGTTTGTGCGATCTAAGTAGGTGTTATACTTTTGGTTGCTCTCTCCACCCAAGCACTCTTGTTATTCTCATTAGGAATCTATTCTAATGAAATGCTCACTATGTTCATGCTATTTTCCATTACACACAAGTTACTAGGCCATTAAATGTTACATTGGTATCAGAGCACAAGGTTTCTCTTTTCTTGCTCAAGAAGGGAGGTCCTCAAGCTAGCTATAAATGGTTGGTACTATTATTTGCATTTGAGTAAGTAGAATAGGGATTTTTCAGCCTTGCAGTGAGCCTGCCTTCGTGCAAATAACGTGGCATCACCGGCGAGAGCTATGGTCTTAATAGTGGAGTCCTACGGGGCTTGCCTAGGCTTAACCACTATTGAGCTATTAGAAGCTTGACAGGATCCGGTGTTGTTTTGGTGTTGAACGACCCTCTCTTCTATTCCTTGTAATTAATGGTATTCGAGCCACGGGTATAGTAGCTTGAGTGCTTTTTCTAAAGGGGTAAAGAGGAGTAGCAAGTAGGGCTTGAAGTGCCAAAGTACACCTAAAATGTTTACCCCTAAAAGTTGTTACTGACAATAGTAAAGAGAGTGAAATTAATGTTGATAACTTTGATTTTGCTAATGAGCAGGCTACTAATGATGCCCCTATGCTTGTTAACTATCTTGTTTCTAAGCTTCAACAAGCCGTGGGTAATCCATCCCTCCAAAGTGAAGTGTAACGGCAGCTTCTTGCTCATGGAATTCTCCAAGCTCCCCACCGTGACAAGAGAGTACCTAGGAAGCCTCCTTGTGAGACTCCCAAAAGAGGCCTCTCTCCGATTCGGGAAGAAGAAGAGGATCCATACGAAGGGCTCAAAATTTTGCTTTTTGATGACGCATCTCCTTCTCAAAGGAGAACTCAAGAGCCTCCACCAAAAGAACGAGAAAGAAGTGAGTCTCCTACCACCTCGACGGAGATGGCTCCACAAAGACGACGGACTAAACACTCTCCATCACCTCCAAAGTGGAGAAGACAATCGCACACTTCTCCACACCATAATTCAAAGAGAGATGGCAAAAATCAAGAGAAAAAAAAGGCGAGAAAGAGGACACCCTGTTCTCCATCTTCTTCCTCTGATGGTGAAGACAAAGAAGATCAAGGCAAGAAAAAGGCGAGAAAGAGGTCACCCTCTTCTCCATCTTCCTCAAATTCATCATCTTCTGAAGAAAGTGATGGTGCAACATTTGAACCATCAAAAAGAAGAGGCCATAGGAAATCCTATGCCGCGTGGAAGAGGTCATCCAAGCTCAAGAAGTTCAAAGAGGGAGGGAAGAGCATCTCTTTCCTTACCTACGATGGCACCTTTGGTGCTACGGACAAAGTCTTGGCCTTTATCCAAGAGTTCAATGCGGCGTTTGGAGATGAGGGCTTCACGAAGTCCTCTAAGCTACACCATGTAGCTATGCACTTTCAAAAGTCCTCCATGCAATGGTGGTCTATCCTACGGGCCAACTGTGAAGCTCCATGAACATGGAAAGCTTTAAGAGCTTCCATTATGAAGTAGTTTTTGGCCACGGATGCCAAAGACAAAGTACTCACTGAATGGCGAAGCTTGAAGCTCTCTCCCTACGAATCCATTCACAAATATGTAGACAAGTTTTGGGACCTACAACTCAAAGCCATTGTCTTCAAAAAGATGGATTTTGGAGAGCAAAAGCAACAATTTTGTGCGGGCTTAAGTGAAGAAATGGCGGAGTATGTCAACTCTCAAAGGCCACGCACCATATCAACAGTTATACACCATACTATGGTGGCTTCTCGAATCAATTTCCAAACAGGGGCTAAAAGAAATTCTAAGCCCACGGAAAACAAGGGTTCCAATGAGCCTAAGGGGAAGGACAATGTCCAAAAGTCTCCTAAAGCCAATTCCATCAAAGCTAAGGAGAAGGGAGTTTACAAAGGCAAAAACAAACTCTCTCCTAAAAAGCTTGAGCGTTATCGCAAGGATAACCGTTGTTTCAAGTGCGGCGAGCAAGGGCATGCATACCGCGCTTGCCCCCAAAAGAACAACCGCCATGAGCCTCCTAGAGCTACCTTGGTCGAAATCCAAGAGGAGGAAACTCATCACAAAGGATCTACTCTATGCCATGCTTGGGGAAAGGTAAGAGGACATGATGCTTTTATTCTCTTTGACCCTGGTTCTACTCACAATTTCATATCCACAGAGTTGGCCACCAAGCTAGGCATACAAGCCTATGAGATGGGAGATGTCCTACCCGCATATGCTGCTTTCAAGGGGCAAGAAGCTTCAGTCACTCCCTTAATCGGGAAATTGAGGCTCCATGTCCAAAGCTATGTGGACAAAGAGGACTTCTTTATCTCTCCTCTCAAGCATGAGGATGTAATCCTAGGGGAACCATGGTTTGATTGCATGACTGCCAATGTTAAATTTCCTGAAAGAAGAATCTACTTTAGGTTCATGGAAAAGGATATGTACATAGATGCTAAGAAAATGGGTAATACCATACCCATTGTACATACACAAGCTTTCAATAAGTCAATAAAGAGCTCTATTTTCGTGTACATAATTCTTGTTAAAGATTCTCAAAATGAACCTAATGTTTTAGCAAAAGAAAATATACACAACCACAACGAATTAGAGTCATCCAATTTTCTCGAGGGGTTTCAAGATGTCTTTATTGATGAAATCCCTTGTGAGCTACCTCCTAAACGAGGCAATAATGACCATGCAATTGAACTTCTTCCAGGAAGTTCACCGCCTAATAAACCTCCTTATAGACTTTCTCAAGCTCAACAAGAGGAGATTATGGGGCAAGTGCATGAGTTAGTTGAGAAGGGCATGGTTAGGCCTAGCTCATCTCCATTTTTCTCACTTGTGCTATTAGTGCAAAAGAAAGACGGCACATATCATATGTGTCGAATATAAAGCACTAAATAGGATCACTATCAAGAATAGGTTTCCCGTTCCACGGCGTTCCACGGGTAGAAGACCTATTTGATAAGCTACAAGGGTCCACCTACTACAGTAGGATTGACCTAAAAAGTGGCTATCATCAAATAAGGATAGTTGATCAAGACATTGTAAAGACCGCATTTCGCACTACATTTGTTCTTTACGAATATATTGTCATGCCTTTTGGCTTGACCAATGCACCAGCCACATTCAACCGCTTGATGGAGAAGCTATTCAGGCCTCATCGAACCTTTACTGGAGTGTTCTTTGATGATATCATCATCTACTCTAATACATTAGACGAACACAAGCAACACCTCCAAGTAATATTTCAAGTTCTAAGAGAGAATAAACTTTACGTTAATCGAAAGAAAAGTGAATTTTTCTTACAACAGATTCAATATCTAGGTCACATTATCTCTCGATGGCATCCAAATGGATCCATCAAAGTTAGAAATAATAAAAGGATGGCCTAAACCAAGGAATCTTCATGAAGTAAGAAGCTTTATAGGTATGTGTGCATACTATAGATGCTTCATAGAAAAGTTATCACTAATAGCAGGACCATTACATGACCTAACAAAGAAAAACGTTAGGTATACATGGTCTGCCAAGGAGAACAATGCTTTTGAAAAGCTTAAGGAAAAGCTTATCTCTCAACCTGTGCTTACACTACCGGATCTCTCAAAGCCATTTGAGGTCCAATGTAACACTTGTGGTGATTGCCTTGGAGCTGTTTTGCTTCAAGAAGGGCACGCCATAGCCTATGAAAGTCGAAGGCTCGACCCTGTTTAGCAAGCTCTAGGCATATATTAAAAGGGACTCCTGGCAGTTCTACGTGTCTTAGACTCATGGAAGCACTATTTATTGGGGACTCCTTTCATTCTGCAAATGGATCACCAAAGTCTTAAGTACTTCATGACGCAGACCAAGCTCTCCAACAAACAAATGAGGTGGGCAAATTTTCTTTCACAATTTCATTTTCATATTGCTCACATTGCTGGCAAGCATAATCAAGTAGCCGATGCACTCTCAAGACAGCCGAGAGTGAATGCAGTTTCCATAGCAACTCACAATGATCTATCTTCTATGATAGATGAGTATGCTATTGATCCCGATTTTAGAAATGTGATTTCCGCCCTTGCATTAGGGAATAAACAGGAACCATTTAGTCTACAAGATGGTTATCTTCTCTATGGCAATAGACTATGCGTTACTAGCTCATTATGTGAGAAAGTAATGTATGAATCTCATGCTCCTCCTTATGCAGGGCATAGAGGGATTCAGTCTACCCTAAAAGGGATTGAAACATATTTGTATTGGCCTACCATGAAAGCAAACATACAAGAGTATGTTTCCAAATGTGTGGTATGCCAAAAGACGAAGTTTGATAGAGGGAAGCAACCTGGATTGCTTCAACCTTTGCCAATCCCTAATTCACCATGGGAGAGCATATCCATGGATTTTATCTTTGGATTGCCTAAGTCTATCCATGGGAATACGAGAATATGGATGATACTAGACAGGTTTAGTAAACAAGCTCATTTTATACCTACCAAAAAGACTATCAAAGCCCATCAAATGGCAACCCTCTTCATTTCACAAATCTTCAAGTACCATGGCTTCCATAGTGATGGATAGAGATCTTAGAATGACCAGTAATTTTTGGAAAGGTCTTTTTGAGAATTTAGGGACAAGACTAAAATTCTCTTTGGCTTATCACCCGCAAACGGATGGCCAAAGTGAAATAGCTAGCCCAACAATTCTTGATCTACTAAAAGCCTATGTAACGGAAGTAGATCAAAGGTCCCAATAAGAGAAGTACTTACCCTTAGTGGAGTATGCCTACAATAACACTGTACATACTTCCACGGAAAAAGCACCTTTTGAGGTAATTGAGGGAAGATCAAAAAGTCCCCTGCTACTTAAGGTACACGGGAAGATCTTTGCTGCAGATAAGTATAGCCAAGACCCACAAGAATCTTTTCAAAAGATTAAGGACACTATCTCTATCTCACAGCAAAGGCAAAAGGCTGCTGCTGATAAGCACAGAAGGTCCCAAGCCTCTAAAGAAAATTATTGGGTCTTATTAAAATTTCCCAAGGCTCTATTAAGGCACACGACGGGCAAGAATCCTACGGGACACCAAAAGTACTATGCTAAGTTAGCAAAAAGGTACTATGGTCCCTTCCAGATTCTTAGGCCAATCAATGAGATGGCCTATCAACTCAAGTTGCCCAACCATTGGCTCGGACACAATGCTTTTCATGTGAGCCTACTAAAGCCTTACAAAGGAGAGCCACCTCAAGACCAGCTATTGAAGACCCACCGGAGATCGAGGACCAAGAAGAGGTGTTGCAGCCCGAGTCCGTTCTTCAACATGAATACAAGGTACTAAGAGGTGGTAAGACTATCCGACGATATCTTATTAAGTTTAAGAATTATCCTTTTGAAAATGCTAGATGGATGCAAGGCATACAACTAAAGGATAACCTAAACCTTGTCAATGCTTACAATGCTTCCCTAGAGTAAGCAAATGTACAAATGTTTAAAAATGAGCAAAGTTTTTGTCTTATAAGACTCTCTTTTTCTTTATTGTGCACAAAAATGAAGTAGTATGCATGCTTAGATCAAGTTTGCGGAGACGACGTCTCCCAAACACCAAGTAGAACTTGTCACTCTACTATGGAAGATTGATAGGACTAATGTGCATACATGATTGTGTCAGCTTAGGCTCTCAGGCGCCAAATGGCCTAGTCATCCATTCTGGAACGATGTCGTAGGGTAACATAGGGATCCTCTACCCACTAGGAAAAGGACTAATGAATATGCTTTATCTTCTCTACCCCATAGTCGAGGACGACTATGATTTCAAGAGAGAGGTAATGTCATAATAACTAATATCTAATTCTCCTAAATGATTTTCTCATGTTAAACTGATCATTTAATATGAAGAAGTACCAGGGGAGAAAAAACTAGAATATTGGTTAAGCTGACAAACCAGTCACCATAGGGATCCAAAGGAGGGGAAATAGGGATCCAAAGGGGGGGCCATCTGCAAAAGAGCAATGTGCAACAATGGGCTTAAAAGACCCTAAGGTTCATCCCATTAAAACTTCCAAAATGCTAAGGTTCCAAAATTCAAAGGTTGTGTCCAATGGTCAAAAGCTTAGGAAATTTGGACGCTTCGTATGTGTGTAAAAAAGTCTCCCCAAAGGAGGGGGCGAGCCCAAGAAGTAGGGGATGAGAGAGAAACTCACACACAACACACAAGCTCCCTTTACACAAAGGGAAAGAGGGACACATGTCAGCCCCCTAGGCCAGATGCCCACAAGGTGTACTCAAATCCTATTGCATGGCCATGGAGGTGGACCAATGAGAATTAGGCTAGAGTAAATCTAGCTTAATTAATTTAAAAACACTTAATAAAAGAACCAATAGGAATTAATCTCTCTAGAAGACTATTGGACAGTCTCCCAAGGGGGCAACCCAATGGCTTGCTTGATTCCTATTGGCAAGGAGGCAAAGAGATCCAATGAGAGTTTAGTTGCATTTATTAATTACCTAAAGCTCTCACAAAATGGGAAAGGGGGACACATGTCAGAAGGCTATCACTTATGCTTCTTAATACTCATTGGCTAAGCCTGGAAAGGGCCAATAGGGTTGCAGCATGAGCAAATAGCAAGAGGGGTCGACCAAGAGAGAGAGGGGGCTGATTTTCTCAAGGCATTATCCACACACACTCACACAAACTAATGTGTGAAGCAAGAAGACTCTCTCTCTCCTTCTCAAGCTTTAATGGAAAGCTTATCACCTACTCCAAGCTTGGGACAAGGGAGGCCTACACCAACAACTCTTGGCCTTGTGATGCAAATCCAACCAAGAGCCAAGCTTCAATGCATGCTCATCTCCTCTACCATGCTAATTACTAAGCTAAGCTATGCTAATATGAGTGTTTATCTGAGGAGATGTACATCTTTCTCGTAAGACTACTCCTTCTTCCTCTCAATCTACTCTCATACCCCGCTAGCTCTCACCATCTTCGAAGGTGTGTGAGGTCTTGGGTATGAGACCGTGAGGGAATTGATGTTGTGTTTAATAAGTGTTTTGCTTAGTCCTTGAAGTTTCCATCTTCATTGCACTAGCTAGTATTAAAGGAACACAAAGAATTGTATTGTAAAATGTCTCTCTTGATGGGAGAAACCATAATACAAAGCCTTTTGGAGGGGGGACCGGCTCCATGTAAATCCGATCCTCAACTGTTGTCAATAGCTTAATTTCTCTCTCTTTTGAAGTATTGTTCGTGCTATCTAACTAGGTGTTATACTTTTGGTTGCTCTCTCCACCCAAGCACTCTTGTTATTCTCATTAGGAATCTATTATAATGAAATGCTCACTATGTTCATGCTATTTTCCGCTACACACAAGTTACTAGGCCATTAAATGTTACAGTACGTAAAAATTGTGATGATTTCAATGAAACTTACAAGAAGAACATAGTCTTTTGGAAGGACAACAAGCTTCATCTTAGGGAAACTGGTGAACGTCTACGCTTCAACTACGAGAAAGGCGGTATGAAGAAGCTGGATGAGGAGATGCATCATAATGTTTCTATGGTCGGCAACCTATGAATTCAGTTATGCAGTATAGAGGATGATGAATTTATTAGAGCTAAGGGTGATATGTGGCCCTATGCTTTGAGGATAGCTGAGAAAGTTAAGCTGACTCATAAAACATTAAATTCAAGCTACGAATTGTACTCGACAAACTACGGGGTGGTTAGATCCTGTGGATTCTCTTATTCTCTTTGTGTGTATGCTTTTTTTGCAAAATCTCAGGCCAATGAAGTTATGGTGGAAGAGAAATGCAAGAGAGATGAAGATATTTTAGGCTCATCAAAGCAAGATACGAGGTCTAGCGGCATGAAGGAAGAAGGCTCAACTTCCAAAGCAGTTCCTACACCTAAAGTGGTTATGGAGGAGGCGCCCAAGGATAAGAAGCAAGGTAATCCTAGAGGACCTTCCTATAATTAAAAATTCAATATTGAATTGGCTACAGATTTGAAGAAGGCATTCTCAATAGCAAGGTGGAACCTACTTTGGGCGATATCTTGGGTATTACTAAGCGTACATTTCATGAAGAAATTATTGACATTATAAAGCAAAAGCAACAAGTACCAGTTGAGCATGAACCTCAGGCACAAATAAAAGAAGAAAGCTTGTAGTCTACAATGGTTTTAAATCAAGTCACACCCGAGGTAAGACATGTTCACTTTAATGATGAAGGCGGTGAAGAAACTGTATTTAGGAGGCGTTTTTCCAAAAAACATTGGGCGAGAGCCACTACGGAGATGATGGTTAAGATTGGTGATATTGATAAGCCTATTCTAGCGCTTGTGGATCATGGGTAATAAATAGATTTAATGTCAAAAATCTTGTATCAAAGAAGAAAGTGGCCTATTGATATGGATCGTGTTTAGCGGATTCGAGCTGCTAACACCCAGCCTGGCGAATTATATGGAGCATGTGCAAATGTTAAGGTAACAATTGGATATGTTTGTGATGAACATAATTTCTTCATACAAGAGAATTTCTCCTATCCAGTTATCTTAGGGCAACCTTACATAACGGTTGTGCGTATGGAGACAAAGGTGTTGGATCGTAATGGGGAAATCGTTGTGTGTGTGTGTGTGTGTGTGTGTGTGTGTGTATATAGAGAGAGAGAGAGAGAGAGAGAGAGAGAGAGAGAGAGAGAGAGAGAGAGAGAGAGAGATTAGTTAGGGGTTAAGCCAATGCACAAGAAATTAGAATGCACACACACACACACACACACACACACACTTGATAATTCAACATGAGAAAATGATTACAAAGCTTATTATATAGGCATAGCTCCTAGTGCTTACAATTGTCCCAAAGGTCACTTGACTGTTCGTGAAAGATTAATATGCATCTTGACCCTTGACCCTTCTATTTGGATCTAGACATGACGTGTCCCAGGCCAACACATGGCTACACATGGGCTATCACATGATGCTATACACATGGAATCTACATGGCAGTCTACATGGATAGGGTGAGTTCCTGTTGTGCAAAAAACCCCACACCTCAACAGATCATACTCTGACTATCTCGATGCAACACTAGAGTGAGCAATGCCAAGATCTCCCACTAGGCGAGCTAACCACATAGCTTCCTTGCTAGTATAGAAAATTTCCACATACTCTGCCTCTGTGGTGGAAGATGACGTATAGTTTTGGAGACATGATCTCTATGACATGGTTGCTCTAGCAAAAAGGAAAACATAGCTAGATGTGGATCTTTGCCTATCCACGTAACCCGTCTAATCCATATTTGTGTAACCCACAATGGATGCATCACTATTCCAAAAGCATAATCACTTGTCTATCGTACCATTTAGATATCTCAAGATATGCTTCGTGAATTCCCACTGCTTTCAATTAGGATTTGCCATAAATTTGCTAACCACTCCCACTGTAAAAGCAATGTCCGACCTCGTGGCTACCATGGCGTGCATAAGGCTACCTATTGCTAAAGAATATGGCACCTTGGCCATTTTTTCTTCTCAACATCAGACTTGGGAGCATCATTCTTGCTAAGTTTTGCATATGCATGCGTAGGGGTACTGAATGAAGTTTCCCTCCACTGCATATTAAAACTTTGCAATATACATTGCCTGAGACAGCTCTAGTATTCCATTTTTTCTATCCCTCTTGATACACATACCAAGAAAGTCACTTGCATCTGCGAAGTCCTTCATAGAAAATTGCATGCTAGGTGACTTCTTCAAGATGGAAATATTGTCTTTAGACTTCTTGAAAATGAGCATATCATTGACATAAAGTATCAAGATGATAAGTGAGCCATCGTTCAACTTTTGGTTATACAAGTGGTGATCTTCCTAGCTCCTTGCATACCCTTGGGATTGCATGTACTTGTCAAACTTCATGTACCACTACCTTGAGCCTTGTTTTAGGCCATACAATGCCTTACACAATATACACACCAATTATGCCCTTGTAGGCTTCTCAAGTTTGACTTCAAAACCCTCTGGCTATTTTATGTATATATCTTCATCAAGATCCCCATGAAGAAAATCCGCCTTCATGTACATTTGGACAAGTTCCATGTCCTCACTAGCTGCTAATCCAAGCAGAAGATGCACAGTAGTCATCTTGAACACTGGAGAAAAAATCTCATCTACTTAGGGTCGGGATCTTCTACCATGTACTTCTTGTATGCCCATTTGTAAGGCAAGGCTTGTTTGCCCTCTGGAAATTTTGTCAGTTCACAAGTTTCATTAGCCATAGTCAAGTTGCACTCAAATTGCATTGCTTGATCCCTCTTCATGCTATCTTCCATCTCAATGGCCTCTTGATAGCAAGTAGACTCTCTACAAGTTAGTGGCCAGTAGATAGTCTAATCCTAGTTGAAACCGCTCACAGGCACGAGATACACATGGAGTTCTCTTCAGTGCCTGACTGTTGGAATTTTCTCTCTCAGGAGCATCACTAGCTCTTTCTAGAGCATTACTAGCGATAGGTACATTGCTAATAGATTGAGCTATTTGTGTAATTGGACTTGAGGATACATCCTCAAATCTGACTTTGTGATACTCAATCTCTTTCACGGGTTGTCTGTGCATCTTTGATTCATTAAAGATCACTTGTGAGCAACAAATAATTCGTTGAAATTCTGGGTGCCAGAGATGATAGCCCATCTCTCCATCTGCACCATAGCCGATGAAGATGCATTTATGTGATTTGGGATCTAACTTCTTTAGGCACATGTGAGAATGGCTCACACCCAAACAAACATAATCTATCATAATTAGGCTTCTTGCTTGTCCACATCTTTTGTGGAATCTTGTAGTTCCATGGTGTGGTAGGCGAGCTATCGGTTATATGCATCACTATCATAACAACATGTCCCCATGTAAATTTTCCATAGATAGCATGGAAGTGACTCTCTCCTGAATAGTCCTATTTATGTGCTTAGCAACTCCATTTTGAGCAGGTGTCTATGGCATAGTAAACTACCACCAAATTTCTCTATTTCTATTGAAATCCAATAAGGTAATCCTAATTTGTTTCTCGTATATGCAATGCTCACACAAACTAAAATCAAAATAGTTTAACATAGGGATTTAGACAAAACTCTATAATTGCTTCACTCCCTTTTGACTCTTCTGACCAAGCCAGCTATGCCACAACGCCACAACTCAGTAGAAGGTAGCTCGGTTACATAGATAGAGTTATCTTTCATAGAAGAGATATACAAGGAATATTATGAGCCAAAATGTTGGCCTTTGAGCATGACCAAGCTACTTTTCTAACATTGTAGTGTATCCAAGATCATCAAGCTGTCCTGCTGAAAACACGCTTCTAGTTAGCTTTGGCACATGTCTAACACCTCGCAGCATGAACTCAATATCGTTGCGTATACACAACTTCACATCTCCAATGCCACATATCTCAACTTGATGAGAATCACCCAACTTAATTGAACCATGTGTAGAAGCATAATTGGAGAACCACTCCTTGTGAGGAGTAACATGAAAACTCGCACCTGAATCAATAATCTAATTCTACGTATAACATTTATCAAGAGCTAACAATGCCTCGAGATTCAAATCAAAAGTAAAGACTAGTACACCTGACGGCTATGGCACACAATACCGTCAATATGTGGAGACTCAACGACATTGAATTCCTCTATCTTCACACTGCTCTTAGGAGGTGCATAACTTACGACAATGGATCTACCCTTCTCTTTTTGCAATAAGTAGCAATCTCTTTTCATGTGTCCTTTCTTGTGATAATGGTAGCATTCAATGTTCCTCATGTCATGTCCATGGCTCTTGCTATGTGCCTTCTTGCGATCTTGATAACGACCGCGACTACGACTATGACCTCTTCGCCTTTGATTGTTTTTCTAGCTACTTCCACTTGCCCTATATGCATCACCATGCCCACTACTGTCAAGAGATTGGCATCAAATCTCTTGTCTGAGAAAAGGGCTAGTAACATCACTGAAAACAAGTTTTCCCTTAGGGGCAGAGAAACTAATGTCAGTGTTAAATGTATCCCATGATGCAGCCAAAGAACATAGTAAGCAAATGGCTTTTATTTCATCATCCAAATTAAGCCCCTTTGATGTCAATTGAGTAAACACACTGTTAAACTCATTCGTGTGTAAATTGACACCCTTCTTTCATGTTAAGATGCATAAATTTCTTCAAAAAAAAAAAACTTTGTTAGATTCACTCTTACCATCCCATGCTGAGCATAAAGACTCCAACAGTTCTTTAGCATTAGTCTTGTCCATAATAGTAAAGAATATAGTCTCATCAAGATGCAACCTAATACTTTCCATGGCACGAGCATAAAGCCCCTCCCATTGATCATCAATGTATAAACCCTCTTTGTGCTCTTTCTCAATGTTGTAAGTCCTTTGTTGATTAGGACATCAAGCATTCTCTACTTCCATATAATGAAATTTATGCCATCAAATTTCTTAATGTAGTAATCTTCTTCTCAAAAGATCCAACCATACCGATAAGAGCTAATTTAAGGAAAGTAACGCTAAGAACTTATGAAATTTTTTTTGACAAAAAACTTTGATGGAGATCAGAATCTCAGCAAGACAACTCAATAAAATCACTACAATGTCAACGCAAAAGAGTGTTGTAAGCAAACTAGAGCACTCGTGGGAAAATTTTTCTTGCTGAGATCAAAACCTCAATAAGAAAGCTCAGTAAAATCACTACAATGTCAATGCAAAAGAGTGTTGTAAGCAAACCAGAGGACTCATGGGAAAAATTTGACAAATGCTCCTTTGTACACATATCAAAATCTCAAGTGAAAGCGAGTGGCAAAATTACTGCAATGTCAATGCAAAAGAGTGATGTAAGCAAACTAGAGGACTTGTGGGAAAAATCTGGCAGAGTCTCCTTTGTATAAATATCAAAATCTTAAGTAAAAGTGAGCAAAAAACAACGCATAAACCAACAAAGAGTGCCGACAAGGCATAAACTAGTATATACCACTCAAAGCAACTGTCTTAAAGAATATCATATGTGTAATTGGATTATATCCAGAATAGTGTGTAGACTCGATTCATAACTCAGTTGAGTACCTTAAATGAGTTATTACAACTAAGAAGTGTCTAAAAGAATACCTCTTCTCAACTTTCCATGAAAGTGACATGCTGACATAATTCATCAACAAGGAATCAATGCTCATCAGTAAACAGCCCCACCATAATTGGTGATTGAGGTTGAGAACCGGACTTAAACATGAAGGGACTAAATCTAGTTTCAACACATTCATGGTAAGCAAATTCCAACTAGAGAGATACCTTAGCATATCCTTTAGCATGGGATTAACGAACTTGAAATTTCCTATCCGTCTCTGGATAATTGACACTACTAATATTGAGTCGTTTCTCCCCAAAAGTTTATAGACAGTCCTCCAAAAATGATTGATAAATGTGGGTCACAAGGATTTTCAATTTTTTTGAATAATCCATATTATAATCGATACAAATTATAAACAACCAATGTGGTTAACTTTAGAGATTGAATAGTGAAGTGAATAAACTTTACAAAGTTTAGTCAATGTATCTACAAGCACCCAAACCGAGCCATGACCTCTGATGATGATCGGTAGACCCACAATTAATCTCATAGAGATACTGCACATGAAGTGTAAATGCTTCATAAGCTATCAATTTCATGAATTTGCATGCCTCTCCAAATTTATCTTTACTAAACACCAAGGTCCATATCACACCTTGTGCATACATGTAGGAAAAATTGATCTGAACCTGCATTTTCATGACTATAACTACCAATGCTTATGGTTGATGTGATAATCATAGCACACATAGAAGAGGAGGGTGAATAGTTCTATGAAAAGGAACTAAATACTTCCTATTGCAATCACTTGAAAACCTTGGTAAAACATTTGAACCATAATAGAATGTGTAATATAAATCACATCTAGGCACAAACAATGAAACATTTTCATTAAAAATACATAGCCTTGCTATACGTGCAAACAAATATTCATGAATGTTGCTCAACAATACTTATAAGCTGCACAAGTCTTACTAGGTATCCAAGCCACTAAAATTTTTCTTGATACGACGTGCTCAAAATGGTCTAATACACTGATGTGAGTAGCACCTAAGGACTTTGTTGTGATACATAATTGAAATAACAACCACCAGTGTTCGTCCCAGAGACTCATATTCTCCACATGTGGAATATGTCTCATATAATGATGTTTAAAAATATGGCACCCACCAAGTATGAGATGTACTTGTGTGTGGAGGTAACTGTAAACACTCAATGGCATGAGTGAGAGGGACCCTCATAACTCTTACTCCACACTAGCTAAACCAAAATCCATAAGTTCCTAGGCCATGTTGTATTCCTTGTGACTATCAACATGTGCCAAACAAAACCCTACCATATAGGTCTATAACTACATGGTGCAGAAATGTATCTGGGACACTACAAACCCAAAATTCTTTGCTCCTACATGACCTTGTCATGCTCTGAAGAGAAAAATAAATGAAAGCATTCTAGCATATGCTTACCACTTGGAAAACTCAATCAAAGCACATTTAGAAATGAAACTAAACCAAATCAAATGCTTACTTGGAGGTGGAAAATAGCTTACACTTACACGGAGTCAAGTGCACTTTCCAAACTTAAAATATACATTACCAAAAATCTAGCTTCCAAAGGCCCAGTATGTCTTTAACTTACTAAACACAAAATGAGAGATTAATAAAAAATCAAGTAGTATTGAACTAGTAACCCGAAGGTGTGGCCTTGGCAATCCAAGCCCCTTGAGTGGATCCTACAAATTCAAACCCCTTGGTAAGATTCATTTCACCGATAGTGAATGTAAGCAACTTGGGAGGTTGAACTTATATACTACCCCTTGGTAGAGTGAAAACTACTTTCTATGAAAGTAGTTTCTATGAAAGTACACGTGTGAAGAGATCAATCAATGACCATCAACACTTATGGAGTGAATTGGCAGTAATTGGGTCATACTTTTGGAAATACAACTCCTATAGCGGCAATCAGTGTTATAGACTAAACAACAGATCCTCTCAAATTAAAATCTTATTCACAATTGGATCAAGTTAAATAGCAGATCCACTCAAGATGGAATCGTATTCACACTGGATCTTAAAACAATCTTATTTCCATGGAACGAGAGGAAAATTTCCCAACACCAAAAATAAGTTAGTTGTACCATGCTTTAAAAAATAGAAAAAACAAGAGATTATATGTCATGAATGTCCCTTAGCAGATTCATGTCATCATGTGAATTAGTTGCTTGACAACCTACTTGCTACATATGGAAAACCTCATCTATAGAAGTGTAGTGCTCACTGTTGCAATCATATGCAATGGACACAAGAAAATATACTAGCCTCAACTCTTCTTGAAGAGAGTAATTGATGTTATAGTGGAAGCAAAAACAATCATGGGGTGGAATTACTTCTACCTTATTGTCATGCTATGCATGCAAATGAGAAAAGTAAAGTTTAATGACAACCTCAACAATTTGAGCCGATATCGTAAGTGTCTTTCACAATTTGTACTAGCATGGATACATCACAATTTGACATTGCCAAACGTAAAATGTGAGCTCGCATCTACACATTGATAATGCCCCAAACATGCTAGCCATTGCTCTTGATCTTAAGTCAATGAGTAGGACCTTAGTATGATTAAGAATCCTTGCATCGTGTATGGCCTTCAAAGCGCTTTGCTTTGCAAAGTAGAAGATTTGTTCCAATTTAAAATTTAAAAACACAAAAAAACAAGAAGAACTTGAAATCGTCTAACCTGGTTGCCCTTCTGAGGCCAATTTTCTATGCTTGAATCTGGCTCATAGCAGTGTTTACTAAGAAGTAGAGAGCTGTCTTACAAACCATGCATGCCCTCTTGGCTGGTCATACCCACCTTGAGTGGAAAAATAGTTAATGCTGCAAAGTCCCCCCAAGTTTGTATGCTGATAGCATATTTCAAACTTCGTACTTCTCTGCAATATGTCTAAAAGTGAAGCCTTCCTTTGTAGTACATGGAGAAAATTTCTTGTTGGTGGCTTCTTGAATTGTAACAAATGGTTTGCCTTGCTAAGTATCTTTGCTTGACGGCCATCCCTTCCTTGAGAGACGATGGAATTCTGAGCTGAGTTCAAATCTTTCTATAGTTGACTCCACAACCCCTTGCTTATAATGCCGAAAGTGTAAGTTTTTATTGTGGTCAATGTGAATACAATAAGCCAACCCCCATGTGTTTTTGTGTAGGTTGCCCGAGCAGCTTCGCCATAATAGGGCACCGTCCCACGGCTTGTTCCCTCCAATTGCCTCTTGTAGACACGAGTGGTTTCATGCGTGTATGTGCTCACCATGGCATCCACGAGAGAGAGAGAGAGAGAGAGAGAGAGAGAGAGAGAGAGAGAGAGAGAGATTTTATCCATGCCTCCATGCCTGAGAAGATCCCTCCTGCAGGCCCTTCACCCCTAAGCTCTGATACCAATTTAAGAGACTGGGAACTTATGTATGCTCATCTCCACCCATCCATGCCATATATAGGCCCTTGAATTGCTAAATATACCCCCAAAACCGCATGTACATCTTGGCCCCTTAGCCTATCCGGTCCTACCTTAGGCTTGATATCTACAATCGGATAGCCCCCCAAAAATACGAGTAGAAAAATTGCTCGCGGTTACAACCAATTGGCATGAAATTGGGCAAGAGAGTCATCTTTAGTGAAGTCTATGATTATCTTTAAGGGATTTAGGAAATTGGCAAGAGCTGTTTGGCATTGTTTTATGTATAGGTCTAAGAGCCTGGTCACGTGCACCTATCAACCAGTCTTGCTGCCCCTTTTTCTGATAGCCACTAGGTCCACTAAATACCATCATTACAAGCCGAGCATTGGTCAAACTTCTTGGTGAGAGGGGCATGAAAAGGGCTTGCTATTGTGGTAGGGTTGCTGCCCAGCGACTACATCCTGTCAAAGGTAATCAAAGCAATGAAACCAAGATCTCACCAATTTCGAGGGAATGCAAACAAAAGAATCGCCTTAATACATCCTGTCAAAGGTAATCAAAGAAATGAAACCAAGATCTCACCAATTTCGAGGGAATGCAAACAAAAGAATCGCCTTAATACATGATTTTTATCAGAGAGTTAATGGAAACATTCTCTTTGTGCACCACCGGCTAGTGACCGACTGAATAGCAATGTAGCATTGCATGCAATCAAACTCTAAAGCCTTCAATTTGAAGACAATTGAATATATAGCTTAAGCCTACATTTAATATGAAAATGCATTTTTCATAGCCTACTAATAATTTGTTCTATTGATGTAAGGAGCAGTTAAAGTTGGGTTTGTGAGCATATGAGACTTGGACTTATAATGGGATGAAATCAGGCTGCCAGAGGCTCAATTGCAAGAGTGGATTTTTCAAGGTAAGTCACCCTAAGGTGGTGAGTAAGTTTATTGTTGCAAGCAAGGGCCAATTGGATGACTACAAAGCTCTTAGCTCACGACTAGGAGCTATAAAAATTATCCAATTTACTGGAAACTAAAAGAAAATGTGTACGAAAGGAAATCGATGAAAAAACCATAAAATCCTCAATGAATATAAAAGCTAAGAATGACATTGGGCTCTGATACGAGTTGATGAAAACACAAGTTTATGGAGGAAAACTAAGCCATTCATAGTTAAGAATTGAACTAGCAGTTGAGACAAATGTTTTTTTGGTTTCATTGATTGGAATCTAAGGGAGATCTTCCCATACCTTAGAGGTAAATGAACACAAAAAGTCACTAATTAGTTGAGAGAGCGAAGAAAGGAAAAGGGAAGGATGCAGGGGAGAAAGGAAAAAGGAGGGGTGGGGTGGGGGGGCTACAAATGAGTTTGTTTTTTTCTATGTTTAAGGCCACCATACACACCATCATAGGCTTGTACCGTAGTGGTTTAGCTTGACACATACTCCTTCAACGGGATGGGTTCCATGCGAGTAATGAAAATTGAAATTAAAAGTGGTTTTGTTGTAGCCTTTGAAATGGAGAGTTGGTGGACATTCTGAAGCATCTTCTGAAGATTTCATAATGATAATTGAAGTTGGAGCCAAATATGTTTGTTCAATAGGTAGTAGACATATTTATAATGAAAAGGGAGATTAATTAAAAAAAAAAAACTCACAATTGTAAGTGGATGTATCACCCTCAAACTCAAGCCGAGCTTTGAGGGCCACACACACTACATCACGAAACTACATAGTTCTAGTTAGAGGCGAGCCACTTCATAAGATTCCTTGTGCATTGTTATCAAATTGAGGCCATAACAACAAGGATTGTTGGATTCTACTCGTCCAAGTTCTTCTTTTTTACATGGATACAATCTCTTTTTTGCTTTCTTGGATAATCTCTATGAAGCTAGCTATTGAGAGGTCGTGTTCAAAGATCCGCCGGTTCCTAGCCTTCCAAACTCGCTTAAAGTAGTAGAAGCGAACAAATCTTGGATTTTCATAACCTTCCCTCCCAAGAATAAATTGTTCTTGGAGAACCCAATCTTCCAAGTCTTTTGAATCTATTTGCATATCTTACCTGCAAGGCCACTAATACCCGAGCACTCCTTGAATAAGTAAGGGGATCCTCACTTGATGCTTTGCACCTTGAGAACCTATCTAAACCAGTGCCTCTAGCTTGAATCTTGATGCCTATCGGCGTCTAAGCCCCCTGTAGCACCTCCACATAAATATCTTCATCGTATGGGGCCACTGTGGATTCCGGATGTTATTTGCTATCGACACCCATCTTGATTCAGGCCATTGCTTACCCCACTTCTTATTGAGGGGGAAGAACCAATCACTCTTGATCATTAGAATGTGATAGATATCCTTGGTTTGCGGTTTAGAGAAATGTCTACTCTTGGGCTATTGCCAGGCTTTCCACTCGAATTCAGACTCGCAGATAGGCATCAAGATATTGTCAAGTCTTTTTATCGATCTATTTATTAGCAGTCTTTCAGTTCCATTGAGGTGAAACTAGGTAGCCAATTGGTCTACTTCTTTCAAGCTCTTGTTGTTTTGTTATCCCAAAAATGGGCCAGTCATCGAAGTCCTTCCCTTTCTAATAATTTCTCTCCAAATTCGCTTCGTGTTTTAGAGAGCCATGGGGACCAATGCGTTATGGAGTCTTGAAAATATCTGGCTATTTCCTCCCATTCAAGTGCCTTCATTGCTCTGGTACACTTATGTACCAGCTCGTTCGTGGTGCCACCTAGGATGGACCACCAAGGGAATAACAATTTGTCGTGAATCCCTAACTCTTTCCATTGGCCACCTTGAGGAAAAGATCTTCGCCTTGTCAATCATATCTATCATAATAGCCCATGCCTAGTCTCACTTTGCGATCGAGACCATAAATCTAGCACGTTGGGCCTCTGTATGGATAACAAGGTTGAGGACCTTGATACCACCTTGCTCCAGTGGTATAGCAATAGACTCTCATTTGGCACACTAGCAAGGCATCATGTCTTTGATAATAATTTTCCACAAGCATATTTTCACCAATTTTCAAGAATTCTTTCCAATTGCATTTAGCTATTTTGAGGAGTGGACCAGTGAAAGACATGTACGAGAGCATAAATGAATTAATCACTTTACCCGCTTGAGAAGGGAAGAAGTATATACTCCCATGGTGTCCCATCTTGCCACTTGCCTTGTCCAAGACCCAATAGAAAGATCCTTTTATAGGCTAGATACAATTGACTGAGAAGACAATTGCGGGCTTAATCTATGGGATGGATTCAAATTGGATCCAACGTTTAGCCTCAACACTATATGGCACGGGCATGTTCAAATGGGATCAAGGGTGGAGTTGAAAATGGTGAGGTGTGTGCATTGTAGGCCGTGCGATCGGCCAACCCAAATTCACAAGATTGCGCGGGCTCAAGGTGCGGGCCCAAATTTACATGTTGGCCCAAATTTACTAGCTGTCTCGAATTTATGCGACGACCCAAATATACAAAAATGCATCTGATGGTCCAAATGACCCCACCGTCAATCCCATTTGAAACGCCCGAGCCAAATAGTGCGAAGGGACGTTTAGTGCCCACTGCCACTCTCTCCATTCACTCCATTCACAATCTACTTCTTCAATGGGACTGAGTAGAGGTATGCCATGAGCCCGATTTGAGAAAAGGGCATTGGCTTCACAACATCCCTGCAATCTCTACTGACGATCGTCAGGTCCTCAACCTTGGACAGATCTCGCATGTTCAGCCTCTACGCTATCGCCCTTGCAACACCCCAACGCCTCGCTGAACGAAGCTCTTGTCTTCGCCATCTCTAGTAGCACCACAAGCTCCCCGTGACCTACCCTCGCCAATACGCGCGTCCATCTTTTGAAAGAGCCTCTGAACTTGTTTTAGATTGTTAAATATTAGCCATTGGAAATTTTGGAAATATTTAAAATTCAACGAAAGGGGGGAAGGAAATGTAGATGGTGGAAACATTCCCTATACTGTGGTAACTGCACAATGGACAGTGAGTCAAAGACCCAGTTTGGCACCTATGAATAAGGGCCACTACTTCATTTGACGAGGAATGATTTGGGGATTGACACGCTATTGTGTTGTACTCTTGAGTCTCGTGTCTTGGAGCTCACTGTGCTCTTGTATTCTCTTGTCAATAAGCTCAAAGCAATCCTTTGGCTCGTAATGTAATTTGTTCCAATTGTACTGATCTGATCTAAATTTAATCTAGTTCCAGTTCCAGTCTATGTGTCATTTCCATTTCAATTACTATTTTCGGTTCTGTTTCAGTATTAGTGTCTTTGTTTGAAGTTTGTTTGGCTAAACTGACAACTAACTCTCAACCCAGCCTAGAATATCTAACTCTCAACCCAACCTAGAATATCTATCTAGATAGACGAGTTCATTCCATGAGTACATGTGAATCAAAGTATCGAAAAGCACAACATGAATAACAAATCAGATAGCCATTGTTATCATGAAACTTCATGGCCCTGCCCATGTTGGGCATACCTTGGAATCAATGCACTCTCTAAATGTGAATTCTTAGTGCATGTCATCATCTAGCATAATGCCATAGGGCTTCTAGGCATAAGCATGGGCGATTTCATTTGGGGAGACGCCTTAACTCTACATCCATTGCACACAGTCAAGTCTTCTCTGATAGGCCCTGCTGGGCATAACTTGCAATCAATGCACTCCCTTAGACAACAACTTGACCAAAAACCTTACCAATAACTTTTGGTGCTTTTGCAAGGTCATGATATTAGGCATATAGGTGAATTAAATCATTGCAAAGCATAAAATGATTAACACATCACACCACTATTCTCATCAGGAAGCACTACATCCGCTTTTGTGAGGTTTCATAGTAGCACATCATACTTCTATATTCTCAATACAAAGCACAACATCTGCTTTAGCAAGGATTTCATATAGTTTGAGTTCATGATCTTGTAACTTCAACTAGGATTCTCTACTTTGCAGATGCTAACCGAGTATCCTCAACAATAAATTATGAACTCTTCCTCTTGCATCAATCCAATAACTACATCCTAACGACTTTTGATAGCCATTCTTGATTGTCATGCATTTTACATTTTGTGCATCCTTCTGCATGGAAGCACACTCGAAGGTGAATTTTTCCAAGCTTCACGTTTCCTCATTTTTATACAAGCATCTAGAAGAGCACGTCGAGCCAAACGACAATTAGATAATGTCGTCTTCAGTATGCATTCCAAGGTCAGCCATGCAATTGTGGTGCTCCCCATCCAATATAATGCCATACTTTTTTGTGCCAATGTTGGGAATAACCCACAATCAATGTGCTCCTCAAGACAACAATCTAAACAAAAACATGAACAAGAACTTTAGGTGCTTTGGCAGGATCTCTTTATGAGGCATACAAGTGAATCAAAGCATTGCAAAGCATGATATGATTAACACATTGTACCACTATTGTTATCGAGAAGCACCACATCTGCATTTGCAAGGATTTTGCTATAACACATCATATCAATGTTCTCACCATGAAGCACATACATCTTCTTTTGTGAGGACTTTGCATGGTTTGAGTTTAAGTTCTTGTAACTTCAATCGAGGCTTCTTTGCTTTGTAGATGTCGAGTATCCCTAATGTCAAATTTACGAACTCTTCCAATTGCATCAATCCACCAACAATTACGTCGTGGTTTCTTTTGATCTCCATTCCTCATTGTCATGCATGCGATGTTTTTTGTCTCCTCGTGCATGCTAGTAGTTGCATAAATGTCACTCATTACTGCATATGATGCAACATCCCATTTATCTAATTCTAATGCTCACTCAAAGGCGAATTCCAACCTCCACATTTCCCCATTTTTGACAAGCATCTAGAAGAGCACACCAAGCCGAATGGCAATCAGATAACGACATCTTTTTATTACTCCCATAGCTTTGTTAGTATGCCTTGCAAGCCCAAAAACATAAACCATGCAATTGTGATGTTCTTCTTTTGATATACTACCATACTTTTCCCTTATGCTAACCGAAAGCATTTGGCCTTCATCCACTAGACCCGAGTGACTACATACACGAGGCACAATAGAAAAAGTGATCGGAGCTAGGGTGCATACAATAAAAAGAGTCCAGATCTTGCTTTGCCGGCCCTTGGTGGGCATATGTTCCTACACATACATTCTAAGAGGCTTTCATTGGCGAGAAACCCCCACTTAACCTCTGTTGAAAATGGCCCAGAGCTTCCTGCCTATAGCCATTGGGCGTATTTTGCAATCAACACCATTGGGCTCCAAGTGACGACATCCTAGACTTGGAGGTCATCAAGAACGTTTTGTGCTTTTGTGAGGATTCTGCATTTGGCACACATGTAGACCAAAGCAATGCCAAGCAAGACATTGTTATGCAATAGCTCCTGGCTAGCAATCTCATATTTCTGAATTCTCTCGCTCACGTCAATGCCACAGGCCTTCCCGGTGCATCCATAGGTGATTGCATGCGAGAAAAGGTCTTCACTTCACATCTGCTTAACAAAGCCTAGAGCTTCTTGCTACAACAAGCTCCAAGAGATGACATCGTGATAGGAATTTCGTAGTCAGCAACAACAGACATGCTTGCTCTTGGTCTACAACAAGTTCTATTTCGACCAGTGTGTTGTTGCTTTTCCTAGCATGCTATAATTTTTGACGTTTTTTTAAAAGCTTTAGTTTTGAATTTCCCACATGGAAAGACCTTGGATTCTCCAAAACGGTTAATAGCAAGGGAATCTTATTTCACGAGAGATTTGAACCCAGGTCGGGGAAAGAGGATTTGACTTGCATATATTGTTGGTGGGGTGCGAGAGAGAGCTGCTAAATAATCTCGCGTTCGAAGGAAGCGAATTGCACAGTGGGTCACTGAAACCCTACCTTGTGTTCGTACTGGAGTTCAAGCACTACAGGGGTAGGCAGGTGGCTTTTGGACTCATCTCCGACAACGACGTCGGACTTGGGCCTTCAGTTGATCCTGTTGTCTACTCGTAGCTCGCCTATCTAGAGGATTCTTCAGTCTGCAGAGAGGCTTCTGCGTGCTAGCCATTCCTTTGCGGAATCATGGGAAAGGGTGCTGGCCGCGGCAAGTTCAAGGGCAAGCCCACTGGGCGGCGGCATTTCTCGACACCCGAAGAGATGGGTATGCGCTTTCTGTCCTCTTATGTGCTTTCCTTATTGCAATGTTGTTTCTGCCATGTTCTTCAACTTCACAACAATGACAATATTGAAGTTGCGGGTTGACGTCGTTTCTGAATCTGATCACCGGATTCAGTTCCATACTTATGTGATGGGTGACTTGTAAATGGTTATCATAAGGACCGAAGTGGAACTTGCTGTAGACCAACTCAAGTGAGAGCTTTGATACTCAAGTCAAAACAAGTCGGCCTGTTTGTGCCTTGCGCTTTTATTCTACGAGAGTGATAGCGGAGGCAAGGGGTTGGCAAATAGTCACCCTCTCTCTCTTTTCCAGGAAAAGGAGGGCTTAGACCCTGTTGTCTTACGTAAGCAAATCACAAAGCCCACAGGCATCAAGTGATATACCGGAACTGGCAGTGAAAAAACCCTTGGAATTCAACAATAATCATAAACCATGGGGAAAAAACCACCAGTGATGCATAGTGACAAAAGGTGGGTGATACATCGATGGCTAGGGACTAGGGAGTGAAGGACGATCGTAGAAGAGAGCTCTCTCTCTCTCTCTCTCTCTCTCTCTCTTAACTCACACATATCTCATTATTTACTAAACGACGGCGAGCCACAAAAAACGGCTAGGAGCTCACGATCTGCCATGTATCCCTCTCTCCCACTCTCTCCCTCTGTTCCCTATATACAAGTATATATATATATATATATATATATATATATATATATATATATATATATATATATATATATATATACATACACACATATATATATATACATATACATATATACACATATATATATATACATATATACATATATACATATACATATATACACATATATATATATATACATATACATATATACATATATACATATACATATATACATATTTTATATATATTGTGGTGTACACACAAGATGGGACCAACTGAGTGTGCCTCTACCTTGAGAGGGCACCTCCTTATATTAGAATGAGAGGTAGTTGGAGGTAGTTACAAGGACGTTCACACTGAGGCCGATCTGGCCACACACCACACCTCCCTCCTTGGGGAGAAAAAGATGGACATCTTTTTATAATCTTGGACTGAGAGTGGACTTGACAAGAGAGATCAACTCCGATGCCTCATGTGGGGGGAGTGATCTTACCAGAGCTTAGGGACTAGGGGATTGAACTCGGGGGCTACACTCGTTATCATGCGAACATCATCAAGGCATGGAACTCATACATCTCGCTTATGCAAACATTAGGTCGTTATCCCAATGTAATGGACAAGACGAGGAAGGACTAATTGTGGGTTGCGTGCAATATTTTTGCGACATACATCTATCTCCATAGGGACTCGGACGCTCTGACCTTGGCTTGATACTTTATTGACCACAAACTACTTCTAAATTGAACAACTGTTTTGAATGAGACTACTATGGAGTTAGCGTAGAGAATTGAACATAATGAAAAATGAGAAAAACTGAGGAGAAGTTAATGAGCTTGACCCTGATTGTTGGCAATGATCTCCAATGTTCTTTCATATTGCCAGATCCTGACGCAGGAGTACATAATGCTGAGGTCAATGCCGATAATAAGATCTTCAACGGCAACAAAGGGCCCTAGGTGGGATCGCACCATTGCTGGTATTGAGAGAAGTAAGAGGAGCGAGAGGTGCAGAAGCAGAGTGGGTCGCGAGCATGGCAGGTAAGGGCTCTGAGCACGAGGAACCAAGGGACCCTAAGGTGGGAGTTGCCTGTGTGAGGCGATCAAAGGGGAGAATAGGGACCGCCCTGTACACAATAGGGTCTAGGGTCCAACAAGGGCGGCAAGCAACTCAAAACACCCAGGGTGTCCGTAGGCAGCTGAAAACAAACATGCAAAAGCCTGCGTGGTCTGCAGTAGAAGGGCCCGCGTGGGGCGAAGATACCACTAGCCTGTGGCAAAGGCCTGTGTGCTCGAAGGCTCAGTGCAATCTACAGTAGGAAAATCACTACCCTGTATCCCACAAGATAGCCATCGCTAATTTGGGAGATAAATCAAGAAAAGGTTTCTAACTACCTAAGCTCTGCTCGTCTCCTCCACCAATGTGGTGTACACACAAGATGGGACCAACTGAGTGTGCCTCTACCTTGAGAGGGCACCTCCTTATATTAGAATGAGAGGTAGTTGGAGGTAGTTACAAGGACGTTCACACTGAGGCCGATTTGGCCACACACCACAATGTGCACCGGAATAGGCCAAGATGAGTCTGCCTAGCTTTCACGTTAGCAGCTCTTTATATTATGCATGAGAGGTAGTTACAAGTGGGTTCACACTGAGGCCATCCGGCCACACACCACAATATATATATAAAATATGTATATATATATATATATATATATATATATATATATATATATATATATATATATATATACATGTATATATATAGGTATATATGTATATGCATGTGTCTCTTATATATAAATAAATAAATAAATAAATAAATAAATAAATAAATAAATAAATATATATATATATAGAGAGAGAGAGAGAGAGAGAGAGAGAGAGAGAGAGAGAGACGCATATACATATATACCTATATATATATATATATATATATATATATATATATATATATATATATATATATATATATATATATATATATATATAGAGGTGCAGCGAAATGAATGTTGTTCTTTCTCAAGATGAGAACTCCATAATGTGCTCAAGGTTCCTTTTTGTTCTTATGGAAGGGAGAGCCTTCTGTTCTTAATGATGAATGGACACTGTGCGTGCATATGTATGAGACAGAGATAGAGAGAGAAGAGAACACGACACCAGAGACGTGGTAAAACCCTCCTCCGAAGGCCCCCACTCTCTACGACGAGAGCGGTCTACTTATGATTGCACAAATCTCTACAATGCTTGGACTTGCCGATGATGTCGACGACGATGAGGACGACGACGAGACGGGCTTAAATCTGAAAACGCTAATGATTGAAATCTGCAAATCTTTATTTGCTGAATTTTGACTCTATGTCGGTGACGATGGTGATGGCAACGATGCGACGACGACGCGTTGAGAACGCAGATGTTGAAATCTACGTTTTCTAGGCTGAAACTGTAAACCTTGCGGAAATTGACCGTGCGGTGAGGATCTGATGCGGGAAGGTGAGATCTGTGATGTTCGGAGTTTGTTCTATTGTGTCTAAGGGCTGAAAAATGAAAACGCTGATGAGTCTTGGTGTTCCGTCGCGGTGAAACTGCAAAACGCTATGCTGATGCAAAAACGCTAGGACTGAAATTTGTCTTGATCTGCAAAAATGCTGCTGATCTGTTGGTGCAAACTGCTAACACTAGGGCTGATCCGTCTTCTGCTATCACCAGGCTGCTGCAGATGCAAAAACGCTGGCTGATTTGGTGCAAAAACGCTAGGCCTTCTGTGGAGAGAAAATGCCAGAGTTGTCGCGGGGGTTGGTCTTGCTGAGAAGTCGCTTGTTGAGCAAGGTGCTCCTGCTGCCTCTTCTGCCAATTAGTGCTAGCCTAGGTTTGCTTATATACAAACTTACTCAATTTGCCCTACCTACTTTCCAACAAAAGTCACTTAAAAATAATAAGTGAAAAATGTCAAAAAATAGGGAAAATAGGTTAAATGCACTGGAAAATTCTATTGATGGGATTTGACTGGAATCCGATGGTCATGTTGTGTGCAACGAGAGGATATGCATCTATTCTAAGTGCCTGGGCATGCACGGTCTGCGAACAGACTCACAAAAAGTGCCAGAACACTTGCTAATCTAGACTGACTGGGCTAACGGAACCCTTGTCGTGTTGTAGCTTGTCCACGGACACATAGGGTTGGATGTGTCACGTGACATCCTCTCCTTTTCAAAGTGAGGTACTGGTACCGAACTGTATGGCGTCGAGGGAGATCACCAATAGCATTCGGAATCCTGGAAGGGACTCTTCGTCGGCCCACTCTGATGTGTGGGTCGTGCGGTACTTGAACTTCATAAAGGTCTGCAACGCTTGCTTCTTTGGGCCGCACCGAAAGCGACACAAGGTCTTTTGTGGCTCCTTCGATGCTTCAACTTCGTCTAGAGGCCTGCTTCTTCCTTCTCCAAGAATCTCCATGGCTGAAAATTCCTGAAACCATTCCAACACAAAACCATGAACATACCTATTCCATGTAAAGTGAGTGGAAAAAATCTTGTCTTCCTCAAAGACTGTGCATGCAACGTAGATGAACAAAGAGACACAGTGCCCAATTGATCACCACACACACGCAAACAATGAGATCCAATCGTTCTCTTCTGATCCAAAGCAATCAACTGTGGCAATTCACAACGGAAATGCCCATGCTTGGTGCGTATACTTTCTTGTGCTCTTTCTAGTATCTACAACTGGGTCGTGCCAAGGAAGAGACATGGAATGACACTTCCTTGCATGCATACTTTTCAGCTTCATGAAAAATCCGCATACATTTGTGCTCATTCATGAGTGAAACGTGCTCAATATGTCATGCCTAGGAAAAGGGATCACACAAAGACGCTGACTAAAATACAGGAAACGATCACGAATGAAACACTCGAACAATGCGTGTGTGCTAATCATGCGAACACATAATACTTTCTGTGAGGGTTCTTTGGACCAAGGCTCGAGAGCCTAGACCGGTTCTTCTTGAGGGGGTTCTTGGGATCTAGGCTCGAGAGCCAAGATCGATCCTTCGTGATTGATCGAATCTGCAACAAGGTTAGCTTCGCTAGAAAAAGCATCCACTAACTCATCCTTCTTGTGAACAATCACATCTTCTTTATGCAACTCATCATGCTTGTGAGAAATCACATCTTGATCATGCAAATCATCATGCTTATCATTGTCAATCAAATCATCATCATGCAAATCATGTCTGTCATGCTTGGGAGAAGAAGGGAGTGAGAGAGGCTCCTTTTCCTGATTCTGTGCTAAGTACGCTTGCACTTGAGAAAAAAGTCGCCACAACTCTTCCATGTGTTGGTCGCCCTTCTCTTGTCTTGCTTTGTTCTCGCGATCAAATTCTGCTTGCCTTTTGTTGTTCTCGCGATCAAATTTTGCTTGTCTTTCTTTGGCTTCCAAGCGTGCTTGCTCGTGTTCACGCTCTATGGCTGCCATTCCTTCTTTGTATTCACAATCTATGGCTGCCCTTCGTTCTTCGTAGGCCTTTCTTTCTGCTTCTCTTTGTGCTTTTCTTTCTTCGCGTTCTAACTGTCTTTCCATAAACAATTGCTCCAACTTCTCCATAGGAATTAGTGAAATCCTTGGCGTAGATGGGGAAGGGGGAGGGTCGGAAAAACCTCATGGTGGGGAAATTCTTCTTCGCCTCTCTCATGCTCATCATCTCCAAGCGAAGTATCCATTCCGCTTCATGTGATGACCATCCACTGAAGTCGTGGGTTCTTGTGGGTTCTTGCGGTCTTGGGTTCTTGAGGTTCTTGAGGTTCTCGAGGGTCTTCTTTTGTTTGCAATCTGAGTTTGAGAAGGATCTTCTCTTCACCTGAGTTTTACTCTTTTCCGCGGGCGCACCCCTTTGCGGCCTTGCTCTCACACCAAGGTTGCTTTTTCCCACCTCACGTCGATTGGCCGGCTGCTAAGTGCACGGTCCGCTCTCAATGAGTGAAAAGAGGCACAAGGGGAGGCTGGACAAGCCCTTCTTTCTTGGGATTCATGTTACTCTTCAAAAACACGATTAGGAATCGACACGCCCAAGCGAACTTGGGTTCGTGCGACCGCAACAAACAAAAAAAAATTCTTGTGATTCTTTCCTTGAGTGATATAGAACACTGCCAAAGCTCTGAAACTAATGTTAAGGTGCAGCGAAATGAATTTTGTTCTTTCTCAAGATGAGTGCTCCATAATGTGCTCAAGGTTCCTTTTTGTTCCTATGGAAGGGAGAGCTTTCCTTTCTTAATGAGAGAGTGCAATGATCATATACAAAGTGAATGGACACTGTGCGTGCATATGTATGAGACTGAGAGATAGAGAGAAGAGAATACGACACCAAAGATGTTGTAAAACCCTCCTCCGAAGGCCCCACTCTTTATGGCGAGAGCGGTCTACTTATGATTGCACAAATCTCTACAATGCTTCGACTTGCCGACGATGTCGAGGACGATGAGGATGACGAGACGGGCTGAAATCTGAAAACGCTAATGGCTGAAATCAGCAAATCTTTATTTGTTGAATTTTGACTCTATGTCGGTGACGATGTCGATGGCGACGACGATGCATTAAGAACGCAGATACTGAAATCTGCGTTTTCCGGGCTGAAACTGTAAACCTTGTGGAAACTGACCGTGCAGTGAGGATCTGTTGCGGGAAAGTGAGATCTGCGAGGTTCGGGGTTTGTTCTGCTGTGTCTAAGGGCTGATAACTGAAAACGCTGATGAGACTTGGTGTTCCGTCGCGGTGAAACTGCAAAACGCTATGCTGATGCAAAAATGCTAGGTCTGAAATCTGTCTTGATCTGCAAAGACGTTGCTGATCTGTTGGTGCAAACTGCTAACGCTAGGGCTGATCTGTCTTCTGTTGTCGCCAGGCTGCTGCAGATGCAAAAACGCTGGTTGATTTGGTGCAAAAACGCTAGGCCTTCTGTTGAGAGAAAACGCCAGAGTTGTCGTGAGGGTTGGTCTTGCTGAGAAGTTGCCTGCTGAGCAAGGTGCTCTTGCTACCTCTTCTGCCAATTAGTGCTAGCCTAGGTTTGCATATATACAAACTTACTCAATTTGCCCTACCTACTTTCCAACACAAGTCACTTAAAAATAATCAGCGAAAAATGTCAAAAATAGGGAAAATAGGTTAAATGCACTGGAAAATTCTACTGATGGGATCTGACTGGAATCTGATGGTCATGCTGTGTGTAGCCAGAGAATATGCATCTATTCTAAGTGCCTGGGCATGCACAGTCTGTGAACTAACTCACAAAAAGTGCCAGACTACTTGCTAATCTAGATTGACTGGATTGACGGAACCCTTGTCGTGCTGTAGCTTGTCCAGGGACGCATAGGGTTGGATGTGTCACGTGACACATTGGTGACGTGTCATGCTTGGACACTGTTGGGCAGCAGAGGACACACCCCGGACTGGCTGGCTGATTGACACGTGGCAACTATACGGACACCCGCGTGCTAGATTGGCTGATTGTTGACGTGTCAATTCCGTACGACTGCTGACGTGGTAGCCCGCAAATCGCGGTGGATTTTATGGAAGCTGAAAAGCTACGCTAAGCTGGAATTCCACGCAATTTTAAAACTTGCTTTATTTTACTAAAGCATCAGAGAAAGAGAGAGAAAGAGCCTTTGCTTTATTTTTCAAAGCTTTTAAGTTTACCAGCTTTTGGGGCTCTGTTTTTGGCATCCTTTGTAATCTATAAATAAGCAGATAGGCCACTCATAACTCAGAGCATCTTGACGTAGAGTCTGAGTGTGAGCGCTTGTCCGCACTCTTGTACTTTGAACACAGATTAATACAAAAAGAAATACCGAAAGGGGCGCCACTCTTTGGAGCCGATATCTCTAGGCATGGAACTCCGCCGGGCCAGTGTCGAATCAATTGTGGACTTTGAACTGTTTTGAAGTGATTATTTGTGCTGTCGCGGACTTGGAGTGTCCAAGTCTGATGCAGTGGTATCAGAGCACGGTCGATTTCTCTTCTACAGGAAATCCGATCCCTTTTATTTTTCCGCGGCACTTGTGGCTTCAGGCAAGGATCAATCGACTCCCTCTGCATCCGGAGATGCGAGAAGATTCAGGCAAGGGCGGCCCGCCTCGGCCTACTCTGGCGGAGCGTCAAGAGATGGAGCGTCAATGATTGATCGGCGACGCAATATAGATGATGCTCAATTTTGCGAAGGATCCAAAATTTGCAAAATATATGAGCGAGACCTCTTTCGATGAGGTGCACATGCAGTGGCAGAAGACCACAAAACCACCCCCCAAATCCGCTCTCAAGAAACCTCCTACTCCTAGGAAGTATACAGAGAAAGAATTAGAAGAGGTGGTTGATGCACGAATTGCTCAGCTTTTTGACGCGCGCAAAACAAAGTTAAAAAGCATGACAAAAATCAAAAGAAAGGCAGCGACTTCGCGGGCTATTTGGGTCGTCAGTCTACATTTGAAAAGGCAAGAAAGCAGAAGAAGCTAGTTCGATTTGAAGGAGTACCCAATTCTTCTTCTTCTTCTTTTGATAATTCTTCTAGCTCATCTGACTCGAGCGAAAAAGACAGAAAAGGCAAAAAACGAAGCAAAAAGCAACTCTTCGGAAAGGGCAAGAAAAAGGCAAAGAAGTCTAAATCTCGCCCCGTGAGTGACAGTTCTATAGAGGATTTGTCTTCAGACAGTTCGGATTCTGACGACAACTTTTATGTAAAGAAGAAGAATTTTTATAAAGCCACGAGTATGACTTTCTGGAAGACAAAAGCAAGAAAGTCCGAGAGTTTAAGGAAGGTGGACAGTCAATTAAATTTGACACGTTTTCTGGTTATAGAGATGCTTCGAAGGCTTTGTCTTTTGTACAACAGTTTCACATCGCTTTCGCGGGAGGGCGTTACTCAGAGCACTCTAAGATTCGGAGAGCTGCCTCTTACTTTAAGGGGGATGCTCGAACTTGGTGGTCTACGCTTCTATTAAACAAGACTGCGCCGATTAAATGACTGAAATTCAAGAGGCTTTTTATTTCCTCTTGGTTGACTCAAGAGTATGAACGCGATATACGAACTCCTTGGAACCATCTTCGGATGACCAAGAAAGATACAGTGGACGCTTATTGCGAGATATTCTGGAGCTCTTTTCTACCCGCCTCTCATTTAAGAAGATCTCGTTCAAGGAACAGATTGAGCGGTTCACCTTGGGTCTTCCTACAGAGATCCACGTCACAAGACGGGCACCACGTGCCAATAGAAAAGAACAGACTGAGTAGACTTTTAGCACTTCAATAACAATTGAACTGAAACAGAGAGACAACACGCGACATGGAGTGGCGGAATTCCACCCCAGAGAGTATTGGCCCCAAACCTTGGCGTCCCTTTCGCTATTTCTTTATATTGCATCAACCCAGTACAAGCTGGTACTCCAGACTTTGCACCTTCGCTAGGAAGCATGCCAGAGAATGAGCCCTAACCTCATATTTAAAGGCCCTTGGCTTGAAAAGCAGTTACAATGAAAAAGCCTTTAAAACTCAAAAGCTTCTGGTCCCAAAAGTTGTCAGCGTAATTTACGGAAATTCGTACAGCTGCCACTTCATCAGCTAGCGCAAAACGTGGAAATCCATACAGCTTGCCACGTCATCATGTCAACGCAATTTCTCAAAAATCTGCCACGTCATCAGTTTGTGGTTGTGCGGGTCCTGCTTTATTTTAATCCTTTATGTCACTAGGGCCCCATTGGATGGGGTCCCCATAAGTTGGTAGGACTTCTTCTTCTGTTACTTGTTCTTCTCAGGGTTTAGGCCCCTCGGCCGACATCTGCAAGTTGATTCCATTCTTTAGGGTTTTGCCACGTCACCAGTTTGTTACAGATCCGAGATCACTGCTTGGAACAAAAGTAAGCTTCCTTTCAGGAGTTGATGAGTCATGCGAAACGGGGTTTTGCTATTCACTCTGGCAGCTTAACCTACCCCACAGATGAGATCATGACACAAAGAGCCGAACAGACTTCGACAAATGAAAGTAGAAAGAGGAAGAGCAATCCAGAAAAGAAAGATGCACGACCCAAACTCACTCCTTAGGAGAGAGCTCGCTACATCAGGGAAGGGAAGGGAAGTGCTTTCGATGCGGGGAAACTGGACATATCTCCGCGAAGTGCCCTAAAAAGGCACAGAAAGAACATAACGACAAGGACGACGAGAGGCCTGAGAGTTCAAGAGCAGTTGAGGAACGTGGAAGAAAAGGCAAGATGAAGACAGGACTGGTTCCAGATTGCGTGGGTACCGATCCCAACACGATGGATGAGAGTACAAAACTTTGCTGAGCTTGGGGCAAAGTGAAAGACCAAGAAGCCCTGATCTTCTTCGATGGAGGAGCCAAGGCCAACTTCATTTCACCGAAATTGGCGGCGCGGCTCAAGATTACTCCCCGATCAGATGGGACCACTTGCGGAGGCAAATCTAGCGGCACCCGGTAGGGACATAGCCATTTCACCTGCCATTGGCAAACTTCGGTTGCATTGTCAGGGGTATTTGGGGCATGAGGACTTTTACATAATGTCTTTGGAAGGTTGTGATGTCCTCGTGGGAATTTCTTGGTACCACAAGTGTCACAAGATCGGCACCACGTGCCAATGGAAAAGAACAGATTGAACAAACTTTTAGCACTTCAATAAATACAAAATTGAGAGAGACGACACGCGACACGGAGTGGCGGAATTCCACCTCGGAGAGTATTGGCCCCAAACCTTGGCGCCCCTTTCGGTATTTCTTTATATTGCATCAACACAATACAAGCCGGTACTCCAGACTCTATAGCTTCTCCAGGAAGCATGCTAGAGAATGAGCCCTAGCCTCATATTTAAAGGCCCTTGGCCTGAAAGGCAGTTACTGTAAAAAGCCTTTAAAACTCAAAAGCTTATGTTTCAAAAGCAAAGCCAAAAAGCTGCCAGCGCAATTTACGGAAATCCGTACAGCCTGCCACATCATCAACCAGCGCAAAACACGGAAATCCGTACAGCTTGCCACGTCATCATGTCAGTGCAATTTTTGAAAATTCTGCCACGTCATCAGTTTGCGCAAACCTTGAGAGTCCAACTTTATTTAAATCCTTTATGTCACTCGAGGCCCCATCGGACGGGGTCCCCATAAGTTGGTAGGACTTCTTCTTCTGTTACTTGTTCTTCTTAGGGTTTAGGCCCCTTGGCGGACATCTGCAAGTTGGCTCCATTCTTTAGGCTTTGACACGTCAGCAGTTTGTTACATCTTCCCTTCTTGAAAGAGAGTAATCGTCCGCGATTACAGCATATCTGCAAAACAACTCAAGCTAGCTCAAAAAAATTTCCAAGGGACATTCGAAGGGACAATTAGTTTGCTCTTTTTATTAAGGAGTTAGCTTCTCCTTTCTGCACTTTTGATCAAGGAGTAGCTTCTCCTCTTGGCTGTTTTGATCAAGGAGTTAGCTTCTCCTTTCGTCCAGATCGGAACTCTGATATTTCGGCGTAGTAAAATTAGCCATCACACCCAAACCGTACTGATCTTCCACGGGTGTTTTGATGCACTAAAATTACATACCTAGGCAATCTCATCCAATTAGGAATATTCAGTAGTTGGCACATCACAATGCAACACAAATACTCACATATGCATGTTACAAGACAGAAACATAAAGCCGCTGATAAACACTCCTCCCGCATAACCTAACAAGGTCCGTGCCGGGAGATATTCAACGACTCCCTCATCACTCCTCCCGCATAACCTAAAAAGGTCCGGGTCGGGAGATATAGAGGCATTTTGCAACCAAACGCCCCCCAGACTGCAGCCTGCGTCGTTTGGAGGTGCTGAGAGTAACCATTGCTCAGACTTCTCTTGATGCACTAAAATTACATACCTAGGCAATCTCAGCCAATTAGGAATATTCAGTAGTTGGCACATCACAATGCAACACAAATGCTCACATATGCATGTTACAAGACATAGAAACATAAAGCCGCCGATGAACACTCCTCCCTCATAACTTAACAAGGTCCGGGCCGGGAGATATTCAACGACTCCCTCATCACTCCTCCCACATAACCTAAAAAGGTCCGGGCCGGGAGATATAGAGGCCTTTTACAACCAAACACCCCCCAGACCGTAGCCTGCGTCGTTTGGAGGTGTTGAGAGTAACCACTCCATAGACTTCTTAATACTCCTCCCGCATAACCATCCAGATCTGGGCCGGGAGTCACAACAACAATTATTTTACAAGCATACAACCAGACGCTCCCCAGGCATCAACTTGCGTCGTTCGGAGGTTTTCTAGCAAACGCTCCCCAGGCATCGGCCTGCATTGTTCCGAGGTTCAAACAATACCAAAACAGTATTTCTCACTTCTCCACTCGGGAGTAAAATCACCAATCAATGAAACCGTTATTAAAATAGAGTCAAATATTTCAAATCGACACCAAGATAGGTTTAAAACAGATACCATCCATTTCAAACAAAGTTTCAAACAATACTCTCTCAAACAAAGTTCAAAAGTATCTAACTATAAAACAACTAGAGAGTTCATTCAGGATTTTGTTTGGACAACCGAACTTTGAGGACGACTGGCTTGCCCTTCTGCATCACAGTGATGGGTATGGACCTAGAGAGTCGCATCATTCTTGTCATACCATGGCATGCCTAATAGAACGTCACAATTACCCAACTTCATGATGTGGAAATCAGCTTTTCCATGAAAATCTTGAATAGTCACTGGAAGAGCACCAATGAGCGGTACTACTTTCTGAATTTGCCTTGTGGCTAGCTCAGCTTCAATTTCTCCACCCTTTGCATCATAATCAAAGTGCATCTGCTTTAAGAATTCTGGATGGATGAAGTTCTCTGTAGCTTCGGGGTCAAAGAAAATAAGGGCTTTGAAACCATTGACTTTGCCTTATTCTTGACACAATTCATTTGTACTCTCAAGGCGTATGCCATAAATATTAGGAACTAGTCCAAGAGCGGGTCTAGCTCTCTTAGGAGGAGGTTGTGTTGCGGTTGATTTTCATGACACTTGAAAATTTGTTCGTTGTTGCCGAGAGTTGTGGTTGGTGGCGGGAGATTCTTCTGTGGTAAACTCTAGCTTTCCCTTATCAGTTTGTAGCCGACCGCGGCATGGTCCATAAGTTCTTGCATGGTAGAGACTTGCTTGGATATACAATATTCCTGCAATGGTGATGGTAGTCCAATGGTGTATTGCTCGCATTGAGCCTCCAAGGGAACATAACTAAAGAAGGACACCGGAAGGTACACGTCGAGAAACCTTGGTTATATTCGTCCATGGTTTCAGTGGCAAGCGTTTTCAAGTTGCCCCACTCTGCCAAAATTGGTACTTCAAACATAGAAGTCATGTAACTACGTGCAAAAACTGTCTTGAAAGCTTGCCAGGTCCTTGGAGCGTGCGGTTGTGTCGCAATTGAACTCCACCATTGCATAGCATTATCTTTAAGAAATCCCGCTGCTCGAGAAATCTTGGATTTTTCTGTATAGTTCCCTAAAGCATAGATGTTGTCGAATTGCTGTAGGAACTGCAATGCTTTCTTGCGATCTTTCACCCCGGAAAAAGTGAAAAATTTGACTGTCGTGCTACCATCTTTGAAATCTTTCGGTTGGTTAGGCGCATATCCCAGGTATGGATAATAAGGGTATCCATATGGGCTCCAACCATTGTAGCCTGGTGGCGGTGGTGTTGGAGGTGGGGGCAATGGCGGTGGCGAAGGCGGTTGCACTGGATTAGGGTCAGATGGTTGCACCATATTCTTGAAGACTCCCTTGATCGGGATAGACGGTTGAGAAGGTTGCCAGTTGGAAGCTCTCGTACTTTCTGGTGTCGGAGGAAGAGGTACCACTTGGGGCATAAGAGGGGGAACATGTAGTTTAAAAATTGTTGGAAGACTTTGCAGCATCGGAAGATTCTGCTGAGGATGTCGCGAAAGAATGTCATGGAGTTTGTTGAGCAAAAATTGCAAATATTCTACCGAATCCATGAATTCCAAGTCTTGGGGTTCTTAATGGCTTATGCCCTGTAAGACACAGCGATGAAGACGGGAGCGCGGCCGATGCGCGATGAAGTAAGGGTGGGAGTGGCTAATAACCCGGGTTGGAGGCCGAAGATACCTCAAATAAAAATTCTAATAGCTCTATTTGCTCTTTTGTAGGATAGGTATGCTTTCAGAAAAGCACATGCCTTATGCTCTGATACCACTGTCACAAGACGGGCACCACGTGCCAATGGAAAAGAGCAGACTGAACAGACCTTTAGCACTTCAATAAATACAAAATTGAGAGAGAGAGACGACACGCGACACAGAGTGGCGGAATTCCACCCCAGAGAGTATTGGCCCCAAACCTTGGCGCCCCTTTCAGTATTTCTTTATATTGCATCAACACAGTATAAGCCAGTACTTCAGACTCTACACCTTCTCCAGGAAGCATGCTAGAGAATGAGCTCTAGCCTCATATTTAAAGGCCCTTGGCCTGAAAAGCGGTTACAGTAAAAAGCCTTAGCTTCTGGTCCAAAAGCAAAGCCAAAAAGCTGGCAGTGCAATCTACGGAAATCCATACAGCCTACCACGTCATCAGCCAACGCAAAACACGGAAATCTGTACATCCTGCCACGTCATCATGTCAGTGCAATTTTCGGAAATTCTGCCACGTCATCAGTTTGCGCAAGTCTTGAGAGTCCAGCTTTATCTAAATCCTTTATGTCACTCGAGGCCCCATCGGATGGGGTCCCCATAAGTTGGTAGGACTTCTTCTGTTACTTGTTCTTCTTAGGGTTTAGGCCCCTTGGTTGACATCTCTAAGTTGGCTCCATTCTTTAGGCTTTGACACGTCAGCTGTTTGTTACAACAAGAACAACGCGGTGGTCGACTATCTGGCGAGGAAAGCGACATTGACCACAAAGAAGGGCAGAACCATTGTACTTGATATTAAACTTAAGGGCAAGTCTGTCCCTATTGTATCGGCTTCGACCATTTCAAAGTTAATGAAACGTAGTCTGTTTGTTTACTGGATCTTTTTGAAATCACCATCAAGAACAAATTTCCGATTCCTAGAATCGATGATATACTTGACCGATGTCACAAGACGGGCACCACGTGCCAATAGAAAAGCACAGACTGAACAGACTTTTAGCACTTCATTAACAACTGAACTGAGAGAGAGAGGGACGACACGCGATACGGAGTGGCGGAATTCCACCCCAGAGAGTATTGGCCCCAAACCTTGGCGCCCCTTTCGGTATTTCTTTATATTGCATCAACATAGTACAAGTCGGTACTCCAGACTCTGCACCTTCTCTAGGAAGCATGCCAGAGAATGAGCCCTAACCTCATATTTAAAGGCCCTTGGCTTGAAAAGCACTTACAGTGAAAAGCATTCAAAACTCAAAAGCTTCTGCTCCAAAAAGCAAAGCCAAAAGCTTCCAGCGTAATTTACAGAAATGTGTACAGCCTGCCACGTCATCAGCCAACACAAAACGCTGAAATCCGTACAGCTTGCCATGTCATCATGCCAACGCAATTTTTGAAAATCTGCCACGTCATCAGTAGCTACGCAATTTTCAGAAATCTGTTGCTGCTTTTGCTTCTCCTAGAGTTTAGGCCCCTCGACCGGCATCTATAAGTTGGCTCCATTCTTTAGGCTTTGACACGTCAGCAGTTTGTTACAACTGACTTCAGGGATATCATCAGATCCGAATTGCGTCGGGGAGATGTCTACAAGACAGCTTTTCGGACGACTTTTGTGTTATTTGAGTTTTTGGTGATGCCTTTTGGCCTAAGTTGAAGTTGAAGTTGAAGTTCCAGGGTGGTCTCGTACGGTCACGTACGTTTTGTCCACGTACGAAGACGTACGGTACTCATCGAACTAGAAAATTTTATGTCGTACGACATGGTTACATACGTTCAAAAATAAAAACACGCAATTCTTATTCCTAGATTTTACACTTAAGACAAATAGACAATTGATTATCACATTGGACAAGAATGCAACTTGCAAGTGCCAAGTGCCGACACTCAAGAGTTGAGAATCAAGACAATGAGACACAATGGGTATGAACTGCGATTCGCATTACATATGTCATAAATCAAAAAGCTAAGTTGAGATTTGATAATCGAGATGATACAAAAAAGTAGGCCTTTTAAGCCTCAATCGTGCAAAAAGTGGAAGTAGGGTCAAAAAAGATATGAGAGACACTAAAGTCTAAGAGCTTTCTCCGCTCTCATCATCATCATCATCATCTTCCTCTTGTGAGCTATGCTCATCGATGTCATCTTCATCCTCACATGAATCGGATTGTGGTGTGTCATAATCTCCCTCACTAAGGAGATTTCCCTCCTCGTCATACTCCGGCTCTCTAGGGTCCATAGTGTTGGATCTACGAATAGGCACATCCTCCAAAACAGAGGCCGTCGCAATGGAGCCGCTTCCCGAGCCTCGCCGCACATAGGTTGTAGGAGTAGTAGCCTCCATCTCACGCCCACGGCCACGAGCATGGGAAGCTCTTGCACCTCTACCTCTTGTAGCCGAAGGGACTCCACGCACAATGACCCTCTTGCGTGATCGTGTGCGAGAAACCCGTCGGTCAATCTCCTCTAGCTCCAAGTAGAGCTCGCGGAAAATTTTCTCCTCCGTCATAGCACGCTCTTTGTTGACACTTTTGAGAGTATCAATTGAGAGCTTGCAATCATCAACATTGACCTATTTGACAAGTTATACCAAAGTTCAAAAGAGTCAAGACTCAAGATAAAGTTAGGCAAGTTAGCACATGTGAATTGGAATGCAAAGCCATCGCCCATATGAGTCAAGAAGCAAGTGTGTAGAAAGAGGGTTTACTTGTCTAGCCATAGGCATCTCATGCATGGAGCACAACATTCGGAGATTGGAGCGACAATAGATGAGCCGCTCCAATTGCTTTGTTGACAGTTTGTTGCGAATTTTGGTGTGGATAAGCGAGTATGCGGACCAATTTCGCTCGCATGCACCTCCGGATGAGCAATCCTATATTATATTCAAAAGATAGTGAGTATCATGTATGTAATATAATTCATGAGAGAGAGAGAGAGAGAGAGAGAGAGAGAGAGAGAGAGAGAGAGAGAGAGAGAGAGAGAAATGAAATGAAATGTTTTATTAACGTCTTCAAAAGGCCAAAGTGACCTATGAGACCAGAAAGTTACAATGCAGTGTATCTGATACAAAGTCAGTTTAACAAAATAAATTAAACTAGGATAACAAAATATAAATACTGCGGGATCCTAAACTAAGTAGTATAATGTGAAGGCAATATGGGAGGGGAGTAGAGATTCATCTTCATAGGGATCCATCTTCATCTGCACTATGGACGACGAAAGAGTATGGCTCGAATCCTTTGCTGTAGCCTCCTTCGAAACTGTGTAGCTCCTCTTCCCCATCGGGGTCGTCTAGATCTCCCTAGCTCCAATGCTCGGTCTATGAGAATGCAAGTAGTGCGGGTAGACCTCTCCACTGTTGGCTACTCCTCTGTCTGTTCTTCTGGTATACGATATCTAGTGTAAAGAAATCTGTGATTTGTCTCTGGGGTTGTCACTCTTCAGCTCTCCTTAGTAAAGTTTCTCTATGCCTGTGTAACTCAAGAGAGAGAGAGAGCCAAGGCTCGAGGCTTAAGAGGGTTTACTTGTCCAAGAATCCTTAATGCAACTCTTTGAAGGTGAGGTAATTGGTACCCGAAGCTCTCCCACCAAAAAAGAGGCTTCACCAAGGACTCCCTCATCCAACATATGGTGGAAGTAAAAGCCGTGCCTCTTTGGTCTCCATAGTTGATTAGCTCTTGAAGGAATGCGCAGTGATGATCTTCTGAGAGGGCCTTGGGAAGGAAGTTGTGACTCTCTTCTTGTAGCATTTGGTTTGTGAAAAGATCCGGCTTCTTATAGGCCGGATGCAAGAGAGCGGCAAAGTGGTGAATGGGCCTCTTCATAAAATCCCATCTCTTTTGGAAAAGAAAGAGGATATCATCTTTCTTGGGGGAATCTTCAAAGACATCACTACAAAAAGAGAGAGAGAGAGAGAGAGAGAGGTGAGGCATAGTGCAAATTAGCAAAAAACATATTGTCGACTTGAGAATGGAGAGCAAAGGAGGTACATCATACTGTGTCCCATTGGGTGGACCATCAAGAATGGTTGATGCCTCTATTTCCTTGTATGCCTCATCCATGAAGTGGTGAAGAAGGCCTATGGTAGATCCCTCCATGTCGTTCATTCGGAGCACTCTGTAGATGGGCAAGATAGCTACCACAAGACCCTTCACCTCTTCCCAAAATTCTTCTTTGAGGGAAAGCCGTTGGATGGCCTTTGCCTCTTGTGAGGTTGTCGAGTTCTCTCCATCACACCATTGCTTGAACTCATCGGACACCATGGTTTTTTGCACTTTGTTTTGGACATCGTAGAGGCGCTCAAGAAGAAGCCACATAGAGGCAAATCGTGTTGCCGAGGGTTTCTTCAACTCCTTGTCGGAGTACGTGTGAAAATTGCAAAGTACTCTCACCTTAGCATTGATGAAGTTGACGATAGTGAGGGCTTGGGTGAGAATGGCCTTCACCCATTCTAGTTCTCCTATGTCTTCCATGAGAAGATCGAGGCAATGGGAGGCACAAGGGGTCCATACAATGTTCTTGTATTCGGCCTCAAGTAGTCGGCTCATGCTAGTGCAATTGGATGCATTATCGGTGATCACTTGCACCACATTTTCGGGCTCGACCTACATTAAAGAGAGAAAAATTTAGAACACTTATCAAGAAGGCAAAAAGTAGTAAGTACATACTACACATTGCACAATGCACATTGCACATTGCACAAGAAGAGGGGACAACTTAAACTCTCACCTCTTCTATTGCCGCCTTGATGTGCTTGTAGATGAATTTTCCCGTGACCTTCTTGTCTCTTGCTCCCGCATCAACCGCTCTCAAGAAGTAGGTGCCAAGAGGGCATGACACGAGTATGTTAATGATGCCCCTCTTCTTACAATCGCTCCATCCATCGGAGAGAATGGAGCACCCATATTTTGCCCATCTGGCTCGCACGGGCTCAAGGGATTTGTCGATTCTTGCCCGCTCTTCGTCGAGCTTCTTGGTGCGCATGTCCGCATAGGATGGACCCGTCCACCCCTCACATGGACCGACGGCCGCAATAGCTTTCACCATCCTCTTCCACCGCTCTAGTCGAAGGATGTTGAAAGCAAGATTACACTCAATGATGGTGCGTGCAATCTCAATGTCCGCAAGCCTTTGTCTCTCTTTGAGGAAAGACAATGGACCGGAGCTCAAACCCACCGATTGCGAGAGAGAGGCTTGCCTTGCTTGCTTTGGAGGACGGCCACTAGCACTTGCCGATGCCTTCTTCTTATTGGTAGCCATTGAGCTTGCCGTCGCGTCACCGCTTGCAATGGAGGTAGAGGGAGAAGGGCCGCTTGTAGTTGTATCCTCCTCCGAGTTGGTAACATCAATGTCAGGCGCCACTATCTCCTGTTGGGCTCTCTTCATCCCCACCTTGCGCCTTTTCAAAGGGAGACTTCTTCTTGCACTCTTCCAAAATGTCGTCGGGTATATTGGGACATGGACCGGCTTCACCTCCCATCTTCGTCAAGTGGATGATGAGTCGAGTGGAGGAGGAGGTCATGATCTTGGGACAATACTTGCATGTCCACCTACAAACGTTTCGTTTGTCCCTCACTCTCTCATAGGAACGGCAATGCTTTTCAAAAGCTTCATGAAGAGGGGGAGGCAGGATAGAACACTTGAAAGTTGAGAGATTTAGAGCTTGAAAGTTGAATGCCAATGGAGAGCTATGAGGGAGGAATGGAGAGCTTGAGAGCTATGGAGGAATGCTTCATGGAGGAATGGAGAGCTTGAGGGAGGAATGGAGAGGCTAGAGCTTGGGAGGAATGGAGAGCTTGAGAGCTATGGAGGAATGCTTCATGCCACATGGAGAGCTATGAGGGAGGAATGCAGAGCTTGAGAGCTATGGAGGAATGGAGAGCTTGAGAGCTTGAGAATGACTCATGAGCTTGAGCCTTGAGTTGGAACATAATGGAGAAGAAGAGAAAGAGGGCATCCTTATATAGATTTAGAGTGTACACACTTGCCCTTGAGGCTTGAACACAAGAGAGAGTTAGATATGAGAGAGAGAGAGAGAGAGAGAGAGAGAGAGAGAGAGAGAGAGAGAGAGAGAGAGAGAGAGAGAGAGAGAACCTGCTCCCTGCCGTCGCGTGAACCTGCAGCCTGTTCTCCTGCGCGCGACCCTGCAGCCTGTCCTACTCCCTGCCGTCGCACCTTGCTCTGCGCACGTTCTGCTGTCTGCACACGTTGCAGGCACACCCTTGCTGCCTGCGCACGCTCTGCTGCCTGCACACCTTTGCGGCTTGCGCGTGCTCTGCAGCCAGCCAAACCCTAATTCCCTGCAACCCTAACAGTTTCAGAAACCCTAATTCCTCGAAACCGTAAAAATCCGAAAACCTAACTGTCCCAAACCCTAACCGCGTCTTCTTTCAATCGCTTGCAAGCGAAAGCAAGAAAGAGAGCAAGAGAGAAAGTGTCCAGCATTCCATTCGGGTCGTGCTTTCCCCGTTTGTCAGTTTCGTCCATTCTTCATGGTGGCTTTGCCGGTCTCGAGTGCTACACACGGCGCTCCATCACCACTTGCCTTCGCGTGGACTGTACTGGCGACCTGTTGACACGCATTGACTCCAAAGTACAACACTTGGCACAGCATGCCTTGGTTGGCCGAATGATTGGACAGTCTCCACCTCGATCTTCTATCCGCGATTGGTGTCAGACTGCATTGGGCGCTACTCAGGGACGGATCTCAGAGCTTACATTCCTTGGCAGAGGCATATTCATGGTACGTCTTTCCGATCCCGCCACTGCATCAGCTCTCCTGGCTCGCTCTCCGATACTCTCTGATCGCAGGATGATATACCTAACGCGGTGGTATCCCGAGTTTACTACTGAGGAGTTTGACAGTCGACACCTTATTCCCAGATTCCCTCTGACCCTCTCCTTCCCGGATATGCCTCTTCATTTTATTGATGAGCATCTCCTTCAGATGATTGCTGCTCACTTTGGCACAGTAGTTCCGGGATCCTGCATCTTCTCCTCTGGTCCACCTCGCATTCAGGTTTTGGTGTTTGGGGATACTTCATTACCAGATTCAGTTACTGTGGCTGTGCGCGATCGAGACTACTCTTGCCGAATGGTAGTCACTGGCCGTCCAGGACAGTGCTTACGCTGTCACGAGATGGGACACTTGGCGCGAGAATGCCCCACACTGCCACGCCATTGGCAACAACAGCAGCCGGCTCGTGGCTCTCATGCTCAGCCACGTGGTCAGCGCCAACAAGCGGCTCCTCCTACTACTACTCGAGCACCTCCTCAGCCTGCAGGTGCTCCTAGAGCTTCGACCCTCCATGTCCCTCCCTCTGCTTCGGCTCTCACTGAGGCAGCATGGCAGACAGTGGGTTGTAACCATTCCTTCCGTCCTCGTCCGCAACCTCCAATGCATGCAGCTCCTAGTGTTACCTCTCCTGCTCCCTCTCAAGTTTCCACCACCCCCTTACCACCTGCTTCTCCTCACCATTCTTCTTCTTCAGCAGAGGATCACTTACCTTTGCTACCAGCTCCTCCTCCACCTGCTGTTTCTCCTCTCGCTCCTCTCCCTCTTCCAGAGGCTCCGATTCCCATGCAGATGGATCATTCACCGCTACTACCTCTCCCTCCTCCTCCTCCTCCTATCCTAGCTCTCCCCCCTCCACCTTCTGGCCCCCCCCCTCCCTCAGCAGCTCATACTTACGTCCCATGCAGTTTTCTCAGCTCTTGCCCTCTTTCCTGGGGCACTCATCGGGCTGAGATGTGCGGTGACTCCGACGGACCATTGCGGGTACAGCTCTACCTTATGCATCACAAGACAGGTTGTGTTCCTTCTTTGATTGGCAGTCGCTCTCAGCCTATGCATTCCTTTTTCCTTCCATTCCACGCTGCTCAGGAATGGTCCGAGGATCAGGTTCTCCATTTTGTGCACGCCCAGACTATGGCTCACCTACATTTATGGTTGTCTACTTCTGCCCCCGATGTTCTGTCTCCTCACTATCCTTCATGTATTGGTGCTATGGAGTGGAGTGATGTTTATGCTTGCTATTCATTGCCTATGGTCATTCATGTATCCTCAGATGTGGTGCTTCCTATGTCTATGCGCATTTGGGGTGTCAAGGCTGCAGCATCGGTAATGCAATGTAAACAAGCTGAGGTTCACAGTTGGTGCAATGAAACACCATATTTTAGAGAGGGCTTGCGGGTTGCTTTCCTACCGCCTGAAGCTCACCCCTTGGATGGTCCAGCTGCCTCCAAGAAGATGCGCAGTTAGTCAGATATTATACCTACTCTTTCATGCAGTCTATGGATTTACATGTACTTTCTTGGAATGCTAATGGTTTACAGACTTCTCGGGTAAAAGGGTCCCGTAAGCTTTTACTTCGCAGAGATTTACACACTCATGTAGTGGGAACTGTGGACATACTACTAGTACAAGAGCATAAGATTGCCGCTCCTTTTGGCAATCTCATGCCATCGGGCGCCCGCACTTTTTGGGAGCCTGCTGTGGGCATTCATGGTCAGAGTTGTGGTGTATGCATCTCAGTGGGGTCACGTTACTTGGCCTCAGTTCAGCAGCATGGCACACTAGTCGCTGGCAGAGCAGTTTATGTTTCTATTTGGATTTGGGAATCTATCATTGGTTTTATGTCAGTCTATGCACCCACTACCCCTCGGGAGAGGGCTACTTTTTGGTCCTCCCTGGTTGCTGCTCTACCTGCTGTAGACTCTTGGGTTGTTGGAGGTGATTTCAACAACGTTGAGAGCGATTCTGATTGGCGAGCCACCACACCTCCCGTTCTATCATCCATTTCTCCCGATGAGCAGCCAGCTTGGGATCGATTTCTCCTAGCGATTCAAGGTGTGGACGCTTGGCACATACCCTCTTTTGGTCATCACCCTGCTACTCTTCATTACTCTTGGGGGTTTCAGCGACAGCAGGGGAGATTATTAGAGCGACTTGACCGTTTTTACATTGGCACTTGGGCAGCAACTCTAGGCGGATTTACTACTATATGGAGAGGAACCAGCCTCTCAGATCATTTTCCCACATCATTATTCCTCTCCTTCACTAGATCCTCTGCTCAGAGACGAGGCTGCCATATCCCTGACAGTGTTCTCACCACTCAATTATTACAGCATCAGATTCATGACTTGTGGTCCTCGGATGCTTCTTATAGTGGACCCCCTGGAGAGTTTCTTGCTCACTGCATTTCTCAGTCTAGTACTTACTGCCGTGATCAGACTGCTATCATTCATCGTCAGTTGAGAGTCCGTGAGTCTGATCTTCACATCCCTCTGGGTTCCACTCAGCGCTTGCTTGCGGAGTGGCCTCAGGATGCTTATCTCGCTGCTAGACAGACGGAGCTCACAAAAGAGATTCGTCGCGTACAGGAGGCTAGGTCTGAGTTCAATGCATTCTGGATAATATCTTCACTTTTTATGAGGCAGTAGAGTGGGCAAGATCATCTTCTGAACCCATGGCTTTTTTCATCCTAGACTTCGAGAAAGCATACGATCGTGTTGACTGGGACTTTCTCGAAGGATCTTTAGCCGGAAAACCGCCAGGATGGGTTTCCCTATGAGTTGGATTTCAGGTATTTCCGCTCTCTTCAGAACTGCTAGCAGCGCTATTACCATTGGTGGTCGTGTCAGTCGCAGTTTTGAGCTTTCTCGATCTGTTCGTTAGGGATGTCCTTTAGCAGCCTATCTGTATCTTTTTGTGGGAGAGACTATGTCTGACTTTCTTCGTGCTCAGAGTCATGCATTTCGGGGATTGACCATGCCAGTACCTACAGTTCCAGACCTTATCGATCAAGAGTTTGCTGATGACACTATGCTCATGTTGCGCTATTTGCTACCCGCTCTTGATGCAATGCGGGAGGCCCTACAGGTTTTTTGCATTGCCAGTGGTGCACGCATTAACTGGCATAAATCCTTTGGGTTATTGGTTGGCAGTGATGACATACCTACTTGGGGGGCAGCTAATGGTTTCACATGGCTATAGCCGGGTCAGACATGCCGATACCTGGGCTTCCAGGTTGGATTTGATGTTTCCTCACAGCAGCAGTTTGCATCCGTACTACAGTCTATTCGCAGGAAGCTATGCCATTGGTCTTCACGTCATCTGTGGTTGGCTGGCCGTGCATTGGTCGCCAACCAAGTCATTCTGGCTACAGTATGGTATACGGCTTCTTGTTGGATGTTACATTCTGGTGTGATAGCTCAGCTCCGCCGACTAGTAAGGAACTTTTTATGGAGTGGCACAGACGGGACTATTGATACTCGTGCTAGAGTTCGCTGGTCCACGATCATTCGTCCTAGATCAGAGGGAGACCTTGGCATCATTGATCCAGAGTTATAGAGCCGCGCACTTCTTACGAAGCTTATTGTTCGGGGTCTTTTTCCTAGCCAAGAACCTTGGAAGATGCTTCTTCAGGCTGCTCTTTGCACTGACTCCACGACTCGGCACTAGAGACGATCATACTTGGCATTCAGGGTATCGTTTTCTCTTTACGGATGCTCCTTTGTCTACTTCCACCCTCTCACCCTTTCTACGATCGCTCCTTCAGATTTGGGTTTCCATGAGACGGACTATCGTACGCTCACCTCCCTCATGTCGTGAGGAGATTGAGCGCCAGCCTCTCATTTGGAATGCTACAGTTCTTGATTCTTCGGTTCATCCACCTCGTCAGCTTGGAGAGAGGACTCACATTGATTGGGCTGCTTGGGATTTTGGCCCTGCAGCCTCTATGCGGTTGTTTTATGAGACACGTATGTTGGATGCAGATTTTGTGACAGAACATTATGACATTGGTCGCGGGGTGCCAGACAGACTGCTTGAGATTGATTCTGCCGTTCCTTCACAGTGGGATGCAGTCATGCGCGGCACGCTTCAGATGCCTCCTCATTGTGGCTGGGAAGGCCTCTTTGACCGCAGCACTCTCTTATTAGTTCGTTTGGACTCCATGCTATTCACAGTTGATACTGACAATTCTCAGGGGATTCATGCTCGATTGACATACTCGGCCACTTCTCCACTACTTATCTCCTCCGGTGCTCGATGGGAGGCCATGCGAGTAGTTGGTCCACGCGGGAAGCGTCGTTGTGTTGATCCCCGTTTTGCTTCCGCTGATGCTGCACTTTGGAGGCTTTGGGTGTGGGAGGGCCGTGCCCTATCGCAGCTTTACTGGGACCAGGAGAGTGGCATTGGCCTCACTGAGATCCCACAGGGGCACCCGTATCTTTCTTTGAGTACATTGTCCGGATTGGAAGATTAGCATTGATGAGACAGCAACCTCAGCAGCCCACTCGAATGCGTTTCTGGTTACATTCAGGCCTCTCTCATGCCTATCTGCAACAGTTTTGGTCCGCGATCTGGGATTTACATGTTACTCGTCGTATTTCCTTTTTCATGTGGATGATTGCTCATGCGGAACTACCAGTTGGGACTTGGCTAGCTACTATGGGTCATGATCCGTTATGTACTCTCTGCCCTTTGCGTCAACTTGAGTCACCTGCTCACTGTCTTTGGTCATGCTCAGCTTCCCATGTAGTGTGGCTTGCAGTTTGCTCTCTACTCAGCAGATCAAGTGTTCAACATGGATTTCTTACTTGGGGATCTGTCTCATGGTTGATGTCGATGCCCGGCCCGCATCTTTTCTACGAGGGCTCAGCCACAGATCCAGCCTTCATGCTTACCTCCACTGGTTATCGACGAGGGACTTTGGCTATGATACCACAGATTGCTTGGCAGGGAGATACGCAGACACGTGATGCAGTTTTCTCAGTCATCACTAGTATTACACTATGGAATATTTGGAGAGCTCGTTGTCTTCACATTCTCAGTGCGGCTCCACAGCTGCTTCAGGATATCCTCACTGCCATTTGGCTAGACACAATTCACACCCTGATTTGGCAGTGGGATTCCTCCTCCGGTACATCTAGAGCAGCCGAGGCTCGTCGATTTGCCTTTCTTCGACGTTGGGCACGATCCCCACTCTTCTTCACATTGACAGGTGGTCAGATTACTTGGCATTATGCCCCTCCTCAATGGTTTCTCCTTCATTCCTCACACCGACCACCATGAGATTGTTCTAGTCGAGTAGTCACTATAGTGGCTCTCCTTCTTTCATTCAGCTTGTACACCCCGCGTGATAGGCTATTTTGGCATCCGCTGGGATTATTTTGTACTCAGTAATATACAGCCCTGACTTTTTCCAAAAAAAGAGAGAGAGAGAGAGAGAGAGAGAGAGAGAGAGAGAGAGAGAGAGAGAGAGAGAGAGAGAGAGAGAGAGAGAGAGAGAGAGAGAGAGAGCCTAGGCCCTAATGGAATCCAAGGTAAAGGACCAAAGCAATGAGAGAGAGGGAGAGGGAGAGAGAGGAGCTAATGGAATCCAAAGCAATGTGAGAGGGAGAGGGAGAGAGAGGAGCTAATGGAATCCAAAGCAATGCTCAAGGCATGTGGGAGGTGAGGGGGGGGGGGGGGGATCCTAGGAGGGATCCTATGCCAAAAAGTCACGTAAATTCCTCACAGTCAAAAGCGCAGTCAACGGTTTTTAAACCGATCTAACGGACTAAAAACTGGCCAGACGGAACGGACGGGACTGTCGGACGGGACGAGCCATACGACGGACGAGAACAACCTCCGACGACATTTAACCGGATGATGGACATGATTTTTCGAGAGTATAGGGCACTTTCTTTGACGATATCATTGTTTTCTCCAAGGATGAGGCAGAACATAGAGATCATTTGCTTCAAGTCTTTCAAGCATTATGAGATCACAAGTTTAATTCGAAGAAAAGTGAATTTTTTCTCCCAGAGATACACTTTTTGGGACACATTGTGTCAGTAGCAGTAGGTGCAAATGTATCCGACCAAGATAGACACTATCCGTGATTGGCCCGATTTGAAGAATGTCCATGAAGTCAGAAGCTTCTTGGGATTGTGTTCGTACTATAGGCGGTTCATTCGAAAGTTTGCAGAGGTTGCTTCCCCTTTGCATATCTTAACACAGAAAGGAGTCCCTTTCTTGTGGGACCCACATAGGTGATTGCCTTTCAAACATTGAAAGAGAAATTGACTACGGGACCAGTTTTGACTTTGCCGGACTTGCAGAAGTCATTTGAAGTATATTGTGATGCTTGTGGTCGCAGTTTGGGTGCGGTCTTAATGCAAGAAGGCCATGTCATTGCTTACGAGAGCCGATTGTTCTCAAGGCCGGAATTGACATCAGAGATTTATGAGAAAGAGCTTTTGGCGGTCATCCATGCTCTTACTAAGTGGCGGCACTACCTACTTGGAGCGAATTTTACTGTCTTTACAGACCATTAGAGTTTACACTACTAGTCACAGAAGCAGCTATCGGAAAAGTAGATGCGGTGGTCGAACATCTTGTCACAATTTCACTTCCAGATTGTCCATGTTCAGGGTCAAAAGAATTTGGTGGCAAATGCTTTGTCTCGGAAGCCGTTGGTTCTAGCTATTTCCGCGATACATCATAGGAGCTTCGAAGATATGGTCGTCCATTATGCCACAGATACGGATTTTGCAGATGTTTTCACACGGATACGGGATGGGGAGACAATAGCGGGATATTCCATTCGGGATGGCTTCTGATGAGAAAAACTGTATTGTGCGTTACACAACTGTTGAGGGAAAAGGTTATGACCTTTTACGGGGTCATCGTGACATTGCTACTACCATGAAAGGGGTAGAGAGATACTTCTTTTGGCCGAGACTCAAGAAGGATGTGGACGAGTTTGTGCGCAAGTGCTTGATATGCCAAAAGGTCAAGTTTGACAGGCATAAAGCACAAGGATTGTTACAGCCTTTGCCCATACCCATCCGCCCATGGGAAAGTATTGCAATGGATTTCATTTTTGATCTCTCGAGAACACAGAGTGGTCACGATGGTATGTGGACTGGTATTGACAGATTTAGCAAGCAGGCTCATTCCATTCCAATGAAGAAAACAGTCAAGCCGGATCACTTAGCGAGACTGTGGCATGCCTGAGATGATTGTCTTCGACAGGGACCCCAGATTCACGAGTTTTTTTTGGAAGGCAATTTGGGAGAACATTGACATGCGGTTGCAATTCTCGTCATCTTTCCACCTGCAGACCGACGGGCAATTTGAGATTGCCAATTCATTGGTTTTAGATTTATTGAAGTCTTATATCTCGGATCAGGAGACTCAATAGGAAAAGTATCTACCTTTGGTGGAATTTGCCTACAACACGATACACTCATCGACGAGGAAGGTGCCATTTGAGATTGTTGAAGGTGCTGCGAAGGTTCCACCCTTTCTAAGCATGAAAGATAATATTTTTGAATTTGATGAGTATACGCGCGACTTAGACACGGCTATTGCCAAGGTCCACGAGGCTTTGCAGAAATCTCAGGAAAGACAGAAAAAGGCAACGGATCGCCATCGTCACGATTTGAAATTGAAGGAGAATGATTGGGTGCTCTTACGTTTTGAGAAGGCACGCCTGAGAAAGAAAAAGGGAAAGGAGAGGCTTTTTCCAAAGCTTAGTATGAGATACTACGAACCTTTCCAGATCTTCGAAAAGATCAACGATGTCTCCTTCCGACTGAAATTGCCTGACACTTGGAGGATTCACAATGCTTTTTATGTGAGTCTCTTGAAACCTTTTAAAGGTGATGTGTTGGAAGATGGGGAGTCCGATGAGCAACCCAAAGTGGAGGAAAACGAGGAGATCCTTGTTCCAGAACAGATTTTGCCACATACGGACAGAAAGAATAAGGGTAAAGTAAGAAGGCGGTTCTTGGTTAAATTCAAGAACTATCTTGCATTGGATGCGAAGTGGATGGAGGAGGAGGACCTAGCAGATACTCCTCAGATACTACTTGTCACAGAAGTAGCTATCTGAAAAGCAGATGCGGTGGACGAACATCTTGTCACAGTTTCACTTCCAGATTGTCCATGTTCAGGGTCAAAAGAATTTGGTGGCAGATGCTTTGTCTCAGAAGCCGTTGGTTCTAGCTATTTCCGCAATACATCATAGGAGCTTCGAAGATGTGGTTGTCCAGTGTGCCACAGATACGGATTTTGCAGATGTTTTCACACGTATATGGGATGGGGAGACAATAGCGGGATATTCCATTCGGGATGGCTACCTGATGAGAAAAACCATATTGTGCGTTACACAACTGTTGAGGGAAAAGGTTATGACCTTTTACGGGGTCACCGTGACATTGCTACTACCATGAAAGGGGTAGAGAGATACTTCTTTTGGTCGAGACTCAAGAAGGATGTGGACGAGTTTGTGCGCAGGTGCTTGATATGCCAGAAGGTCAAGTTTGACAGGCATAAAGCACAGGGATTGTTACAGCCTTTGCCCATACCGATCCGCCCATGGGAAAGTATTGGGATGGATTTCATTTTTGATCTCCCAAGAACACAGAGTGGTCACGATGGTATGTGGACTGGTATTGACAGATTTAGCAAGCAGGCTCATTTCATTCCAATGAAGAAAACAATCAAGCTGGATCACTTAGCGAGACTGTGGCATGCTTGAGACGATTGTCTTCGACAGGGACCCGAGATTCACGAGTTTTTTTTGGAAGGCAATTTGGGAGAACATTGGCACGCGGTTGCAATTCTCGTCATCTTTCCACCCGCAGACCGACGGGCAATCTGAGATTGCCAATTTATTGGTTTTAGATTTATTGAAGTCTTATATCTCGGATTAGAAGACTCAATGGGAAAAGTATCTACCTTTGGTGGAATTTGCCTACAACAACACGATACACTCATCGACGGGGAAGGTGCCATTTGAGATTGTTGAAGGTGCTACGAAGGTTCCACCCTTCCTAAGCACGAAAGACATAGTGGTCTCGTACGGTCCCGTACGTTTTGTACACGTACGATGATGTGCGGTACTAAACGAACTAAAAAATATTAAGATGTACGATGACGTTACGTACGTTCAAAATAAAAAAACAAAGAATTCTTACGTCTAAGGCTCAGGCCCTTGGGTTTAAACTTTACACTTAAAGAAACTTGACATTATGAGATCTTCAATGGGAGCTTGAGAGGGAGAGACCCAATGGAGAGAAGATGGAGAGGCAAGACTCTAGTCTCTAGAGCTTGTCACTTGAGAGCTAGAACATGGGAGCATTGAGCAGTGAGAGCATTGAGAGCATTGAGAGCTTGAGAGCAATGAGCATTGAGAGCTTGGAAGTGTTGGAGAACAAGATGGAGAGGCATTGCTTAAATAGGAAGAGGCTAGAGCATGAGAGAGAGAGAGTTGGGCTGCTCAACGTAATCCATTCACAATTGTGAATTTTGCCCCCCCCAAAAAAAAAAAAAAAAAAAAACGTACAAAACGTACGAAACGTGCGGGACGGTACGTGACCCGCAGTACAGAACGAGACGTTCCGTACGTCGTACGAAAACTACCCTGACGAAAGATAAGATTTTTGAAGTTGATGAGTATACGCGCGACTTAGATACGGCTATTGCCAAGGTCCACGAGGCTTTGCAGAAATCTTAGGAAAGACAGAAAAAGGCAACGGATCGCCATCGTCGCGATTTGAAATTGAAGGAGGATGATTGGGTGCTCTTACGTTTTGAGAAGGCACGCCTGAGAAAGAAAAATGGAAAGGAGAGGCTTTTTCCAAAGCTTAGTATGAGATACTACGGACCTTTCCAGATCTCCGAAAAGATCAAGGATGTTTCCTTCCGACTGAAACTGCTTGACACTTGGAGGATTCACAATGCTTTTCATGTGAGTCTCTTGAAACCTTTTAAAGGTGATGTGTTGGAAGATGGGGAGCCCGATGAGCAACCCAAAGTGGAGGAAAACGAGAAGATCCTTGTTCCAAAACAGATTTTGCCACATAAGGATAGAAAGAATAAGGGTAAAGTAAGAAGGCGGTTCTTGGTTAAATTCAAGAACTATCCTGCACTGGATGCAAAGTAGATGGAGGAGGAGGACCTAGTAGATACTCCTCAGATTATGAAACTTCACCTTGAAGCTTTTGGTCTAGCATAGTCTATTTCAATGGAACCCAGAATTCAGCTGAGATCTGGTGTAGCTGAGATCTGGTGTAGTGGGTTTGCACAAGAGGGGAGTTGCTCCTCTCCTTTGTCAACAGATGCCTTTATTTTTAAATACTAGAGTCACTGATGTCTCTTTGAGCTTTAGGGATACTGAGATTTGACAGTATTTTGTTGTATGACTTTATGAAATAGAATTCCGAAATATGAAACTGATTTGTTCTTGACTTGTTTTTAAGTGTAGGAACTGATAGATGAAATGATTGCAGCATTTTGGTCTAAATGATCTCGAATAGACATGGTTGCAATAGGGGTTAGTCAATCGGGCATCTAATAGTCCTTGAGTGGATCTAGATGCGATTGCTAACTGCATTGCTGATAAATTATGGTCTAAGATCCAAATGAATGTTGAATGTAATTTGTCATGTGATGTCCTGTGTTGTCAAGTGATGTCCTGTGATGTCGTGTGATGTGACTGTCGATTGGTACATGTGCTAGATGTGTGTTCCTAGTGCGTAGGTACTAACAGTTAGTGTCTGCTAAGCCAGTTTATTGCTTTTGTCTGCTTTGCAGGTGTAATCCAGGGCGATTACAATGCTTTCAAGAGGGGGTAATGTCACAAATTGGTGACATGTCATGCTTGGACACTGCTGGGCAACACCCCGGACTGGCTGGCTGATTTACATGTGGCAACTGTACGGACACCCGCGTGCTAGGCCGGCTGACTGTTGACGTGGCAATTCCGTACGATTGTTGACGTGGCAGTCCGCAAATCGCGGCGGATTTTACTAAAGTTGAAAAGCTACTCCAGGCTGGAATTCCACGCAATTTTAAAAGTTGCTTTATTTTACTAAAGCATCAGAGAAAGAGAGAGAAAGAACCTTTGCTTTATTTTTTAGAGCTTTTAAATTTTTTGAGTTTACCAGCTTTTGGGGCTCTGCTTTTGGCATCCCTTGTAATCTATAAATAAGCAGGTAGGCCACTCATAACTTAGAGCATCTAGACGCAGAGTCCGAGTGTGAGTGCCTGCCCGCACTCTTGTACTTTGAACACAGATTAATACAAAAAGAAATTCCGAAAGGGGCACCTGTCTTTGGGGCCAATATCTGTAGGCACAGAACTCCGCTGGGCCAGCGTCGAATCAATTGTGAACTACGAATTGTTTTGAAGTGATTATTTGTGCTGTCGCGGTAGGTTCTCGACTTGGAGTATCTATATGTATGTATATATATATATATATATGTATATATATATATATATATATATATATATATATATATATATATATATATATATATATGTATGTTTGTATTTCGTACATTGCCCTCTCCTAACGAGGAGAGATTTATACACCATGGCGTCCGCTTCCTCTCTCCTCCTTTTTTGTAGGAAAAGGAGGGTTTATACCCTGTTGTGTTACGCAAGCAAATCACAAAGCTTGTTGGCATCACGTGCACCAGAACCGATAGTGAAAATACCCTTGAAGTACAACAATAACCACAAACCATAGGGGGGAAAACGATAAACCACCAGAGTTAGAGAGTGACAAAAGATGAGTGATACATCAATGGCTAGGGACTAGGGAGTGAAGGAAGATTCTAGAAGTGAGAGCTCTCTCTCTCTCTCTCTCTCTCTCTCTCTCTCTCAACACATATATTTATGTATATCAATACACAAAACATTTGTATTTCACATATACACATTTTTACACACACGCATACACACACATATATGTATGTATGTAGACACATACACACACATATATATGTGTGTGTGTATGTATGTATGTATAGATATTTATACCATAGTTACATGGGACGGCGGGTCGGGGTCGGGACGGCAAAAGTCAAGAAACGGGGACGGGGGTCGAAACGGCAAAAAAAAAAGAGAGTTTTTTTGGCATTTTTTGACCTACACACATGCCACACACATAGAGCATCACTTTGACCATAAATTTACACTAAATAGACCAAAGAACACGAGTCATATAGGCTGAAATGTGCTAATAAATTATAAAACATCGATGATTGATGGATACAAAATGAGAAGTGCATGCCACAAGGGCTCAAGAGTCAAAAAGCCTAAAGGACTTAGGACAAGCCTGAGGCCTCAAGGATAACAAAAAGTACAAAGGGCTATGTAGTAGGTAGAGTCGTAGACTCAAGAGTTTAGACTCGAGAGTCGAGTGATCAATGATCATCAAACTCAAGAAGTTCTCGCCTGTTGAATCTCCACATCGTCGTAGTAGTCGAGGTCGTCAGCGACGTATAAGGGCTCGGGAGGCTCGCATTGAGGCTCGAAATCCTCCTCTAGCTCCTCCAAAAGAGTATCGGCCATAGATGGATTCTCTTGTGCCATCTCCCACTCAGTGAAAGGATCTGCCTTGTGTGTGACGCTCTTGGCAAGCATGCGCAAGTTAGCGCTCACAAACACCAAATCATTGGCCCTCTGAACCCCAAGGCGTTTCCTCTTCTTAGAGGCAATGTGGCTGTACACACTCCATAGTTGCTCCAAGAAACTAGTGGTACATTCTTGGCTAAGGACACGAACAGCCAAGCGCTGCAAATGTGGGCCATCTCCTCCATAGTCCTCCCACCACAAAACCGAGCCAATCTTGTTGCGATCAAGCTGTGCATCTACACATCCATAGGAGCCCTTCTTTTGCCTGTAGTTGAGTAGCTCGTCTCTAATCTTGCGCCTAATGTCACTGCTAGGCTCAAGGCGCTCCAATGCAAGCCGCCATCCTTTGCTCACCTCCTTGTCGGTCTCTTGACGCCTTCCTTGAAACTCAGGGTCAAGCACATAAGCTGCCGCATGAAGTGGAGAGTAGTATCCATTCCGCCTCGACTCACACAAGCCATGAATCTCCGCATATTGAACAGGGTCAGGCACAAGCTTCTCAAGTGCCTCTATCATCCGATCCATGGCTTCGTAGACTTTGCCAATGCATGGCTGCAAGCCATCCACCACTCGAAGTAGGTGTAGAATAGGCTTGACCATGGCGTCAAGAGTCCTTACCTCCTCCCACCAAGCGGCGTCGTCGGCCCATTCTCGGCATTTCAATCCTACTGCTGATGTAGACTCCGGCATGGCCTGGAACTCATCACTGAGAAAGAGGCCCCTTAAGGCTCCGCCACATGTAGACAAGTGGCCTAGCATAAGCCAATTAAATACAAATCTTGTCTCTGAATATTTGAGCAAGGACAAGTGGCTCCTTTTTGAGAATTCATGGCGCACTTTTTGATGGTTGAGCACAAAGGAGACAATTCGAGAGGCGTCACCAATGGTGGGTGAAATCCATGACAAGTTCCCTATGTTCTTGAGGAGGTTATTGAGGCAATGCGCCATGCAAAATGTGACATGGATGCTGGGATACATGCCCTCAATGATAGCTCCGATTGCCCTATTTGACGCCTCTCCATCTGCAACCATACAAAGGACACTCTCCGGGCCGGTGATCTCTATGGTGCTTGTCCACTCCGCAGTAAGCATCTCGGCGGCCTTGCCACTATCGGATGCATCATGTGACTCCACAAAGTACATCTCCCCGCGAGAGTAGGCCACCACCCCGTGGATGGACCGCTTGCGGGTGTCACTCCATCCATCTACAAGAAGAGAGACGCCATTGGTCTCCCACAAATCCTTTGTTGCTTGGGCCGCTTGCTCCACGGCAAGCTTCTCTTTGTCAAGGAGGGTGGTGCGAAGCCTCTCTGATGAAGGTGGCACATAAGAGGAGCCATATTCCCCTATTTTCGTAACCATGGTTCGAAAGTATGGAGACCTATCCACACAAAATAGAGCATGTTGTGTTAGTATGGAGAGTCGAGAGTCGAGAAGTTATAACCCATTATGAATACAAAATGGAAGATTGCAATGTGCATATGCCATGGGAAACTCACCGCGAAGCATGGAAGGCAATGTGGTCGTGGAAGAAGAATCGGGCAACCGACCTATCCACCTCTTCCTTCAATTTAGGATTCCAATTTTCGTTGAGAGTGGTTTGGCGATGTGGAACGGAAGAGGACGGTGTAGATCCATGGCTCTTGAAGGTTCGAGAGATGTCGTCAAGGTTGGCTTCCCTTTGCTCTCGCGGTGTTGCCGTGGCGGAGGGATCAACGGCAACAAAACGGCCCCTCTTGGCCGCTTCCGCAACCTCATACACCGTGAGCTTCTCAAGAAGATCCAACCTCTTCTCGTGAGCTACATGAGGGCAAAACTTCACCTCGTGACCGGGTTCATGAAGAAGATGGGCTCAGACTTTGTTTGAACCACCCGATCTCTTGTATGGACATAGCTTGCACGTCCATGGTCTTGCACCGCCACCTTTGCCACGCGAGCTAAAGTCGACTTCATCCCACCACGACCACGTTTGCACGGCGGGCCTCCTTCGAGAAGAAGCGGCTTGAGAAGTGGAGTTGGCTTGAGATGACATGATGGTGGAGAGACTCGAGAGAGTAGAGCTTAGAAGTTAGAAGAGTTAGAGGAGAGCTTGTGTGGAGAGAGAGTAAAGGAGAGCTTCAAAGTGGGTAGAAGAGGGAGAGACTTGAGAGTGGAGACTAGAGTGTAGAGTAGTCAATGGTCATGCTTCAAGCTTGAGCAATGAGCATTGAGTAGAGAGGAAAGCATTGATGATTGAGACTTGAGTAGCTTGAGCCTTGAGCTTGAGGGAAATGGAATGAGCATTGAGACTATGAGTATTAAGAGGCCCAAGGGAGCCTTTTATAGCCTCCCAAGGGCCAAGGCTCCAAAAATATGGCAGTTGGGGCTGCATAGATCCGTTGCAAACGGTCAAAAACGGGCAAAAATTTGAATCTGTTCCGTCCGACCCCGGTCCGTCCCCTGCCGTCCCCGGTCCGTCCCCCCTGCGACCCGCCCGTCCGGCTCGATTTCCGTCCGTCCCCCGGCGTTCCCTTCCATTCCCGGCCCGGTTACGGCTGTCCCCCGGCCCTAGGGCCCGTCCCCCCCGTCCCCCCCGTCCCGTGTAACTATGATTTATACACATATGTTGAATTGCTGTAAACAGCTGAACTTACGCCGTGTTCACTTCGTGAGTTTTGCCTCCGTTAACTAGAAAGCTTTATCAATTTAAGGTTATCTATGTCTGTGCTATCTCAAGTTCTATGCTGTGAAAATCATGAAATTGCTTCTAGAATTTTACTTTCTTTTCAAATTTTAGTTTTCTTTGTCTATTGTTTATGCAAATCCATGCTTCACTCTTCCTCTAGTTCATTTTTACTCTCTCTCGCAGTCTTTGGTATACCTCTCTCTCTCTTTCATGTCTTCTTTTTGTGTCTTCTGTCTTTCAATCTCTATCGTTGCCCCACTCTCATTTTTGTTCTGCTATCTGATGGTTTTTCTTGAAATGCTTTTCAGCTGCAGGTACCTCTCAGAGGGCTCGAGGCTTTAGTAAGAAGGTAAAGAAGTCTTTTTAAGTGCTTAATATTTTGAAGTTCACACTTGCAGTTTTACAAATATACGATTTTTGATTGAAATCAAATAAGTAAGAGTTACGCTCTAGTGTTTTTATATTTCAGGAGTTCCTTCTAAGTGAAGCCATGAATGGATAGGATTGTGCTGAAATGGGACTGTTTTTCTTATCTTTTTAACAGGATAGTTGATAAGAGAGAGTGTAGCATTCATCCACCGTTGTGTTACAAATTGGCAAGGTGGCAGATTTGACCAACTTGCAGAAGGTGGCCGAGGAGCCTAAAAACCCAATTTGAAGACTAAAGGGGTTAGGACATTAGTACCAACCTTGAAGGACTCGCTTGACGGGTTTGAGAGAACCCAAGGACTCAAATTTTGCGTAGACTTTGTGCCAGATTTTAGCCTATTTGCTTTTAGATGTGAAGCTTTTCATAACAGCGCTTTTGAGAGGCCAAGGGCCTTCAAATGTATAGGGGGTTCCCAATTGCAAGAAGCAGAGGAGCTGCCTTTGAACTTGAAACCAATTGAAGCAATATACGGTAATACTGAAAGGGGCGCGAGGGTCTTGGGGACAGTGAAGTCTATGAGTGGAACTTAGTTGCTTCGTGTCTCGTGTGGATTCTTGCAGTGGTATCAGAGTTGTAGGCGTCTACTTTCAAGAAAGCATACGGGTCCCTTTAAGGACATACAGAGGTAGATGGCGCTTCTTGATTCTACAGAGTACATGTAGTTCCTCCTTGATGAATTTCGTGACATACTCTTGGGGTACCCTCAACAGAATCTCCCGATTATGCAAAGCTTTCAATAGTTTCTGAACTACATGTTACCGCCTTTGTTGCCTGAGGTTGTTTCTCCTCCTTCAACACCAGAAAGCACAAGGGCCTCCTCCTGACAACCTACACAGTCCTCTATTCTAATGGGGGGAGTTCTTAGGACATGGTGTAGCCATTTGACTTCTACCTGGTGCAACCACCTTTGCCATTGCCGTTGCCACCACCTCCCCCACCGCCACTTGGGTATAATGTATGCCTACCCCTATTATCTACATTCTGGATTTGCACCGCATCAGCCAAGGGACTTGAAGGATGATGGATCTATGGTCAAATTTCTTCTTTTCGAGAGTGGAAGATAGAAAGAAAGCCTTACAGTTCCTGCAATAGTTTGACAATATCTATGCTCTGGGGAACTACATTGAAAAATCAAAGATCTCTTGAGTCGCTAGTTTTCTTAGAGACAATGCTATGCAAAGATGCATTTCTATAGCTAACTAGTTGTAAGGTGCCGCGGAAGTGAATGTTGAACTTTGCTCAAGATGAGTGCTCCGAACTGTGCTCAAGGTTCCTTTTACTTACGGAAGGGAGAGCCTTCCGTTCCTTTAGTGAGAGAGTGCAATGGACACAAACAAAGTGGATGGACATTGTGAATGAAGGTGCCGAGACTGAGAGATAGAGAGAGAAGAATACGACACTTGAGATATTGTAAAACCCTCCTCCAAGGGCCCTTCTCTTGATGGCGAGAGAAGTCTATTCTATTGATTGCACAATCTGGTACAAAATGAGAGAGAAGAAAACGACACCAGAGATGTTGTAAAACCCTCCTCCAAGGGCCCTTCTCTCGATGGCGAGAGAAGTCTATTCTATTGATTGCACAATTTGGTACAAGATGCTGCTGCAAGGTATGGCTAGGATAGAATCGACGACGACGATGAGAACGGCGAAGACGATTACTCTGCTGAAAGAATGCTGTTCTTGCTGTTTGTAAAACGCTGACTTGCTGGTCTTCTTAGGCTGAAAAACGCTGATGTCTGCAGCCCCTTTACTTGCTGAATTTGCTGGTATTCCAAACGCTAACTACTGCAGGTGTAAATGCTGCTGTAGTGGTCCAAAAACGCTGTTAATGCTGCTCAAGAATGCTGGTCATGGGGCTGAAGGCACGGCAGCAGCAGGGCTGAAAAACGCTGTCTAAGGGGACTGAAATCGCAAGGCCTTCAAGGCTAGAAATGCTGACCTGCTGGTGTCCAAAACGCTAGCATGGAAAGAGCTGAAATCGCCAAGTGGATGGGCTGAAATCGCTGAAGTGGGGGCCTTCAAACGCTGGGCTTCTTGCCAGAAAATGCCAGGCTTGATGGTTCTTGCTTGAGAAGTTGCCTGTTGAGCAATGCTCCTGCTGCCTCTTCTACCAGAAAGTGCTAGCTCTTGTTTCCTTATATATTATCTTATGCAAATTGCCCTACCCAGCTCCCAACAAAAGTCACTTAATAAATAAGCGAAAAATGTCAAAATAAGGGAAAATAGGTTTAATGCATTGGAAAATGATCCTGATGGATTCTGATGGTAATGCTGATGATCATGCCATGTGTAACCAAAGGATATGCATCTACTAAGTGTCTGGACATGCACGGTTTGCGAACAGACTCACAAAAGTGTCAGATCACTTTCTATTCTAGACTGACTTGATTGAACTGAACCCTGGTCATGCTGCAGCTTGTCCACGGACACATGGGGTTGGATGTGTCACGTGACACAAGTCGCACTGTTACGTCCCTAGACATAAGGATGGGTACTTGAGCTATGTCCAATTTAGTGTGAACATGGCCCTATGGTTAAGACAATTAAAGAATCCCATTAATAGGACCCTTGGCTCGTTTGTGATCTATCGTGCGTGATCACCATACTTTGGCAACTCTGCCTGCACACCTGTTTGGTGTGGGCTTGGTCGTATGGGATACTTCTTGTGGTAGAGGCTAGCCCGTTGGCTACTACAAGCTCAGAGGCTCAAGGGCTGAGCTCGTATTGGCTTTATGTAAGTAGTATATTGTGGAGGCCTTGGCACAAGGCTACTGTGTAATGCTGCAAGTTTTCCATCATGGAGCTGCCTAAAGGCAATGGTTGCATACTTGCAGCCTGTACTACCTACCATGGGCAACCCTGCTATAGCCATGAGTTCGTAGCTCACATATGTGCATTTCTACCTCTTGATGGGTGTTGCTGAACGGTCTATTTTCTTATTTTTTTGAGTAATTTCTATTTATTGAAATTAGGATATTCAAATGTGTGCACTTGAACCGTAAGGTTAGGAACTGTAGATCTACGGGAATTATTAAAAGCCATCATGAACGGACAACTCTGATGTGCATATAATGGGTGACATTAAGCATCGGGAAGTGGTTGTACCTTTAGTTCAGTAGGAGAGACTGGGAAACGGATATTCTTGATGCGTCATGTGATGGGTGACGGGAGCATCGAAAAGGGAATATTATGTTGGTCTGGTAGGAAACCTGAATTGGAAAAAGAAATACGCGTAAAGACGCAAGCACAAGAATAAAGATGGGTTCTGAGAAGCTTTTTCTAAAAAGCGGAATATTTTCAGGCGTTTTTCGGGAAGAGCAGATACTCTCTTGCGAGGAATCTGTGTTTGCATTGCATCCGTGCCTGAGAACTGTTTTCAGGGATGCCTCGAATGTGACTGTGTAGCATCAACTTTCAACTCACTCAGTTTTATTGAGTTTTGCCCAGGTTCACATTTAAAAAAAAAAAAGACCGGCTGCCCACTTATTAAACCCAATTAATAAACCAAGCCTCAATAGAAAAGGCAAGCGCTGGAGTTGTACGACTGAATCTAATGCAACCCTCTCTCTCTCTCTCTCTCTCTCTCTCTCTCTCTCAAAAAGCACTGCCAGCCCCCCCGCTCTTCTAGCGCTACCTCTTGCAGGTAATCTGGCGGCTCTGCAACGGCTATTCCTGTTGGGTGCAGGAGCCTATTAAAGCAACCTGTCCTCTCTCAGTAACACAAAAGCCCCAACACTAGCAGCAAGGAGTCCTTCCGGCAAAGAATCTGCAAGTGATCAAGAGGGGGGTATGTCACGAGGACGTGGCAAATTCCTGTTGGGTGCGGGAGCCTATTAAAGCAATCTGTCCTCTCTTAGTAACACAAAAGCCCCAACACTAGCAGCAAAGAGTCCTTCCGGCAGAGAATCTGCAAGTGATCAAGAGGGGGGTATGTCATGAGGACGTGGCAACTGCTAACCTTAGTTGTTGGTATCTTTCCTTGATTTTTGTTTAATTTTTGGGACCCTCTTTTTGAAGTTTCAAATGGCCGGACATTGTATGGCCAGTGTGAAACGGTCGACGACCAAGAGTTTCACCTGTAGAGGGGAAGGCCTTGTCGCTAGGAGTTGGTCGGGCCGACCGACACTGGAATCCGAGCAGTAAAAGTATGTCTAGGCTCTACTCAAAGTTTGAAGAGAAGATCACCCAATAACTGAGCTACATTGCATTTTTGGATGTGGTCCCAATGGTGATAGATGGTCAGATGACGAGTGGAATTGCCATGGAAGCATCTCCTAAAATTTAGAGAACTACTATTTTGGGCCATGATATCTGTTCGTGTCATTAGCTCTAGAATGACAAGAGGAACATTTTATTCCTTTGCCGCTAAATCAATTGAGCAACCCGTTGAGATATTTTTAGACCGGAAGGTGCAAAACCATGCATGAGTGCCATTTGGCACATTTTTGGGCACTTTCCAGCTTGAGAGAGAGAGAGAGAGAGAGAGAGAGAGAGAGAGAGAGAGAGGCGTTGAAATTAAATGTGGGGCTGCATTTTCAGCCGTATGGTGGATTGTTGCAGATACCAAAGCTACTGTGTGCTTGCCTACCCTCTATGCACAGTGAAGTGCAAGAACTGAAGCCTTGCACAACATTCACTTCTCTCTCTTTCCCCTCCGTGCAGTTATGTGCTGCCCCATAAGGGGGCTCTTCGTTTGACCTATGTACAATTGTGTGGGTTCATGCGCGATTGTCGAGGCAAGAGCCTCTTGCACAGGTACTGGATTAGCTAGTTGCTAATCCCTTGTACAGGTGATTTTGGAGAGATTTCACGTGAGAAATCTCGTCGGATTCAAAAGGCAAGTAGCCCTATAGGTGCAGGAGCTCGAGGACTTGCTACGGATGCGACGGGCTTGCGAAATGGAGCCCAAAACAGGGAAATTCAGCCTGCTGTGTGTTTTTGCAGGTGTAGGGTTTCGGCCTTAAACGATCCCTAAAACCTTGAGGAGGTTCAGGGACGCGAGGGGGCCACTGTGTGAGTGATCTGGCGCATTTTCAGGGCAGAAAACATGGAATTCAGCGTGCTGCAGATTCTTGCCAGGTTTTGCAAAGTGTCGGTATGCATCGAGAAAGTCACTTTTTGTGTGGGGATACTGTTTGTGAAGCTCCTAGTACAGTTATGCTATCGAAATTGGGCCAGAACAGGTCATTTTCAGCCCGGATTATACGGGGCAGCTCGTAGGAAATCACACATTTTATTTCCCTTTGATTACAATAAAGAAATACCGAAAGGGGCGCCAATCTTTGGGGCCAACAGGTGTCGGTGTCTGCTTGGTAGCGCTCTAGCTTCCAAGCCGTGTTTGAAGTGCCAATTATCTGCAAAGTTTCTCTGTGTCCTAAAGTCTAAAGTAAAGTTTCGGGTGAAAGCCTACGCCTACCGCCCTACGGCCGGTTTCATGGTTCCGTCGTCGGGACAAAATCACTTTTTCCTCGAGAAGTGAACCTTGGTTGGTTTTTGGTGAAGACAATATAGGAACGCGGGATTACACTATGGCCGACAAAGGGAAAGGCATTATGGAAGAGGATTCCTCTTCGTAGGACAGACAAGCAATTCCTACAGTGTTTGCGGTTGGCGAGAGTTCACGACCAATTCTGTCTGTACCTCTTGTTGATATAAATGCTCCACCAGTGCATGGCTTTATGACTGGGCAACATGAAGATGATGCGTTGAGGACTCAGTTGGTTGCTGCTGTGAATGTGTTTTCTTGACTGGTGCAGAACCCAAGTTTTATGGAGTTTTTGCAAGCGCCACCAGTGCCATAGCAGACAAGGCAACTCACACAGCCAAAAGAGCTCAATGAGGCTCAAGCCTAGGTACTTCATGCGTCCCAGCAGGATAGGGAGCACTTGCACGTTGCGGATCAAGGGCTTTCGTCCATAAATAAGTGGTTAGGACGTCAATTCCACAAGTTTTACCAGTTCAGCTTGCCCCCTTCCAGAGTCCACATGCTGCATTAAATGGAAAGGGAACCAGTTTCCAAGCAATGCATCAGGCTTTTCTACCACCCACGTTACATCTTGGGTATTTCAGGGGTGGATCAGTGTTTTTGAGCATGGATGGTTATGCGCGTGGAAACCAACAATATATGCTAGGAACAGTGTTTGGGGGTATGCAAGGCATGATGCCAAACCCCATGTATGGTAATATTGGCATGCAGCAAGGCTTTCAGAGCAATCATGGCCAGTTTAGGGTGCCAGAGGGAATTTTGAGATGGTTGGTTTTTCTAGACAGCAGTCAGATATGGTATTTACGATGCTAAGTGTCAATGGCCAAGGAATGTCGATGATCCCTACTACAGTGCCCATGTTGCAGACAATTCCTTATGACAATTTAAGGGCATTGGAAAAACCGAATCTTACAAAGAAGGTGGTGTAGCTGTAAAGTTTAGCACTTTCAGCGGCTTTGAGGATAAGGCAAAGGCTCTTACTTTCCTCCAGGAGTTTGATACAATTTATGCAAGAGTGAATTTTACAGAGGCCTCTTAGTTCAGGAAAGCTGTCACTTTCTTGAAAGACAATGCGCTTACATGGTGGACGACATTCATGATGCAAGGACAGACACCCGCTACATTCAAGCAAATGTTTGCATTTGCGTGGCTATCAGATGAATTTGAAGCTGACGTCATGACAGATTGGCACCAACTCAGTGGGGCTACTTGCAAGAGCCTACAGGAGTACAATCAGAGGTTTTGTAAAGCTTTGCTCTCAGTAACCTCCTACAGGTTTGTGCCACTGACAGCGTAGATTGAGAAGTATTGTTGTGGGCTGCCTAAAGGGTTTCGGGATTACTGTACAAAGAACAGAGTGGCTACCCTCACTTAGCTTATGGAAGTTGCCAACACTGGTCTTGCCTTGTTGACAGTGGGTTTCCGGGCAACGTGAAAGGGAAGCAGCAAAAGAAAAATTCAACGAAGAAGCCCTTTGTGAAAATGGCTCTTGAAGCGTCACAGGGGTCATAAAAGGTCAGCAAGGATAAGGACTCGGCCGGGACTTCTGGAGCACAAGCAAAAAAGCAGAAAAGGAAGCCTTTTGTGCGTAAGTCGCTCGAGGAAAAGAAGGTCTTTGTCACAAGACGGGCACCACGTGCCAATAGAAAAGAACATACTGAATTTAGCACTTCAATAACAACTGAATTGAAAGAGAGAGACGACACGCGACACGGAGTGGCGGAATTCCACCTTAGAGAGTATTGGCCCCAAACCTTGGCGCCCCTTTCGGTATTTCTTTATATTGCATCAACATAGTACAAGCCAGTACTCTAGACTCTGCACCTTCTCCAAGAGGCATGCCAGAGAATGAGTCCATGGCCTCATATTTAAAGGCCCTAGGTCCCAAAAGCAGTTTACATGAAAAGCCTTCAAAACTCAAAAGCTTCTGGTCCAAAGACAATGCCAAAAAGCTGCCAGCTCGTTTTGCGGAATTCCGTACAACTGCCATGTTATCAGTCAACACAAAACGTGGAGTGTCTGTACAACTGCCACATCATCAGTTATTGCGCGCGCACGTGTGTGTGAGTCCTGCTTTATTTTAATCTTTTATGTCACTTGGGTCCCCATCGGACGGGGTCCCCATAAGTTGGTAGGACTTCTTCTTCTGTTACTTGTTCTTCTTAGGGTTTAGGCCCCTCGGTCGACATGTGTAAGTTGGCTCCATTCTTCAGGGCTTTGACATGTCAGCAGTTTATGACAGTCTTGATGGCTGAGAATAAATGCTTTATATGTGAGCAGCCTGGTCACTTTGCTGCAAATTGTGCACAGAGAAAAAGACTAGCTGACTCAGATGATAAAAATGACAAAAAAGCAAAGAAGCCTAAGCCCACGACAGGTTTGGTGCCAGATATGGTGGGTGATAGGCCAAGTACAGATGCCAACGAGTTATGCTGAGCATGGGGTAAAGTCAAAGAGCAGATGGCACTCATCTTCTTTGATCCAAGTGCCAAAACAAACTTTATCTGACGAGAGTTAGCTATGAAGGCAGAGGCAGGGTTGGCATGTCCTGGCTACTCAGAATGTGTTACTCCCATTATTGGAAAAGTACGTATGCATATTCAGTCGTATGTGGACACTGAAGAGTTCTATATCATGCCATTGGAAGGATGTGATGCGCTATTGGGAATCCCGTGGATGTTCAGAGTACATGGTGTGCTGGATGTCTTCGGCAAAACGATCACCCTTAACCATAGGGGCACAATTCATGTTTTGAATGTAAATCTCAAAGGGGAGTCTGTCCCTATTGTATCTGTTCGGCTCTTATTACTTTTGTAATCATCTTTCTGCTTACTTGCTTTTGCACGTGATGTTTTAGAAAGTTGTCAGTCAAATTTATCTGTGTTAAATAAAGAAAGGTTATTTTTCTGATTCATTACCGTCAAAAATGCCGCCGGAGAGGCCCGAGGACCATACGATAGATTTGGTCCCAGGGTGTAGCCCACCAAACAGACCTCCCTACAGGGTTAGGCTTAGGCAGGTTGAGGAGCTTTTAGAGAAGGGGCTGATTCAGGCTAGTTCTTCATCTTTTTGCTCCCCAATGCTCCTAGTACAAAAGAAGAATGGCTCTTGGCGCATGTGTATAGACTACCGTGTGTTGAATAAGAATACCATCAAGAATAGGTTTCCTATTCCAAGGATTGATGATATTCTTGCCCGTTTAGAGGGTGCTGCAATTTTCAGCAGGATAGACCTTAACAGTGGGTACCATCAGGTTCATATAAGGCCAGAGGATGTGCACAAAACTGCGTTTAGGACGGCATTTGGTCTCTATGAGTTTTTAGTGATGCCATTTGGTCTTACAAATGCTCCTGCTACGTTCAATAGGATCCGCTCGCATCAAAAATTTGTTGGTTTGTTGGCACATTCTTTGATGACAGGATAGTCTATTCGAAGAATGAAGAGCATAGGCGTCACTTGACCATTGTGTTAGAAGAGCTGCTCAATGGCATGTTACTTGTCAATCCTAAGAAATTCACCCGCTCGCATCAAAAATTTGTTGGCACATTCTTTGATGACAGGATAGTCTATTCGAAGAATGAAGAGCATAGGCGTCACTTGACCATTGTGTTAGAAGAGCTGCTCAATCGCATGTTACTTGTCAATCCTAAGAAATGTGAATTCTTCTTGGATGCGATCCACTTTCTTGGCCATATAGTGTCAAAGGATGGTGTCCGAATGGATCCCGCAAAGGTTGAAGCTATTAAGACATGGCGTGACTTAAAGACTTTACACGATGTCCGAAGCTTCTTGGGATTTTGCTAATACTATAGAAGGTTTATCATGAATTTTGCAGAGATAGCTTCACCTCTTCACGCTTTGCAAAAGAAAGAGGTCACTTTCAGATGGACCCAAAAAGAGATTTCAGCTTCTAGTCTCGTAAAGGAAAGGTTGACTTCAGATCGCGTGATTGTTTTACCAGATCTTAGGAAGTCATTTGTGGTCGTGTGGCAATAGCGTTGGAGAAGTGCTAATGCAAGATGGTCGGGTAGTAGCTTACGAGAGCAGAATCTTGCAAGGGCCAGAAAAGACTCTGCAAATCTATGAGAAAGAGCTTTTGGCCGTGATTCATGTGCTTTCTAGTTGGAAGCACTACCTCTTAGGTGCTGATTTTGTTGTCCAGACAGACCATCAGACATTGCGATACTTCTTACACTGTCAAAGCTATCCGAAAAGCATATGCGATGGGCAAACATTCTTTCTATGTTCCACTTCGAGATTATGCATGTGGAAGGCAAGAAGAATGTTGTGGTTGATGCGTTATCAAGGCAGGCACAAATTTCAGCTGTGTCAATTCTGTATCATCATGATCTTGATGACATGAAGGAACAATATGCTACTGATGAAGATTTTGCAAGGATCTTTAAACAATTGCAAGATGGGCAACGTCATGAGCACTACCTCCTCAGAGACGGTTTTATGATGATGCATGGCAGACTGTGTTACTAGGCCATTGCGACATAAGGTCATGGTAGAAAGTCATGTCCTACCGTATGCAGGGCATCGTGGAATTGATGTGACAGTGAAAGCGGTAGAGACATTCTTTTATTAGCCTACTTTGAGGATGTGGAATCTCATAGTAACAAGGAATGGCCATTTTCAGGTACCCATTCCCCGTTCCCATCCCAATTTCCTGTTCCGATTCCCCGTTCCGTGTTTCAAACGTGAGTATCCGAAACAGGGAATGGCATTTCATGCATGTTGTCGTTCCCCGTTTCCCGGCCGATTTCCCATTCCTGGTAAGTGAAACTGGCCCGTGGGGCGGTAGGCGTTGGCTTTCACCCGAAATTCTTTACTTTAGACACACACACAGAGCACTTTGCAAAGAGAACCTGCGACGGGAATTAACACTTGAATACACACACGACTCGGAAGCTAGAATGCCCCGAGGAGACGCCGACAACCTGTAGGCCCCAAAATTGGCGCGCCTTTCGGTATTTCTTTATTCTTTGAGAGGGTAAATTACAAAGTAAGGTCTTGGGAATCCTTTACTAGTATCACACTAGATACTACCCGATTTGGCTAAATTTCGGCAGCATAACAGCCCCAAAACTTGCACGAAACCAATTCCCTTGCTAGAACTCACTTGCACTGGTGTAAACCCTCTGATTCCTGCCCAAAAATAGTAAATTCAGGTCGTTGTATTTACTGGTTTTTGCCTTGTTTCCAGCCCTAAACAGGTTTTTGCCTTGTTTCCAGCCCTAAACAGTCCCCAAACTGTTCTCTGCAAGTGGGGCACAATTCCCAAAGGTTCTGGCGTCCGTATGGGTGAAAAACAATCAATTTTCTGCGCATACACAGCGCTGAATTTGCACCTATACGGTGAGATTATGACCCTCACCGGTGCCTGCTTTGGAGTAGCAGCTAGCTACCCGTGTTCCTACTCAACGAGGCTCTTGCCTCAACACAAAAGCATGAACCCACACAACTGTACATCAGTCAAATAAAGAGTCCTCTTGTGGGGCATCACATAACTGCACGTAGGGGGGAGAGAGAGCAGTGTGTAGTGTGCAGGGCATCACTCCTAGCACCACATTGTACATGGGAGGGAAAGAAAGCACTCCATAGCTCTTAACCTGTGACAAAACCCAAATGAAGTCTCCTCCCAGCTTAAATTTCAGCGCCCTTTTTTCCTGCATGAGGCAAGTTCATGGAAAAGTGACACTTGGCGCATTTACAAGCTTTTGCCCGTTTCTGGGTTGCCGCCTAAAAATCTCCCGACTGGTCGCCTAGTTGACTTCGCGGCAGAGTTGTAAAGTGTTCCCCTAGTTATACCGGAGGTAATGACGCGAACACATTTCGTGGCCCAAAATAGCAGTTCCTTAAATTTTAGGAAATGATTCTGTTGGGCTCCTTGTGGACATCTGACCATCTATCCTCATTGGGACCGCATCCAAAAATGCAATGTGGCCCAACTGTCGGATATTTCTGCTGGTAATCCCACCTTGACTTTATGCCTTTATTGAGCTCACTTCCTAGTATCCACCAACTTGCTAAGTGCGACGGGGGGACCTATTCTGAGCCTAGACATCCTCTTACTATACGAATTCCAATGTCGACCACTTCCTGTCTGCGGGTGAAACTACCGTTCACATTGGCCATACAATGTCTGACCGTTTGCTACTTCAAAAAGAGGTCTCAAAAATAAAACAAAACCCATTGGAAAGAAACCAACAACTAAAGTTAGCAGTTGCCACGTCCTCGTGACATAGTTAACAGTTGCCACGTCCTCGTGACAGTAACTATGATGTGGATGCCTTTGTGCGAGCATGCGTGATTTGCCAAAAGGTCAAGTTTGACAGGCAAAAGGCACCAGGGTTATTACAACCATTGTCGATTCCGGATAAGCCATGGGAAAGTATTGCTATGGATTTTATCTTTCATCTTCCAAGAAGTTAGAAGCCAAAAGGGAATGATGATATATTGCCATTATTTGCAGGTTCAGCAAGCAAGCCCATTTTATTCCTGTCAGGAAGAAGATAAAATTTGACTAGATGGCACGGTTGTCTATGTACAATGTGTTTAAGTACCATGGTATGCCACAATCGATTGTCAGTACACGTGGAAGATTCATAATGTGTTTCACGTGGGTCTTTTAAGACCTTTCGTGGGTGATGTGCTAGAAGATGTGCCACAGGAGGATCAACCAGAAGTCGATGAACTTGATGAGTTCTTGGTACCTGAGTAGATTTTGGCACATAAGGAAAGAAAAGTTAAGGGACAGGTTGCAAGATGCTATTTGGTGAAGTTCAAGAACTATCCACCTATGGATGCAAAGTGGATGGAAGAGCATGAACTGTCAGAGTCACCAATTGTATTGTAGCTTATCTTGAGGCCTTTGGGTTATAGCCTACGTATGCCCCAACCCAACGTGTTCAAAGGAGAGGTAATGATGGAGCTAGCTCATCAAAAGTACACACGATTCAGTGCGATAGAAGTGGGCATCGCTCTTCAAGTGTTAAAGGTATTATGCTCACTTCTATTATAGATGGAAATGACAAAAGTATGAAGGTCTCATTAAGTCATTTGTATCTATGTGTTATGAGCTTTCTTGTGGGTACTTGCGATGATAAAAGCGTGCTAACAACACAAGATCATCAGTGGCATGTATATATGGCATGGCAATCGATGACGTTTGTGATTTCAAGAGGGGGTTATGTCACGAGGACGTGGCAACTGCTAACCTTAGTTGTTGGTTTCTTTCCTTGATTTTTGTTTAATTTTTGGGATCCTCTTTTTGAAGTTTCAAATAGCCGGACACTGTATGGCCAGTGTGAAACGATCGACGGCCGAGAGTTTCACCCGCAGACGGGAAGGCCTTGTCACCAGGAGTTGGTCGGGCTGACCGGCACTGGAATCCGAGCAGTAAAAGTATGTCTAGGCTCTACTCAAAGTTTGAAGAGAAGATCACCCGATAACTGGGCTACAATGCATTTTTGGATGTGGTCCCAATGGTGATAGATGGTCAGATGACCAGTGGAAGTGCCATGGAAGCATCTCCTAAAATTTAGGGAACTACTATTTTGGGCCATGAAATTTGTTCGCGTCATTAGCTCCAGAATGACAAGAGGAACATTTTATTACTCTGTCTCTAAGTCAAGTGAGCAACCGGTTGAGATATTTTTAGACCGGAAGGTGCAAAACAAGAAAACCATGCATGAGTGCCATTTGCACATTTTTGGGCACTTTCCAGCTTGAGAGAGAGAGGCGTTGAAATTAAACGTGGGGCTACATTTTCCTTCGGATGGTGGATTGTTGCAGATACCAAAGCTACTGTGTGCTTGCCTACCCTCTATGCACAGTGAAACGGAGCCCAAAACAGGGAAATACAGCCTGCTGTGTATTTTTGCAGGTTTAGGGTTTCGACCCTAAACGACCCCCAGGAGGTCCGAGGACGTGAGGCGACCACTATGCGAGTGATTTGGTGCATTTTCAGGGCAGAAACAGAGAATTCAGCGTGCTGCAGATTCTCGCCAGGTTTTGCAAAGTGTCCGTATGCATCGAGAAAGACTTTTTTGCGTGAGGATACTGTCTGTGAAGCGTCTTAGTACAATTATGCTATCAAAATTGGGCCAGAACAGGTCATTTTCAGCCCGGATTATGCAGGGCAGCTCGTAGGAAATCAAAGGTTTTATTCCCTCTTTGATACAATAAAGAAATACTGAAAGGGGCGCCAGTCTTTGGGGCCAACAAATGTCGGCGCTTGCTTGGTAGCGTTCTAGCTTCCAAGCCGTGTGTGTTTGAAGTGTCAATTCCCGTTACAGGTTTTTATTTGCAAAGTTTTTAAAATCTAAAGTAAAGTTTTGGGTGAAAGCCTACGTCTACTGCCCTACGGGCTGGTTTCAAAGAGACGCCAATACGTGGAGTTTGTTTTCTGTACTCGGAGCGACATGTACTAACTGTGAATTTGCAGTGCGAGTTGTTGTTTCGTGTTTGTGCGTTTGCAGGTACTCCAACACGGAAAAGGAGCAAGAAGGCCTCGGCATATGCTCAAAGAGTCGGGGAACGGAATCGAGAACGGTCTGTAGAGCTTTTCGCTCTAGGAATAGACGGAAAATGAATTGAGAGCTTGTCTCTCAGGAATTTTCCACACGGGAAGGAATTGACCATCGAGTTTGAGATTTAGAATGGAGGAGTTACATAGGTTTTTGTGCTTGTAAAAAGATACTCCCTAGTAAAGATTCTCTTCGGGGGGGGGGGGACCAACCCATCTTCTAGTCCCAAATACTGAGTCGATCTTCTCCCTCGACTCTTTTAGTTAAAAGTTTATTTATTTTCAGCTTGTTGATTATATGGATGCAAGCAACGTCACCGTAGGAGCTATACTGCAGGAACATGGTTGTCCAATTGTATTCTCAGTAGGAAGTTAAATAGTGCAAAAAAGAATTACTCGGTGTACGATAAGGAACTTCTCTGTGTCATTTACTCACTAAAGCATCATAAGCATTTTTTGTATGGTAGAGATTTTACTGTTTGTTCTGGCTCCAATCTATGCATATTGCTCATTGGAGTGATCGCTAGGCAAGGTGGTTTCAGTTCTTTGAGCAATTTGGTGGTTTTTTGGTAGAACTCCGTGTGAGGCATCATTTGGCCGTCCGTTCTAGTCTTTGTTGACAAGATTGGTTAGTCAATTGCCTAATACCAATGCTGAGGGTCAGTCCTTGGATGAGATCATTGAGATTGTGAAGCTTCGGCTAAGCAAGGCTCAGGAATCTTATTAATGGCAGGTTAACAAGCATCGACAGGATGTTACTATGAAGAAAGGGGACTAGGTGTATCTTAGAATCATGAAGCAATGTCTTAAGTGAGTAGGAAAGAAGCGTCCAAAGTTGTTTTTTAGGATGTATGGTCCGTTTCTAGTACGGTTGTATAACTCATGGTCAATGCACAACGATTTCTATGTTGCTAGGTTGAAGTTGTTTCAGGGAGATCCCCTAAAGGAGGTTTCTGAAGAGGACGAACTCCAGATTGTAGACGAAGTTGTTGACCACCCGTCAAACGGCCACTTTGATTGATGGTTATGTGAGAGTGAGCACCAGAGAGGGTGCGAGCCACGCGCGCCGAAACCTTTGGGGGGAGAGAGAGAGAGAGAGAGAGAGAGAGAGAGAGAGAGAGAGAGAGAGAGAGAGAGAGAGAATACAAGTGCTCTGCAAATGATGGTCTCAATACACAATTTGAATGACTACAAGACCCTAAGTATTCTATTTATAGAATCTTAGGTTGAGGTAGGGCAAAATGTGTAACTGGTGTCAAAAACATAAAAGCCCAAAAATGGCTAAAAATGTGTGCACCCAGCCAGGCTCAGAAAATGACCAGCCGGACACGTGCTAAAGTGTCCGCCCATGCAATCTACATGATTTGCGATGGGTTGCCAACCTGGGACAATCACTAGCCGTACAAAATGGGGAAGCAACGGTGGTGTAACTCTTAACACTCCCTCTCAGCACCGGATGCTGAGACAACACAGATGAGTCGAAGGTGAGAAGCCAAGGTCCACTGAGGTACAGCCTTCGTCAAGATGTCTGCTGCATTGTCCGCTGTAGGGACATACTCCAAGTGAAGATCTTCAGCCAAAACCTGCTCCCGAACATAGTGGTATTGCACCTCAATGTGCTTTGTCCGAGCGTGAAATTTTAGATGTCTTCATGACATAATAATGTCAAAAATTTTCATTGTTTGAAAGGTTGTTTCTTCTTGAGCTGCAGGAGGAACCGGAGGAAGAGGAAGACAGTGATGTCAAATTTGAAGAGGATTCAGAGGAGTCCGAAGATGAGAATGAGACGGTGACGTTTTTTAATCTTTAATTTGGAGCCTCAGGTACCTAAAAGCTAGGATGGCCAAAGCTGAAGTATGTTGTTTGTGCATGGCAGAAAAAGAAAGGTACTCAGGGCTTGATCGAGATTGAGAACCCAAACCTTGTGAAACCAAAGAGTGTGAAAGCAAAAGATGCAGATGTAAGTTCTGGAACGATTCTTTTTATAACAAATGATTTCTCTTCTATGTGTAATACTTGCTGTGGTATTTGTATGTGCTAGTTGGTTGTGGGGGTGTTATGTCTTGGCGCATTGTCGTGTTGAAATTTTGTTCCTTCTTCCATGCACCCATTGAAAGTCTGTAGTCTCTTGTAAGGTGATATACCATCTTTTTTTGTATTGCTCTAGCTGTACTTGAGGCAATAATGGCCTGTTTTTCTGCTTCATCTTCATCATCACTTCGTGGTCTGTGACATTTGTGCAATGTGCAATGTATCTATACTTGAGCAATTATGGCCCGTTTTCTGCTTCTCTGTTTTGGGCAAGGCTTTACGTGTTGTCTGCATCTGTTCCTATTATAAATGGACATTCAACCTAATTTTGTGTATGTTTCTTGCTTTCTGGGCTGTTAATAGTTGGAAAGGCCAGCCGAACTCTCCAGACGCGAAAGGTTGGTTTACAGCTCAGTGCTGTTAGCTGTAATTCGTGTGACTGCTTGATCTGTCTATATGCTAATCTGTTATTTTTGCTGAGGGTAGAGAGGAGCTGGAGAAACAAAGGGCTCATGAACGGTATTTGAAGCTTCAAGAGCAAGGAAAGACAGAGCAGGCAAGAAAGGATTTAGGTAATGTGATCTACTCTTTCTTATTGTGAAAATGGAGATTCTTTGGGTTATTTCTGTAGCTTATGGTGGTTAAAGATGGCTTAATCTAATCTATGTATATCTCATCAAAGCTGGGTACTTCAACATAGATGCAGTTGGCCATTTTGATAGCCGTAGTTTTTTTTTTGGGGGGGGGATATTGGTGGTTTGTTATATCAACTCCAGTGATTTCTCGTCTTTCCCCCTTTGTTAATATGCTAAGGTTCTTAAGCAATCACTCAGTGGTCTCGCTTCATGGCACTGAAAATGTTGTGGCTCAATTGATTCACTGAATCAACAAGACCCTTTGTCACATGTCAGTTGAATATACGATTTGTAGCAAGTCGTGAAGCTGCATATCTCTGGAATTCGCAACAAGGATGTGGCATGCTTGTTAATTTTGTTGTGTCCTTGTACTACTGCAGAGAGACTGGCGCTGATTAGGCAACAGCGGCTAGATGCAGCCAAAAAGCGCGAGGAAGAAAAAGCTGGTAAAATCTTTTGCGGGTCTTTTATGCTTGCGTGCATGTTTTCTTTGTTTCGGTTCTGCTTACTTTCTGCTCTCGATTCATGGCTGCAGCAAAGGAAGCAAAGAAGCTCGAAGCCAGGAAATGAGATTAGCCATGCAAGGAATGGCTTATTAGCTGGTTGTGCTTCTCATATATTTTGAACTTGGATGTGAAATTATATAAATTCCATTTATATTGGCAGTTGAACCAGGGGTGTTATTCTCTTTTCTGTTATGGAATTGTTTTAAATCGGTGAAAAGTACTATTGCTGTCTGATTCCTTGCTGTAGCCCTGATTTAGGTAGCAGGAAAATTTGGTGGAAGCAAAGTTGTGGTCTTTTATATATCAGTTGCAAGTAATGTGTTGTAACACATCTGTTCTCTGTTCATAGATTTGATAAGACAGATTTGATAATAATCCAGATAGTAGCTCCTTGTCTAGTGAAATATAATTGTGAAGTAATTTTGTTAAAAAGTTTTATTATGTGTTACATCAACCCCGGAGATTTCTTGTCTTTACCTCTTTGCTAATACGATAAGGTCCTTAAGCAATCACTTAGTGGAAAAGGAAGTGATCCAAGTGATGACAACAAGGGTGGGCTTGAAAACAGCCATCTTTCAAAAGCGCCCCCCCCCCCCCCCCCCCCCCCCCCCCGAACACACACACACACACACACACACACAAAACACACACAAACCCCACCCCCCGTGCGTGCGGAAAACCCAGCGTGTTGATTAAAGTTTTGAAGTAGGCGAGACATTTAGAAAAGTGTGCAAGAAAAGCTTTGTATCTGGATAGACATGGGCATATTGCTTATTAATTGGAAGGCATATTCTTATGCTTCAGGAGAAGCTTATATTTTTATTTATTCATGAAACCCTGAATTGGGCAAAAAGTTAACATGTCCATGAGGCAAAATTCATCTGGAGGTTAAGGCTGCATGTTCTAGATGTTTTAATATTGGGGTAAAACTAATAAAGCTTTGTTTAGAGATTGTACAGATGCAATAGGATATGTCGCTACTACCTCCAATGGCCATATTGGCTTCAACTTTGCTCACAATGGTTAGATCAGGCAAGCTATCCCATGCTTTGAAAGGGCATGCTTAGGCACACGATGAAACCACCAACTACATGTGTACTCAACCCCAAGGTTATGTAGATCATTCTCATTCATGGTCTCAAGAAAGCACCAAGGTAATGATAAAAGAAAAGTTATTATCTTCTTGCTTCTCTGGGAGGGGACTCCAAATTTCTAGAATAGCATGTGTGAATCTAGCGATGTTGCCTTGTGTTAATGATCTCATTCCTTCGGTAACAAGCTTTTTTGTCAAAAGAAGAATCTCAAAGAAATGCAACAAGGAGAACTAGAAATCAGCTTGATAACACTATTGGAGTCTCACATAATGCTATGGTTGAGAAGAAGCTTGCTGCAGTCTTGCTCGAGGAGGGGTGTTTCAATAAACATTCTAGATATGCTCTATCCTAGCTCATTGACAATTTTTATAGTAGGTAGACATCTATCATAGATATAACCCAAAGCATATGCCCAAAGGCCATGGTAAACTTTCCTCAAGATAACTTATGAATTTTCCTACTATACTACCACTCAAAAGTCATAATCTATAGAAGACCTAGTAGAAAGAGCAATGTGCCAACCCAAGTATCCCAACATCCCAACATATGTAGAAAACCACACAAGAAATCCAGGGGACAAACCTCTTAGGAGGTCACTCATCCCATTAGTATTGCGGCACATGTCCCAATCTAGTCTATCTATCTAGAACCCAAAACCTTCAGGAGATGGGACCTCTGGTTTATCCAATATGAGTCCTCTTACATGTTGCCAACATCCCCCTTGGGTAAACGATTCGTTCCCAAGTTTATCCCAAGAAACTTCCTAGGAGTTCACCCATCCCAATATTCTTGCACGCACTTTATGTACTCATGTCCATGTTTGTAACTACATATTCTAAGTAAACATGAGTTGCCCCCTTTGTCCACATTTAGTTCATGGCTTTGTTTAGTTTTAATTGGGACGGAGGCGATTGTATTGAAATCCACACGTGGACTTTTGCATAGTTGATCCCCTCACGACCTTTCATTAAATGCCTTGTCTTAGTGTTGAGGACATGCTAATGCATTCAGGAGATTGATTATATAGACTATTAGGATTTTACAAGGGTTACCACTCTTTAAAATAAATGTAACTGGCTTGGTTGGTTGAGTACTTGACCTCCGTGACCCGGGTCATGGGTTGGAGTGACGTTTTCTTCAACTCGCATGAGATTTGTGCGATTGAAACAAAAAGGTAAGATAAGTGTAACACTTTTTTTCTAGAATCTTGGTTTGAACATCAGCTATGTATTCACTTATTTTTTTGGTTGTCGAATCTTACTTGGCATAAAGTTATTTGATGGATGCTGGCCGCAAACTTAACGTGCATCAAATATCAAAGATTTTTGCACCTTTGTGGAAAACAAGGAGGTCCATTCGGTAGAACACTCACAAAAATAGGTGCTGGATAATATCAAAGCTCAAAGAGGCCGTCAACAAGTTGATGAGAGAGGATGCAACAATAGATCCACAAATGAGGCCTATTTGCAAAAACAAAACTCCAACGTAGAATGTCGCCTTATAATAATGGAATAAATATCTCTTTTTCTTTAACAAAACAAGAATTGTATTAAAGAAAAGAAGAAAAAAAAGTGAAAGGTGGGAAAAGAGGCAGTCCCTAGAATAGATGTAGTTAGTAGCAGGGGTGTGCAATAAATGCACAATTAGGTGCAATAAATTTACCCGAATGAGTCTCTTTGCTTGTACTTGATGATGCCAAATTAGTGATTGCGTCTAGTAATATTTTGTGCATAGGAAAATATATTTGTGAGAGGCAAGATAATCATATAATGGTAAATGTGATATTCCTAGAGGCAATAGTGAAGTGCAATGCTTAATTAACACTATCTGTTACACATGAAACAAGTGATAAAATCACGATGCTTGCCTAGTTTTTGTTGGCATAACTAAAATTATGAATTGCTCTCAAGTGTCCATCCCCATTTTGAAAAAAAGAGAGGAGAAATGTGGCCCAGATTGGAACCTGCTCAATTTTTTTTCTCAAAACCTTGGCAAACGTGCATATGAGAAGATTTAGAGGTAAATTGACTAATTTTGGAGGTTTTTACACTAAGTTTCTCTAAAAATTTTATGTTCTCTCAACCTCAAATGTAAAAATTAGAGGGAAAACTCGAAATTTGTAGGTGGGATTACGGTAAACCTAGTTTTTTTTTTAGCACTTATTGTAAAGGCTGTTCAATGATTTCTACAACCCACCAATGTGTTATTTTCCTCCATAAAAACAAACCAACAAAATGGCTTTGG